>NC_135783.1:172396446-173113946 GCF_051106095.1 Pogona vitticeps | reverse complement strand
TGTTGAAAAAATCCCTATTCAGCAACTAAGACCCTACAGAGTGTTAGTTAAATTGGAAATTAATTTGAGTAAGTCAATAAGGTTATATAAATAAAGGAAATGAATAAATTAATAATAGATTCAGGCTCAGACAAACAATAGCCACCAGAACATTCACTGCAGCTTTTTTGAGGTTCTGCTACTAACAGGTAAAAGAGCAAAGGAGAAAGAACTGCATGAGAAACTTAAATATGAATTTTCAGTCGCATTACACACTTTTCTTTCATATGCATTGTAATTGGAAAACACTGGTACCATTTTGATCAGGGATTGCAGGCTGGGTTCCTGCAATTCCCACTTCTTTCCCCCCTGCCAACCACAGCACCATAGTGTTTTCCTCACATGATGCTGCATCACATCATTTTGGAAAGTTCATTCAGTCTCCAAATTGATCTTAAGTAATTCAGGACTGGTAACAAAAATTGCACCATTTCCATTTTTGATTCTGCCTTGGGTTTTTTTTTTGTGTGTGTGGGGGGTCCAATTTAACTCATTACTCAGCCTTAACAGATTCCACTTTTATAATTATTACTAGAAGAGCCTTTAAAACAGCAAAGAATAATTTGTTTGCTGACTTATGGCAACCATTTCCAGGGTTTTCTGGGCAGAGAACACTCAGGAGTGGTTTATCAATCCCTTCTTCTGGGGGTGCCTTGGGATTGTGCAGCTTGCCCGTAGCTACACAGGCTGGCTCTTCTCTTGGAAGGCACAGCGGGGAACTGAACACCCAAGCTCACTGAGCTCACTGAGCTATCCAACCAGCAATATAGGTTAAAATTAGGTGCTTTAAGAACTATATATTGTTGTCCTTCCATGTTGAGGTATGTCCTGTTACTGCTTAAATAAGAATTTCATGCCTTTATCTTGGCACTGCAGTCAGATACTGCAGAAGCCTTTTTTTCTATAAATAGCTATGATCTCACTGTCTCTTAGTGTTTCAGTGAGTTTTGACATTTACTGAAGTGTAGACAGTGGAAAGAGAGTCTTGCATATGCAATGTGTTCTTCTAAACAATACTATCATTAAGCAAGTACCTTTTCTCTCAGAAATATTAAATTTAAAGAAGGAGCATTTTTAAAAAACCTGAAGTGAAAGTTGAATTTCCACATGCTTCAAGTGTATAGCTATGCTGTTTAGGGGATTTATACTACTGTGATCTTTAAAATGAAAGAATATCTATATATATTCCATGATCAAATTTTGGAATATTGGTTTCAGCTGCACAGTGTGAATATTTTGTTTATACAATAACTATGCGTTTTCATGTTGGGGTCGGGCTGCTTATCTGTGCTTCTGTTTCCACTCCTGGTTATGATGAAAAAAATTATAAAAGGTCAGAGTCAATGAGAATTATACAGAGTTCCAAATCTTGTTGCTACTCCCTAGTAAACTGATTCAATCAATTATGAAGTCATTTATTTTGTAAATGCTATTGATTCAATTGGTCTGCTATATTTGGGACTACTAGTTGGAACTACAGGGGCAGATGATATACAACATCAAGTTATAGTTTTAGAATTAGTCCCAATTAGAGTAAATTCTAGGAAATGAATGGGACTCCATCTTACATAAGTTGTAATTTACAAAACCAATTCTTTTCCAGTGCATCTGTTCTAACTGGAAATCAAATTGAGTCTAATACATAGTCTAATTCACTTGTAATAGTTCTGAGCTGCTGTAAAATACTTGTTAATGGAGTAATGTATAATTTTGGTTCAAAAAAATGATCAGCATAGATTATACAATATAGCTTAATTCTGTCCCAGTTCTGTTGCTTTCAGATGTCAGTGTTGTAAGAATTAATGTACACATATTAAATATTAATGGCAGAAGTTGTCACCATGTTCACTACAGAAAAAGAAAAGCAGGTTACAGTTCCATTTATCTAGTATTCTAGGAAGTTTTTGTGTGAAGGAAACACATGATAAAATATTTTATCCCAGACCAAAAGCTTCTCAAAACAGTGTAGACAAGAACATTGTTTTGTTAAAAACCTTGTCAGCATAAATGAAAAAAAGGTATGTTAGGTTTTGATCTGTTTCAGTGTGAGCTTCCATGAATCAAAATCCACTTTGTCAGACACAAGGAGTGACTGAATAACTGTCTGGAACTGTTTTTTGATCCATGAAAGCTGACTCTGAAGTAACTTCGTTAGTTTTTAAAGTGCTACAGTATTTTGTACTCTTTCCCCCTTGACAGTGTACTCAGACAGACAAACATGGCTGCTACACTGGAAAAAAATTCTCTATAATGGTAAAAATTTCTGAATGATACTTCTAATATTATGCACTTTAAATACATCCTGTATCGTATTTATTCTTAGAGTTCAGTCATCAAGGTAATTTCTGAATTTTACTTTAAATTAAAAAAAAAATCAGTAGCTGTTTTTCTTCTGTAATGGAGTCAGTTATTTCTTCTGTTTAAACTGAGATCTTCCAGTATTTTGCTAATTCATTACTAAGGTTTATCAATTCTGCAAGTAGGTTTATCAGGTCTTAGTCCATTCCTGTTTTTTTATTTATTAGTAGCTATTTAATCTCCTATACTGAAATAACATATTTCCAAAATTGTATGTGTTCAGTATTTATTTATTATTTGGTATCTTCTTGGATGTGAACCTTAATGTGGTGGAGAGGTTTGACAGCAATGTCATCGGGAGCCTAGACTGCATTATGAACTTGGACTACCAGCAAGATTATCACATACTCAGCTGTAAATGTTCACATCTGAGGCACCAGATTAAGATGCATCCATGCTCTTTAGTAGTAACAGATACGACAGCAGAAGATAATGGGTAATTCCAATGGTGATGGGTATGGAGAAACTTCTGGAGGGCATCTAAAGAGCAGCAGTGGTAGTTAAAGGTGACCCTGGTGAAATATCTTTCACAGAAAACAATTAGGATATTCAAACTAACTTGTTAGCATTGTTCAGAAGTAGGCAATGGAAAACTACTCCTGAACTTTTTGTTCTGTTGGAAGGCACATCAAAATTGAGAGGCGCCTCATCCATGTTTGCAGTCTGACTTGGTTCAAAGTCATATTTTTCCCAAAGTTGTATGACATAGGAGTGAAACTGTTGGATTTTATCCTCATAAACTGGTGGTGCTAACTTCTGTGCTAACTTCGTTCATGCTCTCATGGCCAACCCTTCTCTCTTCATGAAATTGAAGGACCATTTTGCCTTTCCTGTGAAATCAACCATCTTCATTTCACTTGCGAACATTCTTAGATATTGTATAAGCTCTGGTTGATACATATATCCCGCCCTGGCGCTGCTCCAAAATCCAAGTCTTGAGCCTCTGCTCCAAGTTTGGCCATTTTGCAGATTTTCCTCTTAAGGCCTTTTTCTTTTTTGGTGTCTTAAGGAGTTGTTTTTGTTTTCTCCACTGTCTGATCATGCACTCAGTGGGAGCAGGTCCAGACTGTCTCTCTGCAGCTCTATTTCCATGCTTGTTTGCATAACTGATTACATTCAGTTTGAATTTTGCAGAGTAAGACATTAGCTTTTTAAAATTTATTTTCTGATATCTTTATGGGCTCTGAATGCTCCGACATTACCGAATACTGTCACACTGCCTACACTCTCTCCTCTGCATTAGCTTGCATTATTTACATAAGGCTTGTGATTGGAGAAAGCCTGTTTGCACAATCAAGATGCACCTGGCCAGTTAGCCGCAATTAACAGGGGCAAGTTACACGAAACCAGATTAGATAGTTTATCGCTTCCCACAAGAGAGATGTTTCGGCTCTGCTATATCAAATAACAAATGATCTGAAGGCACATTAACAAGTACAGTCCTATCTGCAGTTGGGTATTGTCAGTCTAGCCCAGTTGATTCATATTTATTGGAAGGAAATTTCATTTTTTGCTTTTCATGCATAGCCTCAATCGCCCTTTTTTGCTTTAAATCAGTGCTCCCCCACCTTTTTTAGAAATATGTATGCATGATTTGATATTTTGTTTTAGACAGTTGTAATGCACAAAACATGCAATACCCTTGAAAATTATTTAGAACCGTGTCAAGCATAAAATGTGACTGCTGTTGGGCATTATGATCACATTATATTAGTGTGGTGCCAGCTCACTTGCTCCTAACTGTATATAGGCTCATTGAAAGAATTGGTTTTTGTGGTTAAAGTTCTTTATGGTTGAGTACGAAGATACTTTATGAACTACTGGTATTAATATGTACTTACCTGTACAGTAAATTCCTCAGTATATAGTTTGCTTCATTATCTGGTGGCTATGATATAGAGCAGGCAACACTCTTGGAGCAGTGCATTCCAAAACTGAGGTATCACCACCTAGGAAACATATATATTAGGAATGGAGAAATATGTGGGCCTCTACTTGTTTTTATATTGTACTACCCACCAGCTGTCACAGCTGTAGGCAAACATAAGAACTAATAGGAGCTACAGTTCAGAACATCTGGAAAGCCACATGGTCCCTACTCCTGATATTGGTGATGATATGCCGCCACTTTCTAGTTGGCGGCTCCCTAGTTTCATAATGCTCTCCTTGGAGAAGGTTCACTTGGTTCCTGCTTTATTATCATATTGACACCAGACTCAGTTGCACTGAATTTTTAAATATATTTTAGACTTTCCTATTGATTTTTACTTAATTCAAATTCAAAACTCACATTCTTATCTTTAAAAAATGGCATTCAGAAGATAATTTTTTTAAAATTTCAGAACCAGTGAACAAATTATTCATAATCAATTGATGTGTATATTCTCCATGATATTTAAAGGAATAATAAAAACAACTATATATAATTATAATACATTATAAAGCTAAATCAATAACAGTTCACTAGACATTTCTCCAGGAGACCCAGTGTGGTGTATTCCCAGTGTGGTATAGTGGATAGAGTGATAAACAGGATTTGAATCCCAGCTCATGCATGGTGGATATGATTTAAATCAAGTCAATTTAAATCATGAGTTAAATCACTAGTCAGCAAGACTCGATTTAAGTCATGATTTTTAAAATATAAAGACTCATTCTTGCTGGTAGTTATAATCTTTAAAATTTGCAACCAGATTAAGATTTCATATTTAGAATAACCTGTCAGATTGGTAAAACAGCTTATCAGAACAGGTTTTAATTTACTAGGTTAATCACTCATATTTGGAGAACTACTTAAATTGTTTCATTTAACTAAAATAATAACATTATGTAGCATATATATTCTTGCATTTGCTTAAACATCAGTGTGTTCATTGTACGTAGATTTGCAGAACAACAGTTGCAGTAAGGTCTTTTCCTGAGCTTTGCTTATTTTATACCATTTTTACTGTGAAAGTGCATGTTATCTCAGCTTGGATAACTTGGATTAATTGAATTAATTTATTAAAATTATAATTACTGCATTAATATACAGCTTCTTGTTAGATAAGTTCTATTTCATGCTGAATAAACTTTGAACTTTTAATATATCTTAAATAGAAAACTTTCTTTAGGTAGATTTTTCCTCCAAAAGCATTTCATTAAAATAATTTGATTTAAATTAAAAAATCAGTTTGTTTGGTTTTTTTTAAAATCATTGATTTTAATCTACCCTGCTGTCAGCCATGGAAGCTCACTGGGGGAGTAGAACTGTTAAAACTGATAAGACTTATAGCATTATATATTAGATTTGTTTAAACATATATACATGGCAATATATACATTGGCATAAGTATCTCAGCAGCATAACATAACACATAAAGTGACTACCAGACTCACAACTGAGTGGTGAATTGCTATTCTCACACACTTGCTTAAATAGTGAGAGCAGCCTATCACTGCAGACATGGCAGCTGAATGTGGTCGACAAACATTACATAAGCTTGTCCCATCTGTATGCTATCAGTCATCCACTGGCTTGATGTTACAGGGATGATTCTGCATTTTCACGACAATATCAAATTCAACCCCTTGTTCACTTAAAAAGGAACAAACCCTGACAAGTAGCACAACTCCTTGAAGAAGGCTTCTATCATGCCTCATGTTACCATCTTCGGAAGGGAAAGGGGATGTCTTGTGTCTAGAGAGGGGAATGAACAGGAGGAACCCCGTTGGTCTAGCTAGTGGCACTCTCAGGGAAGCCTTGGGTGAAAGTGCTGATCTAGTGAGGCATCAGGCAATGAAGAGAGCCTATCGGATGGAAGGCTCATTTCCCCAAGAGAAAGACATTGGTTAAAAAGATTTGAGCAAACAAAGTAGCAGCATCTCAAGGTCTCTGATAACTGGAAACTTCTGGATGCCCAAGAGTGCATGCGGAGAACTATAAGTTCTGCAGTCAGTTAGCTGTGGAAGACAACTCATTAAAACTTTCTTTGCCTTTCCTAGACTCTTTAGAATAGTTAACAACTTGTACTGTCAGATGACCTGGATTTTGCCCAGGACACAGACACATATACATGGGCATGTGTATGTGTGTATTCACCATCTTATTCCTGTTGTCTGAGATATAGCTGCAATATTTTATGCATCATCCTTCCAACATATTTCCATGTTTCTATATCGTGTTAACAGAAATGTTTTGACAGTAATAAAACTACAAATACTAACTGAAGTGTCTTGCAATTTGATTTTGCAAACATATTTTGAAAAGATACTATTCACTTTTTTTAGGGGCCAAGATGAGCTCTGCAATATATAAAGAAAACAAAAGATTGTGATGCAATATTATTGGGAAACAAAATACAACATTACATTCAAAATAAAAGATTAGGTAGCTGATCAGCTGGTTACATATCTAGTCAGTTAAGGAGCATGCAGGATTCTGGACAGACCGTCGTAGGCCACAGTGTATGTGTAAGTATGTAAATTGGTTTTATCATCAGTATTTGGGAGGAATGAAGATTTCTTTCTAGCAGCAGCACTACAAGTTTTATATTGTGCGCTCATCTTGTACATTCTCAGGAGAGGTGACTTTCTGAGTAGCTGCCACTGGCAAAGAGGGATCTTAAAAACATTGTGGCCAAGCAGAACATCTGTGATTATTGGTCTGACCTTTGGTTGTTGGCTGATTTAGCCCTTTGAAGAATAGACAACATGGTGAGAGGAGGGTGAAATATGATTTTCTCCCCACTGGAAGTTTAGAAGTTTAGGTTTTTGTTTAAAAATGAACATTGCCAAAGAAGCAGCTTGAGAATACAAATTGCAGCATAGTTGTAAACCAAATTAAAGTACATTTTCACTAGGTAACATTAGCGTCCCTAACTGTGGCCAGTTAGAAGTAGAGTGTCTTAATATACAGTGGTGCCTCACATAGCGATCGCTCCGTATAGTGACGAAATCGCTTTACGATGGACTTTTTGCCATCGCAAAAGCGATTGCTTTGCGATGGTCCCTATGGGGGAAATTCGCTTTGCAATGATCACAGGGAAGCGATAATCGCAAAGCCCCCATTTTTGGCCAACTGATCGGCGGTTTCAAAATGGCCACCGGGTAAACAAAATGGCTGCCCGCTATTTTCAGGCACGGATACCTTGCTTTAGAGGCACTGAAAATGGCGGCGCTATGGAGGATCTTCGCTTAAAGGTGAGTTTTTAGCCCATAGGAACTCATTAATCGCGTTTTAATGCGTTTCTATGGGCTTTTTATTTTCGCTTAGCAATGTTATTGCTTAGCAGCGATTTTTTTCTGCACGGATTAACATCACCAAGCGAGGGACCACTGTAGTTTGGGCAGGGGAGGGAAGCTTGCCCATTAGGGTACTTATCCAGACAAAGTAACTTAGAGCTCTATGTCTCTCACCTCAACTGCTAATATGGCCCCTGCTTCTCCTGTAGTTTTAAATAGTATGTCGCCTCTCAGTTTTACTGTTTGTGTGAAGATTGTTTTTGTAGTCTTTGCTGTTAAAAATATTATATCTTATATACTGCCCTGGAATCTGTTTGGATGAAGCGTAGGTTAGCAGTTTTAGGAATAATAATACAATAGTGATAGTTCCAATATTACTTTTTTATGCTGGAAATTTTTGAGAAATACGGATGTCTTAATTAGTAAGTTTCATCTGTGTTAAAATGGTGAATTCAAATAAAGTGATATGTTCAGGATTAATAGGAAGTACTCAAATCGTTTCTGAAAATTTGTATTATTTGTTATGGTGATTAGAAACATTGGACTAAGAATACAGCCAATTCATAGTTTAGATCTAATTTGTATCTTTGGCGTTTCTCATTCAAATCATGAATATGGCTTTTGTATTTTTTTTAAGACGTCATAAATCTGGTCATATTAATACATTGTGAAGACATAGCTGTTAAAAGCAATTTTCTAGTTTGCCATAAAGTATTCATGACAGTACAGGCTTTTTCTTTTTGGGCTGCCATGTTCATTAAATAGAAAAGGTTTTATTGTTTCCCAAAGAGTGCTGTAGGTCAGATGCATTCATTGCTTCTGTTTGGAACTCATGGCATGTCTGATAGTTTTTTGTGTGTGACTAAAATAGTATGAGTCATGTTTGACGCACCAGTCTGTGAACACAATGAATGGGAACGATGTTGATGATTTTTGCAGCTGGCATGCTTGTCTAGTACTGAAACATATGAGGTAGATTTCTTTCAGCAAATGGAGAAACTGTGTAGGTCTTTTTTGGAGATACATTTTCTATAGTGTTAAAAAGTTTTGCAGTCCAAATTTCAGAATAATGATAGTGAAGTAGCTTTAAATTTGTTGTTGATGCTTTATTTCCAAGATAGGGATAATGACAAAATACAGAATTTCATGTTGAATGGTCTAGAACAGTGGTCCCCAACCTTTTTAATGCCAGGGACCGGTTTTGTTGAAGACCATTCTTCCAAGGACCGGGGGGAGGGCTGCCGCCACCAGCGTCCGTGAATTGGGGGCGTGGGGGTGTGTCCATGCGTGGGGGTACTTGTTATGCAGTAGCATGTTATGCCATCATTTAAAGTGCCTCTGAGGAATCCCAAATAAAGATCAGCTCTGCTAGTAGGTCTTTCCTGACATTTTCTTAGTCACATCCTACAGCAGAAGCCATGGTCTGCAGAGAGCTTTCAAAGCATCAGAGGGATCTCATTGTTAAAAAGATATCAGTCAGGAGAAGGGTACAAAAGAATTTCCAAGGCATTAGATATACCATGGAACACAGTGAAGACAGACATCATCAAGAGGAGAAAATATGGCACAACAGTGACATTACCAAGAACTGGACATCCCTGCAAAAGTGATGAAAACACTAGAAGAATACTGGTCAGGGAGGCGGCCTACAGCAACATTAAAGGAGCTGCAGGAATATCTGGCAAGTACTGGCTGTGTGGTACATGTGACAACAATCGACCGTATTCTTCATATGTCTGGGCTATGGGGTAGAGTGGCAAGATGGAAGCCTTTTCTTATGGAGAAAAACATCCAAGCCCGGCTAAATTTTGATATAACACATCTGAAGTCTCCCAAAAGCATGTGGGGAAAAGTGTGATGGTCTGATGAAACCAAGGTTGAACTTTTCAACCATAATTCCAAAAGATATGTTTGGTGCAAAAACAACACTGCACATCACCAAAAGAACACCATACCCACAGTGAAGAATGATGCTGGCAGCATCATGCTTTGGGGCTATTTTTCTTCGGCTGGGACAGGGACCTTAGTCAAGCTAGAGGGAATTATAAACAGTTCCAAATACCAGTCAATATTGGCACAAAACCTTCAGGCTTCTGTTAGAAATCTTAACATGAGGAGGAACTTCATCTTTCAGCATGACAACCACCTAAAGCAGACATCCAAATCAACAAAGGAATGGCTTCACCAGAAGATTGTTTTGGAATGGCCCAGCCAGAGCTCAGACCTGAATCCGATTGATTATCTGTGGGGTGATCTGAAGAGGGCTGTGCACAGGAGACACCCTTGCAATCGAACAGATTTGGAGCATTTTGGCAAAGAAGAGTGGGCAAATATTGCCAAATCAAGATGTGCCATACTGATAGACTCAAATCCAAAAAGGCTTAGTCCTGTAATAAAATCAAAAGGTGCTTCGACAAAGTATTAGTTTAAGGGTGTGCACACATATGCAACCATATTATTTCAGTTTTTTATTTTTACTTCCCTGCACCTAAAAGATTTCAGTTTGTTGTTCAACTGAGTTGTCCAGTTCATAGGTCTCATTAAAGATGGAAAAAGTTCTGAAACGATTTATCTTTGTCTCATTTTTTTACATCACAGACACTTGACATTTTAACTGGGATGTGTAAACTTTTTATATCCACTGTATGTAACTGATATACCCTCAAATCTGAATTGGTCTGTATGTGTGTGTATATGTGTACACATACATACTGACACAGTGGTTCATAATGGTCCACATACAGATACACTGGGTTGTAGTGATCCATACTGTGTGTATTAATCTAAAATACCTCTAAAAAGGTTTGTCCTCATATGGAAAAATTCCTACTGACAGCCTTGTATGTTCATAGATGAAAGATGGCATCCCTCTGCAATACATCTGAAAACTTGCTGTGATTGGTGATGGTATATAATTACTAATTACATGCTGGCAAGTTGATACCACCCTATAGTGACTCTTTCCAGGGTTTTCTTGGTGTCAAATAGAAGCAGTTTATTATTTCCTTCATCTTGAAAGCATTCTAAAACTGTGTAGCTGGTCCAACGACCACACAGGCCAGCTTTTCTCCAAGATGCAACGGGAATAGAATGACTAGCCTTGACTCCTCAGTCATGTATCTTGTACCACTGAGAGGAGGCATCAATTAACTTTGAGAGTTTAGGGATGATAGGGAGATCTAATCCAATATAAATGAAGTAGGTAGGTAGACCACTCCTAGAGGCAGAGATCAGGCTAGGTGATAAAAACATGTAGAGGCAGAAAAGCAGCAAAAAATAATAAAACCAGTAGTTAAAGTAAATCCCCAAAAGCCAGCAGAATCTTCTGGCAATTTCTCATTTACTTGGTGCATATTTAGGTGTTATATAGTTTCCTGCTGCTCTCAAAGTTGCAATCCAGTGAACTCAGCAGGCAGAACTTTGCAATGTGGTTTACTGTTAATAAGGCATATGCTGAATTGGTTTTTAAAAAATCTGTCTAGAAATCTAGGTTACTAAAATTATTACATATGGATGAAATGAACCCAAACATTTACTGGATCATCCAAAATTATGCTGCAGGATGCTGCCCTTTGCAACTTTGACAGATTCCATTACTTTTTATGCATAGAGCCTTTGTAAAATAAAGTTCCAGCACCTACAGGTGAGAAAGGATGGTGAATATTGAGGAAATCCACAGCTGGAAATACCTTTATTTAGGACCAACCAAAAAAAAAACTACAAAAGTGTGCAAGGTAACTCATAAAGTGGCAAGCTTTGGCTGGGCGTTAAACCCCCCCCCCCATTCAGCAGTGGACTTTGCACACACACACCCCTCACTGTGTCAACACAATTATCTTTGGGGCTAGGTGTCCTTTTACATTCAAGAAAACTGATGTGGGGGAAGTTATTCTTTACAAAATTGCCAATTATTTCACTTTAGGTTTAGGTTTGTTTTAAAAAGCAGGACTAAAACACCCTCGCGAAGGTCCTCTTTCAATTGTGAGGATTTTAAGGTGAAAACAAGAGAAACCAGGTGAAGCTGTATAAGAAAAGAGACAAGATGGTGCATTTTCATGATTTAAATCAATTTGATTTTTAAAAAATCATTGATTTTTATTCAGTCTGCCAGGTGGTGGAAGCCAGTGCAAGAAGAGACAAGACTGAGCACCTTCGTGATCTAAATAAATTTGATTAAATAAAAATCACTGATTTTTATCCACCCTGCCAGGTACAGAGGCAGCGGTTTTTGTTGGAAGCAACATATACATGAGGGGTGATTTTTCCACACAGCTACCCCAGAGAGAGAAGGGCCCTGGCACAGAATGCCTTTCCTTGTCTCAGCCCTTGCAAACAAAGAGAGACTGCAGTGTGCAACGGAGGAAACTGCGGACAACCTCCGCCTACGGTCCTTCAGACGCTACCCCTCCTGGTGGCACCCTCCCCGGTGCCAACCGATATCTTGCAGGTGAAGGCGGGCTGTCTCTCTCTCTCTCTCTCTGTCCGCCTTGCACAGAGTACCTGCTCCAGTTTCAGCCCACAGAAACGCCCAAAGACAGCATGGAAGGAGAAAGGGAGGAGGAGGAAGAAGGGGACAGTGGTGCTCTGGCCGCCCCGAAACCCACTGATCGCTTCTCCGCCCTCACCGCGGTCTGTCAGGGTGCAAGCCCGGTGGCCCACATGCTTCCCGCTGCGTCCGCTGCACACACCAGCCACCCAAATGAGCGCATACTGCGCTCACTTCCGCCGGCCCTGTCTCGGCGCTGCGCCCACGCCTCCTTTAAGGCGTGCTCCTGTTCGCCCCCCCCCACGACGACAGCACTGAGGGAGCGAGCGGGACGGGTCGGGGAGACGTTTGACGCGCTTGGACGCACCACGCGGGCTGGCAGAAGGAAAGAGAGGTGCCTGGCCACGACCAGCCATTGCCTGCCTTCCTCCTCCTCCTCAGGTTACCTCCTGCCCCGCCCTTTACACTCCGGGACCAAACAGCACACAAGCTTTTCTGCAGGCTTGCTCCACTGCAGAGGAGCTTCTCCTCTCGGTGCCTTCACTTTGCAAACGGAACAGACAGCCCACCCCTCCCCCCCGGGAGGCAGCCTCGGAGACTCAGCCAGGGGAGGGCTGCATCGCGCTGCTCTTTCCCACCAGAAACCAAAGCAAGTAGCCCTCACAGCACCTCGGCAGGAAGCTTGCTGCTTCTGTCAGCCTCTTTGGCCCATGCCCTGCCCCCCACAGTCCTGCAGAGAAACGAAACTCTGGACAGGGAAGAGGCTGGGCTGGAAATCCCTCCTCCCTCTGCTCAAGCCCCTCCCCCACCTACAGAAGCCTCCACAAGCCTCCACAGAGGATGTCTGAGGAATACTCCCCCTCCCTCTTTTTTGTAATGGCTGCTCCTGTGTCTCCGCGGCCCAGCTGATGTCTGCTCGGGGACCGGTACTGGGCCGCGGACCGGGGGTTGGGGACCCCGGGTCTAGAATGTATACTTTGCAAACTAATTGGCAAAAGGAGTCTTGGAAGTTTGGACAACACTATATTTGGGGAGATATTTTTGGAACCTGTGGACCTTAATTTTTAAAATAATATCTTTGAATTACTTAAAAAAAGAAAGAAATACCATATGTGAGGAAGTGGACTGTAATCCATAGAAGGTCATGCTGAAATAAATCTGTTAGTTTTTAAGGTTCAATGACTCCATTGGTTTATATTTGCGGAAACATGCTACCTCATTGAAAGTTGTTTATGTTTGGACTCATCTGGTTTGGGACCCTAGTTACAGCCAATCTGACTGCTATTTATTTTGGTAGTCTGGGGCCACCATAAAAATATCTAAGTGGTTGTTTATTATCTTTACATTGATAGTCAAATCCTTAACTTGTGATCATTTTACACTTACATGCATTTATGTAAACACACATAAAAGTTAGTCTAAACTGGGCAATGTTAGAAAGTCAAGATAAAAATTAGAAATAAACATATAGGTTTGTTGTTAGTTATTGCATATATATATGTTTGGTGATAGTTATTGCAGATAATGTTCGTTCGTTCGTTCGTTTAGTCGTGTCCGACTCTTCGTGACCCCATGGACCAGAGCACGCCAGGCCCTCCTATCTTCCACTGCCTCCCAGAGTTGTGTTAAATTCATGTTGGTTGCTTCGCAGACACTGTCCAGCCATATCATCCTCGGTCATCTCCTTCTCCTCTTGCCGTCGCACTTTCCTAACATCAAGTTTTTTTCCAAGGAGTCTTCTCTTCTCATGAGATGGCCAAAGCACAGGAGCCTCAGCTTCAGGATCTGTCCTTCCGGTGAGCACTCAGGGTTGATTTCCTTTAGAATTGATAGGTTTGTTCTCCTTGCAGTCCAGGGGATTCTCAAGAGCCTCCTCCAGCACCACAATTCAAAGGCATCAATTCTTCGGCGGTCTGCTTTCTTTATGGTCCAGCTTACAGTTCCATACATCACAACAGGAAAAACCATAGCTTTGACTATTCGGACTTTCATTGGCTTTTTAAGATGCTGTCAAGATTTGTCATCGCTTTCCTTCCAAGAAGCAAGCGTCTTTTAATTTTGTGGCTGCTGTCTCCATCTGCAGTGATCATGGAGCCCAGGAAAATAAAATCTGACACTGCCTCCATATCTTCCCCTTCTATTTGCCAGGCGGTGATGGGACCAGTGGCCATGATCTTAGTTTTTTTTATGTTGATATTTCTTCCGGCAATCTTAATTCTGGCTTGGGATTCCTCCAGTCCAGCCTTCCGTATGAAGTATTCTACATATAAGTTAAATAAGCAGGGAGACAATATACAGCCTTGTCATACTCCTTTCCCAATTTTGAACCAATCAGTTGTTCCATATCCAGTTCTAACTGTTGCTTCCTGTCCCACATATAGGTTTCTCAGGAGATAGATAAGGTGATCAGGCACTCCCATTTCTTTAAGAACTTGCCATAGTTTGCTGTGGTCGACACAGTCAAAGGCATTTGCATAGTCAATGAAGAAGAAGTAGATATTTTTCTGGAATTCTCTGGCTTTCTCCATAATCCAGCGCAGGTTAGCAATTTGGTCTCTAGTTCCTCTGCCTCTTCGGAATCCAGCTTGTACTTCTGGGAGTTCTCGGTCCACATACTGCTGAAGCCTACCTTGGAGGATTTTGAGCATAACCTTGCTAGCGTGGGAAATGAGTGCAACTGTACGGTAGTTGGAGCATTCTTTGGCACTGCCTTTCTTTGGGATTGGGATGTAGACTGATCTTTTCCAATCCTCTGGCCACTGTTGGGTTTTCCAAACTTGCTGGCATATTGAATGTAGCACCTTAACAGCATCATCTTTCAAGGTTTTAAATAGTTCATCTGGAATGCCATCACCTCCACTGGCCTTGTTGTTAGCCATGCTTTCTAAGGCCCACTTGACTTCACTCTCCAGGATGTCTGGCTCAAGGTCAGCAACTACATTGTCTGGGTTGTCCGGGATATCCAAATCTTTCTGATACAATTCCTCTATGTATTCTTGCCACCTCTTCTTGATGTCTTCTGCTTCTGTTAGGTCCCTCCCATTTTTGTCCTTTATCATGTCCATCTTTGCGCAAAATGTTCCTCCAATATCTCCAATTTTCCTGAACAGATCTCTGGTCTTTCCTTTTCTGTTATTTTCCTCTATTTCTTTGCATTGTTCATTTAAGAAGGCCCTCTTGTCTCTCCTTGCTATTCTTTGGAAGTCTGCATTCAACTTTCTGTAACTTTCCCTATCTCCCTTGCATTTTGCTTCCCTTCGCCTTTCTGCTATTTCTAAGGCCTCGTTGGACAGCCACTTTGCTTTCTTGCATTTCCTTTTCTTTGGGATGGTTTTTGTTGCTGCCTCCTGGGCAATGTTACGAGCCTCTGTCCAAAGTTCTTCAGGCACTCTGTCCACCAAATCGAGTTCCTTAAATCTGTTCTTTACTTCCACTGTGTATTCATAAGGGATTTGGTTTAGATTATACCCGAGTGGCCCAGTGGTTTTTCCTACTCTCTTCAGTCTAAGCTTGAATTTTGCTATGAGAAGCTGATGATCAGAGCTGCAGTCAGCTCCAGGTCTTGTTTTTGCTGACTGTATAGAGCTTCTCCATCTTTAGCTGCGGAGAATATAATCAATCTGATTTCGATAGTGCCCATCTGGTGATTTCCATGTATAGAGTCGCCTCTTGTGTTGTTGGAAAAGAGTGTTTGTGATGACCAGCTTATTCTCTTGACAAAACTCTATTAGCCTTTGTCCTGCTTCGTTCTGAACTCCAAGGCCAAACTTCCCTGTTGTTCCTTTTATCTCTTGACTCCCTACTTTAGCATTCCAGTCCCCTAGAATGAGAAGAACATCTTTCTTTGGTGTCAGTTCTAGAAGGTGTTGTAAATCTTCATGAAATTGTTCAGTTTCAGTCTCCTCAGCAATGGTGGTTGGTGCATAAACTTGGATTATTGTGATGTTGAAAGGTCTGCCTTGGATTCGTATTGACATCATTCTATCATTTTTGAGATTGTATCCCATTACAGCTTTTCCCACTCTTTTGTTGACTATGAGGACCACTCCATTCCTTCTATGGGATTCTTGCCCACAATAGTAGATATGATAATCATCTGAGCTGAATTCGCCCATTCCTGTCCATTTTAGTTCACTGATGCCCAGGATGTCGATGTTTATTCTTGCCATCTCCTGTTTGACCACCTCCAGCTTCCCAAGGTTCATAGATCTTACATTCCAGGTTCCTATGCAGTATTTTTCTTTGCAACATTGGACTTTCCTTTCACTTCCAGGCACGTCCACAGCTGAGCATCCTTTCGGCTTTGACCCAACCACTTAATTAGCTCTGGAGTTACTTGTACTTGTCCTCCGCTCTTCCTCAGTAGCATGTTGGACGCCTTCCGACCTGAGCATCCCATCTTTCAGCGTCATATCTTTTAGCCTTTTGTTTCTGATCATGGGGTGTTCTTGGCAAAGATACTGGAGTGGCATCGCCATTTCCTACTCCAGGTGGATTGCATTTAGTCGGAACTTTCCACTATGTCTTGTCCATCTTGGGTGTCCCTGCACGGCATAGCCCATAGCTTCTCTGAGTTATTCAAGCCCCTTCGCCACGACAAGGCAGCAATCCATGAAGGGGTGCAGATAATATTACTGGTGATTATTCAGATTATGTATTCATCTAAACCTAAAAGTTTACCTGTATTATGTACTAATATAGCATGATAATTTGAAAAAGATCAGATCTTGTAAAGACTTCTGGGCTTTCATGAATGTTGCTGGTGAGCCATTGTTGTTTCAGTTTTGTTCCAAGAGTTATTGTATAATTTATTACTTATTTATTATATTTCTTTAAAATATTTATACTAGAAATGGGGGCTGTCGGCACATGTGGTCGGCCTGATTACTTCCCACCCCCAGAACCCGCTGGTCCACTGTCTCTCTGGGAAGGGACTTGAATACACTGGTCACTGGTATTCTTCAGAGTATCTTTTGAGACTGAATCTATCATAATGTAATTCTGAAAAGCTTGTTTCCTGGATGACATCATAAATGCTGCTTGCCATTGATCTGAGCCCTCTTGATTTGCTGATTGGAAGCAGACATAGTGACAGGAAACTGAAGGCTCTGCCTCTGACATATTCTAGAAAATGTGTGATAACCTACTACTTTGTCAGACTTCAGGCCACCGTTGATTATTATCATAATTGAACAGATCTGATTTTTTCGCTATTTAAATAAAAAATTCAGTTTTTTAAAAAATCAATTTTTAAATCAGTTTGAGTTAAAAAATCTTTGATTTTTATCTACCCTGTGATTGAGCCTATTAAAAATTGCACCTTGAAAAAGATTCTGATGTGGTCATCTAATATCTTCTATGTGTGTTTGCAAGAGTTCATTCTGAGATAAGGCAGGTGTCATGTTTTAATGGGTACATACCTGAGAGCCTCTATGAAGTTTATGAAAAAACAAACTTCCTTGAATATTCTGCAACAATTCATGGTGCAGGCAGTGGCATGATTTCAAACTCCCAAGTCTTTGATTATTTTTTATATGAAGCATAATTATATGTCCTTATTTTAGTTACCTTTCATACATTCATCTAATCACAGGTAACTTAACTTTTCCCGTCATGTTTTGCAGTTGATGTAACCACAACACTACCTTTGCAAGTTCCACCATCTGTAGTCCCTATGGATCTCCGCTTGGACCATCAGTTCTCCATGTCAGTGGCAGAGCCTACATTACGTGAACAGCAGCTTCAACAGGAACTGCTGGCCCTCAAACAAAAACAACAGATCCAGAGACAGATTCTCATAGCAGAATTCCAGAGACAACATGAACAGCTCTCTCGTCAGCATGAGGCTCAGCTACATGAACACATAAAGGTAAAACACACAAATTAG
This sequence comes from Pogona vitticeps, assembly GCF_051106095.1. Taxonomy (NCBI): domain Eukaryota; kingdom Metazoa; phylum Chordata; class Lepidosauria; order Squamata; family Agamidae; genus Pogona; species Pogona vitticeps. The sequence goes on along the minus strand of NC_135783.1, from coordinate 173,095,953 downwards.
GTCTGAGTGTCAGATAAGTCTTGGAACAGAGTCTGAAATCAGTGATTGATCTCTTTAAGGACTTTTAGTGTTTTACAACTGCTTAAGGAATTCTGGCAAACTGGATATACAACTCTATCCAGGTATTAATATTTTTATGTAGTAGCATAGTCTGGGATATGAATGTGTATACATATAAAAGAGAATAGAAATGTAGTATTCAATTAATTTCTATCCAGTGTGATTTGGAATACAAATAGAATTTCTCTGATTTTTGATCCTATAAGTTTGATTCCAGAGTTATGTAAGTAGTTGTTTGTAATTAGCTATGCTAATAAAAGGGACTCTTCGGGGTACTAAATTTGAGATGTGTCAATTCTGCCATAGTGTCTTAATAGTCATAGGACCTGTTGATTCCTTGAGTAAGTCTGTGTTTTAGCGGATTCACTACTAATCATTGACTTACTTCAGTGGTTCCTAAATTTTTTCAACTCGTGGCTCCTTTGAGCAGTGACAGCAGTGACAAAGCAGCAGGAGCGGCGAGAGGTACAGGGTGAACATGGTGGTGAAGGAGTGTGAAGGAGCCAGAGGAGGAAGAGCAGCAGCACCACTGGCTCAGTGAAGAACAGAGAGAGGATTCCATGGCGCCCCTGTCTCGGTTTGGCAGTGCTGTGGTTGCTGCAGGGTGCTGCTGTGCACACTTTGGGAACCCCTGTCTTACTTGAAAATAATTCAGTTGTCAGACACTTACTCCTCGATGCCAGATATAGATATCTCTCTGTTCTTGATTTATTTCATCTTCAGCAAACTATCATTGAATAAGTGTAATATAGACTCAAGTTGGTGTTGGATTTGGTCATGTTTGGTTTTGTTCTTTTTGTTCGTTTGTTTTTTTGGTATTAAAAAGAATGAACTTTAGAATGTGCGTTCTAGACAGTGTGAGGTTTTTTTTTTAAGTCAGAACATTAGAATGAAAAGGAATGAGTACATTGGTATAAAAAAGAACATTAAAAGAATCATAAAAAAGATTCAGCATTAAGAATCCTTTTATAAAGAATGTACTTGTTATTTGGAATAAATGGAAACAGGTTTTATGTCCCGGAATCTCCCTTTTAATGTCGGTGGCTGAGTTAGAGAATTTTCTAACATATGGTGTAAAGGACTTGATTAACAAATTAAAAAGAAAACAGACATCTAAATGGGAGGATTGGAAGGATAAAATTATAAACTGTTTAATTTTAAAGTTTTGCCTCTCTCTCTCAAACCCACACTTTACTGGTGCTGACTGATTGAGCTATGCTAATAAAAGGGACTCTTCGGGGTACTAAATTTGAGATGTGTCAATTCTGCCATAGTGTCTTAATAGTCATAGGACCTGTTGATTCCTTGAGTAAGTCTGTGTTTTAGCGGATTCACTACTAATCATTGACTTACTTCAGTGGTTCCTAAATTTTTTCAACTCGTGGCTCCTTTGAGCAGTGACAGCAGTGACAAAGCAGCAGGAGCGGCGAGAGGTACAGGGTGAACGTGGTGAAGGAGTGTGAAGGAGCCAGAGGTGTGCTTGCCTAACTTTGTGGGCATTGCCTGAGCTGCTGCCGCCCTACTTATTTTTACTGTTTGATGTGTTTTTACTGTTTGGTATGTTTTATTGTTTTCTTAGGATGTCCCATTTACCTTTTCCTAAGAGAATTAGAGAAAGATTATTAGTTAACTATTGTCTCAGTGTCTCGATTATTTTCCCTCAAATTTGGTAGCAGAAGATGGTTTCATTTTTTCATACTGATAAGCTGCTTTTGAGATACCGAAAGTTGCTGTAGCGTTTGAATTTTTTTTAACTTTCTGTTTTGAATTTCAGATAGTTGAAAAGAGTGCTTTTTGCAAATATTCCTTTCATTTCAAATTACGGAATGTGTTGTATTTGCCTCTGGACTAATGGGAGTAAATTTTTGAATTGATAAGTGACTGCAAAACATTATTAAAGTAATAGAGCAATTTTTATATACAGTCAAACTTCAGTAAATTGAAAGTGAAATTGTGAAGAGGAGAAAAAAAAATAACGTTTGCCTTATTATAATACAGTATTTGTTAGTATCAAGATGTCTACAGTTCCTGCTACTACTCCAGAAGCTAATACATCCACTCAACATTTTCAGCTGGGTGTAACAGCAGTGACATATTTAAAGGCTTTAATGATGTTATAGTCTTGTATAGAAGAGCATGAGACTCCATTAGTAAACAAGTCTAAAACAGCTAAAGGACTATATGGTGCTCTAAAAAAAAACTTCTTTAGATCAAGTAAGAATGTAATATTTTTGAAAGATTATATAGCATGAGAATGAAAGAAGGAACTAGCATTGATGTGCATTTGGATGAAATGTTGAAACTTGTCTCAGAGCTTCAATCTGCAGGGGCAGAAATATCTGATTCTGAGTTTCATACTTGTATATCACTCAGTTTACCATAATCTTTTGCAAATCAAAAAGCCATACTTGAGTGTACTGAAAAGGTGGACCTAGATTATACAATTGCCTACTTTAGAGACTCTGGACTTAAAAGGGCAATAGATAACATGCCTGAAAAAATGCCTGTGTTAAGAATGAGACCTGACCAAGAAGGGTGATGTTACATATGTTCAAAGGTTAGGCACATTCCCAAATATTGCAGATTTAAAGCTGCAGAAGCTCAAATACCCAGAGGTGCAAGGGTTTCTATTGAAAGAGTGGCCCCTAGTGCCCAGGGAAATTTTAGCAGTCATGGAATTTTTAGACCACCATGAGGCAGATCAAGTACAGTGGTGCCTTGATTTATGAACTTAATCCGTATTAGAATGGTGGCCATAAGTCAAAACATTTGTAAGTCAAAGCACCATTTCCCATAGGAATGCATTGAAAACCAATTATTCCGTTCCAGCTGAAGAAAAAAATTCCCCAAAAAGAAAACACACTGCAAGTCCCATGCTGGGACTGCAAAAAGACAAAAATAAAATAAAATAAAATAAAATAAAAATAAACATTGGAGCAAGTCCCGCGCTGGGACTGCAAAATAACAAAACAAACAAACAAAAAACAAAAAAACAACCCCCCCAAAAAACAACAACACAGAAACATAACCCCCCCAGCCCAAACCTACCCTCCAAAACCCACCCAGAACAACTTTTTTAAAAGGAAAAAGCAGCACCTTACCAGTCTGAAGCCTCTGTGGAGGCTTCCCGGGCTTCCAAAGCACCAGCACGCTGCTGCACACCCCGCCCATGGAGCCCCTCCAACCAGTGCATCCCGCCCAGGGCCTTCGGCAACACTTACTCCTGAGTAGACCCGCTCTTACTCCCAAGTAGACCTACACCTTCTGCAGCAGTTACTCCCAAGTAGATCCACACCAGGGATGGGCAGGGAGCGCACCGGCTTCCACCTCTCCTTCTTCCTCCTGCTTGGCAGAAGTAAAAAAGTTCCCTGACCCCCTGCTCTAACCATTGGGGCAAAAGATCTACAAAGAAGCAGCCTCTTTGCCACCAACGGTTTGAATTTCCTGCTTTTCCTCCCTGCCCTTTTCTGTTTGTAAGTCAAAGCTCCAGCTGCAAGTCAAAGCAAAATTTTGCGGCCTGAGCTGTTCGTACAGTGGGGTCTTGACTTAAGAACGGCCCGAGTTCAGAACATTTTTACTTAAGAACCACTCACAGGAAAATATTGACTTGACTTACATACTTAGATTTGAGTTAAGAACTGGAAAAAACCACGTGGGAGGCAGGGAAAGTGCAAAATTTGAACTTTCAGTTAACTGTTGGCCAGTGAAAAGGGTGCCTGTCTGCCTCCTCACTCCTCCCAGCGTTTAGAGAGTGGATTGGGAGACAGTCTTCAGACTGCCTGGTACTGTCCTGCCTGGACTGTATTTTCCCTGCCTTCCCTGAACCTTTTTTGACCTAAGAAAAAAAGAAACAAAATATCCCCCTCTAGTGGTCGAAGGCGGAATAGCAGCTTCCTATTAGTTTCTATGGACGGAAAAGAGCAGATACGGATCAAATGGTTTTCAATGCATTCCTATGGGAAATGCAGATTTGACCTGAGAACTTTTTGACTTGAGAACCGCCTTCCAATATGGATTAAGTTCTCAAGTCAAGACCCCACTGTAAGTGAAATTGTTTGTAAGTCAGGGTGTTTGTAAGTCAAGGCACCACTGCATAAGATACAGGCAAAAATCCAATGATGACATAAATGCTCCTAATAATAACCAGGTGTTCCAAATATCTGATTTTCAAGGAGTGAATGATAAAAGACATTTTCTTCTTGATAGTGGCAGTTTCATACACATATGTCGATTTCGAGAAAGCTTCAGTCAACTTGATACAGAGAACAGACCAAAGATACTATAAGCAAATCAACAAAGATTAAATGTGCTTGGAGCTGGAACAGTACAGTGGTGCCTTGCTTAACGATTTCCTCGTTAAACAACAAAACCGCTATACGATGACTGTTTTGCGATCGCAAAACGATGTTTTAATAGGCAAAATCTGCTTTGCGACAATCGGTTCCCTGCTTTGGGAACCGATTCTTCGCATTATGACATTTTTAAAAGAGCTGATCGGTGGCTTCAAAATGGCCGCCCACTGTGTAAAATGGCTCCCTGCTGTGTTTTTGGACAGATTCCTCGCTTTACAGGCACCGAAAATGGCCACCCCTATGGAGGATCTTCTCTGGACGGTGAGTTTTTCAGCCCATTGGAACACATTGAACTAGTTTTTCAATGCGTTTCAATGGGCTTTTTAATTTTGCTTAATGAGGATTTCGCTCTACAGCAATTTCGCTGGAACGGATTATCCTCGTTAAGCGAGACACCACTGTACTTTTAAAGTTTCTCACTTCTAAAAATGAGGTGGTGAACCTTACATCAACAAATGTTGCTTTTGTCCCTGAAGCCTCAAATAATTTACATGTCACTAAAAGGATTGCAAAGAATGGTTATACTGTAATATTTAAAGGTGACACAGGAAAAGCTATCAGTGATAGAACTGGTCTAATACTTAAGGTTGATGAAAATGATGGTTTCCATTATATAGTTGATGTTAGTGATGATTTAAATACTGTAATATATGAAGGAAGATCTGTATGTCAAACTAGGCAAGATATTTGTGATATTAAAACTTGTCTTTACTCATGGTATGTAAATTGGCACATAGAAACTTGCAAAGTATTGAAAAATTATTAACAGAATGCGTAATTGATGCTTCTAAATGTGATAAGTCAAATGAAAGATGTGAAATTTGTATAAAACCAAAGGGAACTGCTCCCAGTTATACAGGACAAAATAATATACAGGATAAAAAGTTTCTGGAAGAGGATCCCATGCCATTATCCTCAGGCAAAATAGATATTTTCTTACTTTCACTGAATCTAAAAGTAAATACGGTTTTGTATATGTACTGAAAGGTAAAGATGAGACTTTTGAGAAGTTCAAATGCTATGTAGCTGCAATTAAAATAGATTTGGCAAAGCACCCCTAGCATTATGTACTGATGGTGGTGGAGAATATTGTAATGCAGATTTCAGGAGAATTTTGGAACAGGAAGGTATAGAACATGAAGTAACCAAATCCCACTCCCCACAACAAAATGGATTTTCTGAAAAACTGAACCATACATTGCAGGAGCTGTCTAGATCTATGTTAATGCAAGCTGGATTACCAAATTCTCTGTGGGCTGAAGCAGTAGTTACAGCAGTTTATTTGCATAATAGAGTTCCTAGTAGAGTAATGGGTAAAACACCTTTTGAATTATGGTTTGGAAAGAGACTTGGTTGAAAACATATTTACATGTCCCCAAAAGAAGGAGGGAAAGGGTACAGAATTTTGAACCCTGAGACTTTTGAAATTAAATATTGTAATATGTATGTAGATGAAAGAAATATAAAGCAACAGATAGATGAATCTATAGTGGCAACTGATCTACAGAATACAGAGACCATTTCACAAAAATTGGTTGATTGGTTACCTGCAGAGACCACCGGTCAACCGGCAGGTCCATCTTCTGAAGATGTTATCAGAACAGAAGGGGAAGCAGAAACTGGACCAAGGGAAACAGAAACAACAACCTCTGTAAGACAATCAGACAGAATTAATGAAAGCAAACCTCCAGAAAGATATGGATTCTGTGAAAACCTGCACACAATAAAGGAACTAGCAAACTAGAAAGTGATCAGCAAATTACCTATTTCAGAGAGAGAAAAATGGATAGAAGCCATGCAAGAAGAATATCAATCTGTATAAGAGAAATTTTCATATCTTTGTGAAATGTTAAATATGCTTGATGTAAATACCATCTGAATTGATCATAAGTTATTGATTATTCATGTTAGATTTTGAGAAGGGGTGTTGGGATATGGCAAGATCCAACATTCTAGGCATTATGGGTTAATGTGCTTAAAGATCTCACCTGTCCCTATATTCAGTGAGGCTCTATAACGCTTTGCCTCTTACTCTCTCTCAAACCCACACTTCACTGGTGCTGACTAAGTTTGTGGGCATTGCTTGAGCTGCTGCCGCCCTGTTTATTTTTACTGTTTGGTATATTTTGTCATGTAGCTTTAGTAGTTTTATTGTTTTCTCAGCATTCACTTTTTCCTAAGAGAATTAGGTAAAAATTTCTACTTAACTATTGTCTCAGTGTCTCAATTATTTCCCCTCAAAAATAAGGATGAATTAAGAGGTATTTTTGCAGAAGAAAATTTAATTTGGTTAAATTTGATACAACTGGAACAATGGTTGAAAGAAGGAGAAAAAAAATAAAGGATAGGCAACTGACAAATTTGAAGATATAAAGAATATGGAGAATGAGATGAATGGAAAAAGGAGGAAGGGAGAATTGGTAATATTTTTAGAATATTGGATGAAGAGTGAGATCACTTAGCAGGGTTTAATACTGGAGGCAGATTTAGGAAAAATAAAGAGGAATTGAAAATGTATTTAATAGAAGGGTTTTTAAAGACATGTCAGAATAAAAGAAAATAGTTATAAAACAATATAGAGATGGTATTTAACACTGATAGAATTAAATAAAATAGATTCTAAATATTCCAAGATGTGCTCGAGATGCAATAAAGAATTGGGTACATATCTGCACTTATGATGGGACTGTAAAGTAGTACAAAGGGTTTGAAGGGATGTTTTTAAAGAAATTAGAGAAATATTTGAAGTCAACATCGAAGCATCATGAAGAATAGCATTATTATTGTTAATAGATAATCATGATGTAAAGAATTAAAAAAGAGAGATGGTTATAAATATGATAATATCTGCTTGATTATAGCAAAAAAATGGAAGAACTGGGTTGGTATAATGAAATCTCTACCGTAATGTAAAGCAGTGAGTATACAGCTTGTAACAGTGTAAATGTGCTGTCCCCTCAAAATAATGCAACACACAGCCATTGTCAAAACCTCTGGCAACAAAAGTGAGGACACCTCTTAAGTGACAATGTCCAAATTGGGCCCAAGAAACCATTTTCCCTCCCTGGTGTCATGAGACTTGTTGGTGTCACAAGTCTCAGGTGTGAAGGGGGAGCAGGTTTTATCACTCTCTCTCTATCAGACTGGTCACTGGAAGTTCCACATGACACCTCATAGTAATGAACTATCTGAGGACTTGAAAAAACTAATTATGGCTCTACATCAAGATGGCCTAGGCTAGTGGTCCCCAACCTTTTTGGAATTATGGACTAGTGGGGGGGGCAGGGTCCATTCGGGGTGTGTGGGGGGCACCCTCCACACTCGTGGGTGGGCATGGCATGTTCATGGATGGATATGGTGCACTTGCAGGTGGATGTGGCACACATGCATGGGTGGGCGTGGCATGCTCGCGGGAGAATGGGATGCATATGCATGTATGTGCAGGAGCGTGCCACGCCCATTTGCAAATTTATTTATTTATTTATTTATTTATTTATTTATTTATTTTATTTAATTTAATTTATATGCCGCCTACTCTACCCAAAGGTGTCTGGGCGGCTTACAACAATTAAAATTCAACACAATAAAATATAAAATGATTAAAATACGATTAAAATACAAATTAAAATTTAAATTGCCATCATCAGGACCCACAGTTAATGTTATTTCAATTAAAAGCCTTCTGGAACAGGAAGGTTTTGACCTGGCGCCGAAATATCATCAGTGTTGGCGCCAGGCGAATTTCAGTTGAGAGGGCGTTCCATAGTCTGGGGGCAGCTGCCGAGAAGGCTCTTTGTCTACAAGCCCTCCCACTTAGCTCCTTGAGGGATGGCTCTTTCAAAAGGGCCCCCTGTCTAGATCTTAATAGCCGGGTAGGCTCGTATGGAAGGAGGCGGTCCTTCAAGTATCCAGGGCCCAAGCCGTTTAGGGCTTTATATGTCAAAACAAGCACTTTGAATTGGGCCCGGACAGCAACTGGTAACCAGTGTAAATTGTACAGAATCAGCTTGATGTGCTCTCTGGCGGCCCCACCACTCACCAGCCGCGCAGCTCGATTCTGGACAAGTTGCAGTCGCCGGACCGTCTTCAAAGGCAGCCCCACGTAGAGCGCATTGCAATAATCAATACGAGACGTTACCAGTGCGTGTGTAACTGTCATGAGACTCCGCTCGTCCAGGTAGGGCCGTAGCTGGTATAATTTCCGCAGCTGAAGGAAGGCGCCCCTGGCCACCGAGTCCACCTGAGCTTCCAAAGTTAGACTGGGGTCCAGGAGCACCCCCAGGCTGCGGACCCTGTCCCTTAGGGGGAGTGTAACCCCATTCAGGACAGGGAAATGGCCCTCCAACCTGTCCGGCGAAGCACCCACTAACAGCACTTCCGTCTTGTCTGGATTGAGTTTCAATTTATTAACCCTCATCCAGTCCATTATCAGGTCCAGACACGAGTTCAGCACAGAAACCGCCTCACCTGGATTGGTGGAAAACGAGAGGTAGAGCTGAGTGTCGTCAGCATATTGCTGACTCCTCAGCCCAAACCTCCTGATGACCTCTCCCAGTGGTTTCATGTAGATGTTGAACAGCATGGGGGACAGTATTGAGCCCTGAGGAACCCCATGACATAAATGCCATGGGGGCAGAGCAACTGTCCCCCAGCACCACCCTCTGGATACGGTCAGCTAGGAAGGAGCGGAACCACCATAAAGCGGTGCCCCCAACTCCTAACCCAGCCAGCCTATCCAGAAGGACACCATGGTCGATGGTGTCGAAAGCCGCTGAGAGATCCAGGAGTATCAACAGGGCCACACTCCCCCTGTCTCTCTCCCGGCAAAGGTCATCATACAGGGCGACCAAGGCAGTCTCTGTACCAAAACCCGGCCTGAAACCCGATTGAAATGGATCCAGAAAATCCATTTCATCCTGCAGTGCCTGGAGTTGCCCGGCCACAACCCGCTCCAACACCTTGCCCAAATAAGGGAGGTTCGCCACTGGTCGGTAGTTAACCACCAGCCTTGGGTCCAGGTTAGGCTTTTTAAGGAGTGGTCGAATCACCGCCTCTTTCAAGGCGGTAGGGACCACTCCCTCTCTCCCTTGCCCACCTGCAAATGTGCGGGAGCACACCACACCCTCTGTACATGTGGGGGGGGACACCTGTCTCCGCGGCCCGGTCCTGCGAAGCCCATGGACCAGGGGTTGGAGACCCTTGGTCTAGGCTATAAGAAGATTGCCAGCACCCTCAAAAGTTCTGGAAAATAATGGTGGCCACACAAAATATTGACACTTTGTGCCCAGTTTGGACATTGTCACTTAGGGGTGTACTCACTTTTATTGCCAGCAGTTTAGACATTAATGGCTGTGTGTTGCATTATTTTGAGGACATAGCACATTTACGCTGTTACACAAGCTATATACTCACTGCTTTACATTGTAGCCAAGTGTCATTTCTTCAATGTTGTGACATGAAAAGGTGTACTAAAATATTTATGAAATGTGAGGGGGTGTACTCACTTCTGTGATATACTTTATATATGATAGTCATATAGTCTCATTCTTATGTCTGAGGATATAGACTTCATTCATGAAAGCTCACACTGAAATACCGCAGATACTTTTTAAGATACCACAACATTTTTGTCTCTTGGTTTTTGTTTTTGATTTGGTTTGTTGTCAATGTACTTTTTCAGTCTGTTTGCTTTGGAGTGTGAGAAAAAAATGTTCACTGTGTACTTTGGGTGGCATCTAGTACCTGATTACGGAAGGTGCATCTCTGTTCTATGCTCCTTTCCTGTAGTAAGAACTTTAAATTTTCTGTCCAGAATTGAAGTTCAGTTTTGATTTATTCATGGATTTTCCATAATTCATAAACAACTTGACAACCTCAGTACAATATTCTGCATAGAAAATTACCATATTAAGGTAAACAGAATTAAGTGGTTATGGGCATTTACGTTTTCATTCTTTTTCCTTGCTCAACAGCAACAGCAGGAGATTCTTGCGATGAAACATCAGCAGGAACTATTGGAACACCAGAGAAAGTTAGAACAACATCGACAGGAGCAAGAATTAGAGAAACAGCATAGAGAACAGAAACTACAGCAGCTTAAAAACAAAGAGAAAGGAAAAGAAAGTGAGTATGAGAATATAGATGTCACTGATGTGTATAGGGTATTATAACCCTATACACTAACTATAAGTCCCAGTATATCCCATCTCTCCCAGACTGGTGCCAAAGTTTTGTACTAGTTTTGTGCCATTTTGCTCCACAGGCCCTGTGTTTTGTATTCCTGCACAGCAGTGCATGCACAAACCATACATGTGAGTGGGACATACTTAACACTAGAATCCCATATCCCTCTATTTTCTTTTGCCAAAGGTAAAGGTAAAGGTTCCCCTTGACATTTTAGTCCAGTCGTGTTCGACTCTAGGGGGCAGTGCTCATCCTGTTTTCAAGCATGGAGCCAGCTCTTATCCGAAGACAGTTTCCATTGTCACGTGGCCAGGGTGACTAGGGAACGCCATTTTACCTTCCCACCGAGGTGGTACTCGCATTTGCATGCTTTCGAACTGCTAGGTTGGTGAGGAGCTAGGACAAAATGACAGGAGTTCACTCCGTCGCGTGGATTTGATCTTAAAACTGCTGGTCTTCTGACCCTGCAGCAGAGACTTCTGTGGTTTAGCCCGTAGCGCCACCACGTCCCTTCTTTGCCAAAGTGTTGTTCTATTTTTTTACTGTTTTATTCTGTAAATCTGAGTGTTGTACCCTAGATAATTAGAAGATACAGTAAATTAATTTCCATGTGGAATTTTTTTCTGTATACTATATTCCAGCAGGTGTCAAATCCTCTTCTTGCCCACATGTGAGAATGATTTCTTGTTCTTCAGGTCATATTCTTCCCAGGTGCCATTTTTTCTTTTGGCAGTGTGCAACGCTTAGTGGTGCTTAGTGTAATAAATCTCACTGGAATAGACCTGTTGAATCCATGAGGATTTAGTGTGTGTCAACATCTCCACAAGTTTCAGTGATTTGAATGGGCATGCTCTAACTGCAAGTTACTGTACTATAGTAACTCCCGGTTAAAATAGGCCCATTTGAATCAATGGAACTTACAGAGGACTTGATTCACTGCATTATCATTGATTCAATTGGCCTACGCTGGTGTGATTGACTGTGCTAACAGGGTTTGGCCATAATGTCCATTACTATTCTCTCTCCAATAGTTAGCTAAGAATTTAATTTGATGCACTTTTGCAGTCTGACTGATTCAGATAGCAGACACTGGCCACACATAGTCACCCATCCACATTCGTACCCTGAGTAGTTCAGCTCAACAACCATGTTGGTACGTTCCTGCTGCTACAAAACTGTGTAGCAAAACTTCTATTTTTCTGGTTTATTTCATCCTGTTGTGGGATTGTGCCCTTTGAACCTGTGTACACTGTGTTGTGGAGGTATACAAAACATGATGCAAAACTGGTATAAAACTTTGGTTTGGAGGAGAAAGGATTTTTTTGGTATTTGTTATTAATACAGATTCATAAGGAGAGCCATTATATTATTATAAAATACAGTTCTAGTAGGAAGGGCTGCAATCGATGAGTGCCTTCAAGAACAGTGCATGATAATTTTGTGTTGACTCCTAATGTGATTTAAAATGTAATATTTAAAGTTTTAGTTGATGCTGCATTTGAAATATTTTTTAAATTATGGTTGCAGTCCTGTTTTTTCTAAAGATAGATGGTTTGTTAATTTAACATATCACATTTATGTGAAGATATCTGCAAAACTGGATGGTGACTTTTTATACTATACATCACTGTTATTATTTGAGCATTTTTTCTCTCCCTGATTGTGCATATGCATTAATAAGCAACAACTAACACAATGGGAATGTTGAGGTTTGTACACATTTCCTTATACTATTCTCTCCCCTGCTTTCTATTTGGTCTAAATTTTGAGCTTGAGTTGTTCATTTTACAAGCTTATGAGCAGAGCGTCATTGGTGAAGATAATTTTGTGACATCACTGCATAATGTTTGTATTCCCATGCACATCTGCCAAGGATGCTTATACAGAGCCCATCAAACCCTTTAGAAATCTCTTTTTGATACCTCCATTGATGGGCAGTATTATTAAGACTGGGCTGTTTGTGTTGTTAGTATTTTAATGGGGCATATAACTGCAGTATATAGTTTTTTTAATTGCAATGCTCTATATTTTTTTTAACTTGAACTGTATTCAGCAACATCTCTGATATTGGTGATTTGGAAAACATTCTTGAAATGTAAAGGACAAGTATATCACTTTCTCTCCCCCCACCACCCCAATTTTCTTTATATTTCAGCTGATGCTCCATTGTAAATGGGACTAAATTATGTAAAATCTGAATACTTTGAATTAACTAGATGTTGCATCTGAATTGGAGACAGTGTTTATGTACTGTACGGGCTAACCAGGCTGCTTTCAGTGAGTGATTTCAGCAGTATGTAATATATGACAGTACCAGCCATGTGGTTGCCTCTAATAGACCGTACTTTGGTGATTGGTGCTGCTGCTTCTGTGGTTGTTGTTAACAGATTAGATTTCTTGGATTTTTTGGGTAATATTTCAGATACAGTTATTGTGGAAGGCAGGTTTGAATGGAGGCTTCCATGTCTGTCCAAAGGGGGATGCCTTTAAAAAGGGGGGAAAGTACTAAAATACACAAAATAGAACAAAAAGTCTGGTGTGGAAAAATAATAATAGATGTTGTTAGCTTTTAGGTCAGCCCTTCTTCACAAGCTGAAATGTTTGGAAAACTGAACCACCAAACTTGCCGGATTTCACTGTGCTCTCCTTATGAAAATGTGCTCAAACTGTTATGAGAGTATCTTTCCAGTGGCATAGCAGAAAATATGTCAGAAATTCTGATAAAATTATTTTTATTAATGGGAATGAGCAGTGATAAGACTTAGGCCTAGGTGTTCCTTGGATTATTTCCTTGGTCCTCAAGAGGAAATTAGAACCCTCTGTTTCTGGTTTGTGGCAAACCATAATTTCCTGTTTCAACTAAAAGTACAGTAGCAGGCAATAGTAAGTTGTTGGATTGATTAATCTAGGCAACTATACAAGACAAAATCACAATTTTAACACAACAGTTTTCTACATCTGTATGCAGAAGCAAATACGTATTATTGAGTTCAGTGAGACTTTCAGATAAGTAGGTATCAAATTCTTGCTAAAACAGTGAATTTGAAGTTAATATCACATTTGGAATCTCAACGATCCTAATGAAAGAATTAGAGCAAATAGATATTTTGCCTAACACATTTGCAGACCATAATCCCATTTCATTATAATTGGGTAGGAAATAAAGATAATTTATTTGGAGGCTCAATACTTCACATTTAAAAAATGAGGAGTTTATCAAGCAAATAAAAGGAGACATGGACTTCTTCAAACAGAACATGAAGGTTGAAACACAGATGACAATGTTTTGGAAGGCAAATAAGGCATTTTTTAGAGGAGCAGCCATAAGATTTGCATCAAAAAAAAAAAAAAGAAAGAAAAAAGAAAGACAGAAAAAAATACAGTATAAGATTTTGGAAAATAGATTAGCCTCAGATGAAATACAGCTGAAACAAAATCCATCAAACAAAGAACTGAAAGAGAAAATGAAATTAGTACAACACCAGATAAATATATTGCTCACTGAGGAGACTGCAAAGAAGTTGAAATTTGGAAAACAATTTTTTGAAAATGCAAACAAACCATGGAGATGGTTAGCATATAAATTAAGGAAAGAGGAAGATAAAACAACAATAGAAACACTGAAAGATGAAATAGAGACTGAGAAATTTAAGCAAGAAGAAATAAAAAATATTGCACAGGACTTCTACCAAAATTTATACAGCAAAAAGGAAGTAGACAAAGAATCTCAGAAAGAATATGTACCGAAATACAATAAAATGAAACTGACTAAAGATCAAATACAGTCTTTAAATGAGCCTTTAACATGTGTGGGAATTATAGAAACCCTCAAAAAGAAAAAAAAAAGGAAATCACCAGGCCCAGATGGTCTTCCAGCTGAACATTACAAAAAACTGGAAGATGTATTGCTTAAACCATACAAGAAAGGTTTGGAATTTGTTGAAGAAAAGGGAGAATTGCCGCCAACGTAATCCAAAGCGACAACACAGAGGGTAAATAAATAAAAAATTATAGACCAATCTCATTACTAAAAGTGGATTACAAAATATATGCAACCATGTTGGCAACTAGATTGAAAAGAATCTTAATACAGACAATACACCAAGACCAATCAGGCTTCCTTCCAAAAAGGTAGATGAAAAATAACATAGGGATAATCTTAAATACTTTGGAATATTATGAAGCTCACCCAGAAAAGCAAATGGCTATGATATTCCTGGATGAAGAGAAAGCTTTTGATAATCTGAACTGGAATTTTATGCTACAGCAATTGGAGGTTTTACAAGTTGGAGAAAGATTTTTGAAATTAATTAAAGTAATCTATGCCCAGCAAAAGGCTAAAGTTAGAATTAAGGGAGAGCTGATGAAAGAAATACAAATACAGAAAGGTACAAGAGAGGGGTGCCCACACTCTCCACTACTATTCATTCTTACTCTGGAAATATTAACTGAGCAAATTAGAGATAAAATGGAAATAAAAGGATTGAAAGTAAGAGGACATACTTTTAAGCTCCAAGCTTTTGCAGATGACCTAGTTATTATATTGGAGGATCCAGTGGATTCAATTGAAGACCTGATGGAGATGGTGACGAATTTTAGTGATATGGCAGGAATAAGAATAAACCAAAAGATACTTGTTAAGAATATGAGAGATCAAGAGTGGCAGAAATTAATAGAAAGGACTGACTTTCACGAAGAGAAGAGAATCATACTTAGGGATTCAAATCACAAAGAAAACTAGTATATTATTTAAAGATAATTAAATGACGATAATAAAAAATAAAAATTTTATTTCAGACAATTCCCGTAATATTAAAACAGTAATTTTTCCAAGAACTTAATAAGATAATCATGAGATTTGTGTGACAAGGTAAAAAAACCAAGAATTAAAATCAAAGCAATGCAAGATGCCAAACAAAGAGCAGGTTTTGGTCTCCCAGATTGGACATTGTATTATAGAGCCTGTGTATTAGTCTGGATAAAGGAATGGATAACTTTAGATAATGATAGACTACTCAAGTTGGAAGGACGTGATCTACAGTTAGGTTGGCATGCTTTTATATGATACAAAAAAGATAAAGAGCAGAAAAGTTTCAATTCACATATGATAAGAAGAGCCTTGCTAGGGACTTGGAAAAAGACTATACAGCTGATTTACCAAAAAACACCAGCCTGGATATCACCTGTAGAGGCCTTTACACAACCTGATCTCATGGCAGAAGCAAAACTTTTAAGATATCAAGATCTATTAAAAAGGATTGTGAGTTAAGGTCCAAAGAAGAGTTAGAAAGACAAAACATCTATAGAATGATGGTCTAGAGTACAGATGGAATCAAAGTACAGAAAAGATAAAATAGGGCTTCAACACAGAACGAACGTTATTTAATTAACTTTTGCTGGGTTCAAATGATAAAGTAATTAAGAAAATGTATGATTATTTGCTTGAAACTAAAATTCAAGATGAGATGGTAAAAGAATATGATTACGTGGGCACAAAATATAGGACATAATATTGATATTGATCAATGGTTGCAAATATGGAAAAATAACATAAAGCTCCCAAAATTGGTAAATTTTAAGAAGAACATATATAAGACGTTTTATAGGTGGTATATGAATTGTCAAAGATTTATACAGAGGTGTAAAATGTTTGTTGGAAGTGTGAAGCTTTTACAATATGTGGTTGTTGTTTAGTTGTTTAGTCGTATCTGACTCTTTGTGAGCCCATGGACCAGAGCATGCCAGGCCCTCCTGTCTTCCACTGCCTCCTGGAGTTGGGTCAAATTCATGTTGGTAGCTTCGATGACAATGTGCAACCATCTCATCCTCTGTTGTCCCTTTCTCCTCCTGTCTTCACACTTTCCTAACATCAGCGTCTTTTCCACGGAGTCTTCTCTTCTCATGAGATGGCCAAAGTATTAGAGCCTCAGCTTTAGGATTTATTTATTTATTTATTTGATTTATATCCCGCCCATCTGGTATATTTATACCACTCTGTCCTTCCAGTGAGCAGTCAGGGTTGATTTCCTTTAGAATGGATAGGTTTGTTCTCCTTGCAGTCCAGGGGACTCTCAAGAGTCTCCACCATCACCACAATTCAAAAGCATCAATTCTTTGGCGATCAGCTTTCTTTATGGTCCAGCTCTCATTTCCATACACCACTATAGGAAAAACCATAGCTTTGACTATTCGGACTTTTGTTGGCAAGGTGATGTCTCTGCTTTTTAAGATGCTGTCAAGGTTTGTCATCGCTTTCCTCCCAAGAAGCAGGTGTCTTTTAATTTCATGGCTGCTGTCCCCATCTGCAGTGATCATGGAGCCCAAGAAAGTAAAATCTGTCACTGCCTCCATATCTTCCCCTTCTATTTCCCTGGGCTTGTTCAAGGCTAAACATTCTGATGCTTTCCTGAGAGCATTAAACAACATCTGTATATTTCCTAGGTACAGTGGTGCCTCGCAAGTTGATGTTAATTCATTCCACGAAAATCGCTGTTCTTGCGAAAACATCGTCTTGCGAAACAAAAAAGCCCATTGAAATGCATTGAAACCAGTTCAATGTGTTCCAATGGGCTGAAAATCCACTGTCCAGCGAAGATCCTCCATAGGGGTGGCCATTTTTGCTGCCTGGTAAAGCAGGGAATCCATCCTGAAAACACAGCAGGGAGCCATTTTGCACAGTGGGCAGCCATTTTAGAACGGTCAATCAGGTGTTTCAGAAACATCCTTTAGCGAAAAATCGATTCCCGAAGCAGGGAATTGATTATCGTTAAGCGAATTTTCCCCATAGGAGCATCGTTTTGCAATCGCAAAAGTGATTGCAAAAACTTCATCGTCAAGCAGTTTCGTCATTTAATGAGGCAATCATTAAGCGAGGCACCACTGTAGTTGCATCAGTGACTATACTCATCTCCAAAGCTCTTACTTTCCATAGAATTAGAAAAGCTACCAATAGATTGACATGGCAGATGGGGCAGACTTGGACACTTCCACCATTTCCTTTGGAGTGTCGTTTATGGTCTTAGCCCTTACTAGAGGAGCCTATGCTTGGTTTGAGGAATTATTACTTTTGGCACTGAAAATTGTTGGACTCAGCAAAAATTTGCATAAAAGCATCAGAGAAGTGAAGAACTTTTTTTTGAGTTTGATGAGGAATTTAATTCTGCATTTTTAAAACATTTTATTATTTTTTAAAACATACATACCTACAAAAAAACCCACAAATACAGTGGTGCCTCGCTAGACAATATTTGGTCCCTGTTTTGCAAACTGATTTTCGCTAGATGACAATTTTGACAGCTCCCTCCGCACTCGCAAACAGGCGTTTTCGGGACCTAAGCTTTGCCAGACAGCGATTTAAACAGCTGATTGGTGGTTCGCAAAGCAGCTTTCCTATGGCCGATCTTCGCTAGACAACGACGATTCTTCCCCATTGGAGCTCATTAACTAGGTTTCAATGCATTCCAATGGGGAAATGCTTTTCGCTAGACGATGATCTCGCTAAACTGCAATTTCAGTGGAACGGATTATCGTCTAGCGAGGCACCACTGTACCTATAAAACAATAACACCTAAAACTAACAAAACATATAGGTGGGGAGGTATTTCCCATGCCAACTTATCTGTTATGTAAATTCTGACTACAGAAATAATATATCCGTGTGCATCTACACATGTTATATTCCACATCCCTATTTTGTGTACAGTGGTGCCTCGCATAGCGACGTTAATTCGTTCCGCAAAAATTGGTGCAGAACGAAAACGTCGCTATGCAATATTAAAAAGCCCATAGAAACGCATTGAAACCCCTTCAATGCGTTCCTATGGGCTGAAAACTCACCTTTAAGCGAAGATCCTCCATAGCACCGTCATTTTCGGTGCCTCTAAAGTGAAGAAACCGTACCTAAACACAGCGGGCGGCCATTTTGTTTACCCGGCAGCCATTTTGAAACCGCCGATCAGCCGTTAAAAAATCATCGCTTTGCGATGATCAGTGCCCGAAGCAGGGAACCGATCATCACAAAGCGAAATTCCCCCATAGGGAACATCGCAAAGCGATCGCAAAAAGTTCGTCGCAAAGCGATTTCATCATAAAAAGAAGCGATCACTATGCGAGGCACCACTGTATCTAATTACGTATCTAACATCCTAAGTCTATAATAAATTTTGTAAATTCTCTAATCTGCATTTCCATCCATCTAAATCTCATCATAAACATTCCTCATTTCCTCTTTAAAATTACTTATCCACCATAATATCCACACAGGCCCATTCATTCCTCGATGATCTCCATTCTTATAAACAGAAAACTATATGTCTAATCTTGTCAGCATAATTATTCTTGTAGTTCACACATATTTGATATTTCCATATACATGCCTCAGAAATAAAACATCCGATAGTATTATTCATCTTCATTTGTGAAGTTCATAAGTCACATACACTTGTCTAACCTTAATTTTCATGTCTGGCCAAATTTGCTTATAGTATATTAGTCTGTTGCTTTATATGTCAGTTATATATATCTTAAACCAATTGATTTCTATTATTTATTCAGCAAGTAAATTCCTCCTTTCTGGTTTTTATTTATCAACTCCAATATCATCAAACCGGGATTGGCCTCTCTAACCTTGTCAACATTGCCACTATTATAATCACACATATTTAATGTCTCAATATACGTGCCTCACAAACAAAGTATCTACTATTATTATTCAACATCATTTCTAAAATTCATGGGTTGCATGTGCTTGTCTAATGTTAAATTCCATCTCTATTTATTCATTTTCCCCCCAGTTTTAAAATACCATCTATAATATTTCTTCGAGACATTTTCTGTACAGTTGACTAATTTCATCCCCATGTGGTCTGTGGTTTGATTTTGGAGCAACATAGTGTGTGATCTCTGATCGTAAATTTCTGCCCTCAGCTTTGCCTGTTTCTCCCCCTTTACATTCTTTCTTTTCGGAACAGTCTTCCTCCCTTCCCCGCCCCCCCCCCTTTTGTCTTTTTCAGGCATCTTTTGAAGAAAAGGAGTCGTCTTCTTCTCTCTCTCTCTCTCTGACGACGGTAGCTGTTGAATAAATTCCATGCTTTGTCTGTGTTTCTTTGAGGCCATCTCTCTCTCTGACATTAAAGGCTGTTCATTAAATATCTGGTCAAGTTGTTTGTCCTTGTTTTCAGTCTTTTTGTGCAGAGCAGAAAAAGTCATCTTCAAGTCTGTTCTGATCTCCTCTAGTTCCGCCTCGAAATGATTGTTTATGTTAAATTGACATTGTTGAAGAAGTCCCTTGATATAATCCATTGAGGATTGCAATGTTGATTCTCCCCCTCTTTCCATGGCTGTGGCAGTCAGCAGGTTAATTACTCAGATTTCCCACTTGATTTATTAGCTAGTCCGTACTTAAAGTCTCCGAGCAGCTAACTCACCATCATGGCGACTTCACGAGACAGATTGCGTGTAGTAAGAGAACTCTTCCAAAAAACAGACTGCCATCTGAGATTTGGTGGTTCCAAAGCCTCCACTTGCCAGCAAGTCCCACTCTCCTGTGGGAACTTGCCCCCCTTCTCCTGGGGGGGGGTCCTCTGACTCGGAGTAAACCCAGGGGAATCAGAGCCCTGGAATTTCCCCTGTTCTCGCTGCTTGTTGCTCCGCCTCCAGAAGTGAAGAACTTTCTTGACATGGGTCATAGTTGATATTTTTTTAGCTGGGATGGGAAGGGACAACATGCGGACCACATATAATCCTTGAACTTTTTTGTGGCCATCACTGCACTACCATTGTGGCAGACTTGACTGCCACGATTCAGTTTCACCATATTGGAAATCCATTCTGAGGATTAAAACAGGTAAATATTCAATTTCATTTTCAATTTAAAATAATTTTTAAATGCCTCTATTGTAAGTGTTAATGTCAGTTTTTATGGAATTTTCATCTCATCATTATCTTTCTGCACAACTAAGTGCCCTGATGGCCTCACCATCACTGAATTGGCTGCCACAACAGTCCATGTGCTGAAAATTGGCAGCTTCCTTCTACTTGACAGTTTCTTTAGGAACAGAAGAGAGAGAAAAGATTCTTGGTTGTACAGAATGAATG
The DNA here is from genome assembly GCF_051106095.1 of Pogona vitticeps. Classification (NCBI taxonomy): domain Eukaryota; kingdom Metazoa; phylum Chordata; class Lepidosauria; order Squamata; family Agamidae; genus Pogona; species Pogona vitticeps. The sequence continues at coordinate 173,075,263 of NC_135783.1, read as the reverse complement.
AATGAACAAATGAATGAATGAATAACTTTATTGTGGTATAAAATCATAGGAATGCAATCAACACAGTTACAGGATAATATCTTGGTAACATAAATGAATATCTACAGAGAATTCAGAATTCAAAGTTTAAAATTTAATTTAGAATTTGAACCTTCTAATTAACCCATCTTCTTAGTATGAAATTTAATCAAATATAAGCAAAATTTAGCTATTTGTTTAGTAATAAAAGAGTTCTCATCATTTAAATGTCTTTCCAAATCCTTCTCATCTGCATCTGCTGTTAATCTATCTAAACATGGCAGGATAAATCTCTCCTTGTGTGGGTGATGAAAGCGGCAGTGGAAAAACGTATGTACCATCGATTCCACCTGCCCTTGGGGGCATGGACAGTGTCTGTTCTCACAGTGAAATTTAACTCCATTTTTAGTTCTCTGCCGTAGAACTAATGTTTCCCTGAAAATAAAACAGGGTCTTCTATTAATTTTTGCTCCAAAAATGCATTGGGATTTATTTTTAGGGGATTTTAAATTTTTTCATGTATAACAATCTACATTTATTCAAATACAGTCGTGTCATCTTCTTCTGGTTGCTGCACAATGGTGGAGGGTGGGGTTTCACTTAAGTGGGGCTTATTTTTTGGGTAGGGCTTATATTACTAGTATCCCGAAAAATCATACTAAGACTTATTATCAAATTGTACAGACAAATTGTACAGTAGCTGCTTTGGGTTTTATTTGCTTCACTGCTGAAATTTGGTAATGCAGTATGAGCTGTAGCCCCTAGTGAGTTTAGAAGGGCCATTGTACGTACTGCAACCATGGAAGTTGCCTATCCCTGACTTAATAGTTCTGTTGAGCTTCACAGTATGTTAGTCTCACAATATGTTGTTTAATGTCTTTGGAAAAATGTTTGGAGAAACTGTTTGAAGCAAAGTGCTCTTAATTAATTCAAGACACAACACAAATTTTCTTTTGTTTGAATTCAGGTGCGTTTGCAGATATTATAAATAGGGGTCTGGAGTTGGTATGAAGCATAAACTGAAGATTAAAATAATATTGGCTTGTAATTAGAAACTGATTCAGATGTTCGGTAAAAGGGTTGATCTTAACCCATGAGAGTATGGAACAGGCTAAACAGCTAAGGGGAGAGCAGTCATCTGTCCTTGGGACTATGAAGTTTATTGACTTATCTGTGAATGCTATTCAAAACTTTTGGATGTTTCACACACAGCTGAAAGGCTGTTTGCTGGGAGGAGATAGGAGAAGGCACATTTCATAGTACAGTGGTGCCTCGTTTAACGACAAAATCGCATAGCAATTAACTTTTTGCGATCGCTTTGCGATGTTCCCTATGGGGGAAAATCACTTTGCGATGATCGGTATCCTGTTTCGCTTACCGATCATTGCAAAGCGATGATTTTTTAACAGCTGATCAGCGGTTCCAAAATGGCTGCCGGGTAAAATAAATGGCCGCCCGCTATTTTCTGGGATGGATTCCTCGCTTACCGGGCAGGGAAAATGGCCGCCGTATGGAGGATTTTCACTTAAAGGTGAGTCTGAAACCCATAGGAACGCATTGAAGGGGTTTCACTGCATTCCTATGGGCTTTTTAATATCACATAGCGACGAAATCGCTTTGCAGTGATTTTTGCTGCAGTGATTTTTGCTGCACCGATTATCGTCGCTATGCGAGGCACCCCTGTAGTTAGAGTCCTTCCTTTCATAGAAACAGGTTCAGTTAATTAGAGGTTTAACACTTGAGAAAGTTCATGGGAAAGGAGTAATTTGAAATTACTGCAGCCACTTTGTGGGACATCTAAGTTTGGGTACCCTTGTGTTTTCAGTTAGGATGGCTGTTCATGTAGGTATTTTGTGGCCAGAATTCTATCACTGTTCAGATAGGTTTCTGTAACTTGCCATGGATAACTTTAGCTGATTGATGAGATGCTAGGTTACATTTTGGTTGTGCAGTCACTCACTTTTTTATAGTGGCTGAAATTCTTTTGCTTATTATAGTAAGTTGTACTAGAGTAGGCCCATTGAATCAATGAGGATTGGTGAGTCAACTCTTCCATATCTTCCATTGATTATAATGGACTACTTTAATTGTGACTTCATTCAGTATAATAAATTGCAGTTAGAGTAAGCCCATTTGAATCAGTGGAGCTTAGGGAGGAATTGACTCAACAAATCCCCACTGATTCAGTGGGCCTACTGCGGTGTGACTTGCTACACCTGTATATGCTCGGTTCTGCTATAAGCCATGTATTCATGGGCTCCGAAACAGATCAAGCATTTCAAATTTGGATTTATTACTGGATGTTAAATATTTCTTGGATTGAAAGGTTTGTCAGTGAAGAAGTACTGAAGTTAATAAGTAAAGCAAAAAACCCTACTATAACATTAATTTAGAAACATGCAGTGATTTCTCAACTCAAGGCAATTACCTCTACAGGTTATGTTGTTTGCGTTATACTGGTATAAAATCTCAATAGTATTTTTATCATATCTCAGTGTTTTGACATGAATTGTAAACCATATAGATAGTTCTTTGTAAGAAGATGGATTGGAAATATTTAAAATAGTTCAATAAAGATTCACACCTATAAAACAAACAGCCTAAGAATTTAAGTTGTGAGATGACAGATAACATGAGAAATGTTACTGTACTTAGAAGATGAATGAAAGTGAGCTAGACACTTACAGACTTTTAATTTGATACTAAAAGATATGCAGAGGTTAACAGCAAAAATTAGAGAAAGAAATAACATAAAAATAAGTCATTTAAAAATTAAACTCACTTTTTAAAAACTAACATAGTTTTTAATTTAATTTCTTTTTAATGTTTATTTTATTTTAAACCTTGTGTGATGGTAGTTTTAAATTAAAATCTGCTGTAGCTGAAAAATCTCACTATGGAATAAAGACTGTAATTCTTACCTTTATATTACAAAATGAAATGTTCATATAACGTTTTTGAAAACATTTCATATACAAGCCTCCATAAGGTTCTGTACAGATTATTATTTAGATTAATCTCTCCTATTGCAAGAACAGACAAATTAAATATTTGCAGTTTTCAAAGTTGGTTTGTGTCTGCAGACCTTATCAACAATATATGGAGATCAGCCTTATTTTCCAGTTCTGATTTAAGCTATTCCTGAATTTTTTTCTTGATATGAATCTCATGGTTGAAATTCTTGGACGCTTATCAGAATGTCCTGTTCAGTTGTTCCTATGCAGCTTCATGTAGACAAAATCAAAACTTCTCAAACTGATGAATGCAACTATCATTCTTTTTCTTTTGATTATGGAAAAGTTATTGTACCATGTTAGAAATGAAGATGTAGAACTCCAGTGCTCTGAGGTTGAAAAGCATCTTGTTGACAGTTATGTATCCATTCTTCCAACTTATTGCTCCACTGAATGCACAGCATAAGAATCGATCTGCATACTGATAGACTGCTGGCTTGCAAAGTAGATAATGATGATAAATTATGCTGCTGAATATGTAATTCTAGACCTTGACGATACATAGCTTTTTTACTTGCCATATTTTCTGTTTGACAGAATAGATGACTGACTGTGAATGGAGTGATTATGTAGAACTTTTTAAAACCAGATATCATACACAAAAATCCTTATTTGAAAGATTTTTCAAGTCATATTCTGCACATGAGCTATTCATCTCCTCAACCTTTGCCTGCAGATGTGATTTTAAAAAAATCCTGAGTACTGTATTTACAAAACCTCTGTACTTTAAATGACTTTGATGAAGAGAAGGCTAGAATAGGTTCTATAAGTGCTTTAGTTTCAGCATCATTTGGTTTGTAACATTTTATTCAGCTTCTCCTCTTTATAGGAAGAAACTAACTCTGATTAAATTTCCATTTCTGAGTATTGGTTGTAATTGTGTACTGTTCCTTATTGGAAAGAAGAACTCCATATTGATAGTTTAAAATATTGAAAGAGATTGATGGAGAGCTTTAGATGATACTCTGTAATGTGAAATTTACTTCATGAACTTAATGTAATGGATGCTGGTTGTTGTTTTCTTTTGGTTTGGTGTGTCAGGTGCAGTGGCAAGCACAGAAGTAAAAATGAAGTTACAAGAATTTGTCTTAAATAAAAAAAAAGCTTTGGCACAGAGGAATCTCAACCATTGCATTTCCAATGACCCTCGTTTCTGGTATGGGTAAGTGGTCCTGTCTTCACACCAATGTTTTCCACAATTTCTGTTGACATAATGAGATTGCATTGTAGGTTATAGTCATTGTGCCTGTAAGATACTATGGAAGTGTAGAGACTTTGAACTCGGGGGAAGTCTAATGTGCTCTAAGTATTTGTTTGCAAGAGAATGGAGGGTATCTAGCAAAATAGATACTGGATGGTGAAAACAAAATAAAAATAATTGCAAGTAATTTAGTGACCATACATAACTTTTAAGGCCAGGACACTGTTGGAGCATCAGGCCTACAGGCCTATCTGGGATCCTCTGCTTACACACACTGACATTGATGTTGCTAATACTTGGTTTATGAGAAAAAAGTCAAGCAGCTTGTGCTGTAGTTTACTGCAGGGGTCCTCAGCCCCTGGTCCGCGGCCCGGTGCCAGTCCGTGGCCTTGTCTGGACCGGGTTGTGGAGGCAGATCTCCCGCTGTCCCCTGCACACACTCCGCCCCATACGGCCACTCGCACAACTCCCTTGTGCATGTGCGATCGCCCCACTTCTTTACGCATGCGCGAGCGCTCCTGCCCCATCGTGCATGTGTGCGAGTGCCCGCACGAGCAAGCACTGCCCTTTCACGCATGCGTGTGAGAGCGGGGGTGCCCTGCCTTTCTGCGCATGGAACCCATCTTCTCCCCCAACCGCTCCGTGGTGTCAAAAAGGTTGGAGATCACTGGTTTACTGCATAAGTTGTTTGACTCTGTAGGATCCTGGCCTAAAGACCTTTATGAAAACTGCATATTTTCTAAAAGAATCAGTTGCATATAGAACAAATATGGAATCTACTTGAAGATTACTTTATTTGTTATTGGTATATGCATGCAGTTTTCTTCCACTGTGTATTTGCAACAGTTTTAGCATTTACAACAATCACCAGCAGTAATTTAGCCCAGGGATGGGCAACAGTGCCTATGTAGTTTGTTTCTACCTATAATTCCTGTCAGCATAGCCAGCAGTGAAGGGATTATAGGGTTTGCAATCTGAAAACACCTGGGGGATCTCATTCACCCACACATATAGACAAATGTTTCTTCTTCTTTTCCAAACCACACGTTTCACACTGAAAAAATGTGTCTGAAACAACCTCTAGAATTACAGGCACAAGCTGTTCTCAGTTTCAGAGGTCAAAGCTAGCATCTTGAGGAAACTAGTGGAAGTGGGAAACTATTGCTTTGATGTATGTAGAATATGTATCATGGAAATGAATTAAGAAATAAATGTAGATTATATCTAAGATGATGAAATTGTGAAATTATAAATTTGTTTATTTATAAAATACTTAAAAGGTTAAACTAAACTCAAAAAACAAACAGTAGTATTTCCTTAACATTCATACATACCCAGTTTTGAGTTGGAATGGAAACATTTTGTTATATTGATAATTTAGTGAGAGAGAATAGGAAAAGGAAAGTGTCACTTTTCCTGGAAGGCTTAAAAGTGAACTGTGAGTCTGTCATTTTTAAATTTATACATTGTTGACTTATATAATGTATTATTTTCTCTTTAGGAAAACGCAGCATAGTTCTCTTGATCAGAGCTCTCCACCACAAAGTGGAGCATCAGGAAATTACAATCACCCTGTACTAGGGATGTATGATTCCAAAGATGATTTTCCACTCAGAAAAACAGGTAAATGCACTTTTTAATTATAACATTTCAAATATGTTGGTGTAAAAAGTAATTACATGAAGCATTCACTGAATTTCTTGTAATTAATGAACACATTTGTGTGTCTGTTCTTTTATGCTATTTGTGTTATTTAATGCATATAAGCTATGCAATACCTACATTCTTTTTTAATGTCTAAAACCAAGACCATCCATACTGCTGTATTTCCGGACAGTTAAGACAGCTGACAATAAAAATGATTTGTTTGAAATATGGTGCTAAATGAGGGCTTTGTGGATACCTTGGACTGGCAAAAAGATGAACAAGTGGGTTCTAGATCAAATAAGGCCTGAGCCAAAAATGTTGAAACTTAGGCTGTCTAATTTGGACATATCATGAGAAGGCAGGATTCTGTGACAAAGACAACAATTCTGGGAAAGATGGAAAGCAGCAGGAAAAAAAAAGAGGAAGATCAAATATGAGATGGATTGACTCCTTAAGGTGGTACCTTAAAGCAGTGGCCCCCAACCTTGGGCCTCCAGATGTTCTTGGACTACAACTCCCAGAAGCCTTCACCACCACCTCTGCTGGCCAGGATTTCTGGGAGTTGAAGTCCAAGAACACCTGGAGGCCCAAGGTTGGGGACCACTGCCTTAAAGAACATATTTCAGTGTGAGCATGTTTGCATTATAATTCACTTCTTCTACTCTTGCAACAATTTACTTAGCCATAGGTGTATATGTAGTATGCTTTGTGAGGTGGAATACAATGCTGTTTTCTTTACAGTCTTTTATATGGACAGCATTAATGACTCTGGCCTTAGACCAGTGGTCAGGGAACAGGGGTAAATTACCCCAAATGGGGTAAAAATGAAAATCCTGGGGGTAATGAGGACGGCCGCAGCAGGCATTTTACCCCCAGGCATTTTATTTCCGACAATGTTGTGTATAGCCAGGCATTCCGTCGCGGGCGGAGAGCGAGTCCTGGCGAGGAACTGCACAGGGCACCCATCTGCCTTCCTCGCCTCCAAAGTTGGGGGGAGGACGGCGTACCAGGCCAGCTGGACTCTTTGCTCGGCGTAGCCCTGGCCAGAGCTCTCCTTCCTGCCCACACCCACCCGCCTGGTGCGCTGGCGAGGAGGCCCCCTTCCTGCCCTGCCTCACCCGAGCTCATGGCCAGTGGACCTGCTGGACCTGCGGTGCCTGCCTCCCCTCGCCAAGGATGTGCTTTCCCAGTGGTGTGGCAGCTTCAGACTAGCTGCCCGGGTGGTGGCCACAGGTCCCGGGCGGAGGGCTCAGCCACAGACGGTGAGAGCCGGGGGGTGGTGGTAATGTCGACGTATATAAATTGGGGGGGGGGGGGTAAAAGGTAAAAAAGTTCCCTTACCCCTGCCTTAGACCGAGATGTTCCTTCCTGGCTCAGCATCTTTGCATTTCAAAGACAAGCATATCCTTACCTTACAGACAGACAGTCACTTTAATAATGGCCAAGATACTTACGTAAGCACCACTCTAGAGTTCACAATATATCAATAATTCTGTTGTCAATTTCACCTTTCAGTATGGGCCTATATCAATTTTTACTGTGGCCCATTCCCTACTATCTGTAATGATAGAATTTTCTAGTTATAAAATACTCAGAGGTGATTTACAAGTCTTTTCTTCTGTTGGAGTTATGGGATTGTGCAGCTTACCCAAGGCCACAAAGATGTCAGGGCACCTATCTCCATCAACCACACAATCTATTCGTAACCTCAGTTGACCCTTCACTCCCATAAAGAGACTGTATAAAAACCTGTGGTTAAATGTTTTATTCCATGTGTCTGAGGAAATGATTTGTAATTCTCAAAAGCTGAAAAAACCTGTGAGGTGCCACAATACTTTTGAAATAAATCTATTAGTCTATAAGGTGCCACAATATTTTGGTTTCTGCTTTCTTCTTTTTTTGTTGTACATGCTAAAATAGACTAATATAACTGCCTCTTTGAAAATAAAGAAAGGAGATGAAGACACGGTGACAATCAGGTGCTAAAATACAGATACTCAGGTTTGGTAATGCAATCAGTAGCCAAAATTGTGTTTGCTGCAATAGTTTGTACTAGAGTAGTCCCATTGAATCAGTGGGGATTCACTGACTCAACAGTGTTTAAATTTTCCTTAAAATATAGTCTTGTATGGTATTCTAAACTTATTACTGTATGATTTTAGTTGTGAGCCGCCTTCAGTGTCCTATGAGTAGAAAAAAGGCCTGTAAAGAAACAAAATAAATAAATAAATAGATATCATAAATAAAACTCCTGTAAGTTTCACTTATTGCAATCTGCCTACTCTACTTTAGAATAGGTTTTAATGATTCAAATCAGCCTACTCTACTTTAGCATAATATGTAGCAGTTAGAATAGGCCCATTTCAATTGATGAAACTTAGGGAGGAGTTGACTCACCAAATTGATTCAGTGGGCTACTCTAGTATGATTTACTAAGCTGAGCAACTGGATTTTGGCCACTGGCTGAAATCCAGCAGTAGAATTTATGCCATGGAAGGCTTGTGATGTCAGCTGTGTTCGTGTATAATAAATTAAAAATATTGGGTTCCTTCTCCCACCCCTAAATATAACTAGGCACCCTTCAGATCCTGTGTATTAAGTGGAAGCCATTGGGGGTTGTGGGGTGAGAGGGGGAGTCTTTAATTTTCAAAAAACACTGCTGCTGGGATGACTTTACTAATAACAGTAATTTTCAGACATTAAAGAATCCCACTGTCCTCCAGCCCCCAGATGCTTTCTCCCGATAAAAATGATCTCAAGGGAGCCTTGTGACCTCTTCAGGAGAGGGGGAATTGGAAATTTTCACTTAAAAAACACATCTGCAACTGTGGATGCCATCAGTCTTATGCAGCAGAAGTTCCAGTACTGCATTTCAGCCACTGTTTTTGCTGTCCATGGAGAAAAGGATTGATTTAGGTACAAAAATCTGAGAAAGTATGTACTGTACTTATCTTGATGTAATCAAGTCTCACTTGTATACTGAATTATGGTTGGGATTCAAATGGCAATAATCAAATTTCTTTTCTTGAGAAGTGGCTTTTCAACGGTCAAAAATCTTGTTACATACATGCAGAAGGGTAGTAATGTCAATTCTATAGCTAAAAACTTCCTCCTTGTATTCTGCAGATTGTACAACTTGTGAGTAATCCATTGCATTACATGGAAGCAGTGGAAAATGTGGAACGAAAGGTGGAAGTCTTTCATTACTGAAAATTCTGCTGCTGAATGATACTGGCAATAGAAGATTTCTACCTATTGTCTCATAGCTTCCAAGAAATAAAATGGATTACTTGTGAGTGGGACAAGCAACAGAATGGAATGAGGATGTATATAATTGCTGAAAATCTACCCCCATGCCTCCCCCCCCCCGCTGATGGTGTTATCATCCTTCTTCTTTGTGGCCTCTATGAATCACACTCTGGGTGTGATCCGTGCATGCATGGAGCCTCGTTGGAATATTCTAGAGCTTCTGCGGTAGCAAAAAGATACATTAGTGCAGCCCCCTTTCCCCTGGTATATGTACCTTGGTGCCAAGTCTCTCCCCTCAGTTTCTCTTCAACCGCTGCGTTGAGAGCCTCAGTTGCAGCTTCTATGAATTTTCGGGCGGGGGGGTGGGAATTACCTTTTATTATTTTAGTCTCTTTCTTTGCCATTCTTATACTTTCTGTGCTTCTAATTGCCCAGCATTTTCCTCAGCTGTAATTAACCCCTCAGATTCCAGATCTTTTTCTGCTGACCTCATGACATCTCGACATCAACTAATTCTAATACCGCCAAATAAGGACAGTAGGTGTATTGACTACATGGGCAGATAGCTACATTCTTCATTCGCATTTACCATGAGAGTCTCCACCTATCAAGGAGCTATGGGTGCCTACCAATGCTTTCTTTGGAACAATATGTCCACCTTTATTGATGCACTCCGTGAAAATAAACCGATTCTGGCCCAAACCTGTCAACAAGAAGGCCTCTCAGTAGCTAAGCAACAGATGCTAGCTGCTAGACATCTGGAGTTGGCCACAGTGATAGGCCTCCCACTCGTATTTCCTGTGTCCAATTTGCGGCATTTTTAAAATCTTTTTTTTTTTATATAATTTTATTTTATTTTTTACATAAAGGGTGACATAGGAACATGGGGGTTAGGGTTTGTGAGGGAAGGGGATTTGTGAGGGAGAGGGGAAATCATAGCATACTAATATCCAATCTATACCTATTGCCATATCAAATCCAAAATCATTCTATTTACTCTTTTCTGCCTTATGTATAAGGTTCTCATTTCACTATATATATTCAGCTACTACCTGTTAATTCAGTCCATTTATAAAATAAGTCTCATCTTTCTGTTGCCCTTTGCAAGGATTGGTCCTTCATAACTTCCGATAAGATGTCCATTTCGGCTATTTCACGGCATTTTTAAAATCTAAAGTGGAGGCCATCCGCCGGGAACTTGATCCCTTTTTACAGACAGTAGATTGAGTTGAGATGTCCAGTGCATTGTCTTGTCCGGAGAGGTTAACCTGCTTTCAGCCTGTGACGTCCAATGAGGTGGACACCACCTTCTCCTTAGACCCTTGCCTGGCTTGCCTCATCAAAGCAGCCAAGCCAGTAACAACAGGATGGGCCACTGTGATAATTAATGGGTCTCTCCAGGAGGGCATGGTTCCCTCTGCCCTCAAGGAGACACTCATTAAGCCCATTAGAAAGAAACCTAATTTGGTGGCAGATGAAATTGCTAATTATAGGCCCATCGCTAATGTTTCTTTCATGAGTAAAGTGGTTGAGGGGGTGGTGACTGATCAGCTTCAGGCACTCCTGGAGGAAACTGACATTCTTGATCCGTTCTAGTAGGGCTTCAGGCTGCGGCATGGTATGGAAACAGCATCAGTCTCCCTGTAGGATGACCTCCTGAGGGAGGCCGACGGGCAATATGTCCTTGTTGGTCCTCCTTAATATCTCAGCAGCCTTTGTTACTGTTGACCACAATACCCTCCGAGCTGGGGATCCGTGGCCTCACTTTGGCATGGCTCTGTTCCTTCTTGGGGGACCATCCCCAGAGACTGCAGCTTGGTTAGATGACTTCCATCCCGTAGATCCTCAACTTTGGGGTTCCGCAGGGGTTGATCATCTCACCAATGCTATTTAATATCAATATGAGGCCGCTGGGTGAGATCACCCAGAGTTGTGGGGCCCAGTGCCACCAGTATGCTGATGACACCCAGCTCTACCTCTCCTTTTCTCCAACTGCAAGGGATGCTGTTCTGACCCTTGAACGCTGCTTGGGGACCGTTCTGGGGTGGATGAGGGCAAATGGACTGAGGTTGAATCTGGACAAGATGGGAATCCTGCGCATGGGTGGCCCTGGCGTCAGTGGGTTGGGAAATTCCCTCTCCTTTGGGGGAATGACTCTTACCACAAAGAGTGAGGTTTGCAGCTTGGGCATCTACCTGGACCTGGATTTTACCATGGAAACTCAGGTGGCATCTGTGGTCCAGGCAGCCCATTTCCATCTTCAAAGAATTGCCCAGCTGCATCCCTATCTAGATGCAGGGGCACTCACGACTTTGATTCATGCCCTCAATCTCAAGAATAGACTACTGCAATTCTCTCTACGTGGGGCTACCCTTGGGTTTGATGCGGAGAGTACAACTGGTTCAGAATTTGGCAGTCAAATTAATAACTGGGGTGAAGAAATTTCAGCACATCTCCCCCATTCTGGCCGCCCTTCATTGGCTACCGGTTCATTTCCGCATCGACTTCAAGATTATGATGAGAACATTTAAATACCTAAATGGTTTAGGACCTCTGTACCTAGCAGAACGCCTGCTTCCAACCAGATCTATCCGTAATACTGTTCTTCACAGGCAGGGCGGTTGAGGGCCTTGACCAGAAAGGAGGCCTAGAGGGAAAGAACAAGAAGCCGGGCCTTCTCGTCGGCCACCCTCCCGCCTGTGGAACAATCTGCCCATGGAGATATGCCTGGCACCCTCATTGGAGGGTTTAAACAAGCATTGAAAACTTGGCTTTTCCATCAGGCTTTTCCAATATGAGCATTAAATTGCTGATATCTGTGCTTCCCTTTTATCATCCTTTTTGCCATCCTTTCATCATCCTTTCTGCCATCTTCATAGCCATCTGTTTTAATTTATCCTACTAGATATTGTATCTGTTGAATGTATCATTTTATTCTTTTAGTTTTTTAATATTGTGTTCTTTGTCTTGTTGTTGTTAGCTGCTCAGAGTGGCCTGGCTGCCAGAAGGTGTGGGTATAAATGTAATCAATCAATCAATCAATCAATCAATCAATCAATCAATCAATCAATCAATCAATTCCCAGTGGTGACTAAGAGAAAAAATGCTTCATATCAATGAACTTGAATTACTAGAAGTAATAAAAGTCTGCAAAGCCTTCAAGAATCATCTCATTTGTGAAATGGTCCAAATAGCCATAGACAGTACCACTACAATGTACTGTATTCTTAAACAAGGCGATATTCATTCCCAAAGCCTCCTATATCTCACTGTCAACCTGTGGGAATGTTGCCTCTCCCATCACATTTGTCTTAGGGCAATCCATGTAGCCGGGCAGGACAACAATCTGGCAGACTTGCTCTGCCACAAAGAATGCCAAGCCCATGAATGGGAGCTAGATCAAACTGTTTTTCTGTCCCTTTGCACATGTTGGGGCACACCCATCATCTACCTATTTACATCCAGAGCAAACACGAAGTGCAAACGTTACTGCGCCCGTACAGGAGTCGGCAAGAACTCCCATGGTGATGTCTTCATTGGCCGTTGGCCCAAATCGCTGACTTAACTCTTCCACCGTTTTCACTTCTCTACAAGGTCGTCCGTCTCCAACAGGACAGACCCAAAGCCATCCTAATAGCCTTGTGGTGGCTTCGATAGCCATTGTTCCCGATTCTCCACCAGCTGTCTTCCAAAATTTATCACATGCCCCATCTGCCTCACCTGTTTCACACAAAACAAGAATCCTCCACCCAGATCTCCCTGACTTTCATTTCACTGTATGGAGGATTCTGTCTCCCTGATGAATGTCCTTCATCATGCAAAGAAGCCCTCAACCAGAAAAGCCCATATGTATAAATGGAAAAAATTCCAGTCATTCACTTCCTCATCATCACTATCCTTATAGGCCAGTGATGGCTAACCTTTTTGAGCCCGAGTGCCCAAACAGCAACACAAAACCAAATTATTTCTTTCGAAATGCCAACACTGCAATTAAATCTGAATACTGATTTTTAGTTTAGAAAAAACAACTCATACAGTTGTCTGAATTAATCATCACCTTTTGTCTTCAAAACATAACAGAACTTTCAGTGATACAAAAACTTTTTATTGAAAAATAACCATTAACTCTAGGAAATGGAAACAAATATTAAAGTACCGTATTTTTCGCACCATAAGACGCACTTTTCCCCCACAAAACAGGGGGGTGGAAAGTCTGTGCGTCTTATGGAGCGAAGAAAACAGATTATATTTTCCTGTTTTCTTCTCCTAAAAAATTGGTGCGTCTTATGGGAAGGTGCGTCTTATGGAGCGAAAAATACAGTAATTTGTTTATTTATTTAATATATTCTATTTATATCCCGCCTATCTGGTCAATTAAGACCACTCTACAAGCCAGGTAATTTATACAAACTTTTAAAATAATTATATGCATGATTTTTGATAAGGGATACTCAACTTGGCATGCTTTTGCACAATGTGATTTTTTGATGTTCTATGCATGCTGATAATTTGTTAAACCTATGCCCATATGCTGTTAGTTTGAGAGCAACACATGCAGCACCCAGACAACCCAGATAGTATGGCTGCTGACCTTGAGCCAGACATCATGGAGAGTGAAGTCAAGTGGGCCTTAGAAAGCATAGCTAACAACAAGGCCAGTGGAGGTGATGGCATTCCACTTGAACTATTTAAAATCTTAAAAGAAGACACTGTTAAGGTGCTACACTCAATATGCCAGCAAGTTTGGAAAACTCAACAGTGGCCAGAGGATTGGAAAAGATCAGTCTACATCCCAATCCGCAAGAAGGGCAGTGTCAAAAAAATACTCCAGCTACCATACAATTGCACTCATCTCACACGCCAGCAAGGTTATGCTCAAAATCCTCCAAGGTAGGCTTCAGCAGTATGTGGACCGAGAAATCCCAGAAGTACAAGCTGGATTTCAAAGGGGCAGAGGAACTAGAGACAGATTGCTAACATGCGCTGGTTTATGGAGAAAGCCAGAGAGTTCCAGAAAAACATCTACTTCTGCTTCATTGACTATGCAAAAGCCTTTGACTGTGTGGACCACAGCAAACTATGGCAAGTTTTAAAGATATGGGAGTGCCTGACCACCTTATCTGTCTCCTGAGAAACCTATATGTGGGACAGGAAGCAATAGTTAGAATGGATATAGAACAACTGATTGGTTCAAAATTGGGAAAGGAGTACGACAAGGCTGTATATTGTCTCCATGCTTATTTAACTTATATGCAGAATACCTCATGAGGAAGGCTGGACTGGAGGAATCCCAAGCTAGAATTACGATTGCCGGAAGAAATATCAACGACCTCAGATATGCGGACGATACCACATTGATGGCAGAAAGTGAGGAGGAATTAAAGAACCTCTTAATGAGGGTGAAAGAGGAGAGCGCAATAAATGGTCTGAAGCTCAACATCAAAAAAACAAACAAAAAAACCCCCAAGATCCTGGCCACTGGTCCCATCACCTCCTGGGAAATAGAAGGGGAAGATATGGAGGCAGTGACAGATTTTATTTTCTTGGGCTCCATGATCACTGCAGATGGTGACAGCAGCCACGAAATTAAAAGACGCTTTCTGGAAGGAAAGTGATGACAAACCTTGACAGCATCTTAAAAAGCAGAGACATCACCTTGCCAACAAAAGTCCGAATAGTCAAAGCTATGGTTTTCCCTGTAGTGATGTATGGAAGTGAGAGCTGTACCATAAAGAAAGCTGACCGCCGTATAATTGATGCCTTTGAATTGTGGTGCTGGAGGAGACTCTTGAGAGTCCCCTGGACTGCAAGGAGAACAAACCTATCCATTTTGAAGAAAATCAACCCTGAGTGCTCACTGGAAGGACAGATCCTAAAGCTGAGGCTTCAATACTTTGGCCATCTCATGAGAAGAGAAGACTCCCTGGAAAAGACCCCGATGTTGAGAAAATGTGAAGGCAAGAGGAGCAGAGGACAACAGAGGACTAGATGAATGGATAGTGTCACCGAAGCTACCAACATGAATTTGACCCAACTCCGGGAGGCAGTGGAAGACAGGAGGGCGTGGTGTGCTCTGGTCCATGGGGTCACGAAGAGTCAGATATGAATTAATGACTAAACAACAACAACATTTATAAAGCTTATTAAGTACACTGGTGCCTCACACAACGATGTTAATTGGTTCCAAAAAAATCAACGTTGTGTGAAACATCGTTCTGTGAAACACCATTTCTCATAGGAATGCATTGAAAACCGGTTAATCCGTTCCAATTGGAACGGATTGCCATCGTTCAGTGAAAATCCCCATAGGAAACATCGTTGAGTGAAACAATGTTTCCTATATTGGAATGTATTGAAGCCGACTCAATACATTTCAATGCCTTTGTGAAGTCCTTTTTCGCTCCTGTAAAAGTGTCTTACAATGTTTGGACGCTGTTTTAAATGATTGCAATGGTTAGTCCACCTCCTGAAACCTATGCAAACTGATTTTGGTGTTGTTCTGACACTTCGTTAATTTATGATGATTTTTTGTTTTTTCTATTGGAAACCATTAGACAGACCATCCAATGGTTTCCTATGGAGAAAAAACAAAAAATCATCATAAATTAACGAAGTGTCAGAACAACACCAAAATCAGTTTACATAGGTTTCAGGAGGTGGACTAACCATTGCAATCATTTAAAACAGCGTCCAAACATTGTAAGACACTTTTACAGGAGCGAAAAGGGAGATCGTTGTGTGAAAATCCCCCATAGGAAACATCGCTGTGTGAGGCAGCAAATTTAACAGAAAAAGGCATTGTTGTGTGAATTCATCGTTGTGTGAGGCACTCGTTGTGCGAGGCACCACTGTACATTGAAATTCTGGACTTGTTTCCTCCAAAATAAACCACCCTCAGAAAAGCAGCTATATATAAGAGTGCAGACTTTAAATATACATTTTATACACTACATAAAGTGTATACACACATTTCACTTATTTGAAATGTAGTGTTGGAAAACAGTTTTACAGATAGCATGAATTGTCAGAAAGATAAGTAAAGCAAATTAACTGTGGACTTTCACTACAAGTTAAAATAAGCATACAAAGGGTACTGTACTACCATCATAAGAAGAAAAACTCACTGGAAAAGGCAGCAATGCAAGAATAGTGCAAAGCAGTAGGAAAAGAGGAAGACTGCACATGAGATGGATTTACACAATAAAGAAACCCACAGTCTTTTGTTTGGTGTTGCAGTCAACGTAGGACCAGGAGCAGAAAGACTGGGATTCAGATTTTGGGAATAAACTGTGATACTCTTGCCTGCTTTGGGGATGAGAAATAGAGAAACGCAATTGCTACACACTTCAGATTTCTGCTGTTCTCAGCAAACTGCAGAGCTAAATGCAGTGGAGATTAACAGTTTTGAGTCACACACACACACTATTTTTCCTAGGTTTTGAGCCACCTTTCAGTTTTGAGTCACTCACTCACACACACACACACACACACACACACACACACACACACACACACACACACACACACACACACACACACACACACACAATTTTTCCTAGGTTTTGAGCCACTTTTCTGTTTTGAGTCACACACACAGAGAGAGAGAGAGCTCCCTCTATCTTGTACATACATTTGAAGTCACACTTTCTTTCTCTCCTTAACCTGCAGCCTTTCCCTGCTGCTTGCAAAGTCACCTTGGGCGGGGCCTGAAGCAGTCATTTGACTCCCAGGGCCAGCTGTAACCAATCAAGCAGTGATATGTGTGGCAGAAAAGCAATCCCCCTCGATAACTGCCTGGAACATATGGCAGAAGATTTGATCTGCTTGTTGGTAGGTGTGTTCAAAAATAGCCTCATTGACCAAGATAGCTAATGAATAGGTGTATCTAGAATGATATCAAATGTTTATATGTGACCAGGTAGTGGCTCTGATGCAACAGAACAGGTGGCATCATCTGTTAGTAAAGAAAGTAATGTATCTTGACAGAGTTGCAGTATTACCAGGAGACACTAGGTGGCGCTAACCAGTAGAATTCCCCAGAGAGATGAAGACACCAAGCAATAAGACAGGGTTGATGGCAGAAAAGTTGTATTAACTCAATTTGTTTGTAGGATATATATATATACACACATACAGCTTAGTCCTTGTTTCCAGTCCCGTAGTCATACACAGCAGTTCCAACAGAGTTCAGGCATAAATCAGGCCAAAGTCCTTTTAAATCAATACAGCGGTTTTATACCATATAATTCAGTCCAGCAGACAGAGTCCTTCTCCAGTATTCTCCACGATGATACAACACCTTCCACCACCACGACACCACAGAGTATGTGTGCTGGGTCTGCTTGCTTTATCCCAGGGTTAGCCAATCCTGGGATTTCTTCCTCAGCTGATGCAAGTCTTGCATTACCCCAGCTGCATAAATTCTTACTTTACTTATTTCTTTAGCAATGATCCTTACAATTACTTATATTCTTTGACAGCTTTATACAAAACTGCATTTAACAATTTCTCCAGGTTTATCTCAAACCTGTCAGTATCAAAGCAACAGATAAATGTTTGACGTGCTGCCTGGCTTTTCCCAGACCCCTGGCAGGGTTTGTTACCTTATGACAGACCTGGGCAAAGTGCGGCCCGAGGGCCACATACGGCCTGCGAGCCACTCCTGTCCGGCCTGCCGGTCATCAAAACCATTTATAGCTTTTTGTCTAAAGTTGATCAGTTGCTTATCTTTAATATACTGAAAAAAACCTCTTTGGTATTTGTGAAGATTAACAAGTTTAAAATAAAAGCAATCATAACATCACTGTTTCATTTTATTTTTAAGTAAGGTTGGTTCAGCCCCCGAACACAGTTCAGATTTTTCATGTGGCCCCCCTATAGAAATTAATTGCCCACCCCTGCCTTATGACAACATGCTAAGCGTTCCACCAATCTATCTTGAAGTGATAGGAACAAGGTAGGAGGCAATGTATTAGCCTGTGGGGTTGTTTTTCATATAAAATGAATGAAAACTAAATTCCAACACGAAATTAATGGCTTCAAGTAGGGGAATGTCCTTCTCTCGCACAGCCATAGACTATCTGGTTGAGGAGACAAATTTACCAGTAGTACCATCAGGGTGGCTCAGCCTCCCCCAAATGCTATACATCATTTTCCAAATGGCAGCCCTTCACATACCAAGTCAACCAGACTTTCTCCTGCTTTAAATGACAATCTGAAGAGGAAAAAATTGGGAATGTCTATATTGTAATCTTACTAAATATGATGAATACCATCCATGAGAGCAAGGATGCTCCACAACATTGAACTACAGTGGTGCCTCGCTTGATGACGTTAATTAGTTCCAGCGAAATCGCTGTAGTGCAAAAATGTCGTCAAATGAAATTAAAAAAAAACATTGAAACGCATTGAAAACCGTTCAATGCGTTCCAGTGGGCTGAATACCTGCTTGTCCAGTGAAGATCCTCCATACGGTGGCCATTTTCAGTGCCTGTAAAGCGAGGAATCCGTCCTAGAAAACAGTGGGGGCCATTTTCTTCAGCCGGCGGCCATTTTGAAACCCGACGGAACAGCTGTTTGCTGATCGTCGTAAAGCAAAATTTGGTTCCTGAAGCAGGGAACCGACCATCGCACAGCGAAAAAAAAACCCATTTAAAGCGTATTCGTCATAGAGCGGGGTGATCATCCAGCGGGGCATGACGGTACCCATCCCAGTGCTGAATCTGTTTTCTTTAGTACTTGGCATGCTCAGCCTCTCCATCCAAACTGGAAACAATATAATTATCAGTTGGTAGTCATTGACTGCAATAGCCCAGTAAGACTTTCTCATAGAATTTGATTTCTCCCTACCAATAAAAATCTCCTTTTCAATATTGGTGTTAGAGGCTTTATTACAAGATATACAAAAATTAACAAGCAAGGGAGCCATTGATTTGACAGCATAACAGATAAGACAAAACATTGTCATTTCCCCTCACCACATTGATGCTTGGCTTGTTGTAGCTCATACCAAGTCCTGACTTTGGTTTCACATCAACATTGTTATGAATCTCCTCAGCAATTTGGACATGTGTATTGACACAGTCAAGTCTCACTCGATTGTAACATGAGACATCACATCTATGGAGACCAGAACCATGTCTGTCTAAACACTAGCTGTGGTTCTAGAGACATGAATACAAAAAATGTGGTAGTACAAGGCGTTGTTGACCTTCTCATGGTCCTACTTAAAAGTTGCTGGACCTAATGGCTTCTTTGGTGTCAGTATTTCAATTTGCCAAACTGAATATGAGATCTCTGCAGTTATGGTTACAGTCCTCATTTTAACACCGAGTGAATGTGACTAATGATACTGCCTGGAATTTTACTGTCCCTTCAGCAGTAGACTAAAGTTCAGAGCCTGCTTTAAGGCATGTCCCTTATGCTTCCTTGACCATCATACTTGCAACAGATGCTTCCAGTGAGGGTGAGCCCAGTGCTTGCAGAGCATACAGTGACATTCACAAGTGGGAATTCTGCCTCATACTTCTTGAGAGGGTGTTTCAGATGTCTGGTCAACTTCATATTGATGTGTTCACTTCCAGGACCAACAGGAAACTCCCACTTCCACAAGGGAGTAGGACAGAACTTTGTAGAAAGCATTTGAGTGACAAGAACCTATTTATGTTTCGACCATTTCTGCTGATAGACAGCTTGCTGGCAAACTCCGCAAGGAGAGATCATGTATGGTATTTGTGGACGTATCAAGATTGACACACCAGTCTTAGTTCCTTCTGACACCCCCAACTTACTCAGTCTTCTACAAGCTTAATTTTCTGGTTGCATCTTATGTCCAGAAGTCTGAGGTGGATCCTTCATTCTGACTTGAATTGCCAGCACCTCATGTCATAGAGCAGCCATTCTCAATCTTTTTGGAGCTATGGGCCCCCTGCATACACCCCCCCACACAGATGGTCATCCCACCCCCATGCACAGGTGCCCTGCCCCCCACGAGCACACCCTGCCCCCGCGAATGCATCCTGTGCCATCCACGCATCCATGCGAGTGCTCCCCGTGAACATCCCCCACCCCCCTGCACACATGGGGTAGTGCCCTGCCCCCCCGTGCATGGACCCCACACCCCCAACCGGCCCACGGGTCGGAAAGGTTTGGGGACCACTGACATAAATGATAAGTTCATCATTCCTCAGTGCCTTTGCAACCATCTTCAAGTTTGGAAATTGTAAAAATTCCTGACATCCTATATTGTGCCAATAGACCTTGAATTTCATAAGGAAAGAAACAATGGCTTCCTTACTATCTACAAGGTTACTGTTTTTGCCTTGTAAGGCCTTGTTTAACAAATTAAGTTCCTGAAAAATATCTGCCAGATAAAATATGGCTGCCTTAACATCAACAAGTTTTTCTCCATGGTCTTTATGAGAAATGAAGGAAACTGTGGTGTCGCAAAGTATAACAAAATGTTGAGGGCAGTTTCCCTTGGAAAGCTACCTCACCTCGGTGTTCAGCACCAGTGTCTGGAAATGTTCATTATTCTCCTCACATAGCTGCCAGAAAAGACTATCCTGAAGGGCATGGGATTTGATGAAGTTCACTGCCTTTATGATAACTGAAAGTGAAATATTGAGATGTCTTCCCAAGTTTTCTTTCCTGAAACCTTTAATGGCATTTACAAGTTGCCACAACACAAGCAAAATAGGAAAAGTAAAATTACACAGATTTCACAAATTAGGAGCGAGAAGCAGGGGACAATTTCAGAATTGCAGATAAGAAAACTTCAACAGCAGCGGTCAGGGCATTACATTCATTGCTCATGAAAATAGAAAGAATTGACCCAGAAGAATTGGAAAAATAAGATCCAAGGTTCAAGAAAAAATTTTCGGAGGTGGGAATGAGCAGGGCATTGAAACAGTATATGAACCAGGGTGTCAGGCATCTCTAAGCAAAAAAAAGCAAAGTCTTTTTTCACGAGGGATATTGAGAAATTGACTGGCATGGGTGGCCGAAGGAAAAATGTTAAAACGGGCTAACATAAAAGCTCTTCTTAGATGTGGATTTGCTAGGGAGTGGTAATATTTGGGAGAGTGACCCTGAGATGGAAAATATCCAACATAAAGAGGGGAATATACAGGGTTAAGGTTATTGCATAAGTGATTGAATTCAGCGTGACAGAGCTTGTCCTTGATTATGGAATAAGCCCTAGTGAGATTCATATCTACCAAGGATTCCAGGGATATGTGAAGAGTTTCTTTTCAATAAGCTGGAACCAAGAAAAGGAGTAGGACTCACACAATAAATCATATATCAGGGATCCAGAATGTGAATTTAAAAAAAGACTGAGCCCAAGTTCATAGATACTAAGTGCTTCCTCTGAATGATGCAATAAATAGTTAAGACAGAATGCATAACTCTTTTTAGATGGGCCTCTGTATTGACCAACCATAGAAGCAATCCTATAATAAAGTGCACAAACAGTTATATTCTCAGTTGGAGTATTGTTCTCACTTAAGTAACTTTTGACTTCTTCAAAAACAGTCAGTCCCTTAGTATCTGTTTTAACCCCCCTGGCAAACAGCGTATCTTCCATCAGTTTGTTACCATTCCAGAATCTCACATACAGTAAGTCGTGAGAAGAGTGTCCTGGTCTTGTAAAGTAGTTTCATCTATCTGTAAAGAGAATTTATTCAATTTGACTGAACTGACAACTGCTCTTCAGTGTCATGTGCCATCTTGTGAATTCTTCTGACAACTGAAGAGTTATTCAAAGGACTTGCCTGTATAGTTTCTCTGGTACTCAAATTCATGACATCAGGTCCTATTATGGACACTGAAGGCAAGATAAATGACTCACCAATGTTGTGGACATTTCCAGTTTTAGCGATCAGTTTACTAATTTTTGTATGATGCAACAAGACCCTTGTCTAATTTCTGTGACATTTGAGGAAGACTTAGTGTTGGCCTTCTCTTGAAATTCTCTCAAAGGTTGCCAAGGAAATCCAAGGATTTGTCTTTCTTCTCTGGATGCCCCCAATTTGCTTGGCCTCATGCTTTCATTTGACAATATAGTCATGCACTTCCAACACATAGGCAAAGAAGAGTTTCATAGAAATGCAGATGCATTGAAACCATATAAATATTCCCCAGAACATGGCCGACATTTTTTTTCATCAAGGAACTCGTGGGTAGAATTATTTCTGAAATTAATTAAAAAATAAGAAAATAAAAAAATAAAATAATGAACAAATATTGTACACTGTATATTTATGTATAAGTCAAGAAATGTAGGTCTTAAAACTGGTCTTAAAAACCTGGATTTACTTATACAGTGGTGCCTCGCTTAGTGATGTTAATCCGTGCAGGAAAAAAATCGCTGCTAAGCGATAACATTGCTAAGCGAAAATAAAAAGCCCATAGAAATGCATTAAAACACGATTAATGCGTCCCTATGGGCTAAAAACTCACCTTTAAGCGAAGATTCTCCATAGGGGCAGCCATTTTCGGTGCCTCTTAAGCGAGGAAACGCAGGGGGCGGCCATTTTGTTTAGCCGGTAGCCATTTTGAAACCGCCGAACAGCTGGCCGAAAATGAAGGTTTTGCAATGATCGCTTCCCTGCGATCATTGCAAAGCGAAATTTCCCCATAGAGACCATCGCAAAGCGATTTCATTGCTATACGGAGTGATCGCTATGCGAGGCATCACTGTATAGAAGTCTATATGGTGTATCTGGTCATGAAGATGCTCTCAGAGCAAGCGACCAAACAAGGAGCGCAGCAGACCTCTTGGCCCTTGGAGGCAAGAGAGGCAGAGACAGGCCCCTGTGTGTGTGAGAGTGTGCAACCTTCCACCGTGTCCCTCCTTCTCCAGCCACTTGTCCCACCATGCTCTACTACCAGTTTTCTGACTCATTCCTCTTACTCCACACACATCTCCAAACCATTACATATGGACCCACCTGCATTTTCTGAGCTGCACAGGGTATTCTTTCAGAAACAATGGCCTATGTAGGTTGAAGGGAAGGAAGTTTGGTACGGAATGGAACATTCCATCCTATTGCAGCAGCTTCAAGTGTGTTTTCAGCAACACCAGCTTGGCAGGGGGGGAGCCACATCCTCACCAAGGCCAAACAAGTTAAAAACACAAAGCACAAGGACACAGCAAGTAAAAAGAAAATCTAGTTTTTCTACACTGCTTCCTTCTGCTTCAGCGCAATTGGTGAGTTAAGCTGCCTACTTAAATATGCATTAGGATATAGAGAGAAAGAGCTGGCAGCCGATTTGCTGCATTCATGGCTGGCTTCCAATAAAAACAGACAAGGTGTTTGCATCAGTAATTGCTGGGGAGGCAGCAGGCAGAGTTGCCTCAGTTATGTTACAACCATGGCTGGCTTCAAGGGTTCCTGCATCAGCAGTCACTGGGGAGGTAGCATGCAGAGTTGCCTCTGTTCTAAGAAAGCCATGAAAGCAGCAAGGAGCCTGCATAAAGGGCCAGGCTCATGGTGCTTGGGTATTTCATTGATTCAGTTACCAGCCCCCCCACAAGCCCTTGGGGCTCCTATTCTCACAGATTTCAGTCTGTGGCCCCCTTCAAATGAGCCAGGGCCCCCGTTGAGAATGACAGTCATAGAGGATAATACTTGGAAAAAGATTGTCAACACTACAGGTTTCAGGAAGATTTCCAGCCTGAAATATTATTAGGGCAAGTAGATTCCCCCCCCAAATTTTACTGAGATTAAAGTATTTGACCCTGTGTGTACGAGGTCTTACAATCTATACAAGCATTGTTGGACTAAAGTATAGGCTTTCATTAATTAAAGATATATTTCCTTCTTTACAGTACCAGAGATGAAAACGTTCCTAAAGGGAGTGCAACAAAAGCTTCCAACTTCTGCATCACTATTGCCATCTTGGAGCCTTCCTTTGTTTTGGCTCAACTTTCAGAGTTTTGCTTTGAACCCATGGTCACTGTGCCTCTGGGAACAAAGACAGTCTATGGGTGGCCACTGTACCTGAAGAAATCTGGTGAAATCTGTAGATTTAAGAACAGATGATCCGTAATTACCTTCGGTAGTATCAGAATATGGCGATACTCTGGTGATGCTCTTATTGCACATCTTTTTGCTCCAGGCAGGTGATGTCAGTTTTCTACCTAGCATAAAATACCATGCTGCTCGAGTTCTTTCCATGTCCCTCAACACTGAAACTTACTTTTCTCTAACACATCTCTCTTGCTACACAAGTATAGAGCCTTGATTCAGAGATCTCACACAAGATTTTGGTTGACTTCACAGCTCCCAGCCTGATGAGTCCTGCAGAACTGAAAATCTAGCACCCATTTTTGAGAATATTGTGATCTACGAAAGGCACTTCCTACCCTTTTTTTCACATTGTGTATAAGGACTGTATAGCCCTTTTCTTTTTGTTCAGTTCAAAGCTCCGTTTGTTTAGGATTGCATCATAAATATGACAAAAATTGTTCTTGTAAAAATTTATTTTAATATGCCGTATACTTTTAAATATATTTCAATCAAGAATTCATAAGATTCTGATTCTCTGACAGAAAAGAAATATTTATGAAACTAAAATTTATAGCAGGGATTCCTAACCCCTGGTCCGTGGCCTTGGCAGGACCGGACCACAGAGACAGGTCCTCCCCACACTACCCCCCCACAAACGCACCTGCATGCATGGCTTGCCCACCCATATGTGTGCTCGAGCATGCCCCGCCATCCCGAATGAGCACCCACCCGTGCATCCGCGAGTATGCACCCCGCCAACCCTTGAGTGCAGGGGTGCCCCTCCACCTGCGCATGGACCCCACCCTCCCCAACCGGTCCATGGTTTGGAAACGGTTCGGGACCACTGCTTGATAGAGTTCTGCCCAAAACAAAGCCTGGACATGGAATGGTGACAGCAGAACAACAACTTCTGGACTTTTTGTAAGCATCTTGACCTTAGAATTACGTATGTGTTCTTGCGTAGTTACTGTTGTAACTTTGAGGTGCCAGGAGTATAGCCTTGGCCTTGCTTCAGACAATGGTAACCTTTAAAGGAGAAAAAAAGGCAAATTTTATCATCACTCCACATTCATATGTTGCATTTGATATAGTGTATCGGAATGCCGACACAGCTCTTATTTTGGAAGAGATTGTTATTTCTCCTTGCCAGCATTTAGGCTCCATTTCTAGGTTGGGACTTCCTCATGTCTTTGTTCATGATGTAAGCTTTGTACCTTTATCTCTTTGTGTAGGCAAAGGGAACATTTTTTTTCCAGAGCTACAGTACTTTATGTTTTTGGGAGGCAATTCTTTTAGAATGTGCTGACCTTGAGTTTCTGAAGCTAATGAGGCTTACTAAAGAGATACATTATTGGAGAGGAGAGAAGATAAATACTTTCTGATTTTCAAAACAGGATTGTAAATATCGGTCAAGTTTTGGCAGTTGGAGGTACAGTGGGGAATCAAGCTGCTAACCTCTAGGTACGAACTGGCTGAGTTATCCAGTCAGGTTTACAGTCCTAATAAAGATCCCTAAACAGTGTATGAATCAGAATCACATAAACAACCTTTTAAAAAGGAAAGATGATTCATAGGCATCCTTCAGTCTCAAGAGACTATGGTATCGTGCTCTGTATGGAGGTCATGGAACAGTGTCTTGTGTGGCTGAGAAGGCCAATTCGAGAGTGACAATCCCTTCCACACTGGAGACAAATCCAATCTGTCCCCTGTCCAGCTCCCTGGTTTTGCTTGTTTCGGGACTGCCTCTTTGCCTCGGTCTGCTGTACAAGTGTCTCTTCAAATTGGGAGAGGCCATGATGCACCGCCTGCCTCCAGGCTGAACGCTCAGACGTCAAGGTTTCCCATCTGTTGAGGTCCATTCCTAAGGCCTTCAGATCCCGCTTGCAGATGTCCTTGTAACGCAGCTGTGGTCTCCCTCGGGGGCGGCTTCCCTGCACTAATTCTCCGTACAGGAGATCTTTTGGAATCCGACCATCAGCCATTCTCACGACGTGCCCAAGCCAACGTAGACGGCGCTGTTTCAATATTGTATACATGCTGAAAATTCCAGCTCGTTCTAGGACTACTCTGTTTGGAACTTTGTCCTGCCAGGTGATACCAAAAATGCGTCGGAGACAACGCATATGGAAGGTGTTCAGCTTCCTCTCCTGCCGTGCACAAAGGGTCCAGGACTCGCTGCAGTATAGGAGTGTGCTCAGGACACAGGCTCTATAGACCTGGATTTTGGTGTATGCCGTCAACTTCTTATTAAGCCATACTCTCTTTGTGAGTCTAGAGAACATGGTAGCTGCTTTCCCAGTGCGTTTATCCAGCTCGACATCTAGGGAGAGAGTGTCAGAGATTGTTGAGCCAAGGTACACAAATTCATGAACAACCTCCAGTTCTTGCATGGAGATAGTAATAGAGGGAGGTGAGTCCACGCCCTGGCACATGACTTGTGTTTTCTTCAGGCTGATAGTTAGTCCAAAGTCTTGGCAGGCCTTGCTAAAATGATTTATGAGTTGTTGGAGGTCTTCAGCAGAGTGGGCAACAATGGCTGCATCATCAGCAAAGAGGAAGTCCCGCATGCATTTCATTTGGACTTTGGTCTTCGCTCTCAATCTAGTGAGATTAAAGAGCTTTCCATCTGATCTAGTCCGGAGATAGACACCTTCTGTTGCAGTTCCAAAGGCCTGCTTCAGCATGACAGCAAAGAAGATCCCAAACAGGGTTGGCGCAAGGACACAGCCTTGTTTTACTCCGCTTCGGATGTCAAAGGGATCTGATGTTGAGCCATCAAAAACTACAGTGCCCTTCATTTCCTCATGAAAGGACCTGATGATATTAAGGAGTTGAGGTGGACATCCAATCTTGGGAAGTATTTTAAAAAGGCCATCCCTGCTAACCAAGTCAAAGGCCTTTGTGAGATCTATGAAGGCCACAAAGAGTGGCTGTTGTTGTTCCCTGCATTTCTCCTGCAGCTGTCGGAGGGAGAATACCATGTCAGTGGTGGATCTGTTAGCTCGAAAACCACACTGTGATTCTGGATACACTCTGTCTGCAAGCACCTGAAGTCTCTTCAGCACAACACGGGCCAGCAGCTTCCCTACAACGCTGAGAAGAGAGATACCACGGTAGTTATTGCAGTCGCCCCTGTCGCCTTTGTTCTTATACAATGTGACGATGTTTGCGTCCTTCATGTCCTGTGGTACTCCACCTTCTCTCCAGCAAAGAGAAAAGAGTTCATACAGCTCAGTGGTGATGATCTCTTTACAACACTTCAAAACTTCAACGGGGATGTTGTCCTTTCCAGGTGCCTTGCCAGAGGCAAGGGAATCCAAGGCTGCTTTTATTTCTGCTAAAGTTGGTTCACTGTCCAGCTCTTCCAAGAGAGGCAGGCACTCAATGTTATTTAGTGCCTCTTCCGTTACTACATTCTCTTTAGAATATAGCTCAGAGTAGTGCTGCACCCAGCGTCCCATCTGCTCTGCTCGGTCCTGGATGATCACGCCTGTAGTAGACTTCAAGGGAGCAGATTTCTTCTGTATTGGACCTAAAGCCTGCTTGATACCATCATACATTCCCTTGATGTTACCTGTGTCCGCTGCTATCTGTATCTGAGAGCAGAGCTGAAGCCAATAATCATTGGAACATCTCCTGGCAGTCTGTTGGACTTGGCTACGAGCAGCTCGAAGAGCCTGCAGGTTGTACTCACTAGGACAGGCTTTGTATGCTGCTAGAGCTCTCCTCTTATCCTCGATGGCTGGAATCAGCTCCTCTGAATGGGCTTCGAACCAGTCAGCCGTCTTTTTGGTCTTCTTGCCAAATGTGGACAAGGCAGTGTTATAAACAGCGTTCTTGAAGTGTTCCCATCGTTCAGGTGCATTCGCATCAGCCGGGCCTGGAAGGGTTTCCTGAAGCGCTTGGGCAAATTCCTCCACTTTTCTTTGATTGCGAATCTTGTTGATATCAATACGTGGTTTTCCTTCCTTTTTAGTGTGATACAATCTCTTTGTTTGCAGTTTTATTCTGCTACACACCAGGGAATGATCAGTGTCACAATCAACACTCTGGTAACTGCGTGTGATCGTAATACTAGATAGGCTAGAACGTCTAGTGAGGATCAAATCAAGCTGATGCCAATGCTTCGATCTTGGATGTCTCCAGGAAACTTTGTGTTGAGGCTTTGTATTAAAGAATGTGTTGGTGACACAAAGACCATAATAACAGCAAAACTCCAGCAAACGTTGGCCATTTTCATTCATCTTCCCAATGCCAAAACGGCCTAGACAGGTGGGCCAAGAGTTGTGATCAGCACCAACTCTAGCATTAAAGTCTCCGAGAATGAACAGCGGCTCTCTCTCAGGGACTTTTTTGATAGTAGCTGCCAAATCGTCATAGAATTTGTCTTTGACTTCTGTTGTGGATGACAGTGTTGGTGCATATGCACTGATGAGGGTGACCAGTCCCGCTGATGAGTGGAGCTGCAGAGACAGGATTCTTTCACTCCCCACAGTAGGTGGAACAATGGATCTCAGCAGAGTATTTCTGACCGCAAAGCCAACACCATATTCCCTGGTCTCGTTCAATGGTTTTCCCTGCCAGAAGAATGAGAAGTTTTTTTCTTTGACAGATCCCATGTCCGGCAATCTCGTCTCTTGCAGGGCAACAATGTCCATCCGCAGTCTACTCAGTTCAATGTCGATAACAGCTGTCTTGCGCACGTCGTCTATTTCCTGCAGGTTGTCAGAAAAGCCAGGGGTCATTGTCCGAACATTCCAGGTTCCCAACTTTAGGGCAGATGTTTTCTTTTGATTGTTGCATGGTGCATGGTTATTGATCTGTTTTTCGGCTCTCCGACCATCAGAAGTAGCCCCTGGCATCATGCTCTATGCCAATCGAGCAAAACGTATAACCAGTAACTGCTAGTTCCTGTGTTATTTCGACACTGTATGCAAAGCTGGAGTGTCCTCTCCAGAGCACGAAGCCTGGGTAGAATAATATGGAGGATAGGCTGTTACCCAAGCAGCAAATCCCCCCTCTCCACGTCACTGAAATAGTCCAATGGAGAGGCAAGAGCCAATACAACTGGTTCCAGCGACGTCGCAGGAGTTGGCAGAACAACACGAACTGTCTACGGGACTCCGGCTCCGGATTTTGCCTCGAGGTTATCTCCTGAAGCCTTTTCCATGAGTGGATATAGCCACAAGGCAGTGGAGGTTTGAAATCAGAGTTTTCCTTCTCCTAGATGGGCTGCCTTACATGGCTGACGAGTCCCACCTACCCGGCCTGCTCCCTAATAGTGCGGAAGTATGATCCTACTCCGGAAACATTCCTGCCCCCAGGTGTAAGAAATGCTATTTGGCTATCCTATTTAGCAGATTAAAGTAAAAAAATAGAGTGAGAGGATTTCGCGCACCGTTAGGCGCGCGCTTCTGCAGGCACTAATTTAAAGCCAAAGCCCCGCCCCCTCAGACCATGTGGTCAAAGGGTCAGCCTACCAGGAAGAACTCACCAATTAAAATGTCCCCCAGACACAGCTCCCTCCTGCCTCTGCTTCCTCTTCAGGAAAGGGGCTTGGAGCTTCTGCAGGCACTAATTTAAAGCCAAAGCCCCGCCCCCTCAGACCATGTGGTCAAAGGGTCAGCTTTTGACTGACCCTAATCATCTAATCTAAGATGATTAGAAACAGAAGTAATTTAAAATGAACAGGGAATCAAAACCCTTCCATCATATATTACATATCATTAAAAGCTGAAGAGAATGATGAATTCTTCTTCGTGGCCTCTGAATACACATGAACAGGTAAAGTCTGCGCTGGATTCCTTGGAACTTTCTAGAGCTTCAAATCATCTGTTTAGTAGGACGTTCCCTCATGGTGCACGAGCTCCACCCATCTGGACAGTCCCTCAATTCCTTTTAGCCGTCTCTGAGGCTAGACACCTTACAACATTAGACATACTTTTTTTGCAATTACAACTACTTTTCCTCTTTGAGTCAACTTTGACAAACTTGGACGTTCCTGTGAGTTACCCCATCTCTCCTTTCCCCCCACATTCTTGCCTAAATTTCCCACCATTTTATGGCCCCAGCGGGCCCTTTCAAACAGTGTGTTTTGTGTGCCAACAAGATCCCAGTCTCAGATGGCCATGATCGGTGCCTTTTCTGTTTGGGGGAACACCAGACTTAAGCATGCCCGAAGTGTAAGAGGCTTACCAAGTGAGTGATTAAACTCTGTTGCACTTAGATAGTTTATTTGGGAAATGTCCCTCAAACCGTCAGATCCCCAAACTCCTGCAGACATGGATCCTACCTTGACATCAATCCTGAGACCGGAGGCTGCTGTTTTGACTCCGGTTCCACCATCTACCGGAGAATGAAGGGCTACCCTTACCACCTTTGGGCCAGGCTCCATCTCCTCTGCGCCTTTTGTTCACCAATACCATGCACACTCTTCAAAACCATTATAGTCTGACCCGGCCACGGTACCAATGCCTACGAAGCCTTGTGATAAAATGTCTCTTCCTCAAGCCACAGTACCATCACCTGACCACCAGCTGGCATTAAAACAGTCCTGCACTTCTGCTGCATCAGATCCAGCCCCTGCAACTCACCTGAGCACCACTGTCTCTCAAATGAGGTACTCTTTGCTACACCTTGCAACAACATATAGAGGCCCACCTCCTGCACCAATTGTGATGAAGTGTATTTTTCTAATTAGAGATGGGTTATGTAGTCATGTCTTAACCATAGAGGAATCCATTTTGAGTCTGACACAGGCTAAGTTCTGGAAAATTACTAGTAGTTATTTTCAGCTTTTCTTATCGCTGCAGCTGGAGAGAAAAACACGGCAGAGTCAAAATATCTCTAACCTGAATGATAAACAATTCTTTGGTGTTGGTGGGAAAGTAGGGCGTACCCTATGCTAATTCTTGCCTTCGTGATTGGTTGAATATGTCAGGAGGGGGCAGGTTGGAGAAATTTACAAGAGGTTGGAAAAAGTAACTCAGAGAGGGAGAAGAGAGTTTTGGGATTCTGAAAACATGGTGTTGCATTTCTTTGATCCAAGTGAAGGAACCTAATTCAACAATATGGACTGCGTAAGAATATCGTTTGTTTACCTTAGTTTATAGTTTAGATTTTGTTTTGTTTAATAGTTAATTTTTATAGAAGGTGCTGAACCGTTATGCTGTTGCTTAGAAATGAAACTGTAGAGAAATGTTTTCTTTGTTCACTTAAATAAACTTATGTTGTTTAATAATTGGCCTTTCTAGTCCTTTGAACAGAACAGTTTCCCTATAGATAATTAATTTGGCTTACGTTACCAAAATTGAGTCATTAACCAGTAAAGATGCGGTATTAAGTGGTTTCTTTTTAATGAAATCGAAACAGACTTTAAATGCAGGCTGCCAAGAGTTCATGTCCCGGGAACTGTGTTGACTCAAGCAGTTAACTTCGAATGGGAGTGAAGGGAGCCTGGATTTTCCTGTTTCGTGGTTTTTGATCTCATTTATGGGACCAATAACTCACATGGTGGCACGGTGTTACGATCCACGGGCCTGATTTGCAACCTGATTTC
Source organism: Pogona vitticeps (assembly GCF_051106095.1). Classification (NCBI taxonomy): domain Eukaryota; kingdom Metazoa; phylum Chordata; class Lepidosauria; order Squamata; family Agamidae; genus Pogona; species Pogona vitticeps. The sequence continues at coordinate 173,043,562 of NC_135783.1, read as the reverse complement.
AGTAGTGTTACACCCGGGCTTTCTCTTTACACACAGTTTGCTTTGGATTTATCCAGATGCTGTGGTAAATTGAAGCTGAGGGTCAGGCACGGACTGCTTTCAGTTTGAAACAAGGCAGCAACACAGCGTGGGTTGTCCTGCTAACTGTTTAAATATTTTTCTTTTCTCTGCTCTATTTCTTTTCAACTGAAGCCCTGGCTGAAAAGGGTCAGTTGTGGGGGGCGGATTCTGTTAAAGGACTAGGTGTAAATTTCTAAAGTAAGCTTTTTCGTTGCTAGGCACAGCTAAGGCACAGCACCTTATCAGGGTTTTCAGGGCAGTTTTATGGCTGGCGGTAATTGATTGCCGAAACAGTGGGAGGTTTACAGCTCAGCGGCTGCAAGCAGTCAGCATGGCTCAGCATGTTACTGAGAGGAGAACTGGCCGGAGGAAAACATCCAGCGAATTGAGGTTGCTGATGGAGGAATCGGAGGGGGAACAATCAATTGTGGAAGATTCGGTTGAAGAAGACCAATTGGATTTACAAATGGCTGGGTACCCCCAGGAGTTTGACCCACTGCCTATTCCAAGCCGGAGAAATTCCAGAGGGCGAGCGGAGGAGCAACATCCCCGACCTACAGAGGAAGCCGTTGGTGAGAATCCGTCTGGTGCGGGGGGGCGGAATCCACCCACACCGATGCCAGCGTCTGAGGAATTAACCCAGCTGGTTGCAGATCTAGTGAGGACCCAAAAAGGAGTTTGTTAACACTTTGAATCAGGCTGAGAAAGTGAAGAATAAGTGCAGAGAGCAAAAAGTGCAAGAGCTGCAGGAAAAGAGAAAGGCTAAACAGGCAATTAAAGACTCTATAGCCAGTGTGGATAGGGGAAGTCTACCTAGATACCAGGAGGGCGATTGTGTGTTGAGCTTCCTTAAGAATTTTGAGCAATCTTGCCAAGATTTGGAGATACCTAGAGATTGGTACATCAAATTACTTCGTTCACAAATTTCTGGTCAACTAGCCACAATAATAGCCAAAGTGGCTGAGGAAGATTATGATTGGTCTGAATTAGTTTGGGTTATTAAACAGCGATTTGGTTATACAAAAGAGCTATTGAGGCAGAATTTTAGGAAAATCAAAAAACTGCCTAATGAGAGTTATGCAGCTTTAGCTGACAGGCTGGAATTTTTAGGAGACCAATGGCTGGACTCTTTGAAAATCAGATCTGTAGCAGATATGAGAAAGGCATTATTCATGGAGCAATTTATGAACTTGGTCCCTTTAGAGTTGAGGAGTTCTTTACTAGAGAAAGAATTTAAAGACCTCCAATCCCTTGCGCTGAGGACTGACGAATTGTTATCGTTTAGAAAACCTGAACCAGCGCCTAGAGCCAGAGCAGAGGCGCCTAGAGCAGAGGCACCTAAGAGACAAAGCCAGCCTGATTTTAAAAAGCCTTACCATCAAGAGTATAGGCAGACTTCAACTGATGAGCGCAGGAGTTTAGCTCCAAATCAAAGCAGACCCACTTTTGCTTGTTTTAAATGCGGTGGCCCTCATCTACAAAAGGACTGTGGACTATCTCAAGGACCCCCTAGTCAAGCTAGGAAGTCAGATGTTAGGACACCGGTACCAGCGCCACGCAAATCCAAGGGAGGCACACCCAAAGTATCTCTGGTAAGCCCTAACACCCCAGAGAGTCAACAAGTACCAACTCAAAGCCAGTCTGTCATGGGCACAGTGCCTAGACAGAATCAACCCAGTGGGAGTACTACCGCTTCACTAGCCAGTGATAGACAGGCAGCGGTAAATTACTATGTGCCTCAAATATTAGATGTTCGTGGAGGAGAACAAGCAGGAGCTATAAGACAGTCTCCACAGGGGAAAAAGTATACCCTGATGGACCCGGGTTGCGTGATCCCTGAGTCTCAGAAAGAATGGGCTATGAAGACTTATTCTGCGGAGGTGATTTTGTATACTGATAAAGAACAGGTGGTTCTAAATGCTTACAGTGATTCTGGTGCTGAACTTTCTTCCATATCCCGAAAATTTTTGCACCCAGAACTGATTTTGGACAATTTAAGGTTACCCATTAGGACCTATGGTTCAGGAGAGGCGGGAGAACAACATATTCCTCTCGCGTTTGTGGAATTATCGTTCAAAAATTGGCGTGGTACTAAACTTTGCCTCACTCATGAGGGGAAACCTGACTTCTTGCTGGGAAATTACCTCACCTATTTGAATTTTAAGCAAAGTCAGGAAGGTCCTGCTGTTAAAGTGGTCACCCGTTCCCAAACCCAAAAAGCAGAGACTGGGAGTGTTTCTGATGAAGCTGTCCCTACTACAAACTTAGACCAGCAGCAACATCTAGTGGCAGAACAAGATAATGCAGCTAATACAGAAGTGGAAATAGAGGAATCAGTGCCTATGGGGTCAGCTGAGTTTAAAGTGAAGCAAATGACTGATCCCTCACTAGCTTCCTTGAGAGCACAAGCAGATGACTATGCTCAAAACCCAATAACACAGCAAGTTAACTTTGTGTGGGGCCAGAATGGACTTTTGTATAGAGAATATCATCCCAAATCACATTTGAACATGCAACCCACACAACAGCTGGTAGTACCACAGGAATACAGACTGAGGATTCTTGAATTAGCTCATGACAATCCATCTAGTGGTCACCAAGGTGTGCAAAAAACTTTAAAAAGAATTTCTCAGCATTTTTATTGGCCTGGTATTAACAAAAATGTGAAGGACTATGTCAGTTCATGTGACTATTGCCAAAGAGCCGGTTATCAGACTGATAAAACGAAGTCTGAAATGCTCTTAATGGAAATACCTGATCAAGTTTTCCAATGTTTGCAAATGGATGTCATGGGACCTTTTGTTCCAACTAAGTCTAAGAAAAAATACATCATCTCTTTCATCTGCCAAGCTAGTCGTTGGATCGAGGCCTATGCGTTGAGTAATCTAAGAGCTTCCACCATCGCACGCATCATCATAGACTTGTGCTCACGTATTGGAATACCATCTCAGATAATTTGTGATCAGGCGGGGGCGTTTCGTAGCTCCTTAATGGACAAAATTTGTGAACTTAGTGGAATAGAAATAAAATTTAGCTCCGCCTATCATCCTGAAAGTCATGGGTTAATTGAGAGAGGTCAACAAACCTTACTGAGGATGATCAAGACCATGGTACAGGTGTATGGTAACATTTGGGACGATCTGTTACCATTTGCTTTATTTGCTTATCGAAGTTCTGCTCATACTTCTCTTGGTGGTTTCTCTCCAAGTGAAGTGGTATTTGGGAGGAATCTACAAGGACCTTTGGATTTCCTGAAATCTGATTGGGAAGGAGTGGTGAAAAGCAGCACAGTTCCAGTTGCTGATTTTGTCAGAAATCTGCAAGAAAAACTGTTAGCTGTGCAAGAATTGGCTAAAGACAATTTGCTAAATGCTCAATCAACCCAGAAACTCTACCATGACAGACATTCCAGACACAGGGAATTTGATGTGGGAGATTTGGTTCTTATTTTAAACCCCCTCAGACCTTCTAAATTAGAAGTTGGCTGGGAAGGTCCAGGGGAAGTGGTACAGAAACTGGGGAATAACAATTATTTAGTAAAAATGTTGAATTCTGAGAAAAAGCCTGTAAGTTACCATGTCAATAGGTTGAAATTGTATAAAGACAGAACTGCAATGGTTTTGCAATATAAGGTTGCTTGTTATCAGTCTGAATATGAACCTGTAGATATGCTAGCTGAATTAGAAGATGCTGGTAATTGGTCTGACAACCTTGTTTTGACAGGTACCTCACTCCAGAAGGGAAAGCTGTACCAAATCCTAGAAAAATATCAAGATGTTTTTTCAGATAAGCCAGGTTACACAAATTTGGTCAGTCATGAAATTATCACTACCGATAGTCAGCCAATTCGGTCTAGTCCATACAGAGCAGTTGGTGATCATGCTCTACGGATTGAACAAGAGATACAAAAGATGTTATCTCTGGATGTAATTGAGGAGTCATCATCCCCATACTCATCTCCAGTGGTTCTGGTTTCGAAAAAAGATTCTACTGGCAAGATTCTTGATGAGATAAGGTTCTGTGTGGATTACAGAAAGTTAAACAGTGTTACTGTTTCAGATCCTTATCCATTGCCTAGAATGGATCATTTAATTGAAAAATTGGCCAAGGCAAATTTTATCAGCATAATTGACTTAAAGAATGCTTACTGGCAGCTGGATTTAGCCGAAAATTCACGAGATAAGACCGCTTTTATCACTCATGTAGGCACTTTTAGATTCAAAAGGCTACCATTTGGATTGAAAAACGCAGGAGCATCATTTCAGAGAATGATAGATAAAGTTTTAAAAGGTCTACCTTTTGCTAGTGCTTATCTTGATGATGTTGCTATTTTCAGTTCTGATTTTGACTCTCATATGTCTCATGTTGAAACTGTGTTGTCTAGAATTCATCAAGCTGGTCTTACTGTCAAAGCTAGTAAATGTCAATGGATGAAAGGGAAAGTCACATATTTGGGTCATTTGGTTGGTCAAGGTGAAATTCATACTCTGCAAGCCAAAGTTCAAGCTATCAATGATTGGCCTATTCCAAAAACCAAGAAACAAGTGCGTTCATTTTTAGGTGTAGTTGGCTATTACAGGAAATTCATCCCTGATTTCAGTGAATTGGCTGCACCTCTGACAGAGCTAACTAAGAAGAGACAGCCTGTCAAAGTTAATTGGACCCCCGAGTGCCAAGGGGCTTTTGAGGCCTTAAAAGCGAAGATTATTCATGCCCCTATACTGAAATCACCTGATTTTGATAAGCCTTTCATTTTGCAAACCGATGCTTCAGAATTTGGATTAGGAGCTATTTTGTTACAGCAAGGGGAGGATGGGAATCTACATCCTATCTCATACTTCTCTAGAAAGCTCTTGGAAAGAGAGAGACATTATGCAATCCTTGAAAAAGAGGCTCTTTCTATATATTGGTCTCTTAATCTTTTAAGACCTTATCTATGGGGGCGTAAATTTACACTCCAAACTGATCATAGAGCCTTAGTCTGGTTACAAAAGATGAAGTCTCAGAACCAAAAATTGTTAAGATGGAGTTTAGCATTACAGGATTTTGATTTTGAAGTTCAACATATACCTGGAAAGCTAAATGTGGTGGCAGATGGACTTTCCAGGATGTACTGTGAAGATCCAGATGTTCCTGACCGCTAAAGAAGATGGAAGACGGTTGGAGTAGTTACTGTGGCTAATGAACTAACATGCTTGTTTCCTTTTTGTATATCTGAATGGTGTGCCAAAAGATTGTATTGCTGTTATTGTTTGTTATAATCCATATATAATCATTTACTTCTAGTTGTTTTATCAATTTACTTCAAATTAGCTCAGAATAACTGTTCTGAATTTAGAAGAAATTTAGCGGGGGTGTGTGATGAAGTGTATTTTTCTAATTAGAGATGGGTTATGTAGTCATGTCTTAACCATAGAGGAATCCATTTTGAGTCTGACACAGGCTAAGTTCTGGAAAATTACTAGTAGTTATTTTCAGCTTTTCTTATCGCTGCAGCTGGAGAGAAAAACACGGCAGAGTCAAAATATCTCTAACCTGAATGATAAACAATTCTTTGGTGTTGGTGGGAAAGTAGGGCGTACCCTATGCTAATTCTTGCCTTCGTGATTGGTTGAATATGTCAGGAGGGGGCAGGTTGGAGAAATTTACAAGAGGTTGGAAAAAGTAACTCAGAGAGGGAGAAGAGAGTTTTGGGATTCTGAAAACATGGTGTTGCATTTCTTTGATCCAAGCGAAGGAACCTAATTCAACAATATGGACTGCGTAAGAATATCGTTTGTTTACCTTAGTTTATAGTTTAGATTTTGTTTTGTTTAATAGTTAATTTTTATAGAAGGTGCTGAACCGTTATGCTGTTGCTTAGAAATGAAACTGTAGAGAAATGTTTTCTTTGTTCACTTAAATAAACTTATGTTGTTTAATAATTGGCCTTTCTAGTCCTTTGAACAGAACAGTTTCCCTATAGATAATTAATTTGGCTTACGTTACCAAAATTGAGTCATTAACCAGTAAAGATGCGGTATTAAGTGGTTTCTTTTTAATGAAATCGAAACAGACTTTAAATGCAGGCTGCCAAGAGTTCATGTCCCGGGAACTGTGTTGACTCAAGCAGTTAACTTCGAATGGGAGTGAAGGGAGCCTGGATTTTCCTGTTTCGTGGTTTTTGATCTCATTTATGGGACCAATAACTCACACCAATCAGTGCTGATCCAGTTCTGCCTAACCAGTGTTCATGTACCTCAACTATTACCTGGGCCTCGATGTTGAAGTCTCGACATTGGTCCCCATCTCCATCTTTCTCTTTTCACAGAGAGTCCTCAGTTACTCCACCTTCTGAGATTTTGGATCTCCCATCAGATGCCTCTGATGAGTCTCCCAATAATTTCCCAATGCGGTCTCCAATGTTGCTGATACTCAACATCCCTCACCTTCAGAGGACTTTATATTCCCACCTTGTGCTTCGCATGGCTAAGGCTCTTGAACTGGAGCCCCCCGCAGGACCTCTTATTCAATGACATCAATCAGGACAAATTGCCACCCTTGAGCGTAGTGTTCATCCTTCCAGTGCTGACTCTTATTAATTAAAGATTCTTGGGACAAACCTTCTTCTCTGTCCCAAGTCTCCAGCCGTGTGGAAAATATGAGACCTATGGTGATGAAACCACCTTCCTGGCCAAACACCCGCTACCTAATTAGATTAATGTTGAATCTAATCAGTTTTGAGCCTGAAACCGCTCTGCTGTAGCCCCCACCAATAAAGAGGGCAGAAAATGTGACATCCTTGGATGCTGTCTGTACTTCCTGGCATCTTTCATCATGCAGGTCTCTCAAGTACCAAGCAGCAATGGGAGCATATCACGGACAGCTCTGGAATATCACGGATAGCTCTGGAATAAAGTTCTACCAGTCTTACAGTCTTCACCAGATGAATCCCGAGCAATTGCTCTCAATATGCATCTTGAAGCCACAACTCTAGTGAAGCAGGAGAACATTGCTGCTCATCACATAGCTGATGCCCCATCTAAAAGTATGGCTGTATCTCTTGCTTTGAGAAGGCATGCATGCTCCGCTCTGCCGGCATCACAGAAGATGTGCACTCATGCATTGAGGAGTTACCCTTTGGTGGAGTTGGTTTGTTCAGTGATAAAACTGATGAGGTCATGGATAAGTTAGATAAGTCATAAGTCATGGATAAGTCATAAGATGGTGCGTTCCTGTTCCAGTCAACAATACTACAGATACCCACACACTCAATGGCGTCGCCCCACCACATTTCATCAACCATACCAAAACTACAAACCTTCTCCTGGTGAAAAGTTGCATCCTATGCTGTTGTCTTCAACCTCTCCATTCTTTCAACCTCAGGCTTCCAGACAATGTTCCCGCCAACCATTCTGATGACCTGAAAAGAAACCTAAACAACACTTTTGACTGTCTCCCTCCCCCCCCCGATCCACCAGTCTACACCCCTACAGTGTCGTCTCGCCCCATTGTTTCACAAATAGACTCATATCATCACCAACAACACTTGGGTGCTAGCCATTATCCTTTTGACTATCTCATAGAATTTATAGAGCTTCCACCTGCAGGCCAAATAAAATTTACCCATTAGTCACCTATCCTCCAAGAAGTTGTTTCATTGCTTCTCCAAAAAGATGCTATCCAGAGAATTCCCATTGAAGATCAACATACTGGCTTTTACTCCTGCTATTTTACAGTCCCTGAAAGAGGTTGAGGCCTTCGCCCTATACTAGACCTGTGAGACTTCAACTCCTATATTCAACTGAAACATTTCTGAATGGTTACTCTCAATACTGTCATTCCTCTCCTTCGCAGGGGCAACCGGTTCGTTTTATTGATCTACAAGATGTCTACTTCCACAATCCACCCACACCACTGCAGATACCTTTGCTTCACCTTCCAAGGTGCCACGGCTCCCTCCCCTTTGGGCTCTCTACTGCTCCAAGGAGCTTCACAAAATGCCTTGCACCAGTAGCAGCATACCTGCATCTTCACAACATCAGCATCTTCCCCTACCTAGACACCTGGCTTGTGGTTGCAGACTCGTATCACAAGGCCAAATGGGATGCTCAACTCACCCTTTTTACCCTAGCGGATCTTGAATTAAAAGTAAATTTCCAAATTACCAAAGTAATTCTTGAACCCTCCCAAACCATGGATTACATTGGCGCTTACTTGGACTTCACTGCCACCAGAGTCTTCCTTCCTTACAGAAAGATCATCAAGCTCAACAAGGCCATTCTTCCATTCCATCCCCTGGCATTGGTGATGGCCCACAGGACTCAACACCTTCTTGGTCTTGTGGTGTCAACCACGACAGTTGTACAACATGCCAGGCTCAAGATGTGTTGCCTTCAGTTTTGGTATCTGTCTCTCTTCAACCCATTAACAGATCACCCCTCCAAGACCCTGACAGTGACACCTTAACTTGCAAGTACAACTTACCTGGTGGACTTCTGTTGACAAAATCTCCATGGATTGCCCCTTCTACCCTCTTCAGCTTGTGGCCAAGTGACAACAGATGCCAGCTCCACCAGTTGGGTCACTCACTGCAACAACCACAAGGCTCATGCTGTCTTGTCAAAAAGAGAAAGGAAGTTATACATAAATCATCTAGAATTACTTGCAGTAATGAAGGCCTTTTGTGCATTTTGATCTCCTTCTGGGACGTGGGTTCAGGTGCCCACAGGCAACACTATCACCCTCTTCTATATCAAGAAGCAAGAAGGTACACACTCGCTTTCCGTGCTCTATCTTGTGGGAATGGTGTTACACTCACCACATCTTCCCTGTGGCAGTCCATGTTGCCACTGAGGATAATGACATAGTGGACTACTTAAGTTGCCTCACCATCCAGACTCATGAATGGACACTAGATCACAATACCTTTCTTCACCTTTCCTGCCAATGGGGAAATCCCACCATGGATGTCTTTGCCTCGGAGCACAGCACAAAGTGTGCCCGCTATTGCTTCAGGGCAGGAAGGGGCATGCACTTTCTCATAGATGTGTCCATGACACAGTGGGGAGTAGATCTGATATACATGTTCCCCCCCCCATCCCCTTGATCCAGTGAACAATTATTAGGTTGTGCCAAGAGGGGATAAGTGCCATCCTCATAGCTCCTTGGTGGCCACACCAACCATGATTTACCCCACTGAAAGCAATGTCATCAGACTTTCTACACCTTCCAAGATGCCCCCTCCCTTAACTCAGGACAGGGGCACGATCAGTCTCCACCTCATAGCCTGGTGGATTCTCCCACAATAACAGCTGTGTTCGCCAAAGCATGAAAACCATCCACAACTTTGCTCTACTCCTACAAGTGGAATGCTTTTACTGCTTATGCTCGATCTAAGGGTTTTATTACCACACCGGTCACTCTAGATACACTTCCCACCTTTCTCCTGCATATTTTCAAGCAGGGACTCTCGCATTCCACCCTAAAAGTATATATTGCTGCTGTCGTTGCACACCAACCTGCTGGTTTAGAGGCATCGGCCTTATTTTCCCATCTGACTCTGAAGAGATTCCTCAAGGGACTTCAAAACATGTGGCCTACTCCCAAACTTCCTCTTCTGCAATGGTCCCTATAATCCATACTACATCACTTAACCCATCCACCTTTTGAACCACTTGCAACTACCCATTACAAGTTCATCTCCTTTAAAACTTTGTTTCTGGTAGCAATCACATCTGATCGGCGTGCTAGTGAGCTAGCAGCACTAAGAGGTGATCCTCCTTGCATTTCCACCCAGATAATTTCACTGTACCCAGATGTTTCATTCCTGTCCAGGGTTGTCTTTGACTTCCATCTCAGTCAACCCATTGTCCTTCTGACATTCTTCCCTTTTCCTTCTTCAGATCTTGAGTTCTTGCTCCATACCTTTGACGTCAGTTGTTCCTTAGCCTTTTATATCTCCAGTACAAAGGATCTCCGAAAGTCTCTTCATCTGCTATCAAGGGCAAAACAAGGGTTGTCAAGTGTCTTCTCAGACACTTTCTCGATAGACGATTCAGACCATTAATCTAGCATTAGAGCTTGTGAAGAAGCCCCTACCAGGTTTGATCAGAGCATATTCTACCAGAGCTGTTGCCACTTCCATGGCCTTAATTGACATTTCCCACGTATGTCAGGCTACCTGGTCCAGGCCCTCTACATTCATCTCCTATTACAGTTTTGATGTTCATGCTAAGAGAGATGCAAGCTTTGGTTGGGCTGTCCAGACATCTATTTTAGCGTGATGACCCCTGTGGCAACCCCAGACCTACTGGAGTACGCCACCATGTATTTATGCTGCCACCAACCATTCCCTGTAAGGAGTCACACAGACCAGGAATGGATTTTAATAAATAACAGAACAAGGTTTATTGAAACAACAAACAGGGTAAATAAAAGAATCAGGTAAATAGGATAATGTAACGTGGCATGGCCCCAAACATACACATACAACAGCTTGGTTCCCACTGAACCCTTTAAGGTAACGCACAGACCCTGAACCTATCAGTTCTGGCTACCTAAATAGAAACCTGAACCTATCAGGTATGTACTAACTGACAAACAGTTGTACCCAGTCTGACACACAGACTCCAACTCCCCACTCTCCACACAAGCTCCAAATATATATACAGTACAGCTCCTCCCCCCTGATGTCCCGCCTTCCATTCCCCATAGGATGGAACTTTCCCTCCAAACCCATGACAGACAGGTACCATCAGTGCTGTATGTGACAACCCCCTACTGGTAAGTTGCCTTGCTAGTCACCCATTCATATGCATTCACAGAGACCACAAAGATGTTACCTACCTGTAACCCTGGTTCTTTGAGTGGTCATCTGTGAATGCATGTGTCCCGCCCATCCTTCCCTTTGTCTGTCATGTTTTGTCTCCCTTCTTGACAGCGGTGGACTGCTGGGAACTGAGGGACCATCCGGATGGGTGGAGCACACTCACCATGAGGGAACGTCCTACTAAACACATGACTTGAAGCTCTAAAAAGTTCCAAGGAGTCCTGCACAGGCGCAGACTTTTCCTATTTATGTGGATTCACATACGACTATTTGAAAAACTAGGGTTACAGATAGGTAGCCTCTCTTTCTTGTTGTCTGCCTGAACCTAATGAAAGAGTGCTGATTCATTTTCTTTGGAGTCCCTATATGTGATAGTGAATTTGCTGCCACAAAAATGGCTGTTTAATCAATTTAAAATTTAATCAATTTTGGTTGTGGCACATATGGCATCTGTCATGGGAGTCTTTTTAATTACTAATCTGGCATTAAAATAGGATTTTAAGTATTTTACACCTAAGCTGTGAGGAATCTGTTGGTTGTCTTCTGAACTGGAAGAGTGAATAACCTGAAGATGATTGCTCTCCCTTTTGCTCCATAGATCTTCCCATTTTTGTAGCAGAAGTGGCAAAGATATGTGTTCACATTATGTTGGAATCTCTAAAGTCTCCATACTTAATGTAGTATAAATCACGTTGCTAAAATGCTTTATTTATTCCAGTACAGATGGATAATGGCCTAGTTGGGAGGATAATTTGAAGCATGCTTTAGCTGGCTCGGAATGAACTCCATGCTCTTTTCCCTTCTGTCTTCCACATCTTTTCTGTATATGAGAGGAGAGTGGAAATATCTGCTTTTATTTTAAATCAAACTATACCTCTGCCTTATTTATAAATGTGAGGATCTATGGTTGTTACTAACTAACATGATTGGAAAAAAAAGGTTGCCTGCTGCTTTCAGACTCAAGTTTGTGATCTTCCTTTCTTAAGTGAAACAAGAGAGTAAGTAGAGTGGGTGGTACTACAAGGCTTGCTATGACTTATGATTGCCTAAATCATACTCTAAGTAATGGTTTGAACTGAGCAAATTGCACCTTATTCAGTAATTGTTTATAGATGATTGGTACATTTGGCTATAATCCTCTTAGGTAACTTATTCTGCATAAGGCTGATGATGTCATCAGCCATGACAAATTTTGGTAATAAAAAAATTTGAAGACCCGCCCGTGAGAATCCTGAAGCACCATGGGGTCTTCTGCATCATGGGGAAACCATTGGGGGATAAGGAGAGTCTCTAATTTCTGAAAATTGGCACATCCCATAGTGGCAGATCTCTTCCCCATCCCATAAGTTATGGAACAGGATTTCAGCTGTTGTGTACTTGGCCTTTCAAAGGCCTTGTTCCTCCAAAGAAGACTTAGCAAGCACAAAATGTGAAGCATGTTCCTTTTATGTAATTAAAAAGCAGGTAGCAGGAAACTGGAATAAATGACAGTTTGCATAGCGAAAGGTGGTAAGAAGAGGTCGGACTTCACACATTTGTAACTGGGATGTCTGCTGTTCAAACTTGTGTATACATGATCTGGAAGTAGAGATTTGTGGATGATACCAAATTAATCAGGTGGAACATCACAAAACAAGTTTTCAAAATCTTCAAAAATATCTCTCTAGAATGAGCACTAAATTGCTAGATGTGGTTGAATGTAAGTGTAAGGAGATGCACATTAGGGTAAAAAACTCTAAATTCACATAGATAATAGATAAAAACTGAACTGCTACTGACTGATCAAGACACAAATTTGAGATCTTGGTGAATGGTTCAACAAAAATATCAGTCTATAAGCTATTTCCGTACAAGTGACCATAGGGAAAAGAACTGAAAATAAAATGACTGTTATGATCATACCTTCATATAGTGAATACAGTGTGATAACCCTTGTGTAAAGTAACAGGTTTGCATCTGAAAAGCAATATTGTAGAATATGGTGAATTGTAGAATGGTGCAGAGAAGGCAAGAAAATTATATATGCAGCTTAATCAACTCCATTTTGAAGAAAAATTAGAATGTATTCTCGAAGGCTTTCACAGCCAGGATCCGATAGTTGTTGTGGGTTTTCTGGGCTGTTTGGCCGTGTTCTTAAGATTTTTCTTCCTAATGTTTCACCAGTCTCTGTGGCCGACATAGAGTCAGAACTCTGTGTGTGCTCTGTCCTCTGAAGATTAGAATTATTAATTTTTTTTTAAATGGGAGGTAAGGGAGGATGTGGTGAAAGTTCATAAAGTTTATGCATAGTGTAGATAAAATTGACATGTTTTTCCTCCTGTCTCAGCATACTGAACTGAGTGTCATCCAGTGATGCTGAATTGTGGGAAATTTCAGGTATACAAGCATATTTCTCTTAATAGCACTTAATTTAACTATGGAAAGCATACCACCCAGAAATTTGGGTTCCCTATTTGGATGCACAGCATAATATGGTGAGGAAGTTTAAGCATGTCAGAGAAGCTGTTGTTGATGATGCTGTCAGGAGGCTAATTGCACTAATTTCCCATGTAAGCAAAGTGATGCTCAAGTTATTGCAACAGAGACTTTAACCTTATATGGAGCAAGAAATGTCTGATGTTCAAGATGGATTTTGAAAAGAGATCATATTGAAAACATCTGCTGGCTACTGAAAAGCACCAGAGTTTCAGAAGATCAGTCTGTGCATTATAGACTACAGGAAAGCCTTTCACTGCATGTATCATGGGAAACTATGGGCTGTTCTGACAGAAACTGGGTGTGTTTCAGCACTTGATTGTTCTGATGTGTAACCTGTATTGTGGACAAGAAGCCACCATAAGGACGGAATATGGAGAGACAGAATGGTTTCATATTGGCAGAAGTGTCAGACAAAGGTGTATTTTAACTCCCAATCTGTTCAATCTATTTGCTGCACATATCATATGGTAAGCCAGACTAGATTCAGATGAAGGGGGAATTAACACTGGTAGATGAAACATCAACAATTTAAGGTACAGTGGTGCCTCGCACAACGAGGTTAATCCATTCCGGATTAACCATCCCTGTGTGAAAACATCGCTGTACGGATCAAAAAAAGCCATTGGAACTAAGTTTAATGTGTTCCAATAGCAGCTTTACTCACCGTACAGCGATGTTTCTCCGATGGCCGGCAGCCATTTTCGCGCCCTCCTCTCTCTTAACGAGGGCACGAAAATGCTGCACGCAGCCATTTTGTGGCTTCCGGCGGCCATTTTGAAGCTGCCTAACAGCTGATCGGCGGGTCGCAAAGCGAAGGACGGTAAGCGAACCGCTTACCGACCTTCGCTCTGCGATTTTCGCCCTATGTGAGCACCGTTTTGTGATCGTATTTGCGATCGCAAAACCGGCCTCATAGAGCGAATTCATCGCTCTACGAGGCGCCCGTTGTGCGCAGCACCACTGTATGTAGATGATACCATCTTACTGGCAGAAACCACAATGATCTGAATTGACTTTTAGTGAAAGTGAAAAAGAGTTCCAAAGCAGGACAAAGATGAACATTAAGTCCAAAATCATGACTAAAAAAGAACTACATAACTTAAGTGTTTACAGTGATAAAATTGCAATAGTGAAAGATTTTGTATACCTTGGTTCAACCATCAGTCTAACTGGAGCCAAGAAATCAGAAGACCGAGACTCAGAAGGGCAGCAGTGAAGGAATTAAGAAACTCATCAAGTGTAAGGATGTGTCACTGAAGACCAAGGTAAATATCAACACACTCTTGTGTTCCTGAATACTATGTTTGGGTGTGAGGCGGAGCTTTGTCACTGTGCTGTTCAGCTGTATCCAGAGAGAGCTCTCCGGGGAAATGCTGAAAACCGACCAGCCCAGACACCTTTTAGGGAGAGCAAAGGTGAGGAAGAGCTGGGAGAAGTTCTTCTGGGCCGGGTGTGAGCATCAGAGGAAGGAATGAGAAGCGGTGGCTAATCTTTTCACCCTCTGAAGAGATTCACAAGGCACGGGCTGGAACGGAATGCCATTTTTGGTGACAAACAGTGAGTACGGTGTCCGAGGAAGGAGGAGAGCAGATTATTTGCAGTTAAAAATGGACAGTAATAAATAAAACCTGAAGCCTTTAAGTTAATGAGCTGGAAAAGGAGAGAAGACCGAAAGAATTTTAGAAGCGGCGAGTTTTTTCTTGCTGATCGGCTCTATCTTAATGAGCTAACTTGAAAACGAAACTAACTCTGGCTCGAGGCAGATCTGAGTCAGAATAATAATAACTGTGCCTGGAAATTGCTTGATACTAAATAATTATGGACTGATCCTATCTGGATTTTACAAAGAATTTGATAGAGCCTTTAATAGCAAAAGTACCGGTTTCTGAGACTTTGGGACGATATGTTATCTGCGTGGAGGAGAAACCCCCGTTTTTTCTTTGTTTGCTGAAGGGAAGCGCTTGCTAAGTGGATTTACAATGTACTAGATAGACCGTGTGTGGGGAAAGGGTGACACCTACTGGAGGAAAGTGGAATATCATCGACAAGTTCATTACATCTAATTGATTTTTCTGACTTTGTATCAAGAAAGGAACGGAATTGTGGAAATGTTGAGGTGGGAAAGGCAAGGTTTTTTTTACTTTTCTTCTCCTAGTTCTAACTTGGCTCTCAAAAGAACACTGGGAGTTGGGAAGCACTGGAGTATGGACCTTTATTCTGGTGAGACTCTTATTCTGGTGAGACTGTACATGGTTTGAACTCTCTTCTTCGCCAGCTCTTCCATTTGTCTGGTAAAAAGCCCTTGGGATGCTAGAAATTTGCGTGGTACTAACTCTTGTGTTTTTGGGGTTCTATCTGGCCTGGATTTTCGTGGAAGGACTTGGTGAATAATTCAAGAGCTGTGGTGCATCAAAGTTGAAATTTAAACTGTTAATCTAAAAACTGTCTTAGTTATTGTAACATAAAGACTGGGGGAAGGTATAGGTGGTTGATAGTGGGTTTTGAATTTGGGTTGATTGAATAATGGCTGCAAAAAAAACCTAAACCCCAAACCAGGAACCTCCCCATCCCAAATATCAGCATTAGGGAAACTAACCTCCCGGGAATCAGAAAAATCAGATAAAGAATGGCAAATAACCATGCAGAGCCTGCTGACGACAGGGTTTGATCAAATAAACCAACGTCTGACACAAATGACAAGTCAAATGGCCCATATGCAGGCGGAGCTAACCGAGACAAAGGAGCAAATAACGCAAATTAAAACCAAGACGCAAGATACAGAAATAAGGTTTTAAGAGCCTTACAAGAAAAACAATTGACAATAGAAGATAAGAAAATCAACGTCTGAAAACAAATCCCTTGGCAAGTGAGACAGAGAAGAAAGGAATATACCACTTTGGTACAGCTACTCCAACAAAATGGAATCTCATATAGATGGCTAACACCAGAAGGGCTATTTTTTCGGATTGACACACAGAGATACAATATAATGTCTCCGATGAAAGCACGAGATTTCATAGAAAAAAATGAGAAGAAGCTGAAAAAAACCAGGTGACAAGGAACCAGAAGAAAGACCTCGAGAGGAGCAAATGCAACCATCACAACCAGAATCAGACACTGAATCAGAAGAACAAGAAACAAACGAGCCAAGATGCACTAGAAGCATGATGAAGAAAAAACAAAAAGATAGTAATCCCAAACAAGATGTCTAGAAAACAAATGAAGATTATATCAGTAAATGTAAATGGCTTAAACTCACCCCAAAAGTGAAAAAGATCTTTCTACAACTGCAGAAACAGAAATTTGATGTTATTTGCATCCAGGAAACTCATGTGAAAAGAAAGGATTTGAAATTATTAGAATGGTCAAGATTAGGAAAACTATTTGTGGCTTCAGACATGAGCAAGAAGAAGAAAGGAGTAGCTATCTATATTAAGAAGGAATGGGAACCCTGCTTGATATTTGCCTCAGAGGACGGAAGGATAGTAATGGTGGAAATTCAAAGAGAATCCAAGAAATTGCTAATAGTCAATGTTTACGCACCAAATGGAAATCAGGAAAATTTTTTATAAACAACTGCAACAAGAATTGGCAAATAAAGACTATGATCATTACTGTGTAATTGGAAATTTTAATGCTATCTTTGACAGAGAAATAGACACAAAATCAGAAAAAATAAGTAAAAAGAAGAGAAACATGATACCAAGAAATTTTTTACAACTAGCAGAAGAATTAAATATGGTAGATGCATGGAGAACATGTAATCCAAAGACAAGAGACTATACCTTCTAGTCCAATAGGCATAAATCATGGTCAAGGATTTTTTCGAGAATGCAAACAAACCGGGAAGATGGTTAGCATACAAATTAAGGAAAGAGAAGGAGAAGACAATAATCCGAACTTTGAAAGATGAAAAGGGAATAGATAAATTCAAACAGGAAGAAATAAAAAAAATCGCTGAAGATTTTTATCGGAAGTTACACGAGAAAAAAGAAGTGGATAGACGAACCCAGGAAGAATATATATTAAAGCATAACAACATGAAATTGACTAAAGAACAAATTCAGTCCTTAAATGAGCCCATAGCGTATGCAGAAATTATAGAAGCCCTTAAAAAACAAAAAAACGGGAAAGCACCAGGTCCGGATGGTCTACCAGCAGAATATTATAAAGAATTGGAAGAGGTGCAACTTCAGCCATTTAAGAAGCTGTTAGAATGCGTTGAGGAGGAAGGGAAAATACCAACAACATGGACTGAAGCGACAATCTCTCTTATACATAAAGAAAATACAGAAGGTAAAGAAATACAAAATTATAGACCGATTTCATTGTTGAATGTGGACTATAAAATATATGTGACTATCTTGGCAACTAGAATGAGAA
This sequence comes from Pogona vitticeps, assembly GCF_051106095.1. Lineage (NCBI taxonomy): Eukaryota > Metazoa > Chordata > Lepidosauria > Squamata > Agamidae > Pogona > Pogona vitticeps. The sequence goes on along the minus strand of NC_135783.1, from coordinate 173,025,831 downwards.
GAAACTTAACCCACTTGATACACCAAGATCAGTCTGGGTTTCTTCCAAAAAGACAGATGAAGAATAATATAAGGATATTCCTAAATTCCCTGGAATATTATGAAGCACACCCGGAGAAACAGATGGCCATGATATTCTTGGATGTGGAGAAAGCTTTCGATAATCTTGACTGGAATTTTCTGATATATACGTTGGAAACACTGCAGGTTGGAGAAAGATTTATGAAACTAATTAAACAATATATACTGAACAAAAGGCGAAAATAAGAGTTAATGGCGAGTTATCAAAAGAAATGCAAATACAGAAAGGTAGTAGACAGGGTGTCCACTGTCCCCACTCCTATTTATTTTGGAAATACTAAACGAACAAATTAGAAATAAAAAGGAACTTAAAGGATTAAAAGTAAAATGTCAAGTCTACAAACTTCAGGCCTTTGCGGATGATTTAGTCATCATACTGGAAGAACCACTGGATTCAATAAAAAACCTGATGGCAGTGTTAAAAATTTTTGGTGACATGGCAGGAATGAGAATAAATCAAAAGAAGACCAAAATACTTACCAAAAATATTAGAGAAGAGAAACGACGAAAGTTAATAGAGAAGACGAACTTCCAAGAGGATAAGAAAATTCAATATACAGTGGTGCCTCGCACAGCGAGGTTAATCCGTTCCGGATTAAAAGGCTCCTTTACTCACCGTTCAGCGATGTTCCTCTATGGCCGGCAGCCATTTTCGCGCCCTCCCCTCGTTTAACGAGGGCGCGAAAACGCTGCGCCCGGCCATTTTGGGGCTTCCGGTGGCCATTTTGTAGCTGCCGAACAGATGATCGGCGGGGTGCAAAGCGAAGGTCGGTAAGCGAACCGCTTACCGACCTTCGCTCTGCGATTTTCGCCCTATGCAGGCACCGTTTTGCGATCGCATTTGTGATCGCAAAACTGGCCTTGTAGAGTGAATTCATCGCTCTACGAGGCGCCGTTGTGCGAGGCACCACTGTATAGGAATACAAATTACAAAGAAGACAAGCACACTATTTAAAGATAACTACATGAAATTAATGAAGGAGATACAGAACAATTTGGAGAAATGAGATAAAATACAACTATCGTTGCTGGGAAGAATTGCGGCGATTAAAATGACCATCTTGCCAAAAATCTTATTTTTATTTCAGTCAATTCCCATCATATTAAAAAAGTCCTTTTTAAAAGAATTTAATAAGATAATCATGAGATTCATATGGCAAGACAAAAAACCAAGAATTAAAATTAAGGCAATGCAAGATGCTAAGCAGAGGGGCGGCCTTGGCCTTCCTGATTGGGTTCTGTATTATAGAGCTTGTATTCTAGATTGGATAAAAGAATGGCTAACTCTAGAAAATGATAGATTGCTTATCTTGGAAGGACACGATTTGCAATTAGGTTGGCATGCTTATTTATGGTATAAAAAGGATAAAGAACAAAAAAACTTTAACTCACATAAGAAAAGCTTTACTGGGAATGTGGAGAAAGACTATACAGCAAATTTATTACAAAATACCTGTATGGGTGTCACCGATAAAGGCCTTTACACAACCTAATCTTATGACAAAAGCAAATCTTTTAAGATATCAAGATCTATTAAAAAAGGATGGTGAATTAAGGTCTAAAGAGGAGCTAGAGTCACAGAATGTCCATATAGATTGGTGGCCTAGAGCAGAGCTAGAATCTAGATGTATAAAAGATAAAACAGAAGGTTTCTACTCAGAGCAAACGATTTTTGATAAACACTTACTGGGTTCAAAAGAACAAATTGTTAAGAAAATATATAATTATATGCTGGAAATTAAATTGCAAGATGAAACGGTTAAAGAATCTATGATTAAGTGGGCACAAAACATAGGGTGTAATATTGATATTGATCAGTGGCTGAAAATATGGCAAAATAACATAAACCTTACAAGATCGGTTAATTTTAAAGAGAATATATATAAGAATTGTTTTTACTGAGTATGATACCCAATAATGTAGGTAAGTCAAAGGAATACATAGTTATATATATTGTTACGGCAGCTAGAATTATATATGCTAGAAATTGGAAAAGCCCAATGGTACTGGAACAAGAAGATCTTATTGAAAAGATATGGGAAATAGCTGAAATGGATATCTTATCAGAAGTCATGAAAGATCAACCCCTGCAAAAGGCAACAGAAAGATGAGATCTATTTAACAAGTGGACTGAATCAACAGGCAGCAGCTGAATAACACATATATTGAAATGAGAACTTTATCTACAAGGCAGAAAAAATAGAATAACTTAAAATCTTGATATGGCAATAGGTATAGATTGGATATCAGTATGTTATTGTATCCCCTCTTCCTCATCAATCCCAACTCCCTTTTTCCTTTTGTCACCCCTCATGTTAAAAAATAAAAAAATTGAAAAAAATACTATGTTTGGGTGTGAAAGCTGGATAGTGAAGAAAGATGACAAGAAAAAATTTGATTCATTTGAAATGTGGTACTGGAAGAGAGCTTTGTGGATATCTTCTACTGCCCGAACTATCTCTGGAGGCAAAAATGAAGAAACTGAGGCTCTCCAATTTTGGGCCCATGATGAAAAGGCAAATTTGTTAGAAAAGAGAATAATGCTGGGAAAAGTTGAAGGCAGCAGAAAAAAAGGAAGGCCAAAAATGAGATGGATTTACTCCATCAAGGAGTCCGAAGGCTTGTGTGTTCAAGAGCTGAGCAGGACTGTTGAGATCACTCATTGGAGATCAGTAGTCATGGGGTTTCCGTAAGTTGGAGGTGACTGATTTATTTATTTAACTTATATGCAGCCCATACTACCCAAAGGTCTCCGGGCAGCTTACAACAATTTAAATACAGTAAAAAGGATAAAACAATTAAAATGCAACTAAAATACAGTGCTGTAAAAATTGCCATCAGGACCCACAGTTGATATTATTTCAATTAAAAGCCTTCTGGAACAGGAAGGTTATGACCTGGCACCAAAATGTCATCAACATCAGCTCCAGATGAATCTCACTTGGAATGGCGTTCCATACACTGGGGGCAGCTGCCGAAAAGGCCCTTTGTCTACAAGCCATCCCTCTTACCTTCTTGAGGGATGGCTCTTTCAGGAGGGCCCCCTGGCTAGATATTAACTGCCACATAGGTTCATATGGAAGGAGGCGGTCCTTCAGGTATCCAGAGCCCAAGCCGTTTAGGGCTTTATATGTCAAAACAAGCACTTTGAATTAGGCCTGGGCAGAGACTGGTAGCCAAAGTAATTTAAACAGAATTGGCCTGATGTGTTCCCTAGCAGCCCCAACACTCAGCAGCCACAAAGCTCGATTCTAAACCAGTTGCAGTCGCCGAATCATTTTCAAAGGCAGTCCCGCATACAGCACACTGCAGTAATCTATACGGGATGTTACCAGTGCATGCGAAACTGTTATGAGACTTTGCTCGTCCAGGTAGGGCCGTAGCTGGTATAATTTCCATAGCTGAAGGAAGGCGCTCCTGACTTGATGGCATGTAACAAGAACAGCAGCAAATTGGATGATTTTTAAATGGATTATTTAAACTGAATGAGACAATGGAGAATAAGATTTTTAATGGCTGTGATTCATGAGTAATGCTGATGATCAGAAATGGCATGTGTTTCAGTATCACTTCTTAGAAGACAAGTATCAGAGAACTTCAATCTGATCAAGTCAGGGCTCGTATTTTCTTTAGAGGACTACAGTTTTTGTCATTGTTAATACATCAAAAATTTATCCAAGGATTAAGTTGCCCTTACTTGCTTTTTAGTAAATGTTTTGGATTTCATGCAGGTGGCATGTATGAATGGGCTTCTGGATTATTTGAAAAGAAATTAATGTAATTTACTTACTAGTCATATTTAAGCATTTCCTCTGCAGTATCTGGTTTATATTCTTAGTCTGAATCCAAACTTTAGAGTGATTATGTTGGTTCAGCAACATAGTATTTTACTATGTATTTTACATTGTGGTGTACCAAAAAGTGTCATTTTCCCCCAAGAAGATGTAAAGCTCTCAAATAGAATTAATTTATTTTCTTCTATGTCCCTTTTTTATTCCAGCATCTGAACCCAATCTCAAATTACGATCTAGATTGAAGCAGAAGGTTGCTGAAAGACGTAGCAGCCCATTGTTACGAAGAAAAGATGGTCCTGTAGTTACAGCTCTTAAAAAGCGTCCATTAGATGTCACAGGTAGGTTGTCGAGGTAACAGTCAATTTTATACCTTTAATTCACAAGTTTTGAAAAATAAATTATATTAACATGTTTCCAGAGTAAGACAGTTGTGATTATTGCCACTCTTGTTCATTCTGGTTTTTGATGAATAGTGACCATCTTTTGGCAGAATTACCTGACCTAACTTCCCAGATTAGTCCATTTGAAATGTGTGGCTGATATAAAGGCTACGAGTTGCCATATTATATACACATGTGTATTTTTCCCCCCCAGTATGGTACAGCAGTCAAAAAGCCAAGTTACAGCTGTGATTTCTAATGTTTTAAACGATGCAAATAGAGAAGTAAATTTCTGTGTATTAGAAATTGTTTCTTGACTTCTTTTTGTGTTGGTTTTTTTGTTAAATTTTCTAATAAATTGGCTTGTCTACTGATGCCAAGAAGTTACTGTATAATGCTTTGCATCTTGAGCACTTCATATACGTAGAGCCACTGGGTGCATTTAGATTATTTCTTCTGCAATTGGAAAAGGGTCTTTCCATTCATAGAAATGACTAAGAGGATATAGGAGTCTGGTCCTGCATGCCTAGAACTCTTCAAGTCACACAACATATATTGTAAACACAACCTATATTGCTTTATATTCTTGTTTTCATTTCCTGTTTCATTAAGCATGGCAGGAGATACAGTAAATCATACTTAGCACTTATTACTTTATAGTAACTAGAAATAACAGTGTAATATGTGAATGGTTTCAAATATGTTTTAGACTCGGCATGCAACAGTGCTCCAGGATCTGGCCCTAGTTCTCCAAACAATAGCTCCAGTAATATAAGTGCTGAGAATGGAATTACTACATCAGTTGCAAATATTCAAGCAGAGGTAAGATGCACTGCTTTTGTTAATCTGAATTTATTTCTTCGTAGTATAGTCAATGATAATATATATTATGGAGAATGAATATTTTATTTCAGATGTTGCCAGCTTTTAAAATTGCAATTGAAAAATATAAAGAATCTGTGCACACTTCTATTTTTTGTCATTGCTTATTGTAATATCTGTTGGGTTTCTCCTCAGGTAGGGTAGCCTGGAAAAGAGAAGGCTAAGAGATGATGTGATAGCCATCTTAAGTACTTGGAGGGTTGTCAAGTGGAAGATGGAACAAGCTTTTGTTCTTTTGGTTTCTGTGAATGACATAATTGGGCTCCTGTGCCTACCCAGAGACTTTCTTCAGAACATTCCAGCACTGAGAAGTTTTGACAGTAGCAGCACTATGCCCTCCACCATGCATGCTCAGTGTGCCAAATCAATTCCCCTCAGTTCCTTTTCATCTGCCACAAGAGCAGCTTCTCAGGGACATTATTTTGTAGCTGAGTATTCTTTTTTGCTTTTTATTTTATAATTTTAAGCATTTTTACCTTGTGTTTGTACCCAGTTCCTTTCATCATCTTTCTGCTTCTTCTTTATTAGTTAAGGAGAGAAAATCCTTACTACTGACTGACCTTCCTTTTCAGTTGACCAGTCACAGCCTGGAGCTGTGGCCTCCCTCTGTAGTGCTTTTCAAGAAGTGCACAGACTGTGATGAAGCTTGGCCCCATGGACCAACACACTTGCTGTTTGTTTTGCTTGTGTAAATCCCACTTTATTTATTTATTTATTTGTTTGTTTGTTTGTTTGTTTGTTTGTTTATTTATTTATTTATTTATTTATTTATTTATTTATTTATTTATTTATTTATTTATTTATTTATTTATTTATTTATTTATTTATTTATTTGATTTTTACCCCGCCCCTCTAGACCATGTCTACTCGGGGCGGCTTACAAAATAAAACAAAACAGTATAAAAATATATAAAATCATAAAATTACATATTTCAATTTAAAACAATTAATTTAAAGAGAGGATTACCTAGTCCTGCTCTGGCTGCAGAAGATTTACTAAGCAGGGATTCTGCCTTTATCAGTCCAAGCTTAGAGACTTCCACTGGGAGAGTTCACTGACAGCAGCAAAGCAGGTGGACTGGCATCCCCTACCAAGTCACTGCCTAAAACCTGGGACTTGGTATTAAGCTGCTCAGTACTGAGTGCTCATTCTGGATCAAAGTCTGTGCCAGTGCCTTCAATGTCAGCAAGCTACTGCCTCCCCCTTGGGACAGGAGGCATAGACTTGTCCAGGAGCCATAGACTTCCCACTAGGAAAGAGACCTTGAAATCTAAGAAAGGTAAACATAAAAAATCTTCATTTGTGCTTGATGATCAGTCCAGTGTGACATAAATATCTATCCCACCAGTGTTGCAGACTCCCCTTACTTCTTTACCAGAATCTGTCTTGACCTCAGATTGAATAACTCTCTTTTCTCTGCTACTTTGCAGTTCACTGGTATTGACTCTTGGCAGTTCCAATCCCCAAGTTTTCTCCCCAGCCTGCTGACCTATCAGTACTAGACATTAGATAGGAAATGACACAGAAACTGTTTTCTCCATTGCATCCAGACCAATCAATTTCTCAGGCTGTTTTGGTATAGAATTCAGCATAGCTAGCAAACTTTGAATCCAGCTCCACACATGGCCTTCAAACATACCTTCTGAAGACATGATCTACCCTGGCTCCATCGACAGGAACATCTGAGATTGAACTCCCATCAGAGCTACCATCTATCTTTGCAGAAGTTAGTCTCTCCTTGACTGCCTTGGTACAGAAAACAATCCTCCCTGTCAGGGTCCTCAGACTCCTTCTGATCAACACTCTGTTCAGGATCAGTGGATTCCAACATGCTTGTAACAGGATCACTGTCTGCAACACAGTGACAATTGGTCCTGATACCCCTTGTAGTCACTGGTTGCACATTCACACTGTTAAGATACTCATCTCAGAATTGCCAGTTATACTCTTGGAACAGGGCAATATCACTGTGATTGCTTGCTCAAATACCTGACATCTCATCAGGATCAGAGCCCTTATGTAGAAGATTGCCTTCGCCAATTTTGGTCTCCCTCTAGAGAGGACTGTCAGAACTGTTACCATCAATCTTGCTCCTTCCTTTCTCGATCTCACTGTCTTCTTCTGCCACTATTGGGAGAGAATTCTCTTGACATCAGTACCTATCAGATTCAAAAGAAGGTTTCTACCAAGCCTTCAAGGAGCACCTACTGTTCCCTCCACTATCAATTTACTCACAGAGTCAGGTAGCCTCTTCTCTTCCACTCTACCAGATATTGGTATTACACTCCTTGGTGCCCTCAAGCTTGGGACACCTTTCACCTCATGCACATTATGACACATTGTTCGGCATTGACCAGTCCTCCTCTTCCCATTCAGATAATTCCACTGTTAGGCTTTGGAAACCTTTGTACAATTTTTGCAGTTCCTCCCTAGAGAGCAAGGCCCCTAGCCCTTTCTTTTTAGGCAGTCCATCAAATCAACTCATGTAGTGTTGCGGACTGTGCAACTAAAGTAATTGCTGGCGTGGTCGCCCTCAGAGACACACCTGGCTCAGAACATCTTCTTTTAGTAAGGATGTGAAGGCTTGAATTGAGGACATGGTATTCAAACATGAGGACTTCTTCAGTGCCGTACCCGATGAGTTGATAGATCAGTTGATGAAGTTGAGAACTACAGTAAAGAAAATAGACCTTTGTGCTCAACAACAATCATTTAATGTCTCCAGAAAACACTGGAAAAAAATAAATGTTCCCAGTATCCTTGTATAAGGTCACTAGTACTGATATATCATTTGGACACACACTTGAAACTACTGGGCTGATCCAATTCAATTTCACAATCCAACAGTGAGAGCAGACATATACATAGATCTTCAGTCACTGCATCACATGGTATGGAGGATTTAGCGTCAGTCTTTCAATAAAAACAGTGGTTGGTGTTTCCTATAGGCTCTCTGCACCTGCCTCATTAGCTATGATGGAAGGCATTTGAACTGTTTGACACAGAGAAATGTGTTTTTCCCTAATGTTACAGCATTCTTCTGGAGTTTTTCACTTTGTTCAAAAACTGTCTTACGCTTTTTCATCCAAATGCCATTCCAAGATTGTTCCAGGTTAATTGTTGTTTCTTTATTGTCTTTTTAAGAGGTATTTTAATTTTAAGAGCCTCTAACGTTTAATTGTACCTCTACATCCTCTATTTCCCTCCTGGCTTGTTTCCTTCGTCTGTTCTTAGTTGGTGGGAAGACTTTTTGAACCCCATAATTTCCTGTGATTTTTGCAAGATGGCAGTCCTAGTAGCCACAACCTTTGCCCAAAGAGCATCAGAACTGTACGTCCTTTGTTTGGACTCTCATGTGTGATTCCATTCAGATAAGGTAATGCTATGTCAAGGCAGGATTCTCAGTGTGGTGTAGTGGATAGAGTGACAGACTGGGACTCTTGAATCACCACTTGGCATTGGAAACTGACTTGAGGAGTGGAAATGGTAAAATTACTCCTTAGATATCTCACTTAACTTGAAAACCCTATTAGGGTTGCTATATGTTGTTTCGGACTTGACAGCACAGAATACACACACAGATGTCCAGACGTAGCCTTTTTGCCTAAAATTGTTTCCTTGTTTCACCTAAATCAAATTTTTGTTCTTCTTTCTTTCAGTACCCCTTTAGAAAATGCTCTGTATATTTTGTATGTCAGGGGAGCCCTGGTATTCTACACTTCTAGGGCAGACCAATTCCACATGATGCTTTGTGTGTTACACCGGTCATAAGAAGATACAACCAATCTCTTCTCAGATGTTTGCCCACTGGATCATGGACTGTACAGTGGTGCCTCGCAAGACGAATGCCTTGTGGGGCGAAAAAAACGCAAGATGAATGGTTTTTTTATCGCTATGGTGCCTCGCAAGAAGGCTTCTTCTATGGCCGTTCTTCACAAGACGGCCCCCCCCCCCCAGACGATGCCTCGCAAGACGAAAAAATCATTTGTCTTGCGAGGTTCCCATAGGAATGCATTGCAATGCATTCCTATGGAAAGCCGCTTTTCATAAGACGATTTTTTTCACAAGACAGCGCTACTCGTGTCTTGTGACATTCTCGTGCTACTCGTGTCTTGTTACATTCGTCTTGTGAGGCACCACTGTATATTGCCCTTGCTTACTAAATAGCTTGTATCCCTTTCCAGTTTGAGAGGAAAGCTATTCTGAAGGATCTTCTTCCTCATGTCTGAGCCCTAAGAGGTGTATCTGTTTCAGATATTTGTAGAGTAGTTGCATGACATCAGCCATTCATACCTTGTTCCTGAATGGATGTCTGGGCCAGAGCAGGGGCTTTATTTAAAAGAGTAGTTCTCTCTTCTATTCTGGAGTACCACTTCCACCTCCAGTAAGTGAGCTTATCAGTTTTCTATTTGTGTGATTCTCAGATACTACAAAGAAGAATGACAGGTTGTAGTTGTAATGGTGGTTCTTCTAAGTCATCATCTGTGAACTCACACAAATTGCCCCCCATTGTTATTGTATGTAGTGGATGGAAACTGAGAGGATTTACTGTAGGTGCATTTGGTCATGCCGAATACAAGGAGGGGCAGGGCTCCTGCCTAAATTGCTCAAGTTTTTGAATGTCTCATAACAGTCCTTGTAGTGGTACAGAAACTCTATTTGGCAAGTTCACTGATACCCACTTGAAGTAGCACAGTTACAACCAATTGATTTTCTCAAACAGATGTAGCAGGATGGCACATGCATGCCTCCTTCATTTATATGGTGTCCATCGCTCAGTTTATAGCAACAGAGCTCCAGCTTGCAGCTCATAGTCTTTGCTTACTAATTCCAGTTTTGCTGGGAGTGCGGGGGAGACCACCACCTCATATTTGATGCATAATATTTTAGTTAATTTTACTTTATATTTAGTTTGATAATTTTAGGTTTTTCAAATATTTATTATTATAAAAATTAAATGTATAGTCTACATTTCCACTGGGGAAAAAGCACTCAATGCAACTAACAGATACTATTTAAACAAAATCAGCAGCATATTGTAACATTCCATAATATTGCCTCTTGAGGGTTTATTTACTCCTGTTTGTTGGCCAACTGCAACAATCCCCAAACTGGTTGGGCAATCTCTGCTGAAGGTCGTTCTGAGGATAGAGAGGGAGCACCCTTGACTTCACTGTCCGACCACCACTGATGGTTGATGATGAGATATTAACTTGTGTGTGAACATGAATACTGAGTGGAGTGTAGCTAGTATTTTGTTTGTTTACAATAGATAATGGTATGGAGCCTAACTGTTTATACAAATGGAAGCAATTTTGTTACAGTTATGAGATCTTCAAGATGTTGAAGTATTTTGTTTTCACTATTTGCAATAGTAATGCATTCATCTCTTTTTATATTTATGGAGCAATTTCAGCAAATTGTTTACCAGTATTCTAACAAATAAAAGCATGCACATTATACAGATCTTGCACATGAAGTAGCTCTTAGAGTTAATCATAAATCATATTTTAGTTTGACCTATATATTACAGTCAGTGCTCTGAGACTTAAATTTCATACAGCACATGTTTAAAGTGCAGTGACTCTGAAAGTTCTTAATGTAGTAGCACCTGCTGGTCGTGTTAGGATGCAATAGTTGATGAGAAATAATATCAACATCATAGACAGAGGAAAACCAAGATGAAAAGATGAAAATTAATTTGAAATGCTTAGATTTGCACAGATTATTAGAAAAGTATCTACAGAATCATGAAGTTAGAAGGGACCTTTGGGATCATCATATCTAGGGTGGGCAACTTCCCTTGCATTGAGGGTTACATGTGGTTTTTGATGGGTTGGGTTGGGTTTACACACATACATGGTTTCTGTGTGTGCAGACACATGCACATTACACATTCTGTCCCAAATCCTACTGCAAACCAGTGGCTACGGTGGCACTTTAATTCCTCACTTATTAGTAATATAAAGTTTATCTTGGATAGTCAGGAAAACAATGATGCTGCAAATCACTATGATATGGAAGTATTATCTGTCCCTACCCCGATTCTAGTAAAAGTTGTGGATATCACTGGGTTTGTAGGGAGGTTAAAGCTTCCTTGCCACCAAAACAGTCTTCAGCAGCAACATTGCTGTGATGGGTGAGGAAAGCTTTAACCTTGTTTCCATCCCTTATTGTGAGTATAGAGGCAGAGTTAAAGCCCAACCTCCATCATAGTATGACTTTGAAGACCACCATTGTGAAGAAAAAGCTGTTTTCTTACTCCCATCCCAACAGGGTCAGCTAATTTTGCTGGGGTGGGAATGAAATTCAAATCTTATCCCCACTGCAGAGATAGAATAATAGAATTATGAAGTTGGAAGGGGCCTATAAAGCCATAGAGTACAACCCCCCCTCCCGCTCAGTAAGGTTCCCCTTGACATTTAGTCCAGTCGTGTCTGACTCTAGGGCGCGGTGCTCATCCCTGTCTCCAAGCCGTAGACCAAGCGTTTGTCTGTAGAGAGTTTCCGTGGTCACATGGCCAGCGTGACTAGACATAGAACACTATTACCTTCCCAACGAGGTGACACCTGTTTATCAACTCACATTTACATGCTTTCGAACTGCTAGGTTGTCAGGAGCTAGGACAAGCGATGGGAGCTCACTCCATTGTGTGGATTCGATCTTGCGACTGCTGGTCTTCTGACCTTGCAGCACAGAGGCTTCTGCGGTTTACCCGCAACGACATCACGTCCCTTCTCCCCTGCTCAGTGCTGTAATACAAATCAATGGATATCTGCCTACTGGAAAAGAAGGCATATTGTGATAAGTCTTTTTACACCCTTTCTTTCTCAGCACTTTCAACTGCTTGACTACTGGCAATTAGAGATGGGCATGAATTAAAAGTCAAATTGCAAAATTCATCTAAAATAGCTAATTTGTCAGAAATTCAGTGCTTTGTATTTGTGGGATGCAATAACTCCAACAAATATGAAGCAATTGATTTTCAATTTGTCACTTTGTTTTCCACTTTATTTACCCATTTCCATGATGTTTTTGCCCCGCCACCGGTCATTGCAGCCTGCTCCTGTCAATCAGGTGTTTCTAGGTCCATGGGAGGGACTTAGAGAATCCTGGATTGGCAGATCAGGCAGTCAAATGTGCAGCTCAAAGGGCCCTGTGGGAGTTGCTTGTTAAGAGTCTTTATAAGTGGGTTCCCTGCAGCCATTTTTCATGTCTGCTTAGAGTTTTGCTTTGGGTGGTTTTTGTTGTCTGTGTGCCAAGCAGCAACTCACAGTTGTAGTTTGGGAAACACAACTTTATTCCATAATTTCAAATAGTGTAACTTTGGGTGAGCTTTATTTAGATGTGTCTATTTTATTTCCAGTTATTATTGGAGGCATGTGTTAGGGTAGGGTGAGTGATCTCTCTCTCTCTCTCTCTCTCTCTCTCTCTCTCTGTGTGTGTGTGTGTGTGTGTGTGTGTTTATGTTTATTCAGTAGGTCCCCCCCAGTCTTTCTCCCCCTCCCATGGCAGCCTCTGGTTTAAGTGGGTTACCATTCCCCCCCCCCATTTCCAGTTATTGAGTGACTTTTATTTCATTCAGTTATTGAATTTGAGACTCTCTGTCTCTCTCTCTCTCTCTCTCTCTCTCTCTCTCTCTCTCTGTGTGTGTGTGTGTGTGTGTGTGTGTTGGGAACTGGATAGGTATTTTGAGGGTATTTGGGATAGTTTTTGTATCCCCCATCTTTTTTTAAAAAAATTAATTTTTTCCTTTCCAAAATTTACATATTAGGTTGCTTCTAGTTCTTCTTCATGGCCTCTGCGAACCACACCGTGGGTGATGCGTGCCTGTGCAGAGCCTCATCAGAAGATTCTAGAGGTTCTGCAGTAGCAAAAAACAAACAAAAAACACACACACATTAGAACAGACCCCTCCCCCTCCATATAAGTACCCTGGCGCCACGACTCCCCCTTCAATTTATTTCAAGTGCCACATTGAGAGCCTCGTACTACTTCTGTGAGTTAAAAGTGAAAGAGTTTTATTTTTGATTCCTAATTTTTTTCTTTTCTTCTCTCTTTGATTATTAGATATATTGATTATGAACTGTGTTTTATTCTTTTTTCTGCATGCTGCGGCCTCTGGTCGTCACACCCCCCCCTCCATGTTTTTATAATCAACATATTTTTTTTCTTTTACTAATCATTCCATTACGTCAAGGCCCCTTTGGGCCCGTTTAAGCACTGCGTGCTTTGTGACAATAAAATACCTCTTTTGGATGGCCACACTAAGTGTCTTTTTGTTTGGGCGAGGCACATCAAACCTCCTCTTGCTCACATTGCCAAAACTTTAAATGAGGAGTCCTTCGTCCCCACCTCTCCAGACTCAAACTCTGTCTTTGGAAACAGTTATTACAACCTACCAAAATGATGGCTCAGCCTCTTTGTAAGACCACTTCCCAAGCCAAGGCCATGGAGAAAACCATTGCCGAATCTCTAAACAATGGCTTTCAGCCACAGCATCACACTCCAATGCTCCTTTGACACCATCTAGAACAGGGGTCTCAAACATGCGGCCCGGGGGCCATTTGCAGCCCGTCGGATGATAGTTTGTGGCCCCCACCTTGCCTGTCCCCCCGAAGTGCCCACGCGTCCTCTGCTGTCAAAAGTTAAAAAAAAAAGCCTCGCCTCGCTCACCAGCTCTCTCCCAAGACAGCGCCTCTTGCACCCTCCATCCGGAACTGCAGCCTGCCAGCCAGCCTTCCTATCTGCCAGCTGGCAGGCTGCAGTTCCAGATGAAGGGTGCAAGAGGTGCTGTCTTGGGGGAGAGACGGCGAGTGAGGCACGCTGCCAGCCCTTTTCCCCAAGCACCCGAGCCACCACTGAGTGATGCCTGATGCTTGCTCCCAGTCTGTCCTCAAAGAGCGCCTCCAACAGCTCCACCAGCAGCAGCTGCCACCACCAACGCTTCTTCCAGGGAAACTCTCTGGCTCTCTTTCTCTCTCGGCACCCAAAGCACTTAATTCTGGAAGTCCATCACCACTGATTCCTGGGTCCTGTCCATCGTCCAAAGCAGATACCACATTCATTTCCACCACCTCCCTCCATCATCACATGTTGTGACACTATCGTCTCAAATCCTACAAGAAAAAATAGAAAATTTACTTTTCAAAGATGCCATAGTACCAATGCAAGACAGCAGAGGTTTTTTCTCTCATTATTTTACCGTCCCCAAAAAGGATGGCGGTCTTCATCCCATTTTAGACCTCAGAGGATACTACCAATATATCATCACCACCAAATTTTGCATGGTTACCCTCAAATTGGTTCTACCCCTCCTCAGAAAAAATGACTGGTTCACAGTCATAGATCTCCAAGATGCATACTTCCACATCTTCATACACCCTTCCCACAGACAGTTTCTTCATTTCCAACTTGGGTCCTGGGCCTATCAATTCAAAAGACTCCCTTTTGGACTTGCCACAGCTCCCAGAGTCTTCACCAAATGCATGGCCCCAGTAGCTGCTTACCTCAGACTATAAAAAATCCTCATTTTCTCATACATCGACAACTGGTTCCTAGTAGCTCATTCCCGTCGCAGAGCACGATGAAACACTCATTTCACCGTATCCCTCCTTCGTGATCCTGGTCTTACAGTAAACATGCAAAAATCCAAATTAAGATCTACAAAAATTGTCCTATATATAGGAGCTCGCATAGACTCTACCCGAGCCCGCACATTTCTCCCTGCAGACAAGCAACACAATCTCATGTTTTTCCTTCAGACCTTCACCCCCCACTCTAGTACCTGCCTTACTCGTTCAGTGGGTATTAGGCACCGTGGCATTTATAACCTTGGTGGCACAACACGTACCTCTCAAAATGAGGTCTCTTCAATCATGGTTTCTTGCCCTCTTCAACCCACTAACTGACCCTCCTCACACCCTGATGAGAGTCACTCCGGAACTTGCCTTCCAACTGACATGATAGTGCTTTCTTCCAAACCTTTCAGTAGGACGCCCTTTCCTGCAACCACGTCCTCAAATGCAGGTCATGACTGATGCCAGCCTTAAAGCCTGGGGAGCAGACAATGGATCACTCAAGATCCATGCCAAATGGTCACACAGAGAACAATCTCTCCACATCATCGTTTAGTCGTTTAGTTGTGTCCGACTCTTCGTGACCCCATGGACCAGAGCACGCCAGGCCCTCCTATCTTCCACTGCCTCCCGTAGTTGGGTCAATTTCATGTTGGTTGCTTCACAGACACTGTCCAGCCATCCTATCCTCTGTCGTCCCCTTCTCCTCTTGCTGTCACATTTTCCTAACATCAAGGTCTTTTCCAAGGAGTCTTCTCTTCTCATGAGATGGCCAAAGTACTGGAGCCTCAGTTTCAGGATCTGTCCTTCCAGTGAGCACTCGGGGTTGATTTCCTTTAGAATTGATAGGTTTGTTCTCCTTGCTGTCCAGGGGACTCTCAAGAGCCTCCTCCAGCACCACAATTCAAAGGCATCAATTCTTCAGCAGTCTGCTTTCTTTATGGTCCAGCTCTCACTTCCATACATCACGACAGGAAAAACCATAGCTTTGACTATTCGGACTTTTGTTGGCAAGCTGATGTTTCTGCTTTTTAAGATGCTGTCAAGGTTTGTCATCACTTTCCTCCCAAGAAGCAGTGGTCTTTTAATTTCGTGGCTGCTGTCTCCATCTGCAGTGATCATGGAGCCCAAGAAAATAAAATCTGTCACTACCTCCATATCTTCCCCTTCTATTTGCCAGGAGGTGATGGGACCAGTGGCCATGATCTTAGTTTTTTTGATGTTGAGTTTCAGGCCATTTTTTGCACTCTCCTCTTTCACCCTCATTACAAGGTTCTTTAATTCCTCTCTCCACATAAATGACCTCAAATTACTGGCAGTTTTAAAGGTATGCAAGGCCTTCAGAAATGTCCTGGCTGGCAAAATGGTACAGATTGCCATCAACAACACTACAGCCATGTACTAGATCGTCAAACAGGGCGGCACCCACTCCCCAAGCGTCCTCTATTTAGCAGTTGACCTATGGGAATAGTGTCTTCTCACATCACATCTGCCTTAGTGCTAAGTATCGCCGGTCAAGACGACGACCTGGCAGATCTCCTCAGCCAGACAAACTGGCAAGCTCATGAGTGGGTACTGGATCAGACAGTCTTCCTCCGCCTTTGCAAGCGGTGGGCCGAAGCAACTCTAGACCTCTTTGCCTCCTGCAAGAATCGGAAGTGCAAATGCTATTGCTCCCATGCGGGAGTTGGCAAAGACTCCGAGGGAGATGTGTTCATCGGTCGTTGGCCCAGGACTCTTACTTACCTCTTCCCACCATTTCTGCTCCTCCACAAAGTAGTTGTCCGCCTACAAGACGAAGCCAATGCAATTCTCATACCCCCTTGGTGGCCTAGGCAACCTTGGTTTCCAATTCTACACAACCTATCATCAGACATCCCCCACCTCCCCACCTGCCACACCTTCTCGCGCAGAACAACTCAGAGGTACTTCGCCCAGACTTACCTGCTCTGCACCTGGCAGCGTGGAGCATTCTACCTCCTTGGTGTATGTCCTCCGTCAAGCGAAATTACATTCAACCAGAAAGGCCTACCTATATAAATAGAGAGAATTTCAGTCTTTTACTGCAGCTGCTTCACTATCTGCTGTCAACCCATTTCTCTCCACTGTCCTCTGATTTTTACTCCATCTTATGTCTAGAGGCCTCTCCCTTTCATCTCTAAGGATTTACCTCTCAGCAATAATCTCCTACCAACCACCAAATTCTCCAGCAGCTTGTTTTTTCAGACATCCCATGCTGAAACGCTTTTTAAAGGGTTTATCATACTCTTATCCAGAGGCTCGTCCACCCTCCCTGCAGTGCTCTTTAACCCTTGTCCTGTGATGGCTTACTAAACCCCCTTTTGAACCATTAGCTTCAACAGATCTTTGGCTGCTTACTTTCAAAACAGTTTGTCTCATAGCATTCACATCCGCTCGCCGAGCCAGTGATTTAGCAGCATTGCAGCATGACTACCTTTACCCGCAATTTTTTCCTGACAAGGTCAAATTATTTCTCAATATTTCTTTTCTCCCTAAAGTTGTATCTCAATTTCATCTTTTCCAACCACTAGTCCTTCCCTCCTCCTTTCTATCGCCATCTTCAGCTCAAGAAAGAATCCTCCACACTTTGGACGTCAGGAGAGCCCTCACCTTTTATTTAGAGCGCACGCAAACCTTCATGGGTTTCACTGTGCCTTTTTGTCAGTCATCAGCTTCCCACGAAAGGTCTTCAGGTGATCTCTCAGATGATTTCTTGCTGGGTTGCTTGTACTATTAACCTTGCGTACCAGCTTGTTTGACAGCCGGTCCCTCAGGTGATTAGTCCTCATTCCACCAGCATTCCTTCGCGGTGTACCTCTTCTGGACGTTTGTGCTCCAACCACATGGGCACAGCCATCTACCTTTATCCGGCATTATAGACTGGATGTCCGACAGAAGTCCAATGCAGCACTTGGATGTGCAGTTTTGGCTTCCACTTTGGCATGACACCCTGCCTCTGGGTAAGACAGCTTGTTAGTCACTCACAGTATGATTCACAGAGGCCACGAAGAAGAACGTCAGGTTACCCACCTGTAATTGCAGTTCTTCGAGTGGACCTCTGTGATTCACTCATCCCACCCAACCTCCCCACTGTCACGCCATGCAGATTTTCTTCTCGTGGCAGTTGATGTAACTGAAGGGAGAGTTGTGGTGCCAAGGTACTTATATGAAAGAGGAGAGGTCTATTCTAATGTGTTTTTGCTACCGCAGAAGCTCTAGAATCTTCCGACGAGGCTCCGCACAGGTACGGATCACTCACAGTGAAGAAAATGGCATGACAGTGGGGAGGCCGGGGTGGGATGTGTGAATCACAGTGGTCCACTCGAAGAACAATTACAGGTGGATAACTTGTCATTCTGGGTTAGAATGGGTCATTTGGGGTTTTTCCCCCAACTTTTCCCCCACCGTCCTTTTTTCCAATCTGAGAACCCTCTCATCTTTTAAAAAATACTCTTTTCTTGCAACCCTCCCTGGGATCTGCCCAATCCTTTTTCTATTATTTATGAGTAAGTCCTCTCCTCTCCCCTCCCTTTTATTTCTGCATCTAAGAGTGCCTGCACTTTAGGGCTAGGCTTTAGTGCACCTGAAAATGAGTGGCACTGGCAGTCAGGACAGAGGGGAAGAGGCCCATCAGTAGATTAGGGACCACTGTTCCTTTTTAAGAATCTGGTGGTCTTCTTCCTCCAGTGGGCTTACAAGTGGAGGTGGAAGTGCAGCTTCCTCAGATGGCTGAAGAAGAGCATCTGCTTTTCCTTGAGGCACCAGAGGAGTTATTGGTTTCAGAAATCTGCAATCCTCCGAGTCCTCTGAACTGGAAGTGAAGGGCATATTTCACCAGTACCACCACCCCTGTCCCCAGACTCCTCTTGTAGTAGCATGCCCCAGTCCTCCCAGACCAGCAAAATGTAGTCTTCCCAGGCCAGCAGTAGACGGGACAGTCAGTGGGTCATTGTAGTTCCAAACACAGCAGAGGCTCCCTATGGGACCATTTCACCACTGTCAACATTGACCCATGCATGGTTCACTGCAATGCCTTCCTTGTCATGGTCTGCAGGGGCTCCAACCCCAGACATGTGGAACAGGCACCACCCAAGGCTGCTATCTATGGAAGGATGCTTGCTGCCATCTGGGGAGAGGAAGAGACCAACACATAGGGGACAAGTGGGAAAGCTGAAGGAGTCACCAACAGTGAAAAGGACAGCCATGGGCACCTCTCAGTCAGGCCCACTGGTGACAGCCAGAGGACCTGAAGGGTAGCAGCTGGACATTGGTGCCAGGGCCGCAGGGGGTAGGCACTTGTCCTACCACCAGGCTACAGGGCTGTTTTGCTGCAGGCATGGCACTTGGAGGCTCAGGTGACAGGGAGGAATATTGCTGATGAATTTCTGGTAGTGCTGCACAAGTGGGCAGTAGAGGGTGATGTCATCCATGGGCACATGGCCACGGATGCTTGATGAAACATGTTGGCAGCGTTGAATGCAGCAGGGTTTGAGGTACTGTGTACATGATGCACAAGTTACTCTTTGATGTGAATGATGCCATTGGCCTGGGGAGCAATATAAAACCTGATTGGGATGCAGACACACAGGAAACGTGGGCACTCCTGAAGAACTACTGCTACCTGGTAATCCATTTTTCACACAGCTTCAGTGCTGTCCACCAAATGCATGAGAAGCAGGAGAAATTGAGCCAGGAGGAATATGTTCTCCTGTAGGACCTGCCAACCCTGGGGAACTCCACTTACATGATGGTCTCACATTTGGTGGAGCAGAAGACCTTTTTGGAAGACATCATGTCCTCACCCTTTCTGCCCTGTGGAAGAGAGATAGGCATCAGTGCCACAGATGGCTTAATCTCTCATACAGGTCCTCAAGCCCTTCCAGGAGACAACAGATGTTATTGGCAATCATCCCTCTTATTCACATGCTTGACTGGGCTCTGGAGTCTTCCCTTGGTCAGGGATCCTCCCTACTTCTGCAGACCAGGGTGTTAGTGTTGAGGTTGTGGGCAGGCATGCAGTAGTGATTCCATCCTCTCTCCAGAGACAGCTTACTGCTGTGGGCCTGTCTCTCTCCCATCTATTTAACCCAAGGGAACAAACCTGCTTCTTTGCAATCTCTGCCACCGAGGGGAACAAGCCTACCTCTCTGCCAGTGACCTTTGTAACTCAGGGGAACAAACTTACATCTCTGCAACCTCTGCAATGCAGGGGAAGAAGACATCCTGCCTGCAGCTGCCTCTGAAACCCTTGAGAACAAACCTGCATCTCTTCAACCCAGGGGACGAAATCTACTTGACTATCATCTAGCTCCGACACCCAGAGAAACAAACCTACATCTCTGTAATCTTTGAAACTCAGGAACAAACATACCTTTAAGCATCCTCTGTAATCCAGGGGAAGAAGAAACCTACCTCTCTGCAACCCCTCTAACTCTAACATGTGCTCGCTCAGGGGCATGTCATGCTTGTGCAGGGGGTGTGTCGTGCTCATGCAGGAGCGTGTCATGTTCGCTCAGGGGGCATGTTGCGCTCACACATATGCGCTCTCTCGCGGGGGTGCCCCTGCCCCCCCACGCATGGGCTCACCTCCCAACTGGTCCACAATCCCACTAAATACACAACTGTTTATATAAGAAATCATAACACAGTGAAACACTGGCTGTGAAAACCTGATGCTTCATGTAAGGCAAACTTTAACTTCTGGTCCATTCCTCCCTTGTAAGCAAACCATTTCTGCCACCATTTTTGGGGTTGGATATGTATGCTAGCTTGGGAACATACACACTCATCAAAGAATTGAGATGTACCAAACATTATGATTTTCATTGCACTAAGCAATAGGTTTTTCAGCTACATACAAATCCAATAGTATTTATGAATCACAAGGTTTGTAGGACAAAGTTTGAAACAGCTCTGGTCAGTTGATGCTTGGGAAAGCCAGGATAAACCAGAATAATTTAAATAAACACCTGATGTATCACAGAATTGGGGGCTTGTTACAGAAGATGGGCAGAATTACATCACTGCGGGAAGGGCCATTGCAGTGTTGCTAGGTTTGTTTGGCTCTCCTCCTTACAGTCCTTCTGCCAGCAGGTGAAAACCTTAGTTTTAAGTTGGCTTTTAACTTCTAAACCTTGTAAGATTGTGATTTTTTAATTAGTATTTTTAATATATATTTTACATCTCTGTTAATTTTTTTAACTAATGGCATTTAAAATATTTCTTTAATTTCATTCTATTTTAACAATTTCTTAATTTATTTTGTTTTATATGTGTATTTTTAAATTGTTGTATGCTACTTTTGTTTCTTTGTTGGAAGAAAGGCAGGATATAAATAAAATATATCAAAATAAATACATTGGTTCTGGAAAGAACTTTATAGCTTGGAGCAAAGATAGCACCACCCTCTGCAGCAGATCATAGTGGTTTAACAGGTTTTTATAGAGATAGATGATCTTTCAGGTTACTTAACATATGTCTTAAAATACTAAAACAGCTGGTTCCTCTTATATGATCTTTTAAAATTTACTTATTTACTATAGAACCTCATGCTCTAATTTCAACCACAGAGCAATGCAGAAGAAAACATACTTTCTTTTCTCTCTTTGATCCAAGCACAGGGTTGTTGTGAGGCTCAAAGAGGAAAAAAGATGGGGAGAGGATCTTGTGGTGCTGACAGGTAGTTTGCATAGAAATATTGTAGTAGTGATAACACGTGAGTACAATATATAGATATACAGACCACATCTGTACTAGTGTTTATTTTTTCCACTTATGGTTGAAAGAAACTGTAAAGCTGTAGCATGTAACAGTTACCTTTGCAAAGAAAAAATTAAATTATCCTTGGCCGCTCTTCCATTACCTGTACTTAATTTTAATTTTCTGTAAACATGGATGATTATCCATGTTCACAGGATCATTCATTACCCTAGAAAAGAAAAAGTTGTAGTTGGTTATTTCTTCTCTCACCCTATTTTTGGTAGAAGCAACTTGCAGTTCTGAGAAGGCAGCTGAAATTGTGGAATTTTTTCTCACCCCCACCCCTTCACCCAATAGTGTAGGCTTCCAGTAGTGCTGAATCTGTCTGTGTTCTGTTCATAGTTTGCCTAGAATACCCCAATGGGAATAATATCAAATCATGACGTAGAGTCATTTTTCAGGGTATTGCTGATGGCTGCCCACAAGTATCATTATAAATCTGGTTTTTTTTATTATACAACATCTATAGCCATGTCAATACATGACGAGCCATTAGAACAATAAAATTATGCCCCTAGATGTGTTATCCTAATTGACCTTAGGATAGCATCACCTTTCTTATCAATTAGGGATAAGGGTGGGAATGAGGCTGTGTTGTGATACAGCATCATTCCCATTGGGGCATTTAATTTAAAATGAATATGAAATCCTGCCATGCTGCTCTGACACTGATTGTAAGTGGCAGCAATGACTTTATTGCCAAACAAACAAGCAAACAAACAACAATAACAAAAAGAAACCCACCCTCCCAGTATGCGTTCTCAGCAAGCCTGTACTCTTGTGGAAAAGATTGGATTCGATACTAATAACTCATAATTAGACATAAGTGTTTGTTTCTTGTGTAATTGTTATCCTGTTTTCTAAGGCAGCAGTTTTGGTTTGCTTTCAGACCACCTTGGCTCATAGACTTGTGAATCGTGAAGGGTCAGTAACACAACTTCCATTGTACACATCTCCCTCCTTGCCCAATATAACATTAGGACTGCCTGCAACTGCTCCATCCAGTGTAAGTGATGTTTCATGTAAAGTTTGGGGTTGGGTGGGATTTGTGGTTACATTAACTCTATTCATAAGAGCAGCTTATTATTGGTGATGTGCTTGCAGGCTGGATCAGGACAGCAGGATGCTGAAAGACTTGCTATTCCGTCATTACAACAACGAATCTCCATATTTCCTGGGACTCACATCACTCCTTATTTGAGTAGCACTGCTGTGGAAAGGGATGGAGGAAATGCACACAACCCTCTTCTTCAACACATGGTCTTACTGGAACAACCAACTGCACAAAACCCATTAGTCCCAGGTGAGAATAACTAGAGTTATAACCAAAAGCTGGTTGATTGTTCATGATTGCACTGAAAATGCTTAGTTTGGATGCACGTTCTTAAATTATTAAGTCAAGATGGACATGAAGCATGAGCTTCTGTTGCCCACTTCACCTGCCCCTTCGTCTCTCTTTTCTCAATGTGCTCAAAATGAAGTTGTGACAAACCCAGACCTACTGGGATCTATCACACAGTTACTAAGCTGCCACCAACCATTCCCTATAATAAGTCACACAGACCAGGGATGGATTTTTAATCAACAAAAAGAATAAAGTTTATTTTAAATACACACAGGGAAAAATAAGCAATCAGGTGAATAAAATAAAGTAACGTGGCTTATTTTCACACACACCAGCATACAGTTTGGTTCACCTAGAACCTTTAACTTAAAGCACAGACCCTGAACCCATCAGTTCTGGCTAACCAACAGACCCCTGAACCTATCAGGTTGGTACTCTGACACACAGAAGTACCCCGTCTGACACACAGACTTCCACAACAGCTTCTTCTTCCCAGCTGCTGCTTCGTCACAACCCAGTGTCTCTCAGCATCTCTCAGTGTGTCTGTCTCAGCATCTCCTCTTCACCACACAGGCATCACATATTTATACAGTACAGCCCCTCCTCCTGATGTCCCGCCTTCCACTCCCCATAGGATGGAACTTTCCCTCCAAACCCATGACAGACAGGTAACATCAGTGCTGTTATGTAACACCTCCCCTCTTTATAAGTTGTTTTGTAGGGGGAAAGCTAAGGTGCTTTTCACCAAAAAACAACCTGTATAAAACATACAACAACAGTTATACATACCCTATAATACTTACATATACTTACACTCCAGGTTAAACATAGCAAATAGGCATTTCAAACATTTACCATATGCATTACATCAATTTTACCTTTATTAATACAAACCAATTTAAAACCAGGTACATTTTAACTTTTTGTCTTCATTATATACATATAGTCCATGTTCTTTCGCCGTCTTCAGTCTTCAGGTCTTCTTGATAAGGCGTCAGCAACACAGTTCACTGACCCTCTGACCACCTTCACTTCAAAGTCATAGTCCTGTAAGTTCAAAGCCCACCTCATAAGTTTGCTATTGTGGGTTTTCATCGTCTTTAACCATTGCAATGGTGAATGGTCAGTACACAGAATAAAATGTCTTCCCCAGATGTAAGGCTTGGCCTTCTGGATCGCGTAGACTATGGCCAAACACTCCTTCTCCACGGTTGCCAAATGTCTCTCCCCTTTTTGGAGTTTCCTACTCAGGTAGGACACTGGATGCTGGTCACCATTCTCATCCTCCTGGCACAGAACTGCTCCTACCCCGCTGTTAGACGCGTCGGTGTAGATGATAAACTCCCGGTCGAAGTCTGGAGCACGCAGGACAGGATAGTTGATTAACGCCTCCTTCAACCTCTGGAACGCCGCCTCGCAGTCGCTGGTCCACGGGATGCGGTCATCAGTCTTCTTCCTCGTCAGATCGGTCAGCGGAGCCGCAATCTCGCTAAACCTCGGGATGAACTTTCTGTAGTAGCCCACCAACCCAAGAAATGATTTGACTTTTTTCTTGGTGTTGGGTCTAGGCCAATCTCGAACAGCTTCTATTTTGGCCTCCAGGGGTTTTATCATTCCTCCCCCTACCATGTGACCCAAGTATTTTATTTCTGGGCTACCCAGCTGACACTTGCTGGCCTTTACTGTTAGCCCTGCTGCACTTAACCTCTGCAGCACTAACTCCAGGTGTATCAGGTGATCTTCCCAGGTATTACTGAAGATCCCTATGTCATCAATGTAGGCCACTGTAAAGTCACTGAGCCCTGCCAAGGTCTGGTCCATCAGCCTTTGGAATGTGGCTGGTGCATTTCTGAGACCAAAGCTCAGGACTCGAAACTCATAGAGACCAAAAGGGCTGCAAAAGGCAGTTTTTTCTTGATCCCTGGGATCAATTCTTAATTGCCAATATCCCTTTACCAGGTCCAATGATGAGATGAACCGACAACCCCCTATGGTTTCAATCAGGTTGTCTAGCCTGGGCATTGGGTAGGCATCAGGAGTGGTTACACGGTTTAATTTCCTGTAATCGACACAAAACCTAATGCTCCCATCAGGCTTGTCCACAAGGACTATCGGAGAGGACCAAGGACTAGAAGAGGGGACGATTATATTCTCCCTCAGCATCTCGTCCAGCTCCTTCCGCACCTTGTCCCTATAGGGTCCCGTTACTCGGTATGGGGATACTGCCTGCGGGGGTGCATCCCTTGTGTGGATCCGATGCATCACTCCCTTCACTATCCCCGGCTTGTTGGAAAACACCTGTTGATATTTACTAAGCAGCATTTTTAGTTCTTGCTGCTGGTCTTGGGTGAGTGCAGGATTGATTTTTACCTCCTCTGGGTTGTATCTTACTTCCCCTCTACCCTCCCAGAAGGGTAACTCAGCTTCCTCGCTCTCAGCTGCTTTTATCGCGAATAAAACCCTCTGTTCCCCTCTGTAGTAGGGTTTTAGGGCATTCACATGAACCACCCTCCTTGCTTGGTTCTCCTCCTGCTCTATTAGGTAGTTCAGGTCTGACATCTTGGAAATGACCCTATATGGTCCTGCCCATTTGAGCTGCAGTTTATTCTCTCTGCAGGGCCTAAGCCAAAGCACTTCCTCCCCTGGGTCAAAGTGCCTCTCTCTAGCTTTGTGGTCATACCATGTTTTCTGTCTGACCTTCTGAGCTTGCAGGTTTTCTGCTGCCAGCTCTAGATTTCTCTTTAGGTCATTCATCAAGGTGTCTATGTAAGTCACAACGTCTTGTGGGTCATCCTGGGTGATCTGCTCCCAATCTTGCTTGATCAAATCAAGGGGCTCTTTCACCCCTAAGTGTGCAGCAAACATGTCAGAGTGACCCCTTTGTAAGATCATGGGGCGATACTTTTCAGGTACCACCAGCTGACTTCTGATCCCATCTCCCCCTTTTGAGATATTCCTCAGGGTTTCTCTATATAAAATCCCCTTTTTCTCCAGAAATCTCACTGGGGTTTCAGGTGTTAGCTGGGCGTCAGTCACCTGTTCAAAACACTTTTGGAGAGTGGCGTCTGCCTTTTGCTCCTGTCCAAATCTGCTGTCTGTGGTTAAGGTTTTCACCACAGCTTCTGAACTCCCCTCTGCTTCCGCCTCTGGCTCATCATTACCCCCCTGAACTGTCCCCGTGGTGGCTTGTGAGCGTGTAATCACTAGCACCCTTTTCACATGTTCAGCCAGGTCATTTCCCACGAGCACGGCTGCTGGCAGAGTAGATGAAATCGCTATCCGCCAATCTCCCCTCCAGCCTTGAAAGTTGACAGGTACCTCTGCTACTGGCAGAGAGATTACCTGCCCCTCAATACCTGCTACCTTTATGCTCTCATTTGGGATTATAAACTCCCGGGGAATGATATCGGGATGGCACAGGGTTACCTGGGAACAAGTGTCCCGCAGCCCCCTATACTGACGGTCAAGTATTCCTACGTCCACCCCGGCTGTCTCAAACAACTGAGAATCTGTTTTTATCAGCAAGCAGCGCTTTACCTCCACAAGAGGACCATTTTCCTCAGCCTGCTCAGCATAGGTAGCTGTTCCAGACTGAGTAGCCATGGCAACAGGCTCCCTCTGTGACACTGAGCCTTGCTCTTGCTGGACACAGAACACAGCTTTTGGCTTGGTCCCACTAGAATTCTGAGGCACCATTCCTTTTAGCTGCTTCAATTTCTCACACTCTGAGATCAGATGACCCTTTCCCTGACAGAAATAGCATTTTCTGGTGTATTTTGATTCTCTCTCCTCTTGTTTGGGTTTTCCCTCCAAATTCTGAGGGCTTGGTTTCATGCCTGAGGGCTTCCCTTCACCATGGGCCCCTCCCCCTTGCTGGCTTTTCCCTGGTCCCTGAGAGTACTTGCTGTAGGTTTCTTTGGGTTTACCTACAGATTTCCCCTCACCCAAGGGCTTTCTTATTTGGGAGATAAAATCCGCGATTTCTGCGGCTGCTGCCACAGATTTCGGTTTCCTTTCCCTCACCTGGAATTTCAATTCCCCATGCAGAACTGAATAGAACTGTTCCAGGGCTATCAAGTCTTTAAGCTGTTCATAGGTCTCTGTTCCCTCCTGCGACAGCCATTTCTCAAGCAGCCTCACCAATTGGGCCCCCACTTGGGTAAAAGTCTGTTCTGGCTTCTTGGTGAGGGACCTGAACCTTTGTCTCAGCTGCTCTGCATTTATCCCATGTCTTGCAAACACCAGTTTTTTAAACTCTGCGAAATCTTTCATCCGTTCCTCAGGCATCTCGGCATAAACCTCAGCCAGGCTACCACTGATTAAAGACCGCATGATGGTCATCTTCTCAGTTTCCCTCACTGAGAAGTCCACAAACGCTCTTTCCACTAAGGAAAAGAACACCTCGGGACAATCTCCCTTGTGGTACACAGGGAATTTCTTCAGGTCAGCCTTAGACAGTTGGCCCCCCTCAGAATCCCTATTATTATTATTGTTCTGGTTCATCAGTTCCAATCTCTTTAATTCAAACGCCATTCTCTCTCTCTCTAATTCAAATTGCCGCTGTTTCTCTCTTTCCCTTTCCTCCATTTCCCTCACCCTCAGTTCATGCTGTTGGGCTATGAGTATTTTTCTGAGTTCTGGGTCTTGCTCTCCTGTGCTGTCACCTTGCACTGAGCCAAATTCATCCTCAGAACCTTGGTCAATCTGGGGGTCTTTCACTTCACTCATGTCTGCTATCTTGCTTCGAGTCAAGGGCATAATCCCCCCTCAGAACAGGCGGCTTTAAAAAGTCAAGCCTCAAAATAAAACGACCACTTTTTTCCTTCTTGCCTCAGAACCAGCTCTCCCTAGAGATTGCTGCTGTTCTTCAGCACTACTTGCAACAGTATCGAGTCAGAGCCTACCCCCCTCTGCTGGGCCTCTCAGCTGGCAAGCTAGCTCGCTGTTGCTACCCAGTTTTGCCTCAGCGTTTTCCCGCCAAAATCAGGCTGCCTCAGAGCACCTTAATCTAAGTCTCCCCAGTTGGCACGTTCTTCTACTAGTGCACCTCCCCGTGAGGTACACCTAGAAGATTACCTACGCGCCTCAGACTGTCCCTGACTGGACCCCCCTTGCTCTGGGCACACCTGCCAAGGCTTTGCTGGACCACTGGACAACTGGACCAGTCGTATCCCACACGCTGGACACCAATCAATGTGACAAACCCAGACCTACTGGGATCTATCACACAGTTACTAAGCTGCCACCAACCATTCCCTATAATAAGTCACACAGACCAGGGATGGATTTTTAATCAACAAAAAGAATAAAGTTTATTTTAAATACACACAGGGAAAAATAAGCAATCAGGTGAATAAAATAAAGTAACGTGGCTTATTTTCACACACACCAGCATACAGTTTGGTTCACCTAGAACCTTTAACTTAAAGCACAGACCCTGAACCCATCAGTTCTGGCTAACCAACAGACCCCTGAACCTATCAGGTTGGTACTCTGACACACAGAAGTACCCTGTCTGACACACAGACTTCCACAACAGCTTCTTCTTCCCAGCTGCTGCTTCGTCACAACCCAGTGTCTCTCAGCATCTCTCAGTGTGTCTGTCTCAGCATCTCCTCTTCACCACACAGGCATCACATATTTATACAGTACAGCCCCTCCTCCTGATGTCCCGCCTTCCACTCCCCATAGGATGGAACTTTCCCTCCAAACCCATGACAGACAGGTAACATCAGTGCTGTTATGTAACAGAAGTCTTCCTGGTTTAATCAACTGTCTTTTCCTATTGTGTCCAAACTGGAAAATGGATGACTACCAACATCATAATAGAACAGGTAATGATTTTAGTTGATTTCAGATTCTTATTTGTTAAAATTCAGTTAACCCTACTCTTCTAATTCAGACATAACTAGGGTTAATTAATCTAGGGAAACATCAGTTACAGCACATTGAGTTGGGAGAAGAGAATGGACAAAATGAAGGTGGAGCATTTGGGCAGAAATCTTGCGCACAGTTGAGTTAATGTTCTGATTGGCTAATACTAAGAAGATTGTTGTATAGCTGCAGTGAGCAACCAAGCCACCCACCATTTTAATCCCCTCTCCCCATGCTCCTGAAATGACATCACACTAGAGTGACATAAAATTGGGATTGGGGGGGGGGGTCAGATGGAAACCAGAACTTGTTGCAGCCATGCAGCACTCCTCTCCACACCCACTTGATGTATGCAGCATAGCAGCATTTTCTGAGAAGCCTCCGTGCTGATACTGGGCTTCCTTACTGATCATATAACTAGGATAAGTTGGGTTCTAATTCTATAAAGGATGGGAAAATGTTTTCTTTCAATTATATCCAATTATGCATAATTTTATAAATTGCTTTCATGTTCACATATTAATGAAAATAGTTGAATTTCACTCTGGAAGTCACCATGCAGAGACGAAGAATAAAACCTGTCAGGACATACTGAACACTTAACAACACTGTGATAACTACCAAGATGACTGAGGACTATGCTGAATCCTAACTCCTCCAGTCCTAGAGATGTTTGAAATTATTTAGGGCTTCATTGACCTGGGCTTAATGTTGTGCTGGCACAGTAGCTATGACTCTGGTGTGAAAAATGTTTGGATCTGAAGTAACTCAGCTCCTCCCCTATTCCTCTTATTCCCTGCACCCTTTTGACTGTTCTGCAGGCAGATCTAGTTGTGCCTTCAGATCTGAGATTAGCCACCATCAGAACAGTTGTGCTGGCATAAGAGGCTTCTATCCATTACAAATCTGTCACAACAGAGGGTGTGCGTGTGATTTTTTTAAAAATTTTATTCATTCATTCAATCATTCATTCATTCATTCATTCATTCATTCATTCATTCATTCATTCATTCATTCATTCATTCGCATTTGAGCTGTACTGTTAGTTTGTCTTTGCTAAGTCCAACAGCAATGGGTCATTGATGACTAGAAACAAAACTCTCATTTTCTACAGGATAACTCTCACCCATCACATATTTAGCTCATCTGTTCCCAGTCAGACACCAAATTGTTTCATTGTTTCATTCTTGACCTTCCATATTTGATAATTTATTATTTATTAATTGTTGTAGGAACTTTGAATTTTAAAAACCTATATTCTTTATTTTACAGCGGTTTTGTTTTTGAAACGTTTCAGCAACACAAATGACGTGGTGGCTGGCTTCACAATGCACATTACTGTTGCTGTGAGAGTTACTCAGAACCCTTTCTCCCTTCCTCTTCTTTTCCTCCTCTTTCTCCACTATTTTCCTTCATATTATCTTCAGACTGGTATCTTTCAGGACTAGGGGCACTCCCCCTCCATGCGCAGTCCCTGGTGGGTGCAGATCGGCTCTCTCCCTCAATACACAAACTGCGGCAACATCGCCCTCTGGGGCGCACACAGTCTGCTCCTCTTCCCCAGAATACACAGGCCCTCCAGCAATTAGTGATCCAACAACAGCATCAGCAGTTCCTGGAAAAACATAAACAGCAATTTCAGCAGCAAC
Source organism: Pogona vitticeps (assembly GCF_051106095.1). Classification (NCBI taxonomy): domain Eukaryota; kingdom Metazoa; phylum Chordata; class Lepidosauria; order Squamata; family Agamidae; genus Pogona; species Pogona vitticeps. The sequence goes on along the minus strand of NC_135783.1, from coordinate 172,995,468 downwards.
AGCTGCACATTAACAAGGTAGGTATGCCAATTTCTGCTTCTTGCTAATGCAATTTTAATGGACTCGTTTAGAAATGTCTTTCCTCTAAATGCTTATAATTTTATAGTGTCTATTTGTCTTCATCCTTGGATTGCTTACTGTTAGGATATTATCAAATACAGGGAAAAATGAGATACACTGGAAATGTATACAGAATATGACTTCCTAAACCCAAGTAGCTGGAAATGATAGGGAATCCATTCAGAATCAACTATCTGAATTTGAGAGGCATGTTTCTGTAATTCATTCAACATAATGTTTTTCTGTATAAAAAGAAAAGTCCTGAATACTTGATTGGCACCTGGAATATTGAGGTCTGTTCCTAGCTAAAAGCCTAGGGTGCTCATTTTAGCCTATTTTTCTCTGTCCTTCCTTTTGAAAGCCTTCTGTATGTTACATATTGATATGAAGTGCGAGGTGACTGGAAGAACTACGTGACTGTTTAATTTTATATAAGTGTGAGAACATTTTGAGAGAGCAGTGTGATAAATTTACTTCTAAATCCATGTGTGGTAACACTTTGTTTTAGTAGATATGAGTATAATAACACAAAAGACAGAATTCTTTATTATATTTGTGTGAGATGTATGTGTACATGTGTTTGGATGTATGTAGTGCACTCATACTCTTACTGCTTAGTTTAGTCTTTTAAAAATATTGTTGTTTTCTGCCATCAGGTTCAATCTAACTTACGGTGACTCTAGTGAGATATTTAAGGAACGGGTTACTAGTCCCACCGACACACCAACCTAGCGCGTTTTTATAGCTGAGTGGGGATTTGAATCCAGGTCTCATAAGTCCTAGTTTATCACTATCGAATATACCACACTGGCTTTAATAGAGACCCAGAGTTTTGACTGAACACAGTTTTTAGAAATGTAAACCAGGCTTTCTTTAAAAGGCCATTCATTTTTCTTAGAGTGACATAATATTCAAGTGTTTCTCTTCAGCTATGGCATTCCTCCCTAGTTACTACCCTTCTCTTCTCTCTGTGTTTGATAGTTGCAGTATGAAAAGAAAAATGTAGTCATGAAGCTTGACTTTCAAAGTGCAATGGTTTCAATTTAAGGTGGATAAATGGTTAATTCTGTGATTAAAGCAATAGCCATCACTGCGAGTTATATTACCCTTAAAGCTTTGGCTTCTTATGTGCATTTTTTCCCTAGTGAGATAAAGAGGGAGGGAGAGCACTTTGTTTATAGAACAGAGCAAAGACAAGATGATTACACAAGCCACTGACGTCATTCTTGTACTTCTGGAAGTATGCCACTACTATACATGTGCCAGACCTGGACTTCATTCAAACTAGCATACTGATTTAGTTCAGAGCTGTTATTTCCATGGAGATTTCACTTGCTGCTCACAAACATTCTTTGTAGAACAAGATCTACAACTGAAGTTATTGTAAGCCATAGGTGATGCAATCCATTTGAAAGTAAATAGCTTATTGTAGTTTATTTGTGGCCGTTATAAAAATTGCCGTTACAAGTATTGCAAAGTATTGAAAGTACTTCATTTGTTCATTCTTATAACCTACAGTGAGACCTGTATATGATATTTAATATTTTTAGGCAAAACTTTTTTCTGTAGATTGAAAACAGAAGTGTAATGATAATGTATTATATATATGTATAATATAGCATGACATATCAGTTTCAGGTTTAACTGGGCAGTAAGCAGTGTTTCAGTCTGTAGAATAATAAAATAATACCATTGCTAAGCAGACTAGTTTGCCGTATTGCAGAAACGTTACAGCTAAGCTGTCATTGATTTGTTAAGCTACTAGGTGTGTATATTAGGTTCCTGCCCATGTTGATTAAGTTGAAAAGGACAGAGAACTTGTACAAAATTGAGATAGATGTTCATTGTGGGGTAGAATAGGAGAATATCTAAAAGATCTTAGGGCTCTCCAGTTGAATAGTCTTGTTGTGAAATACAGAAAATAAGCCAGGGTCTTATTCTCTGCAGTGCCCTGGCCAGAGGAAAGAGCTGGTCATCTGCTTTTTGCCATACTTCAACACACTTTTATGATGAGCAGTGCAGTTACTGGATCAGCGAGATCAGATGATACAACAGCCAGAGGAGGGTAGCATGCAGTCTCATAGATCTTCTGACGGTAATCTGCCTGCTAGGTGTGAGCAGATTGTCCTATAGAGATAGACCACATTGGTCTGCATCTTCCCATCTCTGCTGAACAATTTTCTTATTTGAATATTCTGTCACTTGATTGTTTGTTGGTTTAACTGCCTGCCTTTTTGCTACCTACCTATTTAATTCATGTCAAAGGAGGACAATGGACTATGAAAGGCTTAATGGAGACAGCTTGCCAGTGTATTTGTTTAGTTAGCTATATTCACTTAATTTTTGAAATGAGTGAGCAACCTTTTTGGTTTCCTCAGCATCCCTACTGCCTTGCTGACTTTCACAAGTAATCCTTGCAGGCAATGTTTTGAATTTAAAAAAAGTATTACAGTGGTGCCTCGCTTGACGACATTAATTCGTTCCAACAAAATCGCTGTAGAGCGAAACATCGTCAAGCGAAATAAAAAAGCCCATTGAAACACATTGAAAACCATTCAGTGTGTTCCAATGGGCTGAATACCTGCTCGTCCATCGAAGATCCTCCATATGGCGGCCATTTTCAGTGCCTGTAAAGCGAGGAATCTGTCCTAGAAAACAGTGGGGGGCCATTTTGAGCAGCTGGCGGCCATTTTGAAAACCAGATGATCAGCTGTTTTGATCGTCGTAATGCGAAGAATTGGTTCCCGAAGCAGGGAACTGATTGTCGCAAAGCGAAAAGAAACCTTTAAAACATTGTTTTGCGATCCCAATTGTGATCGCAAAAACATCGTCCTGAAGCAGATTTGTCGTTATACGGGGTAATTGTTAAGCGGGGCACGACTGTACACGAGAGAAAAGGCAATTCTATAGCACATGTGGAGTGGGCTGACTGTATTTTTTCTTCTGTAATTTCCTGTAGATCAGTTGTGCAGAATGGGGGGAAAACAGTCCAAAGTGAAAGAGTGAGATAAACTAAATAAATAAAATCTGAAATAAAGTACAGTGGGGTCTTGACTTGAGAACTTAATCTGTATTGGAAGGCGGTTCTCAAGTCAAAAAGTCTGTAGGTCAAGTCTCCATTGACCTACAGTGCATTGAAAACCGATTAATCCCGTAACAGGCCGTTTTTGTTCCATTTTGGTTTTTTTCTGGTCTGTAAGTCAATTCTCAGGCTGCAAGTCAAACCTAAATTTTGTGGCCAGAGAAGTCTGTAACTCAAAAAGTCTGTAAGTCAAGCCGTCTGTAAGTCAAGGGTCCACTGTAGTGGAATCTGAGACTTACTATTAATTGGAGAGGGAAAAAATAAATAAAATAGCAGGAATGAAGGAGGAAAACCTAAGAAGTCTTTGATTTTCTTAAAACTGTCCTTGAGCCAAGATTCTGTCCTAAGGAAACAATAAATTTGTAAAGAAAGAAAACAAGAAACAAATACTTATCACACACACACAAACACAAAAAGAGGAGCACAACCTCTGAGGAAGAAGACCTTGTAGATTAATGAGCTGTGTGAAGAATCAGTAGAGGACTCAACCCTGGAAAATCCAGTCCATTCTAATATAACTAAAAGCAAAATGAAATCAGCATAACAACAAAGCTCTTTCTGTGTGTTTTGGAATACAAAACGTATACTGTATGAAATATGCCTTTATGAGATACGTTTCAGCACATGCAGATCATTTGAAGTGTGGGGATGGGGATTATGTATACAGTGGTGCCTCACATAACGATGTTAATTGGTTCCAAACAAAACATCGTTATGTGAAAACATCGTTATGTGAAGCACCATTTCCCATAGGAATGCATTGGAAACCGGTTAATCCGTTCCAATAGGAATGGATTATCCGGTTTTCTCCTTCCCCCCGTGGCTTGGATCTGACCCACGGCGGCTAACTCAGCCATGGCTTGACTCCCTAGAGTCCGGCCATGGCTGGGGTAGCCGCCGTGGCTCGGATCCAAGCCGCGGGGGGAGGGTGGTGGGATTGGAATGCCTTTCAGGCATCCCGGGCTTGGATCCCACCCGCCGCCGATTAGGGTAACCGGCGGCGGGTGGGATCCAAACCCGGGATGCCTGAAAGGCATCCCAATCAGACCACCCTCTCAGCCTGCCCCCACAGCTTGGATCCAAGCCGTGGGGGGTCGCTGGGAGCGGACACCCCCCCACCCTGCAGCCGCCGCTTGAAGCCTCCCCGCGCTGCTTTCCCCAGCCATTCTCGGACGTCCAGGCGTCCGAGAACGGCTCGGGTAGGCGGCCCGGGCAGGCTTGAAGCGGCGGTTGCAGGGTGGGGGGGGTGTCCGGAAGGTTTCCAGGCTTTCACCTGGAAACCTTCCGGATACCCCCCCCCTCTGTCCCCGCTGCTGGTAGCCTGCCCGGGCCGCCTACCCGAGCCGTTCTCGGACTTCCAGGCGTCCGAGAACGGCTCGGGTAGGCGGCCCGGGCAGGCTTGAAGCGGCAGCTGCAGGGTGGGGGGGTGTCCGGAAGGTTTCCAGGCTTTCACCTGGAAACCTTCCGGATACCCCCCCCTCTGTCCCCGCTGCTGGTAGCCTGCCCGGGCCGCCTACCCGAGCCGTTCTCGGACTTCCAGGCGTCCGAGAACGGCTCGGGTAGGTGGCCCGGGCAGGCTTCAAGCGGCGGCTGCAGGGTGGGGGGGTGTCCGGAAGGTTTCCAGGCTTTCACCTGGAAACCTTCCGGATACCCCCCCTCTGTCCCCGCTGCTGGTAGCCTGCCCGGGCCGCCTACCTGAGCCGTTCTCGGACTTCCAGGCGTCCGAGAACGGCTCGGGTAGGCGGCCCGGGCAGGCTTCAAGCGGCGGCTGCAGGGTGGGGGGGTGTCCGGAAGGTTTCCAGGCTTTCACCTGGAAACCTTCCGGATACCCCCCCCCTCTGTCCCCGCTGCTGGTAGCCTGCCCGGGCCGCCTACCCGAGCCGTTCTCGGACTTCCAGGCGTCCGAGAACGGCTCGGGTAGGCGGCCCGGGCAGGCTTCAAGCGGCGGCTGCAGGGTGGGGGGGTGTCCGGAAGGTTTCCAGGCTTTCACCTGGAAACCTTCCGGATACCCCCCCTCTGTCCCCGCTGCTGGTAGCCTGCCCGGGCCGCCTACCCGAGCCGTTCTCGGACTTCCAGGCGTCCGAGAACGGCTCGGGTAGGCGGCCCGGGCAGGCTTCAAGCGGCGGCTGCAGGGTGGGGGGGTGTCCGGAAGGTTTCCAGGCTTTCACCTGGAAACCTTCCGGATACCCCCCCCTCTGTCCCCGCTGCTGGTAGCCTGCCCGGGCCGCCTACCCGAGCCGTTCTCGGACTTCCAGGCGTCCGAGAACGGCTCGGGTAGGCGGCCCGGGCAGGCTACCAGCTGGGGCTGGCTGACGCTTTGGAGGGGCCGCGGGGAGAGGCCTCCCCACGGCCCCTCCGAAGCGCCGGCCAGCCAGCCGGCATTCTCGGGGCGGGCGCTTCGGAGCGGCCGCGGGAGAGGTCTCCCCGCGGCCGCTCCAAAGCGCCCGCCCGGAGAATGCCTGCGAGTTTCCTCCATAGACAGCCTCGCTATACGAGGCAGTAGTTTCCCCCAGAAACCCCCTCGCTATGCGAATTCATCGTTAAACGAGGCATTCGCTAAGCGAGGCACCACTGTATTTGTAAAAGATTGCAGAAACTAAGAGGAGATCCAGTAAAGGAGAATTGAGCTGACATAAACAGATGACAAAAATGCAAACTGAGACCAAAGCCCTAGAACAGGAAAAATCTGCAAAAAGCTATACAAAATTAATCAATAAAAGAGAAGAAGAGTTGAGCTGTTCTTCAAGAACCCAGTTACTTTTAATCCATTCATAATCTTAATTTTTGGCATCTGATTAGTCTATGTTCCCTTACAACTATACATGCAATTCCATCTTTATATGCCAAGTTAAGAAGCAAAAATGCCGCATACAACTTTTCTGTATTGTCTCTAGACAAAATGCTTTAAGGTGAGTAATCAAGAGTCTTATTGAGGTGTACTGTTGGCATACAGTGACTGAAAATACTTAACTTTGCAGCTTGTCCACATATTTCCTTTGTCTCAAAGCACAATCTGGTCCTAGTTATCACAGCAAACATTTGTTTCTTGCTGTGAGATTTTTCACAACAGCAAGATCAAGGCTTTTATTTTCTGTAAGTGACAGCATTAGGAGAAATCTGAAATTTTGTACAGAATATATTCTCAAAGGCTTTCACAGTCGGGATCCAATGGTTATTTTTTGGGGCTGTTTGGCCGTGTTCCTAAGGTTTTTCTTCCTAACGTTTTACCAGTCTCTGTGGCTGGTATTTTCAGAGGACAGGAGTTAGAACTCACTCTGAATTCTAAAAATCAGCTGAACATGCCCTGAAAGAAGGTGGACATGAAATTCTGTTTCAGAACACCGAAGTACTGGACAACACCAGCAATCATTATGTTAACCTACACAGGGAAGCTATTGAAATCCACAGACACCAGCAGAACTTCAACAAAAAAGAAGAAAGTCTAAAACTCAACAAAGCCTGGCTCTCAGCACTGAAAAATCCAGCCTGCAAAAGGTCAACAAACTCTACCCAGCCACAAGGACCAGTGATCATTGCACACAAAAGACCATCCAACAACACCCATCAATCACAGTCACAGATCATCTCTCCCCCTTACCACAACAATACACCCACAACAAAAAACATCCTGATCACCATAATCACCCAATCTCTTGAAAAGGACAAAAAACCTGATCCCGCAGCTACAAATACTCAACTATCATACACCAGAACACTAAGTTCTAACTCCTGTCCTCTGATGATGCCAGCCACAGAGATTGGTGAAACATTAGGAAAAACAACCTTCAGAACATGACCAAACAGCCTGAAAAAATCTGCAATAACCATTTGTACAGAATGTTTTTATTTTGTGCAAAATATGTTTTTCTGCAAAATAGACCTTTCCCCCCCCCCCACACACACATGTTTTGTCAGCTAAAATCTCCTAATACTTTGAATAACTCCTTGCTTATAACCTCATGGGGAAATGGGGGGGAGCCATCTTTTAATTTTTTTTCCATCTGTAAAAGTGAAATAAATGATTTCTAATTCTAGTCTCTAATAATCACCATGTACCTTCCCCTTTTTGAAAAGTTCTCCCTATCTAAGCATTATGTATGCTTGAAACTGGACTAACTATTTTTAGTTGGAGCAGCTTGCAATAAAGCATGTTTCTTGTTTTGCAGAGTAATTTGTGTGTGTATTTTGATGTATGGTGAATAGAAGGAATATAGAAAGCATAAGCCAGTATGCAGCTTCTTTGGTGAAAAATTAATAGCTTAAGGAGTTTAATGTTTGTTAAAATAATAGAACTGAAATATAAGATTTATTTCGTGGAATAGTTCTTTTATTTTCTTTCATTCTTCACATTTGCAAATGGTTTCCATGATAAAACTCTCTTTGATTCTTGAGTGCTACAGTTTTGGTGCTAAACTTTGGGAAATATTTTCAGATGATACCAAAATCAAATGAGTCTTCCCGCCAGCATGAAAGCCATCCTGAAGAGACTGAGGAAGAATTACGAGAACACCAGGCATTTTTAGAAGATCCATACATTGACAGGATATCAAACTCAAAGGAGGTTCAAGGGTTGGCCAGCATGGTTCAGGTGAAGCAAGAACCCACAGAAAGTGATGAAGATGGGGAATCGCAACAGGAACTAGAGCCAGGGCAGAGGCAAGCTGAACAGGAGCTGTTATTTAGACAGGTAAACTAGAATGCAATAAATGGAAGTATGTTTTTACTGTTCTAATTTTCTAGAAGCTTGTGTGTTTGTCTTTCCTTTTGCTTGAGGCAGAATATGAAACATGCAACCTATCTTTCCTTTAATATTTGAAATCAAGGTGCTTTTGCCCAGCTAGTTTGAACAGAAGCTGGAACACCAAGGAATGGGTGTCCATTGGCTTCATTCTTGTGACACTAGCTTGGATTATGCAGTTTCCACGATAAAAATAGCAGTTTCTGTTCACCAAAGAAGTACAGTGGGGTCTTGACTTGAGAACTTAATCTGTATTGGAAGGCGGTTCTCAAGTCAAAAAGTCTGTAGGTCAAGTCTCCATTGACCTACAGTGCATTGAAAACCGATTAATCCCGTAACAGGCCGTTTTTGTTCCATTTTGGTTTTTTCTGGTCTGTAAGTCAATTCTCAGGCTGCAAGTCAAACCTAAATTTTGTGGCCAGAGAAGTCTGTAACTCAAAAAGTCTGTAAGTCAAGCCGTCTGTAAGTCAAGGGTCCACTGTAAATTTTACTTTGTGAACAGTCTTGGGAAAACTTTGACTCAAATGGTGTTGGAGAAATATTTTGACTTAGCAAATAAGATTGGTTTCACCCCTGTGAAAACCCATGAGTCCCACCTTTCCCCCAGCACCTCTCTTCTCTTCTTCCATTTTTTTCTTCCTCTCTGTCCCTCTCCCTCCCCCAATTCACCCTGATGCTCATTGGCTTGTACCAGGATTATAAACCTAATAAGCCCAGTCACTCTCCCAGTGCTGTGTCTTTCTTCTTTCCTTACCCTCCAAATTATTTGTTTCCATGCTGATCTTTTTCTGCCTACACTCCACTACTCAGCTCAGTATTCAAGGAATATAAATGTAGGTTCTTCCATCTTTAGCTTAAATGATTCTCCACTGAGCTTGGGCAGTTGAGATATTACTTATCCAGTTATTTAACTTGGGAAAATTGGGGGTATATGTGCCCAATGTCTATTTTTCTAGCTATTACCATTTCACTAAGAAGACTACAACTCTCAGAACTCCTAAGCCAGCATAGCTTGTTGAGAAGTAACCCATCCAGTTATGCTAATCTGGCAATCATTAGTAGTCATGTAAATTTTTTATATATCTTGCTCTGACAGTTTGGTTTAGTAAGAGAAATAAAATTCCCAGAACTACTTGAGCTTCAGGAGGTGTAACCCATCCATTTATTCAAGCTGGAACATCTTGACACAGTTGTGTTATGCCTTCAAACAGTAATGTAACTGGGTTAAAATTTAGTAGCTTTTTTAACATTTGTGTAAAAACCCACACTTACTCCCCCCCCCCCACTACATGAAGTATGATGGGAGTTGTAACTTTTAATGATGCAGAAACTCATTAATTTGCTGCCTTTTTCTCTGGAAGGTTGGTGGTGAGGTTATTAACTGCTATTGAAAAGCAAGGCTCTTCTTTCTCAGGCAAATTATTGAGTGACCGTTGGATGTAAATAGCACTTATTTGTTAGTGTAATCTTTCTTCATAATAAGCAATAATGGATGGCCCATGTGTTAGGGATGCTTTAGGTATGAATTTCCTGTCATGACAGTAACACGGACTAGATGTCTGTTGGAAAACAAATGCTTAAAATTTATCTTTACCAGTGTGCATTTTAATTTATGTTTAAGGGTATATTGGTTTGTAATTAGGAGAATAGTGAACCCTTATTGATCTCCTTTAGCTTTCTACTTGGCTCTGTAAGACTGTACGATTGTCTATCCAAGAAACTCTGTCTGGCATTTGTGCCACCAGCTTATGTCTCAATAGTTATCCTATCTGTAACATATCACCTGTACACAAAATACAAAAAAAGTATTTGGATAGATTCATGCATCAGATACCTATATTTATAGGTGTCAGTTTACAGAACTAACTCACACATCCCGTTAATAGCTGAAAAATTCTATTGTGACTCCAGTCTAACATAGTAAAATTCATTTGTGAGCCCTGGAAATGATAATATGACACACTCTCTATAACAGCAAGCCCTTCTACTAGAACAGCAACGCATTCACCAGTTGAGGAACTACCAGGCATCCATGGAAGCAGCAGGTATTCCAGTATCTTTTGGAGGGCATCGACCACTTTCTAGAGCCCAGTCATCACCTGCCTCTGCTAACTTTCCGATGTCCATACAGGAGCCACCCTGCAAGCCCCAGTTTACGACAGGTAGGTTGCAGGACTATTTTCACACTATTAAGCATCACAATATGTTCAGTTTGCTATAATGGCTTTGTCTTAGTCTACTGTGTTGCAGGCAACTGAATTGCATCTAATTCCACTAAATACTCATAACCAACAAACAGTTTAAATGTAAGACTAAATCATTGTTCAGTACAGTGGTGCCCCACTTGATGACGACCCTGTTAGACGACGAAATCCCAGTTGAAGGGAAGACAAAAGGAGGAGTAATTAGAGTTTGTATAATTCTGAACCATGTTTTCATATTACACCTAAACTGGACTGTACAGAATATTAGATACCATATATATACAGTGGAACCTCTACTTATGAACTTAATCTGTCCCAGAAAATGTTCATTAGTTGACACGTTTATAAAATTTCCCATAGGAATGCATTGAAAACTATTTGATCTGTTCTGGTTGTTTTTTGTTCTTATCTAGAGGCACTGTTCGCAATTAGAAGCATTAGTTCCCATAGGAACTAATGCAAAGCTGTTTAATCCGTCCTCTACCACTAGGGGGAGAATTTTTCTTCCTTTGACCTAAGATGAACTTAGGTTTTTAAAAAAAGGGCAGGAAAGGAGGGAGGGAGGAGGGAACACCTTCTAAACAGAACACCTTTATAAACAAGGAGCTTTTAAACAAAACCAAGCCAAGCCAAGCACCTTTTAGCTTAAAAAGGAGGGCGGGAGGGAGGGAAGGAACAATGGGGAAAAGAGGAAAGAAAGAAAGAAAGAAAGAAAGAAAGAAAGAAAGAAAGTCATAACTGGCGCACACAGACCCCTCAGACAAAGATTTGTGCTGTTAAACACAAAAAGAGAGAAAAGAGAGAAGACAAGGGGGGAGAATCTTCAGTCTACAGTAGACTCCATTTTAAAATTCCATTTTAAACTCCATTTTAAAGCCTGCCTGCATCAACAAGCACCACAGTTTTCTGATTTTAAAAGAGACAGATCTTGGACCCACATTTTAAACACACATTTTAAAACAAAATACAGGTCACAGTACACAAACCCTAGAAGCCACAGAATCCAGCAAGCATTATTCCAGCACAGAACTCCTCATCACAAAAAGAGAGTCTAAACTGCATTTTACAGCCTGCCTGCATCAACAGCCAGCACAGCCCCTCACGGTATATTTTCTGATTTTAAGAAAAAAAGACAGTGGAGTCTAAACTGCATTTTACAGCCTGCCTGCATAAACAACAAGCAACCATTATAACATCAAACAGATCCCCAAAGGAAAAAAAAGACTTTGGAGGCACATTTTAAACCCACACATTTTAAAACAACAGAGAGATCACTGTACACAAACCCTAGAAGCCATAGAATGCAAAAATAAATAAATTTTGCATTTTAAAATTATAGTCTAATTTTCACATTTAATTTTAATTTAATATTACACTCTACTTTTTACATTTTAAATCCACACTGCAAGACCCATCAGGGCACAGAAACATAACCCTACCCCCCACCAAGCTGCAAAAAACCCTGTACAGTAAATACTGTACAGTGTATGTGCTCACCCAGAACAGGCAGTCTCTCTGTTAAAAAAAGTCAAAAATCCAAAAAAAGCAAAAAAAAAAAAAAAAACCCCACCAACAGTCTGTACAGTATAGTACCAGGCAGTACCAGGCAGTTCTGAAGACTCTCTCCCTATCCACTCTCTTAACCGCTTGGACGAGCGATGTTGCAGACAAACCGCCTCTTCACTGGCCAACGGTCAACTGAAAGTTCAAATTTCACGCTTTCCTCGCCTCCCCTGCGTTTTTTTTCCGTTCGTATCTTGAAGCTCCATTCATAAGTAAAAGCAATATTTTGCGAACAGAGCTGTTCGTAAGTTGGATTGTTCATAGCTAGGGACGTTTGTAAGTAGAGGTTCCACTGTAGATTGGTTTTGAGCAAAGTACTACATAGTTGAGACATTTAATTTCAAAACCTACCCATAATTTTAAATTAAATCAATGAATATAATTTTTCAGCAGTTTATCTGTTTGCTTGCTTGCTAGCTGGCTTTATTTTGGTTATTTTTATTTGTTTTATTTATTGAATTTATACCCCACCCATCTAGACCGAAGTCTACTCTGTAAAAAATGTGTCGTACATATTTTATTTTGGCATGAAATGAAACTGAAGTTTTGTCTTTGTCATATATATGTAAAAATTTTGTAATTAATAGTAGGCTTATATATGTTCATAAATATGTCTCACAATGTCTAGTGGCATTTGCATCCAAGTAAGAATAAACTTGACAATGTGCAGGAATTATTAAGTAAGCATGGGATTGATGTCTTATGTTGTATCCTCTGATGCAGGCCTTGTATATGACACATTGATGCTAAAACATCAGTGTACCTGTGGAAACACAAACAGCCATCCTGAACACGCAGGAAGAATCCAGAGCATTTGGTCACGACTTCAGGAAACAGGTCTTCGTAGCAAGTGTGAGGTAATGGATGCCCTTTTAGAAGGAAGGGCAAAAAGCCTTGTTATATTGGGTGAATGGGGATTGCTGTATACAGTGGGGTAATGTCATAAAAATGGCAGAGATCTCTGGGTCTGTAATACTCCAAGCCTTCAAGGTTTAAAGGGTGTCAGGTGGATAACATTTTCCTGATTAAAACTAGCCCAGCACGGAGAAGGCTGAGCTGGAACTTTCTAATGTACTTAGTTTTTTTAAATGTTTATGGTATTTTTGTCTGAATATCCAAGTAGTGCACATTGACTCTATCACATAGCATTCCGTCAATTAATTTTATTGTATATGTAATCCAGGTTGGATTTTTTTGGAGGGTGGGGCAGGAATTGTAAATTGGGATTGCCACATTATGTGAATGTACTTTATATATTTATACGTTTGATGAATTTTCTGGATAGTGGTGTATCTGAGTTAATGCAGTCTTTACATGAACATGAATCAGAATTTCAGTCCAAGCACTGTTTGCATTTCAGAGAGAATCTGCCTATGGTCTGTATTAATTTGGAAGAAATAGTTCACAAAATAGAACAATTTCTGAGTACAGCAGTAGTGAATGTTTAGATCAGGGGTGTCCAACCTTTCACCTTCCCTAGGGCACATTAGAAGATGAAAATTTGGTTTGGGCCGCACATACATTTGGTTTGGGCCGCAAGGGGGGGAACCCTAGCCTTCCTCCGCAGCCCCACTCCAAGCGCACTTACCGGCAGCTGCGATCTTAGATAGCAGAGGCTGCCAGCTTCGACTCCGGCAGCTTTATGGGGCGGTGGAGTGCAATCAATGCAGCCCCCCCGTCCCCTCCCCTCCCACTCCTTCCTTCCTTCCCTCTCTCCCCCTATACTGTTGTGACATGCCCCGGCCACATTCTGTCCGCAAGCGCTGGCAGTGTAACTTGAAACTTTGGAATTTCTTTAAAAGTAAAAAATTGCACTAGGCCGCATTATGAGCTGACCTCGGCCGCAGGTTGGACAAGCCTGGTTTAGATGCTCTATGGTCTTTCAGCATGAAGAGGTACCCAAAGGGCTCTATAGTACACTCACACATCACATTAAGGCATGATTTGTGTCACCATGTCAAAGTTAAAATTTGTGCAGCAGGCAATCCAGAAAGCCGTAGTTTGTCTCCAGTGTTTTGATTTGTGTCTAGTTGTAGTTTGTTTCTCACCCATCCCTTTTGCCTCTCCTGTTCTGGAAGTGCCTGTTACATACAGCTATGACATCACCTGCCCGTCACTGCTGAAGCTGTGTGTCATCTACCAATGGCATGACGGAGGGTGGGACATAAGGGGTGGAGCTGTTGTATATAAGGGGAGTGAATGGTGTGAGGGCTTTGAGATAGGGCTTTGAGATAGGGACGGTTAGGGCTTGGAGATACTGAGAGATAAGAACTGTGATACATTGAGAGAGTCTGTGAGAGTGGGTGTGTGATAGTTATAATATTATAGTGATTAACGTATTACTTATATTCAAGTGATTTACCATTCCTTTTGTTTGTACACAATAAACCTAAGTTTTTATTTTGAAATCATACTTTGGCCTGAAGCTTTATTTGAGAGAATGGTTGGTGGCAGTGGAAACGAAGAGTGATTGAGTGTGACGTAACAGCCCCTTTGTGAGGTATAAGGTGGCTGTTACAATAAAATTGGTGTCCAGCAGCGGGATATGAGTATTCCAGTAAAACCTTGGCAAAATTGTGCCCAGAGCAAGGGTCTTCAGTTAGGGTCATCTGAAGTGGAGAGCATGGGTCACCTTCTAGGGCTTGGCTCAAGGGGAGGAAAGCCTAGTAGAGGGGCGCTGAAGCTTCAGAGTGAAAAACAGACAGGGGAGCTCTGTGGAGTCCATTTTGTGTGGGGAGAGTGGCCCAAAGCAAAGGCTGTGGTGTTTTGGCCAGCATGTCCTGAGTTTAGGGAAACTCTGAGGGGACATAGCGAAGGCCAAGGGCAGCAAAGCTGAGGGATCTCCGTTTGTACAGCTAAACCTAGGTCAAGGTAGCTGTGTGAATTCAAGATTGGTGCCAGAGGCAGAATAATTAAACTGTGTTTGGCAAGAGGCCCAGCTTAAGGGGCAGAAGCATAGTTACAATTGCTAGCTGATGGTGCTGGAGAAGGCTACAACTTTATAACACAGACCAATAGCACAGGAAAAAAGTGACTTTAAACCAAGGCTTGAAAGTTGATATAAGAGCCTTTGGTGAAATAAAATGCTCTTAACCCGAAGTAGAAAAGATGAACTAAGACCATCTGAAATGGCAGCTAGTTCAGATGAAGAGATTAGTGGGGGAGGGGAAAGATTTTCCTCAGCTCAAGAGAAAAGGTCCTCTAGAGAAGATTTAACAGACCTCAGAAAATTTGTGTTAGCACAAGCACATGAATACAGAATGAAACAGCTAGAGATGGAGGAAAAAAGGAGACAGCTAGAATTAGAAAAGGAGGAAAGAATGAGACAGAGAGAACGAGGTAGAGAAAGAGAGGATGGCTTTTGAAATCAAGAGAGTGGAATTAATGAACCAGAACAATAACAATAATAGAAATTCCAATTCTGAAGACGGGCAGTTGTCAAAAGCAGATCTAAAGAAATTCCCTACTTTCAAACAGGGAGACTGTCCAGAAGCATTTTTAACTCTTTTTGAAAGAGCGTGTGCTGATTTTTCAATCAGACAGTCAGACAAAATGATTATTCTGAGAGCTCTAATTAGTGGAAGCCTCGCTGAGGTTTACGCTGAGATGCCTATTGAAAAGATTAAAGATTATTCTGAATTTAAAAAGTTGGTGTTTGCCAGGTATGGCATCAATGCAGAACATCTGAGGCAAAAGTTCAGAACACTAACAGAAACCTGATGAGTCTTACTCACAGTTAGGGGCCAATTTGGCTAAATATGTAGATAAATGGTTGGCGCAGGAGAAAGTGGAGACAATTCAGCAATTGAAAAACATTATAGGATTGGAACAGTTTTATTCCCTTCTACATGGTGAAATTAAATATTTAGTCAAAGACAAGAAACCTCTAGATTTGAAACAGGCAGGGGAAATTGCAGATTTCATCTCACAAATCAGAAAACCTATGTATTCTGAGGGAAAGAGTATGAGAAAAACATGGGAGGACTACAATAGATATCCCAAGGGACAAGTTAAAAGCCAGCAAAAAGGAGCGGCCATTTTGTGGGAAAGCCTTCAGAACAGGGCCAAGCCAGAAGCCAGATTTTGGAGGGAAAAGGAAAAGGGGCTGGAAAGGGTCCATGGACTGATAGAATTTGCTTCATCTGCCATGAAAAAGGCCATATTGCGTCCCAATGTTATAAAGCAAAAGAAAATAAAGAAATTTTACCTCAGAAAATGAATTTAAACAAGACTAAATCTGTTTACTGTATTCAGAGGGGACAGATAACTCCACCAAGGGAGGAGGAGTCTGTTGTCATAGCAACGCCAATAGAGGTCTCTACAACAGATGAGTTTAATGAAGATAATATTCCTGTGGCTGAAATAAGACATTGTCTACTTATAAGAACTGATCCCCAATTATTTGAAGCAGCTGGTGATAATATAGGAATTTTAGAACAACTACAGTGGTGCCTCGCATAGCGAGGTTAATTCGTTCCGGATTAACCTTCGCTATAGCAAAAAATCGCTGAACGGGACAGGGAAAGCCATTGGAATGCATTAAACATCGTTTAATGCGTTCCAAAAGGCTCCTTTACTCACCGTTCAGCGAGGTTTCCTATGGCCGGCAGCCATTTTCGCACCCTCGTTAAGCGAGGGGAGGGCGCGAAAACGCTGCGCGCGGCCATTACGGAGCTTCCGGCGGCCATTTTGTCCACCGAACAGCTGATCGTCGGGGCTTCGCTTTGCGAAGATCGGCAAGCGGTCGCATTAGCGATCCAAAAAAACGGATCGCTATGCGATTTCGTCGTTATACGGTGCGCTCGTTAAGCGAGGCACCACTGTATTTAGCATTAAGAGACACGTGCTCTCAGGTTACACTGTGTCACCCTGATATCATACCACAAAATCACATTATACCAAATGAAAGTATGACAATTAAAGGAATAGGGGAAGAAATAGTTGTTTTGCCTGTAGCAGAAGTGTTAGTTCGTTATAAGGGCTGGCAAGGAAATTGGCGTGTAGGAATTTCCTCGCAAATGCCTTTAGCTGTACATATTGGGACAGACCTCTCTGAGCATGTTAAGAGAGTGTTAGTTCTTACACGTTCACAACAAGACCAAACAGAGGCAGCTGAAAAAGTTACTGACTTTCAGGAGGGAGAAAATGAAAATATACAAGTTGAGGCATTTTCACTTGAATTACCCCAAAGCAGTATATTTTCCCAGGAGCAGCAAGCAGATCCCACTTTAAAATGTTGTTTTGAGAAAGTGTCAAGCCTGGAATTATCCCCTGAATCCCCTGAAAGGTTCCTTATTAAGCAGGGTTTACTGTATAGAGAAACACTGATGAACATTTCAAAAGGGGGACATGAGATTCAAAGCCAGTTGGTAGTTCCTGATAAATATCGCCAAATTATTTTAGAAAGGGGACATTCTGATATATTTGCTGCACATTTAGGGATAAATAAGACCAAGCAGAGAATAACTCAAAACTTCTATTGGCCAGAAATAGGAAAACAAATTAAAAATTTCTGTCAGAGATGTGATGTGTGCCAGAGACAGGGTAATAACCGTGACAGGACTAAGGCTAAGCTGTGTCCATTACCCGTAATCTCTACACCTTTCAAATGCATTGGCATGGACATTATAGGACCGTTGCCTAAGGTCACAAAAAGGGGAAACAGATTTATTCTCACCATTGTTGACCATGCCACAAGATACCCTGAGGCGATTCCTTTGAATAACATTGAGACCCATACAGTGGCTGATGCACTTTTAAGCTATATGAGTAGAATGGGTTTTGCTTCAGAGATTATAACTGATTTAGGACCATTGTTTACTTCCAAACTTATGAAGAGACTATGGCAGATTTGTGGTATTAAACATTTAGAAACTTCCCCAGATCATCCACAGAGTAATGGGTTAACAGAAAAATTTAATGGAACCCTTATGAGAATGATTAAAGCCTATTTAGCAGAAAACCCAAATAACTGGGACCAGAAATTGCAATTATTGCTATATGCCTACAGATCAGTCCCACAAGAAAGTACCGGGTTCAGTCCTTTTGAACTGCTATTCGGGAGAAAAGTGAAAGGACCACTTGATTTGATTAAGCAAAATTGGGAACAGATTGTAGAAGAAGATCCTTAAAATGTAGTCTCATACATAGACACATTAATGAACAACCTCAAAAGAAATTTAGAGTTGGCTGCTGAAAACCTGCAAGCCCAGAAAATTAAACAAAAAGTTTGGTATGATAAAAAGGCTAGGGAACGACAGTTTAACCCTGGAGATGAGGTGCTGATGTTGAGGCCCATCAAGGGGAGCAAACTACAATCGAACTGGGCAGGACCTTATAGGATCATTTCCAAAATGAGTGATCTTAATTACATTATTGAAGGAGATGAATACCTAGGCAGGAGGGTAGTTCATGTAAATGCCATCAAGCCATATTATAGAGAGGAAAAGAGAGTGCTTTTTGCAATGAAAGCAGCTGATAAAGAAGAACATGATTTGCCATACTGGGAAGGAAGGGATGAAATAAAGTTCAACCCAGAGGAGTTGAAGATCAGCCCTGCACTCACCCTAGATCAGCAGAGGGAACTAAAGATGTTGGTTACTAAGTATCAACAGGTCTTCTCAAGCAAGCCTGGTTTAGCCAAGGGAGTGATGCATAGAATAGATACTGGAAATGCACCCCCGCAGGCAGTAACCCCATACAGAGGAACCGGACCTTATGTGAACAAGGTGCGCAAGGAGCTAGATGGGATGCTAAAAGAAAATGTTATTGTGTCATCGTCTAGCCCTTGGTCAGCTCCAATAGTTTTGGTCGACAAACCAGATGGAAGCATTAGGTTCTGTGTGGATTACAGAAAATTAAATCTAGTAACCAAACCAGATGCTTACCCATGCCCAGACTTGACAACCTGATTGAAACCATTGGGGGTTATCAATACATTTCCTGTTTAGACTTGACTAAAGGGTTTTGGCAAGTGCGGATAGACCCTAGAGATCAAGAAAAGACTGCTTTTTTTAGCCCTTTCGGCTTATTCGAGTTTCGTGTCCTCAGTTTTGGCCTTAGGAATTCCCCAGCTACATTCCAAAGGCTGATGGACAAAACTCTGCAAGGGCTCAGTGCATTTACAGTTGCCTACATTGACGATATAGGGATCTTTAGCAACACCTGGCAGGATCACATGTGTCACCTAGAGTTGGTACTGCAGTGGTTGAAAGCAGTGGGGTTAACAGTAAAAGCAAATAAATGTCAGCTGGGTAGCCCCGAGATGAAATATTTGGGTCATATGGTAGGGGGAGGTGTAATCAAACCCCTAGAAGAAAAGGTAGAGGCAATACGTAATTGGCCTAGACCCAATACCAAGAAAAAAAATTAGATCCTTTTTTGGTTTAGTGGGATACTATAGAAAATTTATCCCCAGGTTCAGCGAAATTGCAGCACCATTGATCGAGCTGACGAGGAAAAGGAGTGATGACTGCATCCCATGGTCCAGTGACTGCGAGGAGGTGTTCGGGAAGCTGAAGGAGGTGTTAACCAACCACCCTGTGTTGCGTGCTCCATACTTCGATAGAGAGTTCATCATATACACCGATGCATCCAACGCCGGGGTAGGAGCCGTGCTGTGCCAGTGTGATGACAACGGAGACCAGCATCCTGTGTCCTACCTGAGCAAGAAACTTCAGAAAGGCGAGAAACACCTGTCGACCATTGAGAAAGAATGTTGGACCATTGTGTACGCAGTCCAGAAATTAAAACCTTACATCTGGGGGACACACTTCGTTCTGTGTACAGACCACTCACCTCTGATGTGGTTAAAGACTATGAAAGCCCAAAACAGCAAGCTAATGAGGTGGGCTTTAATTTTACAGGACTATGACTTCGAGGTTAAGGTGGTCAAAGGGACTATGAACTGTGTTGCTGACACCTTATCCCGAAGACCAGATGAAAAAAATTGGGCTCTTGAAATTAATAACTGTGTTTAATAAGTTATGAAAATATGTGGTTATTGGAATATTGTTCTGTATATATATATATATGCAATTGATTATATAAGTGTAAGTATATTTTGAATTATATATTTATGTAAGAATGTGCCTAATATATTAATGGTAAGTGTTGAAATGTGGGGAAAATGTAATGTTTGATTTTGTTTCCAGTTGTTTTGGGTGAAAAGCACCTTAGCTTTCCCCCACAAAACAACTTTTAAAGGGGGGGAGGTATTGTTACATACAGCTATGACATCACCTGCCCGTCACTGCTGAAGCTGTGTGTCATCTACCAATGGCGTGACGGAGGGTGGGACATAAGGGGTGGAGCTGTTGTATATAAGGGGAGTGAATGGTGTGAGGGCTTCGAGATAGGGCTTTGAGATAGGGACGGTTAGGGCTTGGAGATACTGAGAGATAAGAACTGTGATACATTGAGAGTCTGTGAGAGTGGGTGTGTGATAGTTATAATATTATAGTGATTAAAGTATTATTTATATTCAAGTGATTTACCATTCCTTTTGTTTGTATACAATAAACCTAAGTTTTTATTTTGAAATCATACTTTGGCCTGAAGCTTCATTTGAGGGAATGGTTGGTGGCAGTGGAAACGAAGAGTGATTGAGTGTGACGTAACGGCCCCTTTGTGAGGTATCAGGTGGCTGTTACAGTGCCCCGCTTGCTGCAGCCGATGCTACTTCCCCCAACTCATTTGTCCTCTGTAGCCTGATGTGGCATTGTTGGTTTTATAGTCCATTGAATCTGTGGAGATTTGGTGAGTCAACTCCTCTGTGAGCCTACTTTAGTTGTGACTTACTATGTTAAGCAGCAGGACTTCAGCCACTGAGTCAAACAAGTGCTATTTCATTTGAAGTTTATTATTTGTTAAATCCATCTTTTTAAGGTTGTTGTAACATAATCAGTTGTACTGAGCCAGTTGAACTAGTTAAGAGAATAATTACTGTATGCTTTTTATTATTGTTAAAATACATTCTTTCCATTAAGTTCAGAATCCAAAATAGGAAAAACATAGTCTCATAATTATTTGTGATTCTTTATTGTAAGAAATAATTATTTAAAATTTCATCATGAAATATCAATTTTGTCAAATCCCAAGATCAATTTTTGGAAAATAAATATGTGTATAACTTCTGTTAGTCCACCTCTCTCCTTACTTCTTGTATTAAATTAATGTAAATGCAATTTCAGTTCTTTCTTCTTTCTTTCCTTCTTTGCAGTGTATACGTGGAAGGAAAGCGACTCTAGAAGAGCTACAGACTGTTCATTCAGAAGCGCACACATTGCTTTATGGTACCAATCCTCTGAACAGACAAAAATTGGACAGCAAGAAACTGTTAGGTATAGAATGGAATTTAGTGTTTTCTACATCTTTGCATATTAGTCTGTGCAGCTTGACAGTAGTAATTTGTGGATAGCTATGTATATAAGAATTGGTGTTGAAGTAATTTTTATGAACTGGGTTCCACTTCAGTGTTATGTGAGTTTTCTGTATGTTCCAGTCCACATAAACTACCATAATAGCATGCTACCTGATAAAGGTTTGTGCATGCACAGAAATACAATCGCAAGCCCTTGTAGCTTCACTGTGTGTATTGGTTCACCATCATTTGCAAAGGTCTGCTTTGGGGAAATTAAACTAGTAAATAGCATCTATGTTTTTGCTGGGAAATTAGTTGTATGTCAAGTCATAATTAGATGTTCCATGGTGCTCAACACACATTTCTTTAATGAGGTTTGTTAATATACAAAATGTATATTTGCAACATTGTAAAAACCAAACCGAAGCAAGACATATATAGATATACAGAATCAACTTATCCTCATAACACATTATTAAGTCCTTGACCATTGAGGAATGGTTGTGACTTAGTTGTAGAGCATGTGCTTTACATTAAGAAAGGTCCAAATCTGAGACTCCCCAGAGCTCCAGCCAGAGAAGAAGAAATACTACCTGAAACCCTGGATAATTGTTAGCTGTTGTGAACAATACATAACTAATACTCTGGCTGGGTGTAAGGCAACTTTTTATATTCTTGACCAGATAAAATAACTTATCTTAGCGTGTCTATACTAGACCCATAAATAGGGCTGAATCACACTTTCCACTGGTGATTGTTACAGAACATTCATCCTTTCTTCTTCATGTGGCATCCTTCCATTCAGACCTTTCCAGATGATTTCCCAGCCCTCCAAAGCAAGTTCTGGGGCCACCCAGGGGGGCTCAGTGGAGAACCCACCCACCCCCATTCTGATGAATTCTGCTATTCCTCTGGCAGAAATACAGAACTGGGCACGACTCATAATTTAAAGCATTTTTATATGTAAGTAAAATTAGACACAACTATGCATTAAATCAGTTTTATGGCTCTGGAAATTTGGCTTAACATTTGAAAATGCATGGTTTAAAGCTGATACAGTATTGGATGTGATATTGGAGAATCTTACACAACCCAAATCTATGTATATGCAAAGCTTAAGGAAGTTACATTTAAAAACTAAATATTTTCAGTTAGAATGCTAATCCCACAATAATCTGTTACCTATTAGAGAGGTTTTTAAAAGTAACATCTTGCTTGCTTATTTCTCAGAGATAAAACAATTGTCTTTTAGTTACTTTGGGAGGAAAATGCAGGTGCTAAAAGCATCACACTTTCCCTATGTGCATTGTATTATTGCCTGACTACCCATGACAAAGCATGAGGAAGCAGCATGAGGCATAGTAGAAGCCAGCATTTGAACTAAGATACATTCATCTTCCATCATTTAGTGACATTATAACATTATATACAAAAAAATAATAATAAAACCTTTATTGGCATATAAAATAAACATAACCAAACTAGTTTGTTAACGAACTAACAAACTTCATATAAACTATAAAAGTGATCTTAAAATGTGAGTTATACCACACACACAAAAAATGAAATTATAGCTGAAGTTACATTTGTAATGTGATGTAATTATACCTTTCATCGCAAGAAAGATCACTTGCAAATTTCTTACTTGCAACTAGTTAACTCCAGTTTCTTTGTATCTGTACTTGGAACAAAGCCTTTTCAGTTGGAGTACATCATTAATCAATTAGATATTTTACAAGACTGAAATATAATTAATACCCAACAGCACAGTTTAAGAACAATTGGTCTTCTCATATTGACATCATTAGATTTTTTTTTACTGGTGACACATTTGGCTAGGAAGTTTAGCTTGTTTGTGCTTCTGTGTGTTAGACATTTAATGAATAAGCGTAATGAACATGTCGAAAAAGTTGTATTCTGTGATTTCAATAAAAGATAGATTTTTTAAAGAATAACTTGACATGTCAAAAGTTAATTGGTAATAGATGAAAAGGTTTTTTGTGTTTTGCGTAATTATTATTGCAACAGATTTGGGAAAGCATTAATATGTTTTTCTCAATATTCCTCCCACAAAATACAAAATTTCTGTTTCAGGTGCAAAAAGATAAAAACATTAGTAAATGACAAATAATGGTAGCCAACCAACTAATTATTCATCTGTTTTCTTCTCATTGTCATATATCTTGACATTGTGCCAAGTGGTAGTTCAGGAACAGAGCAACCAGGTCTTATCAGAATAGAAATTATAATCTTGGAAGGCATGCACCTTGTAGCTCCTAGTAGTAATTTCTGCATCTTTTTTTGTAGATAAGCAGCTTTTCCTGCCATGTGTGCTGTGATTTTTATATATTTGCCTGTATATTGGTTAATAATGCGGCATTCTCAGTCAGATAGAGGACCACTTCAAATATGAGTGTACTATGCTTGTTATGGAAAAACAGCTGCTGACACTCATACCTATGGGTCTAATTATGCCTGCACAGAATGTTCTAGAATCTTCCATTGCTGAGCCTTGCATTTTGATGGGAGCCCCATTCACTCAAATGAGCATGTCCAGACATTTTTCTCTTTTTTTACCTTAGCCTTTTTGTTCACCACTGAAGCAGCCACATCTTTGAGTTGCTCCATCCTTCTCATCTTCTCAATGCTAAACCTTTTTATATCTGAATGTAAATAGCTTACTACACTTTTGTTCTTCTTTTTAATGACCTTTTTGTTCTCCTGTGTATATATTAAAACAGGATTAACAAATAACAAGATTAACAATAGTAGTTAGCCTTGTTGTTCCTATCCTATTGGTTTCATGGCCCCCAAATCCCTCTTCAAAAAGTATATGGCTTGCAGAGCTAAGATACCTGTCTCTGACAGACACTCTGTGTCTTAAGTGCTTGAGTGAACTCCATTACACTCACACATGCAGACAGTGCCTGGTATTTACCCTACCTCCAAGGTAGGAAAAATAGGGAGGCTACATATGAGCATTAATTTGGGACAAGGCAATATTCTCTTCAGATTTGTTCAAGAAGACTTAACCTTCCAATCCTTAGACTGTAGGAATCTCAAAACAATCTTCTGAACGTACTATTGAGATATCAGTTTTGATGACCTCACCATCATCAGTTTTTAGTCCTATACCTCTAGTTTCAGCACCATCAATATTGACAACAGCACAACCATTACTTAAAATATCTATCTCAGTACCAAGCAGTAAAAAAAGATCAGTGCAATGCATTGCCACCATTCCTATTCATCAGACTCCAAAAAAGAAGTAAAAAATGAGAATTCCTAATGATCCATCTTTTAAACTACCATGTATTTCTATACTGATCCCTGAGGGTTCACCTACAAATCTTCTGAAATTACAGAACCTGAAGGAAAGTAGCAGTTGTCACATTTGATTAAGGAAGCATACATATCCAATTTGTATACCTTGCTTCAAGGTGCCACTGCCATGGATGTTGGAAGCTTCCTAAGATACAGAGTTTCTAATTCTGAAGAGGTTCTTGGGAAATTTCTAGTAGCTGCAGTGTCCCCTAACTAAGGGAATTCTATGTACTAGACATTGGACAGTTCCCTCAAGACTGGATTGGTATCAGTCCCAATCTCATTTGAGAGATTGTGTTCCAGACTCCTACTGTTCTTTGACTGTTATGTGCTGTCAAGTCAGAAATGACTATAGCAATCCCTATTAAGGTTTTAGAAGATTAGTCTGCATTATTGACTACAGCAAAGCCTTTGACTTTACTGATCATGAAAAACTGCCAGCACTTGATTATGCCTATGCGTAACTTGTATTATGGATAATAAGCTGCCGTTAGTACAGAATATGAAGAGACAGAATGTTTTCCTATAGGCAAAGATACTGGACAAGGATGCTTTTTATGCTCTTATCTTTTCAATCTGCATGCACAACATAGTGTATGGAAAGCTAGACTAGATTCAGATGAAGGAGGAGTAAAAATTGGTGGAAGAAACATTAACAATTTACAATATGCAGATGACACTGCCTTAGAGGCAGAAAGCAGCAATGGCTTGAAATGACTTTTAGTGACACTGAAAGAAGACAGTTTCAAAGCAGAACTGCAGTTGAACATTAGGAAGACAAAAATCATGACTACAGAAGAACTACACAACTTTAATGTTGATAATGAAGAAATTTAAATACCTAAAGATTTTTTATGCCTTGTTCAACCATCAACAGAGACTCCATCCAAAAAATCAGACAAAGACTGAGACTCTGAAGGGCTGCATTGAAGGAATTAGAAAAAAAATAATTAAGTATAAGGATGTGTCACTGGAGATCAAGATCATCCACATTCTTGTATTCCTGAATATTGTGTATGGGTGTGAAAGCTGGATAGTGAAGAAAGCTGACAGGGGAAAAATATTCATTTGAATTGTGGTGCTGGAGAGCTTGGTGGAAAACCCTAGACTACCAGAAAGACAAACAAGTGGGTTCTAAGGAAAATTACACCTGGATTATCTCTGGAGGCAAAAATAATGAAGCTGAGACTGTCCTGTTTTGGTCACATCATAAGAAGGCAGAATTCTCTGGAAAAGGCAATAATGTTGGGAAAGTTTGAAGGCAGCTGGAAAAGAAGATGATCATGTACAAGATGGATTGGTTCCCTAAAGGAAACCACAGGCTTGAGTTTACAAGAGCTGAGCAGGGCTATTGATGACAGGAAATTTTTGGAGATCTCTCATTCATTTGGCCACTGTAAGCTGGGGGCACCTTAATGGCATGAAAGAATAACATTAGGCTATTCAAGGTAAGCGAAGTATTTATGGACCAGTTTTTTCAGTTCCACCCCCCAGCAAGTTTCCATGGTGGAACTGGGGACTGAACCTATGTCTGCTGAATCCCATTGATCTGTATCACTTTATTCCCATTGGGAGTATGTATATCACACTTGTTGGACAAGATGCTCTGGGGCTCCTTAATAACTTTGAAACCAGAAATCCATATACCATAATGAAGCACATCATGATACGGGGTGTCACATTGATAATCCATAGTACATAATCCATGGGCCTGTGAAGACTGGGACTCATATTGCACAAGGAAAATTTCTGTTTATTCCCCTGTACCAAAAATGACTCTCATACACTCAATTTTAGTTCTGTAAGCACTGATTCATTCAGTATTGAGCTTAGTTATACCATCTTTAGATGAGGCAAAAAATGATTCACCACTTCATTCCACTGCTGATAGTGACTCAGAGTGGTATGACTGATTCTTTCCCTGATTCTCCAGAATTAACTTCAGCTTCACCAGATGATCATATAGTTCAGCGGTCCCGTGGACCGGTTGGAGGTGCGGGCTCCCACGGGGGGGGGGGACCCCACGCTTGCAGGTGGGCATGTCACGCTTGTGGGTGGGCATGTCTCACTTGCAGAGCGGCATGTCGCGCTCATACATGCATGGGGGCAGAGATCCTTGTCCGCAGCCCAGTTCAAGAAAGCCCACGGACCGGCACCAGGCCGCAGACCGGGCGTTGGGTACCTCTGATATAGTTGATACTTCAGCCAATAAGGTCATTCAGTCCTTCTTGGATCAGATGTGGAGAATGGCTAAGTACTGGGCTTAGAGATATAAAAACCAATTGCAAAAACCTTCAGTCCCTTATGCAGGAATGTTTAGTTTATGTGTCTGTTCACACCACAATACCTAGACTACTATCCCTTTTTCAATTTATATATCAATCTTGGCAGAAACATTCATTTCAAACTACCATCAGAACTGGCTGCTTGTACAGAGCAGTAGAAAGGAATTCCAAGTTTTTGTTTAGATGCATTATACTTCATGGTCTCTGTGATTTACACCAGTAGGTTTCCCACACTTGCACAGACATCTCTGGAATTTTCCAGAGCTTTGGGGAAAAAATAACACACATGCTCCCACTGAGCATGCTCTCAACACCACTGCTTATCCTCAGTTCTCTTTAGCTGCTGCTGAGGAAACACCTTCAGAGTTTTTTTAGAGCTTTCATATACACAGTTTTTGTATGTACTTACCTTTGTTAATGTCATCTGTTCTCCATTTTTAATCTTTGTTTTTTTTTCTCCCTAAAAAAACAAGAAAAATATTCACGTTCATCTATCAAATTTCCTGCCTTTTTATGGCCTCACCAGACCTTTTAAAGAAATATGTCTCTTGTAACAAGAAGATACCTCTGTGAGATGGACATTCTGTTGTTTGGGCAAGGGGTGTCAGATACACAGTTGCCAAATTTGTAAAAAAAAATTGTGAAAGTTGCAGTCAGAATTTACAATCCAGACTACAGTTTTACTTGTGGGAAAACTCACCAAACAATCAGTACTTTCTCAAAATATCAAACTACAACATTGCTTTCTTCCATTTCAATTTATGAGGCACCATCTAAACAGTTATTCATAGAGACAATTCAATAAGAAACAACATAGGCTGATTATGATGGATGATCAGACCTCACAGCAGTCATACCTCCACAACACTTGCTTGATAGCAATACTGAGGACAGGCCATCTGCTTTTAAATCCACCTTTAAAGCAGCTTTGGTTTCAGCTGCAAAAAAGAGAAAGAGATATAAATGTTAACCATCCTAAGAAGGCAAGACAAAACAAAGGCATAAAAAACAAAGAACATCAATCTCTTTCTCAGCCTCATGCATCTCCGTTATGGTGTTCACCTCAAATTAAAGAACAAGATTTAGTTTGTCTGGGATAACTATCTGCAGAAGAAACATCTCAGAAACATGTGCCATCCCTCACTTTTAGACATTCGCCTGAATGAAACCAAGCTACTCAGCAAACTGAAGTAGAATCCCTTTGTGAAACCTTTAAAGAGAGCACCAAAACTCACCCCTATACAGTGGTGCCCTGCTTGACGACAATAATGCGTTCCAGCAAAATCGCTGTACAGCGAAATCATCGTCAAGCGGGGAAAAACCCATTGGAATGCATTGAAAACCGGTCAGTGCGTTCCAATGGGGGAAATACCTGCTCATCCAGCAAAAATCCTCCATAGGCGGCCATTTTGCGATGCCTGTGTAGCGAAAATAGGTCTGGAAAACAGCGGGGAGCCATTTTGCAAACCGCCAATCAGCTGTTTTTAATCATCTAGTGAATAATTGGTTTGCGAAGCAGGGTCCAAATCGTGAAACAAAAAACCCCATTGAAACCATCGGTTTGCAATCGCAAAAATATAGTGATTGCAAAAAATTCGTTAAACAATTTCGTCGTCAAGCGAGGTCATCGTCAAGCAGGGCACCACTGTACTGAAGTTGATATTGCCAATCATAGGTATAAGAAACGTCTCAGGGCAGGGGAGTAATCAATGCCGAAGCCAATATGTCCTCCTCCATACTACTTTGGTGCCACGGCTCCTTTGTATCTAGACCCTGTATGGCACTTTCCACCACCTTGTTTCAAATACCACAGGGTGCAGAGGGAGAAGCAAGTCAGCACTCTCCAGTGTCACCTGTATGCTATGTCAGTTATTTATGCTCATTGGTATAGAACATGCAGAGATTCAACATAACAATCGCCAGAGCCTCGAAACTGTGATGGTCACTAGAGCAGTCAAAATCAAAATCAATGCAGTGGATACACTGAGTCTATTGTAAGTGAATAAATTGAATATATTGAATCCATGCAAAATATATGAAGGTATGGGTTACAACTTCATAATACAGAGAGAGAGTTAATACTTTGTAGAGTGCAATGATACTTGTCTAAAAATGTCTAAGACCATTTAAAATGACTTTTAGCATATAGCAGTACAAAAATGAATATGATACATCTGAGAGTCAATGATAAATCTCTGAGATTAAACCTCTTGTTAAACTACAGCATATTGAAAAAGTAACCTTAACTTTCTCATAAAATCATGTTTCAGAAAGATATTAAGATACAAAATCAACAACAGACACCCTTCTAAGATCAGTAAATTGAATACCCAGCTCGCATAATTGCTGCATAATTAAATTATAAACTGCCTAGGCAGTGCTTTGATCACTATAGGGCAATATATAAGCAGCACACTTCATGTACTTGTTTGCATTAACATCTGTCTATAAGCAGGAAAAATAACAATTCATACATCATCACCTTCACTTGAAAGTGACTTAAATGTATATATCATTTGTCCACTACATATATTTTAACAATAGGAATGAGATGTGTTAATTGTATTGAGCATTATTACATCTTTTTCCCCATTAATGTTTATTATAAATCAAATATAAATCAAACATATATCACTTCAAGCAAAATGCAATACAGTGGTGCCTCGCACAACGAGTGCCTCACACAACGATAAATTCACACAACGATGGCTTTTTCTGAAAAATTTGCTGCCTCACACAACGATGTTTCCTATGGGGAATTTTCGCACAACCATGTCTCTTTTCACTCATTTAAAAGTGCCTCAAACCATTTGAAACCTGTTTTAAATGCTTGGCATTGATAGTCCAGCTTGTGAAACGTATGCAAACTTAATTTGGTGTTGTTCTGAGGCATCGTTAATTTGTGGTGAATTTTTTTCTCTCTCATTGAGAAGCATTGGACGGACAGGAGCGAAAACGGACATCGGAATGCCATTCAAATGCATTGAGTCGGCTTCAATGCATTTGAATGGGGGATACATTGTTTCACACAACGATGTTTCCTATGGGGATTTTCGCTCAAGGACGGCAATCCGTTCCAATTGGAACGGATTAACCAGTTTTCAATGCATTCCTATGGGAAATGGTGTTTCACAGAATGATGTTTTCACAGAACGGGTTTTTTTTTTTGAACCAATTAACATTGTTGTGCGAGGCACCACTGTACAAGAAGTACAGCTGCCCAGAGACCTTTGGGTAGAGTGGGCGGCATATAAATTAAATAAATAAATAAAGTACCTATTAATCTCTTGGACTATGTGTGCTCCTCTGCCAATATTTCACTGTCCCGAAAAAGGATGGTGGTTTGAGACCAATTCTAATTGTGGGATGTAATCTTTACCTAATCTATAGAGACTAAGAAATGCAGAATGGTGATGCTAGCAGTGATACTACCAGTCCTCAAAAAAGGGAACTGATTTTATGCAATAGACTTAAAGGATGCTTACTCTCACGTTATGATAATTCCAGAACATTGTTGTTTTCTGTGCTTTGTTATGGGCACCAAAATACTCAAATTCAAAATGCTCCCTTTTAGTCTCTCTATAGCATCCCACGTTTTCACAAAGTGAGTGACCCCAATTGCAATGTACCCTTCAGAGTCTATGGCATAACTCTGTTTCCATATATAAACAATTGGTTAATCATGACAGATTCAAAGAAAAGGCACAAAAACTGTCTCCTTCACATTGCAACTGCTATTGGACCTTGGCCTTCAGATAAACATTTTTAAAAGTCACATTTGACATAAAGCAGAATAATTCGATACATTGAAGTGATCCTAGACTCGAAATCATGAGAGCATACCTACCTCATGATAAAATGCACAAGATAATCAAGTTGGCTCAGGTTCAAGATGAATGTGTCAGAAATGGGATACATGGTGCAAAGGCTGTTGGGCCTTTGATGAATTAAACCTATTAAGCATCAGAAGGGATACCAAAGTTGAGTACAATAACAAATTGAGAACAAGAGCAAGGAAGTTGGGTACAAAACTCATCAGTAGATTCAATACCATCAACTTTCAGATGACCTAAACAACCACAATCACAGGAACATTAGAGAATGAGGACTCCTACTGCAAAGCACTGCAGGCATCATAACTTTTATTTTCATTGTGCAGATCCTTCTGCAGGCATCATAACTTTTATTTTCATTGTGCAGATCCTTCCTACAAAACCAATTCAAGCCATTTGGATATAAACAAAAAGCTACAGACCCTGCCCAATGGCATCTTTTTACTATTCTCTGTACTATCTGGAACTTGTCCTAACCATATGTTGGGAGATGAATTAAGTCATATACAGATCATTGGGTTCCACTGTGTACAGTGGACATGTCACAGAGTTCATTTAACTGCTACTTTAGAATGCATACAAGGAAACTCAACCAACACTGCCTTCAGAAGCAGACATTTTTACTCTGCTGAAGAAAGGTATGATATAATCTGTTTGTCAAAAAAGCATTACCACAGAATTCTACTTGAGGTACTTTATTGTCAACAGTTCATATCTTCAGATATGTCCATTATTTCATATGACTGTGATTTAGGCTCTTATCTCTTTTGAGGAGAATGGTTCACAACAATAGATTTAAAAGATGCATATTTCTGCAAATTCATCAGACAAGGCCACAGAAAATATGTTTTGTTTTTGAATTGAATTGTAATTGAACATTGCTACTACCGGTCTTGAATTGTCTTATTCAGTCTATCCACAATAACACAAGAATTCACCAAATGAATAATGCTTGTAGCAGCCCACCTTCATACCTTGTGGGTGGTTGTAATTGGTTAGTGGTTGTTTACTTAGAACCCTCAGCTGATTAGGATTGAAACTGAGACAAAATAAATTTGAGCTAGTTCTGGCACAACACTTACTCTTCATAGGAACAATGTTCATTGCCAAAAGTGGGATGGCAAAGCAGTTGATTTTTCAGGTGTCTTGGGTCAAGCCCCAACACTACTTAAACATCTTCCTGGAAGCTAGAGAATTGTGTCAACCCATATAATTTCTCTAGGGAATCAAACACTGGATGATATTTCAGCCACATGAAATCCACAGCAAGTTGAATGCATTTTGGTGGCAGTTGCTCACATGTGAATAAGGCCAGAAAAAAAACAGAAAAATAGTGTTCTTCTTCTTGGAGCATTTTTTTGTGGGAATCTTTTAAAATCTGTCTGGAACCCCATGAATGTTCCACAAAAGTAAAATTATATTTTAAAAAATAATATGCATTAATTTGGTATCACTGGGGGGAAATCAACATAGCTGGAGATTTCTAATATTAATTTAATCTTCCCCAGCCCAATGCTTCCAGACATCAAGTGTTTTTGAACTGCAGCATTCACCTTCCCTGATCTTTGGCCATGCTAGCTGGTGTTGAAAGGCATTGTAGCCTGGGAGATACCATATTGTACATCTATCCTGTGAATTACTGTGTTTATTCTTCTGATTTAGACATGCAAATCACTATGTGGTCATGCAGTCTTCTCTGTTGCAATTTATGCAGTGCTGTAAAACTGGAGCAGTCACCACGAATTGTAGTTTTAGAAGAGGTAGCTGTGTTAGTCTGTGTAAAGATATCAATCAAATACAAAAGAAAAATATAACATACAAAAGACAAAAAGGTTGTGGCACCTTAAAGGCTTATATTTTAAGATGAGCTTTTGTGAGTCAAATCCACTTTCCAACTTTTGCCTACTAACCAACCAGCCACTGTATCTGTTTTGATGTCAGGAATAAACATATAAAAATTGCCATGTAATCTCACTCTACATTTCAGGAAGTGGATTTGATCCATGAAAGCACACATTAAAATGTAACAGTTTTTAAAGTGCCTCAATATTTTTTCTTTAATTTATTTTTCTTTGTCTTTGCCTGATAACCATGAGTTGTGTAAATTCACCAGTATTCTATTCTTCTCTTAAATCTCTCAGGGTCTTTGTCATCAGTGTTCGTCAGGCTCCCTTGTGGTGGTGTTGGTGTAAGTATTTCTCTCTCTCTCTCTCTCTCTCTCTCTCTCACACACACACACACACACACACACACACACACACTCACACACACACTTTGTATGGTTTACTGGCTTGAATAATGTAAAATTCATTTATACTATAGGACTGCAAAGCAATGCAGTTTATTGTTGTTGGTCGTATACTGTAATATATTTAAAATACTAAAGCTGGAATTCTAATCTGCATGATCACAAAAGGACAGTTACACAAGCAGTGGTTTCTGTTTCCCAAGGTATCTAGTGTGGGCTTAGTCTTTTCCTGTTTTTCTAAATGGTTGCAGGACCCAGGATGTGCAAAAAGTGCTTTTAGGAGTACTTCTGATGCAGAAGACTCAGTAGGATTTTGGCCTAATCAATTAAACCACTAACAAACCACAGAGTAAATTGTGCTAGACAAGAAAACAGAAATATTGTGGCGATGATACTGGTGTGATATATGTTTGTTTGGGCCCAATCCTCTTTTAGGTCTATATCTTATGGCTTACTTGCATTAATTTTGCAAAATGCAGGAAATTTACCATCAGTTATTGGTGATCATGTGGTTGACACTAGAATTAAGCTGTAACAGTTTGCAGCACAGCTTTGTTTGCACACTGGTTGGTTGATAAAATCATTTTAAAATCCAGAACTATGACTTTAACTGTAGTTATGAATCCGTTTTACTAGGTTGACAGTGATACAATTTGGAATGAAGTCCATTCATTCAGTGCTGCTCGCCTTGCTGTTGGATGTGTCATAGAGCTTGTTTTTAAAGTAGCTACAGGAGAACTGAAGGTAAGTATAATACCAGTACTCGTATTAAAAGGGCTTAATTTTTAATGACTTTCATAGGGCAGTAATATTACTGGAATCATTACAACACATTGCACTCCACTCTCTTATAATAAGTACATTATGACTGCAAGTCACACTTTTATGACTTTGAGATTGACTGGTGTTATGTGCTGTACATGCACTAAGGTGTCCTTAAAGAATATCTGAAAAATGCAGGTGCAAGTGGTGCAAGACACTGGTACCATTCACCATTTGCTTTCACTGGTTAGTAATATGTTTTGAGCTGAGTGCAAACTGCTAATTCTATCTCTACACTGTTTTTATGTAGAATTCACTCTAGTCCAGGAGAAATATCTTGCCATGGATGCCTGTACTAGAAACCTGCTGTACTCATACATCCCTGTGCTGCTGGGATATGGCAAGTAGCCTAATCCCATTTTAGCTAAATTTATAACCATCATTGCAGTTTTTGGCAGAATATTCCATAAAATGATTGTGTACTGTGAAACATGTACTTTTACTTACTCTTATTCTGCCACCAGTCAGTTCATTAAGTCATCACTGATCCCTAAGAGGACTTTTGTTATCCCATGCCTGCTAAGTTTACTTTGAGAAGACTATGTAGAACCATTTCTGGAGAGTTACAGATCTTCAGTGTCCACTCAATAAATAAGAGGTTTAGTCATCTGGCTGCAGGACCAGCAATTGGGAGTTCAGTTCCCCACTCCGCCTCCTGATCACAGGGCTAGACTCGATGATCTATAGGATCCCTTCCAGCTCTCCAGTTCTAAGATGGTTCTAAGATGATTTGGTAGGAAACTGCCTTAGCCTTGGACCATTGGTCCATCTAACACAGTGGTTCTTAAACTTTTTGAAAGAAATGCCCCCTTGAGCCATTGAGGAAGTTATCATCGCCCCCCTCCCTGAGGTGATATCTTACCTACCTACCTACCTACCTACCTACCTACCTACCTACCTACCTACCTACCTACCTACCTACCTACCTACCTACCTTGTCTCCCTCCCCACCCGGGTGCGAGGCAGCGCTTCACGGGGTGAGGATGAGGACCCAAGAGACCCTTTCCTTCCACCCGATCCACACTCAGTGCTCCCATAAAGGAGAAAGGCGAGATGTGGCAGGTAGAAAGAGCTGGATCATCTGGCGGCAGCAGCAGCACCAGATCTACTGCCAGCACTGCGGCTGCAGTCGCCTTCACAGGTTTGGCCCGCTCCAGTGCCCCCTACCGCCCCCTTCTGTTCTTTTGCCCCCACACTGCCCCTTTTCGTTCTACCGCCCCCCTGAAAAATGAAAGCACTCCCTGGGGGGCATTATTGCCCACGTTAAGAACCACTGATCTAACATAAAGATGGGCAGAAAACAGAGGATATTGATAGATCTCTTGAGTAATTTGCAATAGATTGGAAAGGAATTTTTACTCTTTTTTTTAATCAACAAGAACAACAAATGAGTCTTCATCTACCCAGTACCAATTAAAATTATACTGGCAAGATAGTTGAGGTAATCAAGAGATTGTAGTTCTTGCTGCTGCTGTTCTTGCTGTTGTTGAAGGACCCAAAATTGAGTTTGGTAGTTGAAACAAATGTTTGGTCTCTATGAATTCTTTATTTCTGGTGTGCCTCTTTGTTGTTGTTACTGGGTTTTTTCCCCTCTCTAGGATCTGGTTAGTCATTTTTGAGATTGTAATGAAAAATAAGTAGATCTTATGTGTCTAAAAGGTTATTTGTGTTTATTTTACAAGCATACATCCCACCTATTTTCCTGAAAGTGAACTCAAGGCAGTGCACAAACAGCAGTATTGGAAACACCCATAAACATCTAAATAAACAAGAACAATCGTGTGATGTAAAACAATTAAACCAAGGGTCAGAAACATGCTAAAGCTGTCGACAGTACAGTGGTGCCCCGCATGACGATGATAAACCATCCCATTGAAATTGCTGTGTAGCTCAAACATTGTCTAGTGAAAACTGTTTCCCCTTTGGAATGCATTGAAACCCGTTTAATGCGTTCCAGTGGGGAAAAATCCTCATCGTTCTGTGAAGATCGCCCATAGGGAAGCCATTTTGCGAAGCACCAATCAGCTGTTAAAATGGCTGCCCTGCGAAGCATCGGTCCCGAAAACACTCGATTGTGAAGTGCCGATCAGTGGCAAAATTGTCGTCTTGCGAAAATCGGTTTACGAAGCAGGGACCCAAACATCGTCCAGTGAAAATCGCCCATTGGAATCACTGTTTTGCGAATCGCTATAGCGATTGCAAAACCTCATAGTCATGCGGATTTGTCGTTTTGCGAGGTCGTCATCTAGCGAGGTACCACTGTATGCCTTTTCAAAAGACCTAATGTATGCTTTATAAAAAGATACAGAGTTGTAAACTGACAGAGCTCTGTGGGCACCATGTTCCTAATGCTAATGAAACAGGACTTCTTCATTGTGATCTCTGCATTCACACTGCTCAGTCGGACCCTCCACAGAGCCAACCTTTTCAGAGTCTTCTAGACTGAGAGTTTTCAGTTGTTCTATCTGTCCTTTATAATGCATGCTCAAACATGCTTATCTCTCTTGAGAACTTACTTCAGTTGATGAGACCATTATTGTTCTACTGTTGTACTTGTGCTTTGTGGTTTGTATTTGTAATGTTTATTTTTTAAAATTAGTAGTTAAACAAATTCTTTTCCTCAAATTGTTTGAGTTTAAATTTGTAAAATTTGTTTGGCTTTTTGGGCCCAAAACACAGAAAAACAGGCCTGTGAGGTTTAATGATGTGAGCATCAAATAGTATGCAGGCAGAGTGGAAATAATTGGTAGATCACCCTAGATCCTACAGCTCCTGTTGCCTGCAGTCCCCTGTATCATAATGGCCCTCTCTGCATCATAAGCGGTTGCAACCTAGCACTTCAAAGCTCCAAGTATTGACTGTGGCACTAAAGAAGAAGGCCCATTTAGCAGCAACAGCAACAACATTGAAGAAGGTAGTCAAGTCAAAGATGTAAAGTTCTCAAGACTAACCTGCAAAAAAGCAGCATTTGGCTGCAGGCCACCACCCAAGTCCCCCCTGATGTGCCCTCCTAAAGGTCTATTGAAGGGATATAAGAGGGTGAAATTTGAGAGGAGGAGCTCCACACTGTCACCACAGACACTACTCAAGATCTCTCAGATGATATTTATTAATTTAATTTATATACTGTCACTTTAGTGCAATGCATTACTCTGGGGTGGTTTACAGACAGACATAAATCACTCTCATATTGGTACCAGTCTGTACATCGTGAACACTACTGATGCTTGACAAGCTAATCACTATATGACTGAAGGTCTGAAAGACACCAGTCTTCATGAGGTGTCACCATTGGCTTTGACACCACCCACAACACCGATAATCAAGCCGAGGTTGGTATTGGTGATGCCTCCAGCTGTTACAGCGTATTCTGCCTTTAGCATACCTACCCTCTTAGTACTGACAGCTGTCCTAATGTAATCTTTAGTATCAGAAACATACCCAGACTTATGTTCCATGACAACTCAGCTGGTTTCAACATCAGCCGTTCAAGTCTCCTCATAGGTACCGTTCTCCATATTGTTGCCAGCTCCTCTGCCACAATGTGTTATATAAGCAAGCAGTGTGGCATCAGATCCAGAGCGATGATAGTCCTGAGACTGTATCACTGGTATTATAGTGGAGGACAAGCAGATCAAAAGTCTCTAAAGGATGCCCTGTGACAGTCTTGGAAAGTTGAGAGCCTCTGCATATTCCCACCATTTCCTATACTAACCAGGGTTGTGACAAAGCATTACGGTGGGAGACCCCAGAGGTATTGACATTACCATGGTGGCCTCAACAGTCTTGATTTCCTTTGTTGCTCAAACTCATTCACAGAGTTTTCTACAGGCTCCCTCCCTGGTCAGATGGCATTTCCAAGCTTGTGGGACAAATGTTTCAATCTTATGTCCATACCCTGCATCTCATGACACAGAGAATGTGGCTCAGAACAGGATTATTGCCATCTCACAAGATTCCAGGTTACAGTTTTCATTCAGGTTACTGACTTAGGTTTCTCGTTCATCAGAGTTTATCTGTCAACTGGTTGACCTGCTTGACATCATTGGAAGAGGCCTATACCACCTCATTCATTATAATAGAAACTGAAAAGTTTCTGAAAGGAGTACAACATATGCTTCCAGCTCTTGCCACACTATTACCATTTTGGAGCATTTCACCAACCTTGCTTCAAATTATAAAGTCTTATTTTGAGCCTATGGCCACTGCACCTTTGAAACTGTTGACACCAAATAAAGGTTTTTGTGTGGCTATTACATCTGCCTGAAGGGCTGGGGAGATTTGTGCTTTATGAGTGGGCAAACCTTCTTTCCATTGGTTTTGAAACAAAGTGATACTCTGACCAGATATCTTGTCAGATATATGTTGGATTTCCACTTTTGCAGGACATTGTGATTTTGGTTTTCTTTCCAGCTCCCTCAACACTGTTAGAACATATTTTCATATGCTTCACATACAAAGAGCCCTTGGCTTTTATATTCAGAAGAAAGCTACAATTAGACAACTGTCACAGATTTTCCTAGCATTCTATGGGCATAGGAAGGTATTGCAGATCATTCAGCTCCATTAGTACTCTTGCTCAACCAGACGTTGTCAGGGCAAGTTGCACACCTCCCAGTTTTCTCCTTGGCATGAAGGCATGTGCACAACCTCTCTCTGCAGTGACATGCAGGTGAAGATGCATGCCACCTCTGCAGAGATTACTTGGCAACCTGGTGATGTTGAAGGAGCAACAAACAGTAGGAGGGCAGGGAACCAGGAACTATAAAAGGGAAAGGGAGCAGGAGTTGTGGTGGGGATGGACAGATAGACACAAAAGTCAGGAGGAGAGAGGGAGTCACTAAAGACAGGAGGAAAGACAGAGGCCAGGGGATACAGACAGAGGCTGAGGACAGGAAGAGATAGGGCCAAAGTGGGGAGAAATGATTGTAGCAGTGGAGGATTAAGAGGAGAGAAGAAGGGATAGAAAGCCAAAGGAGGTTTGGGGAAGAAAAATACATGGAGGAGAGTTGGGGGCAAGAACAGGATGGGAAATCATTCTAGAGCAGGGCCCATCTCCCCCTGCAGGACAATCTATCTGGTGAGCTGGCTCTTTAGAAAACAAGCAGGCCCTCTGAAGAAGGTAGGGTTA
The DNA here is from genome assembly GCF_051106095.1 of Pogona vitticeps. Lineage (NCBI taxonomy): Eukaryota > Metazoa > Chordata > Lepidosauria > Squamata > Agamidae > Pogona > Pogona vitticeps. The sequence goes on along the minus strand of NC_135783.1, from coordinate 172,956,817 downwards.
ACACAGAGGAGCTGGGGAGAATTAGATACCCCGTGGCATGGGACAATGGCAGACTTAGACTGGAATCTGAGCGCTGTATTCTCCATTGGGTGGGGATCAATTTCTCCTTTATCTGGCTGATTATGCTGCATGAGCCCACGGTCTGGGGCCACCCCTGAATTGTTCTATTCCCTTTCTGTGGAGGTCAAAGCATCATCTACTCAACATTGAGGGTTAGGACCCAACTGGAATCACAGACAAACAAGATGGGATACAGCCATACCAATGCTAGAATACCAGGCTACAGCATTTCCTTGTTATGACTAGAAACCTACCTCACAGGGCCATCTTCACCAAACCTAACCTTTAACCACTGAAAAGCACCAGAGGGCATGTAAGACTGGTCCTTGGCTGGACCCTAGGCTTGTACTTAATTCATATCACCAGACACCTAGATCTTTGTGTTAGAACCTGCAAATACTTACCTGAGCCTGAGGGAGAGTACTCTGTACAGTAACTATGCCAAGATGCCTCTCACACCAAAGACCTGCCCTGAATGCACCCAGCCCGCCATTAGTACCTGAGGCTAGCTTATGTGCCATCAAGTCAAAACCAATTTTAAGCAACCCTAGTAGGGATTTTAAGGCAAGTGAGATGTTTAAGGAGTAGCTTTTACCATGCCACTAGTGAATTTCCAGCGGGTAGGTGGGACTCGTCAGCCATGTAAGGCAGCCCATCTAAGAGAAGGAAAACTCTGATTTCAAACCTCCACTGCCTTGTGGCTATATCCACTCATGGAAAAGGCTTCAGGAGATAACCTCGAGGCAAAATCCAGAGCCGGAGTCCCGTAGACAGTTTGTGTTGTTCTGCCAACTCCTGCGACGTCGCTGGAACCAGTTGTATTGGCTCTTGCCTCTCCATTGGACTATTTCAGTGACGTGGAGAGGGGGGATTTGCTGCTTGGGTAACAGCCTATCCTCCATATTATTCTACCCAGGCTTCGTGCTCTGGAGAGGACACTCCAGCTTTGCATACAGTGTCGAAATAACACAGGAACTAGCAGTTACTGGTTATACGTTTTGCTCGATTGGCATAGAGCATGATGCCAGGGGCTACTTCTGATGGTGGGAGAGCCGAAAAACAGATCAATAACGCTGCACCATGCAACAATCAGAAGAAAACATCTGCCCTAAAGCTGGGAACCTGGAATGTTCGGACAATAACCCCTGGCTTTTCTGACAACCTGCAGGAAATAGACGACGTGCGCAAGACAGCTGTTATCGACATTGAACTGAGTAGACTACGGATGGACATTGTTGCCCTGCAAGAGACGAGATTGCCGGACATGGGATCTGTCAAGGAAAAAAACTTCTCATTCTTCTGGCAGGGAAAACCATTGAACGAGACCAGGGAATATGGTGTTGGCTTTGCGGTCAGAAATACTCTGCTGAGATCCATTGTTCCACCTACTGTGGGGAGTGAAAGAATCCTGTCTCTGCAGCTCCAGTCATCAGCGGGACTGGTCACCCTCATCAGTGCATATGCACCAACACTGTCATCCACAACAGAAGTCAAAGACAAATTCTATGATGATTTGGCAGCTGCTATCAAAAAAGTCCCTGAGAGAGAGCCGCTGTTCATTCTCGGAGACTTTAACGCTAGAGTTGGTGCTGATCACAACTCTTGGCCCACCTGCCTAGGCCGTTTTGGCATTGGGAAGATGAATGAAAATGGCCAACGCTTGCTGGAGTTTTGCTGTTATTATGGTCTTTGTGTCACCAACACGTTCTTTAATACAAAGCCTCAACACAAAGTTTCCTGGAGACATCCAAGATCGAAGCATTGGCATCAGCTTGATTTGATCCTCACTAGACGTTCTAGCCTATCTAGTATTACGATCACACGCAGTTACCAGAGTGCTGATTGTGATACTGATCATTCCCTGGTATGTAGCAGAATAAAACTGCAAACAAAGAGATTGTATCACACTAAAAAGGAAGGAAGGCCACGTATAGATATCAACAAGATTCACAATCAAAGAAAAGTGGAGGAATTTGCCCAAGCGCTTCAGGAAACCCTTCCAGGCCCGGCTGATGCGAATGCACCTAAACGATGGGAACACTTCAAGAACGCTGTTTATAACACTGCCCTGTCCACATTTGGCAAGAAGACCAAAAAGACGGCTGACTGGTTCGAAGCCCATTTGGAGGAGCTGATTCCAGCCATCGAGGATAAGAGGAGAGCTCTAGCAGCATACAAAGCCTGTCCTAGTGAGTACAACTTGCAGGCTCTTCGAGCTGCTCGTAGCCAAGTCCAACAGACTGCCAGGAGATGTTCAAATGATTATTGGCTTCAGCTCTGCTCTCAGATACAGATAGCAGCGGACACAGGTAACATCAAGGGAATGTATGACGGTATCAAGCAGGCTTTAGGTCCAATACAGAAGAAATCTGCTCCCTTGAAGTCTACTACAGGCGTGATCATCCAGGACCAAGCAGAGCAGATGGAACGCTGGGTGCAGCACTACTCTGAGCTATATTCTAAAGAGAATGTAGTAACGGAAGAGGCACTAAATAACATTGAGTGCCTGCCTCTCTTGGAAGAGCTGGACAGTGAACCAACTTTAGCAGAAATAAAAGCGGCCTTGGATTCCCTTGCCTCTGGCAAGGCACCTGGAAAGGACAACATCCCCGTTGAAGTTTTGAAGTGCTGTAAAGAGATCATCACCACTGAGCTGTATGAACTCTTTTCTCTTTGCTGGAGAGAAGGTGGAGTACCACAGGACATGAAGGACGCAAACATCGTCACATTGTATAAGAACAAAGGCGACAGGGGTGACTGCAATAACTACCGTGGTATCTCTCTTCTCAGCGTGATAGGGAAGCTGCTGGCCCGTGTTGTGCTGAAGAGACTTCAGGTGCTTGCAGACAGAGTGTATCCAGAATCACAGTGTGGTTTTCGAGCTAATAGATCCACCACCGACATGATATTTTCCCTCAGACAGTTTCAGGAGAAATGCAGGGAACAACAACAGCCACTCTTTGTGGCCTTCATAGATCTCACAAAGGCCTTTGACTTGGTTAGCAGGGATGGCCTTTTTAAAATACTTCCCAAGATTGGATGTCCACCTCAACTCCTTAATATCATCAGGTCCTTTCATGAGGAAATGAAGGGCACTGTAGTTTTTGATGGCTCAACATCAGATCCCTTTGACATCCGAAGCGGAGTAAAACAAGGCTGTGTCCTTGCGCCGACCCTGTTTGGGATCTTCTTTGCTGTCATGCTGAAGCAGGCCTTTGGAACTGCAACAGAAGGTGTCTATCTCCGGACTAGATCAGAAGGAAAGCTCTTTAATCTCACTAGATTGAGAGCGAAGACCAAAGTCCAACTGAAATGCATGTGGGACTTCCTCTTTGCTGATGATGCAGCCATTGTTGCCCACTCTGCTGAAGACCTCCAACAACTCATAAATCATTTTAGCAAGGCCTGCCAAGACTTTGGACTAACTATCAGCCTGAAGAAAACACAAGTCATGTGCCAGGGCGTGGACTCACCTCCCTCTATTACTATCTCCATGCAAGAACTGGAGGTTGTTCATGAATTTGTGTACCTTGGCTCAACAATCTCTGACACTCTCTCCCTAGATGTCGAGCTGGATAAACGCATTGGGAAAGCAGCTACCATGTTCTCTAGACTCACAAAGAGAGTATGGCTTAATAAGAAGTTGACGGCATACACCAAAATCCAGGTCTATAGAGCCTGTGTCCTGAGCACACTCCTATACTGCAGCGAGTCCTGGACCCTTTGTGCACGGCAGGAGAGAAAGCTGAACACCTTCCATATGCGTTGTCTCCGACGCATTTTTGGTATCACCTGGCAGGACAAAGTTCTAAATAGAGTAGTCCTAGAACGAGCTGGAATTTTCAGCATGTATACAATATTGAAACAGCGCCGTCTACGTTGGCTTGGGCACGTCGTGAGAATGGCTGATGGCCGGATTCCAAAAGATCTCCTGTATGGAGAATTAGTGAAGGGAAGCCGCCCCCGAGGGAGACCACAGCTGCGTTACAAGGACATCTGCAAGCGGGATCTGAAGGCCTTAGGAATGGACCTCAACAGATGGGAAACTTTGACGTCTGAGCGTTCAGCCTGGAGGCAGGCGGTGCATCATGGCCTCTCCCAATTTGAAGAGACACTTGTACAGCAGACCGAGGCAAAGAGGCAGTCCCGAAACAAGCAAAACCAGGGAGCTGGACAGGGGACAGATTGGATTTGTCTCCAGTGTGGAAGGGATTGTCACTCTCGAATTGGCCTTCTCAGCCACACAAGACACTGTTCCAAGACCTCCACACAGAGCACGATACCATAGTCTCTCGAGACTGAAGGATGCCTACACAAAGTGAATTTCCATGGCTGAGTGGGGATTTGAACCCATGCTTCTCAGTCCTAGTCCATCACTCTATCTGTTAATGAAAGCAGGGTGTTCTCAGCTTATGTACTGAGGACAGTGTTACTAAGGGGACCAAAGGGCAATTGCAGTGAAGAAGAGCAGCCGTTGATGACAAGGCTGTGGAGTGAACATATCTTTTGTGAATAAAGAGCAACCCTGAAGAGTCGTACAGAGCGATGTCTGCTTGTAACATGACCACAGACTGTTACAGTTTTGGGGGCAAAATGGACAAGGTACGGGGTGTTGCACATGGGACAGCCTGTCTACCCAACAGCTTACTAAATAAATTGTAAGGTTGTTACTGTGACATGCCAATGTACCAGTTGTATGCAGAGCAGCAGTCTAATCTCAGCCAGTCTTCACATGGTACTTCTGTTAAGACAGAGTGCAGAATGTCACATCCTTTAGGAGGGTGCAGTAGTTCTCCCTGTGCTGCTCCAATAATAGAGGTGCCTGTCCTGTTGCTTGAGCACCTTTGTGCTGGTGATTAGTTTTCCAGTCTTTGACCATCAGTGTGAATGCATAGGGACTATGACAAAGGAAAACAGGTTTCTACTTCTAATTTTTGTTCTTCAAGCAATCTTCTATGCTTTGATGTGACTTACGCATCACATCAAAGCATAGAAGATTGCACCTGTAGCCAAATAACTTTTGCCACTATGTCATCCAAAATAGATAAACTGAATAAGAAGCAGACCTGAGCATGTATTATAGAGTGAAGGGAGGGGACCACTAGTCAAAAACTGTCAGTCTAGAAGATTCCGAGAAGGGGGTTTTCCGCACAGACACAAACCCAAAATTGTGAATACCTAGAAAGCCCTAGAAAAAGCAACATTACAGGAAGCAATCTGTTTGTATGTTTGTGGAAACTATACTGGTAATTCTTACAGCATTTTTAAAAATGTGGTAGCAGATGTTACCGTTAGTAATGGGTTGGGCACTGGTCTCCCTTTTTTTAAAAAAAATAAACTGAGATCAGTGTCATCAAGAAACAGCACTTTTCCCTTGGTGACCTTTGTTTTGGAAACGGAACAGATTGTTCCTTGTTATAGTACAAGCACACCAACAAGCTATTACCTGTTCACATGTATTGTATGTGTTACCAAAGTAAATATGGAAATATCTTAATACTTTTTTCTAATTCTTGCAAGTCTGTCTCATTTTTTAAAATGGTTATAGAAGGTAGGGAAGGCATTTTGAGTGGCCCCCAGCAGCCATGGGCTACCAAATTATAACAGTAACAACAACAACAACAACAACAACAACAACAACAACAACAACAACAACAACCATTTTAGTGACCTTTTACAAAAGTCAAAATAATATAAATCTGTTGTCAAAATAATATAAATAAATAAATCTGTTGCCTATTATAACCCTCTCCTTTCAGCCTGTCCTGTCCCTGTTCAGCCCTCCTTAAGATTGCAGCCCTGTAACTGCTGGCAGATCTGAAAAATGGTTGTCAGCTCTGCTGGGATAATCTGTCTTTGTATAAAGTATCATTTTTACTAGATTTCAGCAGCATTCCTAAAACTTTTTCTTCTTAAAAAGCCTGTCAGTGGTCATGTAAGTACATATGATTCTTCTTTAAATATCCAAAGATAATTTTGTATGTACTTTTAAAAATATGAAACTTTAATGTGCTTCTTTATTTTTTCAGCTGGCTCTTCCACAAACTAGAATTTACCTGCAAAGAAAAATTGTGCTTACTGTTTTGTAGCTCTGCTACAGTTAAGATTCTTGAATGCTGTATTGTCTTTTCCTCTAATCTTGAAACTTTTTTTGTTTCATTGTGCTAGAATGGATTTGCTGTAGTGCGACCTCCTGGTCACCATGCTGAAGAAAGTACACCCATGTAAGTGTTTGTGCTTTGATTGCATAATTTATCTGTTAGATCATTTAATGAAGAAAAACAGTTGTATGATACCATCTTGGGAAATATGACCTGTTGTAATTGAATGCTTTCTTACTGTCAGCTGATTTACAAAGACATTGAATTTTGAAAGATTTGTAGTCTGCAAGATTTGTAGTGTGATAATTTCCATGTGCTTGTTTTGAAAGGAATTGTCATTTTGATGCAGTACGTACATCATGACTATGACTAGAGCAACCTGATACTATATTTCTGATGAGAAGTATGCAGCTCTGGTTGTTATTCACATCTGAGACAAGTTGTAAAATCTTCTCACACCAACATTAATCTAAATGTTTTGACCTTGATGGCCTAAATGGATTTTGTTGAAATTCCAGTTGAAAATTGATTCTGAAGATTTATTCTAAATTAGAAAAGGGATTTTATAATACATTTCATGAAATTCTTATACAGTATGTCTAGTTTTCTCAAGTTCTGTAAAATTCCTTACTACATACCATGACCAAAGAACTCATTCTGGGTGGTGTTTATTCATCAACAGTTGTGACTTCAAATAGTTTTTTCAGTATAGATGTATTGGCAAAATATGCTCTTTACCTGACCTCATTTCTGGATGACTTTTACCTTGGGCTCTTAAAGCTTCCTGTGTTACTTTTTCTGTATGTTCGAAGTAAAGCAAAGTGTGCTGCTTATATATTGTCCCGTAGCACTTAAAGCATTCTCTGAGATGATTACAAGTTAATTGTGCAGGCTACACATTTCCTCTCCCCCCCCCCACTGGTATTCATTTTACTGACCTCAGAAGGATGGAAGATTGAATAAACCTTGAGCCAGCTACCTAGGGATTGAACCCCAGGTTGTGAGCAGAGTTTTGGTTGCCGTACAACAGTTTAATCACTGTATCATGTGGTTCATATTTATGTATGGTCAGAAGTCCAGAGTCCCATGCACCTGCTCATTAGGGCTTCTAGTTGTTTGATGAAGAGGAGTCGGCAGCTTTCAAAGATTTTAATGTATTCGCAAAGGCGAATTTCAAAGATTTTATTTACAGCATAGTTGAGAAAATGGAAGAAAACAAGTGAGTATATTCTCAAAAAAGCATTGAGGGGAAGCGTTGTCTTTCTTCCAAATCCTCTATGCTTAAAGGCAGAGGCAGGTTTCCACTATTTCTTTTTCTTTGTAGAAATCCCTATTCAAGTGAGCAAAGACTCTGCTTCTCCCTTAAACACTACTGTAATTATCACAGAGGGTTTGGAAAAGAAGTGGGGTTTTTTTTCAACCCTTACAAATTTTAGACCAAACCTGACAGCTGTAGCTGTCTAAGTACGTATATGACTGTGTTAAACATCTAGATATGAGAATTGCCTGTGGATGATGAAATGAAAAAAAAATGAACTAGGTTATTTGGTGCAACATCTCTCAGAAGAATTTGTAGTTATATTGTAACCCACCTTAGGTTTATTAGTGATCCTCTTTTGTATATTGACCATATAGATCACTAAAAAGAACCCATCTTTTCCTCTGCCTGCCAGCTTCTCTTGTCTGTTCACCCCCATTCAATTAATTTTCTCTTTCCCCTTCTATGCAGAGATGTCCTATGTTATGACTGTATGCTTTGGTTGATGCAGGCAAATGCATGAGGTTTCCTGCACTTAGCAAAGTGTACTATGAAAGGAAAACAGCACTGAAGTCAGGCAAAAATAAACCTTGATTATGACTATGAAGTGAAAAGCAGTATCTGTTGTTTAAATTATATATCAGTTTTATGTTGCCCATTATGCATATAATGGGAAATTTAAATACAGTGTTCAACATTACACCATTACAGAGTGATAGAATTAGGAATTTGTTTGGTTTTGGGAATTACTTGTTTTTGCTGAATAAGAGCAAATATTTCAAGCCATGACAGGAGATAATTTCATACGGGCACCAGGTTTTTGCTCTTACCTACATACTTGAGCAAATCCATAGAATTTTTGAATTGATTATCTGTAATTCATTCAACAAAAGTTGTTCAGATCATTGTGACTGCAGGCTGACTGCTGGGATTGGACTTGAAGAAACCATTTTATAATGGTTATCCAATTTTAGGAGGTGGTATTTGGGACTTCCGTTAGATGCCTAGACCTGTGATTCTTTGAGTTCTGTCTTGGCTCCCACCCCCAGGATTTAACATATACTGTATATGCAAGCATGGGAGAGGTCTTGGGACTTTTCATTATCTCTTGTGCCCTATGCCTCAAAGAAGCTGTTCAAGTCCTAAATCCATTTAATATTTATAATGGACTGGAAGATCAAAGACAAGCCAGAGGTGTACCTGCTCATTCAGAAGGCAGATCATTGAATACAGATTCAGATTGTATTTGATGGGATTATGTTCCCCTTGAAGACTTAGACTCTTCTTAATGGTCTGTATGAATTGTACTACTGAGTCTTATACCTGTGCAAAATCTCATTTGAAACTTCTAGAGCTGAGCAGATTTGGGGGAAAACCTGCCCCCATCCTTTATGGCGTCTGGATTCAACCTAATGCCTTTCTCTCAGTTTGTTTTTGTCTGCCACACTAGCATCATCATAAGGAAATATTTGGAATGACTTTTCATTGAGTGCTTTTGCCTTCACCTTTTCTTTTGACATTTTCAAGTAGTTTTTGTTGTAGTTTAATGTTCATATTTAAAAATAAATAAAAGAGTTTAATATTATTTTTCTTCGTTGTTTTGTAGCCTCTCCAACCATTTTCAAAAAGCATGTTGCTTCTGTGGGGAAGATAGACCCCTTATACCAGCATGCAGCAGTGTACCATTTATCAGGGTTTCATGAGGTTAGTCTCAAAATAGAGAATCCATGTTAAAATTATTATCTTGAGAAGTCATCTCTGAAAGCTGCAGATTTAGCTGCCTCAATTCAGCCACTGGATACTCTGTTTGTAAGGCTCAGTTGAAGAAAATGTTGGTGGGCACTTGCTTCATTGACTTCATCTGAACATTTAGTATCTGAGTCAGTTTCAGAGGCTCTTTTGATATTGACTGTCCTTTATATATATATCGACAGCATACTTGATCTCATAGTATCCTTCCAAGTTGAGAGGTCTGAGGCATCTAAGACTTTTGGTGCTCTGTAGAATACTTTGTTCCTTTCTTTTGCATTCAGTTGTGAGCATTCCGTAGATCTGAGCACACTGATTCTGACATTCTGTTGTTCTAGTTGATCAAGTTGTGGAACTGATAATCATAGATACTATTCTAGATCCCCATTTCATTATGTGATATACAAAAGATGCTGTGTTGACACCTGGAGTATTGCTTACAGTTCTGGCTGCCGCATCTCAAAAAAGACATTGTGGAACTCGAAAAGGTGCAGAAGAGAGTGACTAATATGATGACTGGGCTGGGGCACCTCCCTTATGAGGAAAGGCTACAGTGTTTGGGGCTCTTCAGTCTAGAGAAAAGGCACCTGAGGGGGACATGATTGAGATGTATAAAATTATTCAGGAGATGGATAAAGTGCATAGAGGGAATTCTTTTCCCTCTCATGCAATACCAAAACCAGGGGACATCCCCTCAGATTGAGTGTTGGGAGAGTGATGACAGACAAAAGAAAATATTTCTTTACCTAGCGTGTTGTTAGTCTGTGGAACTCCTTTCCACAGGACTTGGTGATGGCATCTGCCCTAGATGCCTTTAAAAGGAGGTTGGACAGATTCCTGGAGGAAAAGTCCATTGCAGGTTACAAGCCATGATGGGAATATATAATCTCCATGTTTAAAAGTAATGTACCTCAAAATGCCAGATGCAGGGGAGGGGTATCAGGAGACAGCTATCTAGTTGTCTCATGTGCTCCCAGAGGCATCTGATGGGGCCCCTGTGAGATACAGGAAGTTGGACTAGATGGGCCCTTGGCCTGATCCATCAGGGCTCTTCTTCTGTTCTTATGATTCATGGCATGCCTCACCTTCACATTACGGTGAACCACATCATCATCAATCCTGGAATGATTGGCTTTCACCACAAACAGCCTGAACTGAAGGAATTGATACGTAGTACTGCAAGAGTTGACTCGTCATCCACTGTTAAGTGAAATTGTGGGTATTGATCCAGTGGATACGGGGGGTACTACCGTACTGTGATTGCAACTGAAATATATTTCCTCATTTAAATTGTCTTCATTAAGACATTTATTACATGCTGGCATAGAATGAACATTGATACAAACCATCAGCAACTGTTCTGAAGGCTGTGCTTCTGCATTTTGCTGATTCTGATTCTTTGCATTTATATGCAAATCTCTTTGTTGTTTTTTATGTACCACCTGCCTTGGAGCCAATAATGGCTTCTTCATTTATATCATAATGTTTAACATCATTGATGCTCTGACAGGTCTCTCATTCTACATTTTTGGGGGCTGCAAGGTAAATCTCCTTCTGCAGCTTCACTTGTCTTGAATTTGGCTTAGACATGAGCTATACCATGTGCCATTTCCAAGATCCTTATTTCAGTATCTGACACACATTTATAGGATAAGCTTCCTCTTTCAGTACTGATGATTCCTTCTCTATACTAGCTTCTCCATCTTTTGTCACTAGATCCTCAGGTGGAGTTGCATTCCTGCATCAGTAGTTTCTGCAGGTCTTGTATGTCATATCTTCTTTTCTGGTTGTTCCTCAGAACTAGAAAAGCTCAGAGAGCACAGGGCTGATGCTGCTTTGCTGAATCCATGGTGGCCACGACACTGTACTTTGCCATGTTAGATCACTTTGTCACAAATTCTTCAGGTTTGCAACTAAATTGTAGGCTTTGATAGACTAAAGGACAGATTTGCCATCTAGATATCGACATTCTGAGGATAATAGTTTGGATAATTTGTCCTTATTAATTTTGAAGTCCTTCGTGTATTAGAGTCTTTCAGGAGGCACTCTATTCAACAACATTCATACGCCTATAAATGGAGAAAGTTAGATAATTATGCAAGTTCTCATTTTCCCCCTTGGTTGTACTTCAGCAGGACATAAACTTCTGGCTTTAATTATTTTTTTACTCCACATTACCCAAGATATTGTACTTGCAACTTTCTTTGTAGCACACACGACTCCTGTGGATGCATCTTACATTCATTCATCATTTGTCGAGCCTTGGCCTTTAAATTTCAGAAACCCACAAAAAGTATTCCTCTGTTATCATAAATGAAGGAAAGGCAGTCCTGTGTTCAGTTAATGTTTTGCCAAATAGGTTATAGCAACAATTTTGTTGGTTTATCAGTTACCTTGGTTATCAGTTCCAGACAATATTGGTTGTCACTTCACAACACCACTGTCTTTCTCCACTGCCTTTGTTAGCAGAGTTGCTCTTTTGAATATTTGCAAAGGAGTGATGCGGTCCTATGCATTGATATTGTGAGCCACGGCAAGCTGGAGGCATAGGTGCAGGTGGATGCTTTTTTTGACTGTTCTGTCATTCGTTTTGGCATGATGTTCACCTAGTTGTGTGGTTCATATAAGCCATTCAGAAGGATAGATTGCTTGCCTGTAACTGTGGCTCTTCAAGTGGCCATTTGTGAAATCACACAACTGACTTTTCTCCCAACTGTCCATCACAATTTTTTTTCTTAAGTGCTGTGGACCAGAACTGTAGGAAGGCTATTAGGGTGAGCCTTGACACATGCGATAAGGAGTAAGGCCAGGGTTCCTGCTAAAAATTGTTGAATTCTAGAAGTTTCCAAATAAGGCTTCATGCAGGTACAAGACTCAGTTTCACGGACAGTGACCTGAAGATCCACAGAGACAGGAAAACAAGCTGTCTTTTTCAGCTTGGATTCACTCCCAAAACTCGATGGTGAAATAACCTTGGCCATTGTTTTTTTTTTTATGAGAAAGCAGAGTATAAGTGTTAGAAATCAATCAACAGATAATTCATCAATACAATAAAAGCACAATGTTAGTTCTATATTAAAATTGTCAAAAGTATAAAGTATATGTACAATTTCTCTTATGTCCCACCTTTTTGCAAAGCTGTTTGTTTTGCAAATTTTATGTTTGATGCAGTTAGCTGTTTTTGGCAAGGAGTGGCGTAGTGGCAAGAGGAACAGTGTGACTGATAGAGAGAGGAGCGATAAATGAGGTGAAAGCTGTGCTGTTGATTTACTTGTATAACCTTTTAAACATATGTTGGTGTTTCTGAGCATTTTATTCTGCCATGATCATTTTTAAATTTGGTCCGCTTTTTCTTATATGAGAACATATTATCCATATAGGAAAGATAATACAAATTAATAAATGATCACCAAAATATTGCTGCCACACTGATTTTGGTAGTTTTTTGGCTGTTACTCCAAAATGAAATATTTCGCTTATTCAGGAAAAATTGCCCTTCTTTTGAATAGATTCTCTTTGCTCTTTTTAACATGTGCATGTAAGAAGATACGTTAGCTACAGTATGTGTAGTGTTGTAATACCATGATATTTACTAGGTGGTATTTGATTGGCTTTAATCACTCCAGGAAGGAGAAAAACGTGTCAAAACAACAGCAAACAGGGGGAACACATCAACTGAAACAAGAATAAAACACACTGTTAATTATGCTATGGTCCTCCCTGAAAAAATAATTTAACCCCTTACCAAAAGCAGTTCTTTTGAAATGCGTGATCAATTGGAGAATATTTTTCACAGATTAACTAATAGTTTGTACAGTAAATAACTCATACTACTGCTTCCAAATTAGTGAAATATCTGAATGAAAGCTATCTATTCCCTCATTTTGGAGTAGCTGCAAATACAGAGCATAAAATGTCATTGCTTTTGTAAAACGTCTGGTATTGGGGTTTGGAAGTACTTCATTTACATCTAGCGTATTCCATTATCTTTCAGGGGTTTTTGCTATTTTAATTCTGTGGCAATTTCAGCCAAGCTTCTCCAGCAAAGACTGAATGTGAACAAAATCCTTATAGTGGACTGGGTGAGTCAAACCGCTTGATTTAAAATGTGTCCCCTTCTCCCCCAGTACAAATGCAAAATGCAGTAACCCTGTCAACAAGTTCAGGAACACTATCAGCAAAAATGTCACCACTGAATCTCAACTTGTATTAACCACTCCTGGATAGCTGAATAGCTCAGTGGTTTAGATATCTGGCTGCGGAGCCAGAGGTGGGAAGGTGGATTTCCCACTGTGTCTCCTTGACAAGGGCTGGACTTGATGATGCATAGGGTCCCTTCCAGTTCTGCAGTTCTAATCTTCTAAGGTTAAAACTGTTGACTCAGATCCTAAATGCATTTGAACTGACCAGGTTTTTTGGAAAGGGGATTTAAAACATTAACCACCTGTGCTGGCCATCACCAGTTCAGAATTTCTGATTTAAGTCTGGGTTCCAGGACTTCAGTCTGGAACCTTTGATAACAAAAAGGAAAAAATCTTGACTAATAGCATTCTTAAGATAGGAAGCAGAATACCACAGCAGCTATACAAGAAGCTAAGCAAATAATTCAGCAATAGGGTTGTGTTAATAATAATTGCATACCATAAAGTCAATTCTTATTTATGGTGACCCTTTCCAGAGTTGTCTAAGTGGAGAATACATAGAAGTAGTCTACCATTCCCTTTTTCTGTGGGCACTGTCGGTCTGTGCAGCTTGCCCAAGACCATACAGGCTGGCTCTTCTCCCTGTGAAGGCATAGCGGAGAGTCAAACTCCCAGCCACTGGCTCACTGAGTTAACCAGCTAGCACTATACACAGGTATCCTCAACTTTCCATGCTCAGATTGACTGCCCACTGTATATCATAAACCTGTGAAGCCATTTAGTTTACCAGACTTCTAAGCAGAGTCAAGAGTAAAACCTGGCAGTTCAACATCCCTGTATCTGTGGAAGCTGTTCTGCTGTTTCAATCCTGTACCATAAAACCTCAAAAGACCTAAGGTGTACCTCCTGTTTTTTCACAAAACAAACTTACTGCATTGCATTTGCTTTGTAACTGAACCATCAGACCCTCTCAAGCCCATCTAGAATTGAAGAACAGTTAACCCCATATGCTCCCATTTGAATGGCACAGGTGACATAGTTAATTGCAAAAAGACAGAGAAAAGTATATCTGAAAGTATCAGAGGGTTGCTCCTTTTCTCCAGTTCCTCACTACATAGAACTCTGTGATTCAGCTGCCTACACATGCTCCCACTCCATGGCAACTCCTCTAGGTTATGATCAAGCCCCACCAGTTCTTCTGACCACACTCAGTATTTGGAAAGCTGCCTTCCAGAAAGTGAAAGAGGAGGCACTGAACACTTGCCTCTGTAGCTCTGGTAAAGATGCTCTTCTTTTGCAAGCCGATGTGAGATCTTCAGCCCATTTCCATGAAAAGGTACTTGCCATGAAAAAGCAGATAACTGTCTTGAATAATGTTTTGAAAAGTCCTGGCAAACCTCCTTTTTAACACCGTCTGCACATCAGTTGTTTCTATCTGAGGTTTTCAATACCTCTAGTTTCCAGATGTTTCCAGACTGCAGCTGATTTGGTCCCTCATCATTGGCTGTGCTTGCTAAACCTGATGGAAGTAGAGATTGGGCAACATCTGGAGGGCTACAGTTCCCCATCTTTGTCTTGAGGAATCAAGCTGAAAGCTATGATCGTATGTGCCACCTGCATCCATATCTTCAGAAGCCTAGAAGGACAGAATCTATTCATTCATGAAAAATATAGCACTTTTTTCATTCAGACCTTTCTGCTGAATATACCCTCTTCAGTTTATGCCCAGGTTATTGGATCATAAAAAGCGCAAGAGAGATTGCATGGTCTGTAGAAATGTCAAAAAGGATACAAATGTTCAAATAGGTTTCAGCTTTTCCTTTTATCTCAGAAGTGGGTGATGCTCAGAGTTACTGTGTCTCTGTTGATAGAGGACTGGCAGTCCAGATGCAGCCTTCCAAGGTTTTCTGTCTGACTTCCACTATCCAGCTACAGTGGTGCCTCGCTAGACGATGATAATCCGTTCCACTGAAATAGCTGTTTAGCGAAATCATCATCTAGCGAAAAGCATTTCCCCATTGCAATGCATTGAAACCTGTTTAATGTGTTCCAATGGGGAACAGTCGTCCTTGTCTAGCAAAGATCGGCCATAGGAAAGCCACTTTGCGAACCGCTGATCAGCTGTTTAAATAGCTGTCTCGTGAAGCTTAGGTCCCAAAAACACCCGTTTTGTGAGCACGGAGGGAGCTGTCAAAATCGTTGTCTAGCAAAAATTGGTTTGTGAAGCAGGGACCAAACATTGTCCAGTGAAATCCCCCCATAGGAATCACTGTTTTGCATATTGCTATAGCGATCGCAAAAGTCAATGTCTAGCCAAAAAACTGTCATGCGGGTAACTGTCTAGCGAGGCACCACTGTACTTTTTCCCACTGGTCAGTTGTTTGCAAGTCAGTTGAGCAGTGGGGAGGGAAATTTTCACCAACTCATAGAATATCCTTCTTACCCCAATGCTCAACTGATCTTCAGAAGGAGAGATGAAAAGCACAGATGATTGACCATGACTGCAGAGTATTAGTACAGGAACTGCTCAAAGGAAAGGAGGTAATTTTCTCCTTCCAAAGGTAGCTTCTGTACTAGCAACCCTTTTTCTCTGCATTGAAATCAAGAAGTCTGCTTCCAGATTACACACTTCCTCCAGGAGGTGGACAGGGATTGACCAATATGGACAACCCTTCAGACCTCATTGTCTGTAACTGTGATTGTAATTATATGTGTATCTGTATATGTATGAAGTGTGAATGTGAATATGAATTGGTGTCTGTAAATGTTTATCCTGGGAATATTAGTACAAGTGAGTGCTTCCCTTGGAGTGAAAGGCTTGCCACCCATGCTTGAGATCCACCATTTGTGGTCAGATCAAGAATTGTACTCGCTTGGTTTACCAAGATTATAGCTTTGTTGCACAAACTAGTTTTACTATACCCTTCTGGATATCCAAAGGATATTTGTGACACAGTATCTTGGACCATACTAGCTGCCTTTGATGAGATACTGTAAGATCAATGTTATTGCTTCTGCAGATAATTTTGGTACAGATGGGTCATGTACCATATTCTATTATAGATTTATGTTTAGGGACCTGGCCTTGCTATGCCACTTGCTTCTTACCCTCGGATATGAAACAGGTACAGTATTTTTCTATCCTGTCTTCTACCTTACCATTAAACAAAAAAAGTTGGGTTTTTCATCTAAGCTCTGACTAATTAGTAGGAAGATGATTGGTTGACAAAGCACAATATGGAGAGGAGAGAGGTCATTTATGCATAGTGCCTCCATTGTCAAAGATTACTGATATTTATTTTACTGTCTTTTCCTCACTGTTGTCTTGTCTGATCTGGTTTTTCCTGTTCTTCATGTTAGCCTTTTTCTGTTTTGCCAGACCATGTATTTATTTTACCGTTTTGTTCATCCTGTAGTCCTCTCCAACTACTGGAGGAGAACTGCTTTGCAGTTGGATGTATGTATATATACTGTATGACTCCAGTTCCACTGCATCCCAGAATTTCCATGTGTTTCATTCAGCAGATAACTACAAAACTTGCCCTGAGAAAGTCTTGTTGAGTGCTCCCATAACATAGTGGCAGAAGGCAGTTTTTGCCACACCCAAGTTTGTTTTCTGTTTGCCATCCTTTGACTCCACACACAGTACGCCAATAATACCTTGACATTGGACTTGGATGTTGCCCTTATGCCAACAATCTCATGTACAATTGAAGCCCCACTCCAAGAGATTATGAGGAATAGAAATGAACATTTGCCTGGAGATCTGTTTCAGTTATATTGGGTCTCCACTTCTAGAAAGAATTTTTTACTTGGGGAAGGCACAACTCATGCTTTGCTCTTCCAATGATTTTAAGTGTATACATGTGCTCTGAGAACGTACCTGGTAACACTAAGGAAAGACCGAAAGAACTGGGCCTTGAGAAAAGAAGACTGAGGGGAGATATGGTAGCACTCATCAAATATTTGAAAGATTGTTGTACAGAAGGGTGGCAGGTTCTGTTCTCAGTCATCACAGGGTGCAGGACACACAATAATGAGCTCATGTTACAGGAAGCCAGATTTCAGTTGAATGTCAGGAAAAATGTCCTAACTGCTAAGGCAGTAGGACTATGGAACTAATTACCTTGAGAGGTGCTTTGTCAATGCTGGAGGCATTCAAGAGAAAATTAGACAACCATCAGTCATATAGACTTTGATTTGGATTCCTGTATTGAGCAGGGAAATGGACTTGATGGCCTTATAAGCTCCTTCCAACTCCTTTATTCTATGATTCTATGATATATATGGTTGGCCCTTTCCCTTCATTCAGAAGACAGTCAAAGTTAACTCATTCTTCTTTACTTTTCTACAGCATAACTGTCCAATCTGCATTTGTTGCAGATTGATGCGTAGGTTGAGAGTATTAATGTGATCAAGGGGTAGTGAGCTAGCACTGCTGGTTGCTCCCTAGATTTGCATAGCTGGTCCCACCCTGACATTCCCATGTTAGGCATGCATGGGTATATGCAAGTAGGAAGCTTAAGTAGATCTCTGCATAGAAGCTTGGACATCCCTGCCTGAATTTTCAACTTCAGGGGGTGCAGTTCTGTCGCAGCTTGATCATGCAATCAATCCTTTATGCAAGTAACACTTGAAAGTCATTGCTGTCATTATAACTGGGAGAAACTTTCCTTTCTCTTAGCTTTTCTGATGATAACCAATATACAGCTGGTATTGTATTAAAGGAGCTCGTTATACTCAGAAATGCTTACACAGTGGTTCTTCTTCTCTGTCTTCTATTGAAAGGGAGTCCTTACCCACTGCTACCCTCAGTGTACCCTTTTTCCCTAGCTAAGCAGAATGAGCTGTCATGAGTCTAACCATTTATGTTGGCTCACTTGTGAACTTTTTTCCTGACACTGCTTTTGAGCACTGATCTCACTGAAATGAATGGGGCTGGTATTTATTTGTTTGTGTACCCTTTCCTCTGTATTAGAGACTTCCCTGTATAGGGCTTTTGCAACATGAATATGAAAAAGTTGTGGTATTACAGTTAGTTTTTGCACAGATGGTTACTCATAATAATACTCTTCATATAAATATAATTTCTATCTCTGAAGGATGTACACCATGGAAATGGTACTCAGCAAGCTTTCTACAGTGATCCGAATGTTCTTTATATTTCACTACATCGCTATGATGATGGAAACTTCTTCCCAGGCAGTGGCGCTCCTGATGAGGTAATATTAATTTAAATAAATGCAGGTTTGCACCATTTGCAATAAGAATTGTTTCACAGCCTTTAAAGTCATTCAAACAATAGCGTTCAAGCAATAACAACCAATAAGACCTCCAGTGATTTCTACCATTTGAAATGCAAGTGATTGTTATTCTCTCCCCACAATCTACATCATTAGTTGTTTGATAGTTATGTCTGAAAATAAAAGTTTATATTTTACTTAGTTTTTCCTACCACCAGAGGGCACCTCCTCCCTGAATAATAGTTTATCTAACCATGGGGGAGGATAGCTATAACAACAGCATGTGGTTTCAAATGAAAGTCAATAATGAGCAGTTCAGCAATTCAGTCTCTGCACAGTTGGCTTGCTCCTGGAGTGAGCAGCCTTGCTTGTCTTGTTGTATCTCTTCCCATTTATTAATGTAAACTCTGAATGAGAGATAGTGGTGACTTATTAAGAAAAGCTTTGGATTCTTTGATACTGTAGTGCTTCTAGAGCCAGAGAATTCTTTCATTGTCAATGCCTTATTTAAGCTGTAGAAAGAGGAAGGAGTCTTTAATCTGTTTTATAAAATTAAGGCTTTTCAAATAAATTCTACATGAAAGAGAAGTAATAAAAAAAGTAATCATATGGCAGACTTTATGTTTTGTTTCTGTTTTCTTTTGTTCCATTTTTGTTTTTGTTATGCACATTTGGTAGGGTCTGTGGTTTGGCTAGGAAATAGTAACTAAAATATGTTTGGATAAATAGTGCCTATAGAAGGTTGACAATGTCAGTTACCTACTCCTTCTCTTCTGTGGCTTATCTGACTTGAGTAAGTTCTGTTGCATGGGGTCTGTTAGACAGAGGGAGGAAGTCTTTCATTACTGATAGTCTCCTGTACCAGTGAAGATACCATCTTTCTGCAGTCATAACATATGCAACAACTTGGAGAGGACCCAGAAACAACAAAAAAGGATTCATGTAGGAAATGGAAGGAAGGCCAGGTTAAAAAGGCAAGTAGCAAAGAATTTCAGGGATGCCATTAGGAATGCAAAAACTGAGAATGAGCAAAGGTTAGCAAGAGACTTTAAAACCAACAAAATGCATTATTTGGTTATGTGCATAGCAAAAGTCAGAGAAAAGAAACAATGGTTCATCTACTCAATGCTTGATTCCTACTGAAGCCCCATCTTTTTCCCCTGAAAGACAGTCTGTGACCCTCCAGGCAAATGTGAATGAAGTACAAAGGGAAGAAACAGGATTGTAGTCAATGAATATCTTATTAGTTTGAATGAGTTCAAATTTCCAGGGCCAAAAAACTTCCATCTAAGAACACTGAAGGAACTGGCTGAGAGATTGCAGAACCACCATCTATTATTTTCTTGAAATCAAGAGGGATGGGTGAAGAGCCAGATGATTTAAGGAGGGCTGATATTTTCCCTGTCTTCAGAAAGGAGAACCCTGGGAACTAGAGACCAGTCAACAAGACATCAATCCTAGGGAAAATTCTGGAGCAGGTTATAAAGGAGCCAGTATGTGAGCCCCTTGAAAATAATGTGGTAATAACTAGAAGCCAGCATGGATTTGTCATGAAAAAATGCTGCCAGGCAATTCTCCCCTTATATTTTGATCAGGTAACCTTCGTGGTGGACAGTGGGAATGCTATAGACATAATACACCTTGACTTCAGCAAAGCCAGAGTGCCCCATGATATTCTGATTAGCAAGCTCATTAGTTGTGGGCTACATAGCTGAAGTGTTAGGTGGATTCACAGTTGGTTAAAGAATTGTACTCAGAGAGTGCTTGTAGAAAAAGTTAAAAAAGTACTGCTTATGTACTGCCCCAAAGCACTTAAAGCACTCTCTGGATAGTTTGCAATTTAATTATGCAGGCTACCCATCCCCCCTCGGGAGCTGGTACTCATTCTACTGACCTCAGAATGATGGAAGGCTGAGTCAACCTTGAGCAGGCTACCTGAGATTGAATCCAGGTCATGAGCAGAGTTTTGGCTGCAGTACTGCAGCTGAACCACTGCACCACAAGGCTTATCAATGGCTCCTTTTCAAACTGGAAGGAGGTAACAAGTGGGGTACCATAAGGCTCAGTTCTGGGCCAGATGCTCCAACACTCTTATTAATGACTTGGATGAGGAAGTTCAGGGAATACTTATGAAATTTGTATATTACACAAAATGGGGTGGAATAGTTAATACCCTGGAAGACAGAAACAAAATCCAAAAAGATTTGGCCTGAAAACCATAGAAATAATTTTATTAAGGACAATTCCAAAGTTCTACACCTGGGGTCATGGCAGGGAACTGAAACACATGGTTATAAGATGAGAGATACTTGGCTCAGTAAAGCTGTGAGTGCGAAGGATCTTGAAATTCTTGTAAATCACAAACTGAATATGAGCCAACATTTTAGTGTGACTGCAAAAATGGCAAATGCTATTTTAGGCTGAATTAACAGGAGTATAGCCTCCAAATCTTTAGAATTACTTGTCTCCCACTATTCAGCACTGCTTAGGCATCTTGACTATGGTGTCCAGTTCTGAATATTACATTTTAAGAAGGATCTTGACAAACTGGAACATGTTCAGAGGAGGGCAACAAGGATAATCAGGGGACTGGAAACCAAGCTCTGTGAGGAATAACTGAAAGAACTGGGCATGTTTAGCCTTGAGAGTAGAAGACTGAGGGGAGATATGGTAAATACTTGAAAGATTGTCAAGCATTGGATTCTTTGATACTGTAGTGCTACTGTAGTACAGAGGAGGGTCAGGATCTCTTCTCAGTCATCACAGGGTTCAAGGCATGTAATAATAGGCTCAAGCTACAGGAGCCAGATTTAAGCTGAATATCAGGAAAAACTGAGAGCAGTACAACAGTGGAACCAAATGCCTCAGGAGGTGGTGAGTCCTCCAACTGGAGGTACTCAAGAGGAGGCTAGACAACAATCTGTAAGGTACACTTTGATTTGGATTCCTGCACAGAGCAGGGTGTTTGCCTCAATGGCCTTGTAGGCCCCTTCCAACTCCATTATTCTATGAATAGGATTTTGGATAATACAGATGGAGAAATCGTGTTTTTCTCACGTTTATGTTAAATGACAAGATCAGATGTAGGAAAGCAAGAGACTGTAAAATGTATTGCAAGGAGATATATAAATGCTCTTCTTGATGAATTGTGATAATCCATTATGTTTGTTTCTGTCTTGGTTATGCCGTGCCTCACATATCAGAGTTAACCACTTTCCGTCCCAGAGTTCAGTCACTCTAACTTTGGTTCACACAAAGTTATGTTCTTTTCTTTTTCTTTTTTGTTTTGGGTTGTTTTGTTACCAAACACTTGCATATTTTCTTAGTAAAAGTTGGGTTTTTAAAATAGTTTGTCACTAACATTATTAATTCTGCTCATTAATCCTCAAAGTGCACATGTTGTGTTAGTTTTTTTAAAGGAGTAAGTCCTGCTTTTAAGCCAACAGTTAGAATTGTCTGGCTTAATGGTTTTTCAATATATATTTGTGAGACATAGTTTTTCTCCTCCTGCATAGATCCCCTCATAAGAAGGTGAGCATATGTGACTGTGGGTTAAGGTTTTTAAATCTTTTGTTAGGACTCTAAAGCTTAAAATGAGATACATTGGCCGGAATCTTGGTGATGATTTACATATGTGTAAGTTAAACTGTGTGACTCACTGTGGCGAATTGCTGCTAACCTCTGAGACACAAGTAGTACTTTCGGGTGTGGGTACATTGTACAGTTGGACTTCTACCATGTAATGTCATTAGTGCCTCATTAGTTAGCAGTAATTTGATGCAGTATCCTAGACAATTTAACTGTAACCCCTGAATTTTAAAGGTACTGTACAAATATGAGAAGAATTGTGTTCTAATGTGGAAAAAAACACCTAACAGAGTGTCCCCTGGCACCTTAAAGACTAATGGAGCTTTGATGAACTGTAACATTTCTGTTGTTACATTTCACTTACACTGCAAATAGGTCTTGGAGCGGCAGGCTTTTTTTTTTTTAAGACAATGCATAGCCTTTTCTACAGTAATTGCTGTATATACTGCATTGTAGCAAAACCAAAAAATCAGTAGTGGCATTATTGAGAAAATACAAGCAGCCCTTTTATGGCAACATTTGCCAAAGCAATGACCTGTTGCTTTCTTTTTTTCTTTTCTTTTCCACCTTTCTTAGGTTGGGATAGGACCAGGTGTCGGTTTCAATGTTAATATAGCATTTACCGGTGGTCTTGATCCACCAATGGGAGATACAGAATATTTGACAGCTTTCAGGTAATTCTCAAATCTGCTTTTTCTAGAGGTGTTTATCTGTAAATAAGATGTGTACCTTTGTAGTCACTATATATATTCTATCTCTGGGTATCTTATTTTCAAAACCAAACTGTAAGAAACTCCTCAACATGTGTAGATGATTTTGTACTGGCAAAGTGTAGAAAGAGACGTACTTTGTATACTCAGTATTAATGAGGACTACTACTCTACATTGATGTATCTGTGTTTTTTTAACTATGTTTTATTAAATCCTGTTCTTCATGGCCTCTGTGAATCACACTATGGGTAATCCACGCATGTGTGGAGCCTCATCGGAATATTCTAGAGCTTCTGCAGTAGCAAAGGAAAATACATTAGCACAGACCCCTAACCCCTGGTATATCTACCTTGGTGCCAAAGATCTCCCTTCAGTTTCTTTCAACCGCCACATTGAGAACCTCAATCGTTGCTTCCGTGAGAAATCAGAAAATGAAAGAAGGAAAGTTATCAAACGTTACTTATTATTATTATCCTTATTATTTTCAAAAGATACGATCCGATCTTAAGGCGAAAGCATCCCCCCCTCCCCAGCTTTCCATTGTTTTCTTTTCTACACCAGTTCTCTGTTCATGGCCATTTCAGGCCCATTTAAAAGCTGCATAGCCTGCGATAACGAGATTCCGTTCTCTGATGGCTACGCTAAATGCCTTTGTTGCCTCGGTGAGGACATCAAACTTCCTCTTCCCCTCACTGCAAAAACTTTAAACGTGGAGTTCTCCACAGTCACCTCTCTAGACTCTAGACTCAAACTTCAGCTCTGGGAGCAGTCTCTAAAGCCATGGATGAAGCTGTTTCCGAAGTGACAAAACAGCATCCGTCAGTTACTCCATCTCGTTCCAATCATTGACAACCTACTCTGCCCTCGATATCGATGGTCACACAAGTGCACAAAGCCAAACATTCAACGTTGAAACCCTTGACATAGAAAACAGCTTCCTCGGCACTGGAACCGTCACCTCCGAAGAAGGCTAAATCTTTGAAATCAAAGCCTTCCACAACCATTTCCACGACTCCACCACCACCAGGGTCTGGGAACCTCATCTGCGTCGGTTCTTCAGATGAGGCACTTCCACCTCATCAACCTCACCATCACAGTCTCACGAATGGGAACAGTATGTTGATCGACTCACGACTTCCCCTGATAGCCCACGACAATTCTCGGGCTCTCTGAGTGAGTCTTCACAACCATGACACTAAACGCAACCAGAAACTGTGCCCCTGTAGGCGTACCACCTCAGCCTCTGGCACATCAACGAAGGCACCAAGCCTATATGAGCATTCGCTTGCCTTCTCGCTCAGAAAGATAGCTCAGCACTATCATTGGGATGCCGTTTGCCCCGATCGGTGCCTAATGGAGAAGCCTGTCAAACACTATTGGCCAGTCGCTCTTCCTGGTCCGGCAGCGCTGCCCCTGCAGGATATATATGCTAGGGAGACTTCGGTGTTGGAGCAATCTTATTACCGTGATCGCCCAGGACTACCTGGCACATCTTATCTGCTGGCACCTAAGAGACCCAACCAAGCTGATCAATACTCCTTGGCTCTGGGCATGTTGCAGCACTGGCAAGTTACTATTTTCCTCTCCATTACGAGGACTGTGAGTACTGATCCCACTCAGCGTCACCAGTGTCTGTTTATTCCACCATAATACAGTGTGGTCCATCGATGCCTTTACCATCTCGGCAGCTGTCTCGACACCAGCAGCAACCTCCATTTTGACACACTTCAATACCGACCCTTTCAATATTGACGTTTCTCTATATTGAATGCTGTCCATGGACGCACCTTCCATGTCGGCAGCAGTTGAAGACCCTCACTATCAACCCCTGGTCATGGATGCACCTTTGACGTCTATACCGATCAAAGACCCTCGCTATCCACCACTGTCCACTGATGCCCATTTCAACATCAACAAGTTGGTGTTGACAAATATTTTGAGGACCAGCTGCTCAGTGTTGATATTGATCGACAGTGGATTGACTCAAGGCATGATGCCGACCCATCTGATCATAGTTCCAGGCCTCAAATGCCATCAAGACTTTTTAACATCACCGGTTTCTGACCTGGCAGACACAGACCCTCCGTCACCAGCAGAGGATTTTCAAACCTATGCTCAACTAATGATTCATATGGCCAAATCCCTCAACCTACAAATCCATAGACCCACTATTGGAGCAGCAGATCATCTTTATGATCCTATCTCTAAAGATACTATCACACCAGTCCATATCTCTATGCTCCCTTCTCTCCTGAGCACAGCTAGACATTCTTGGACCAAACACAGCATCATCTCATTCGGTGTCAAGACACACAGACAACCTTTATCAAGTACATGACCCGGGCGCAGTCTTTTTACGGAAACAACCAGCTCCCAATTCTATATTTGTCAAAGCTTCACAATCTCGCTCTTGACACAGACAAATACTAATACCACCTAATAAAGACAGCAGACGCATTGACTCCATAAGCAGATAGCTATATTCTTCTGCCACCTTCACCATGAGAGTTGCTAACTATCGGGGAGTTAAGGGTGCCTACCAATGTTTTCTCTGGACAATATGTCTACCTTTATCGATGCTCTCCCCAAAGGTAAAAGGGTCTTAGCACAAACTTTTCAACAAGAGGGTCTTTCAATGGTGAAACAACAGATGCTATCCACTAGACACACATTTGATGCCACACCTAAATCAGTGGCTACCTCTGTAGCATTTCGACGTTTCTCTTGACCGAGGACGTGCATGCGCACATTAAAGATCTCGCATTCAATGGAGTTAGTCTCTTCAATGCCGATTCTGATGACATTCTTGAGAATGTTCAGAAAAGGAGGACAGCTGCCAGGCATTCGGGAGTCTACCCTACATACCAGCAACACCCTCAGCGCAATCAGTGACGCAGCCCTTACACCTCCCATCAAAAATTTCAACAAGAACCTCAATGACAGACATCTTATGTGCCTTACTACAAACAACACCTTACCGAGCCAAACCTTTCTAACAAACCACAATGACACACAATGACCTTAAGCCTAAACATCATGTTTTACATCCAACCAACCAAGAACCCAATACCACCTCCCACCTCTCCTCCTGCCCTTTAGAAACACCTACATTGAAAGACATCACTACAGATTCCTGGGTGCTCTCCATCATAGGAAATGGGTACCACATCAAATTCCACCAGCTTCCCCCACCGTCACACCTCCGTCACAAACTCTACAAGAAGAAATACAGTTGTTACTACTCAAAGATGCCATAGAACCAATACTACTACAACACACAGTCATAGGTTTTTTCTTTCGCTATGTCACCATCCCCAAAAGAGATAGAGGCCTTCGTCCCATCCTCGACCTCAGGGAGCTAAATCAATACATCACTACCACCAAGATCCACATGGTTACCCTCGAGTCTGTCCTCCCCTTACTCTGCAGAAAAGACTGGTTCGCAGTCACAGACCTAAGAGATGCCTAGTTTTCATGTCTCCATTCATCCTTCTTATGGGTCCTACCTATGCTTCCAACTCGAACTCAGGCCTACCAGTTCAAAGGACTTCCATTCAGACTCGCAACAGCTCCCCAAGTATTCACCAAATGCATGGACCCTGTGGCAGCTTACCTCACACTTCACAAAATTCACATCTCCCCGTACATCGATGTCTGGCTGCTCATAGCACGCTCCCATCACAAAGCACAACGAGACATTCGCTTCATGTCTCTTCTCCAGGATCTTGCAGTAAATCTACACAAATCCAAGTTAAAACTCACAAGGCTGGTTCATTATATAGGAGCAATTATAGACTCCAAACATGCTCCGGTGTTTCTTCCAACAGACAAATGCCTCAATCTAATCTTACTACGTTCCTTCACTCCTCATACACTCGTATCTGCTTTAAAAAGCAAAAGCAAAGTGTGCTGCTTATATACCGCCCCATAGTGCTTCAAGCACTCTCTAGGTGGTTTACAAGTTAATTATGCAGGCTATACATTGCCCCCCCCCCCAGCAAGCTGGGTACTCATTTTAACGACCTCAGAAGGATAGAAGGCTGAGTCAACCTTGAGCCAGCTACCTGGGATTGAACCCCAGGTCGTGAGCACAGTTTTGGCTGCAGTACAGCGGTTTAACCACTGCGCCACGAGGCTCAGTTTTAAGCACTGTGGTGTCCATGACTACTGTGGTTCAGCATGTTTGCCTCAAAATAAGAACTCCAGGCATGGTTCCTAGCCTTGTTGAACCCATTGACAGACTCACCACATATATTGTTGCAAGTCACTCCAGAATTCGCCTCCCAGCTTACACGATGGCACCCTGCTGAGAACCTGACGATGAGATGGCCCTTTCAACAACCCCGCCCACAAACCCAGGTTACTACAGATGCCAGCATTACCAGCTGGGGTGCCTATTGCAAATCTCTGCAAATATACGCCTGGTGGTCACAAAGAGAGAAACTGCTCCATATCAACGAGCTAGAACTCTTAGCAGAAACAATGTTGTCAGCAAAATTTTATTGTGACGTAGCAGGCCACTCTGATGTCACCCCCAACTCAGGCCTCTCAGAATGCCCACCACACTACTTCACACTCGCTGCCACCAGTTGTAAGGACTATTTAAGAAGGACAAAGGTTTCCTTCAAAACAAAACAGGTTTATTGAGATAACAACATAAAATATGAAAATCACAAGTAGCTAATCATGATGTCAAACACTGTTTCTTATTTAATCAATCACAGACTTTCTCTCACTGAATATGTAGGCACACAGGCCTCTAAACAAGCTCTTTCTCACACTACAGATCTCTCTGCCTCAGTCTTTCCTCCATTTCTAAGGACAGTTTCTCTTTTTCTAGCTCCACCTGTCTCAACCTGTATTTTTGTGCTTGAGCTAATTCCAACTTTCTGAGTTCTGCTGTGTCTTCCTTTGAGGAGTTTTCTCTCTCCTGATCTGAGGTGAAACCTTCTTCAAAATCCCCATTTTCCTCATCTGACCCAGCTGCCATTGCATAAGGCACCTGTTCAGTTTTCTTGCCTCTAGTCAAAGGCATTTTCCTCTCTTAAGGCTTATTATTCACTTTTAAAAGCCTTGATTTTAAAAGTCCACTTTTTCCCTGTCAGTGAGTGTCTGTGTTACAATTTAACTTCCAGCACTCATCCACTGGCAAGCTAGCTACTGTTATTAGGCCTCTGCCTCCAGCTAGGCCTCCCACCAAAGACAGAATTTTTTCTTTCTGCCTCAGAGCAGCAAAATTTTAAACTGGCAATGGTGCGGCTAAAAAATATTGTAAATAAATAAATAAAATGGCTCAAATAGCCACAGACAACGCCACCATCATATATTATATTCTCAAACAAGGCGACACTCACTCCCCAAATCTTTTATGCCTTGCTGTTGACCTATGGGAATGGTGCCTCTCTCATCACATTTGTCTCACGGCAATACATATAGCCAGTCAACACAACAATCTGGCAGATTTCCTCAGTCGAAAAGAATCTCAAGCCCACGAATGGGAGCTAGATCAATCTGTTTTTCTCTCCCTGTGCAAATGATGGGGCGCACCCACCATCGACCTCTTTGCCTCCCAGGTAAACTGGAAATACAAGTGTTACTGCTCCCACGGAGATGCATTCATCAGCCATTGGCCCAGGTCACTCGTTTACCTGTTTCCACTGTTCCCACTCCTCCACAAAGTTGTAGTCTAGCTTCAGCAGGACAGGCCCAATGCTATCCTGATAGCTCCATGGTAGCTGCGACAGCCATGGTTCCCAATTCTCCACCAGCTGTCATCCAACATTTATCACTTGCCCCGTCCACCTCACCTGCTCATACAGAACAAAAATCAAATTCTCCACCCAGATGTCCCTGCTGTTCATCTTGCAGCGTGGAGGATTCGGCCTTACTGATGTATGTCATTCATTATGCAAAGAAACCTTCAACCCGGAAGGCCTATATATATAAATGGAAAACATTTCAAGCTTTTACAGCAGTGCCATCTTTTTCTTCAACCAACTCCTCTCTTACCACTGTCTTATGTTTTTTATTGCAATTAAAAACTAAGCGTCTTTATCTCTCATCCCTCAAGGTCTACTTTTCTGCAATTGTGGCTTATGAGCCACCAACCTCTCAGGCAGCTAACTGTTTCAGACACCCTACTCTGAAACGTTTCCTCAAGGGATTATAATACCTGTACCACAGATGTCCACCTTCCACCACCTCAGTGGTCACTGACATTGATCCTTTGACAACTTATAAGGGCCCTGTTTGAGCCCCTGGTGTCAATTGACCTCAGGTTACTTACCTTCAAAACGATATTTCTTGTGGCCATCACGTCAGCTTGATGTCCTAGTGAACTTGCAGCCTTAAGGTCTGACTACCCTTATCTCCAGTTTTACCCAGATAAGGTTAAACTTTTTGTAGATATTTCTTTTCTACCCAAGGCTGTCTTCCAGTTCCACCTATCACAGCCTTTCGTTCTTCTTTCCGTTTTCTGTTTCCTTCTACTTGTCAACAAAGGATCCTCCATGCTCTGGATGTAAGACAGGCTTTGGCTTTTACATAGCCCATACTCAATCCTTTAGATACTCAGTTAGACTTTTTGTCAACTTCCTGCCAACGGTCTTCAAGTTACCTCACAGAGAATATCTAACTTGGTTGCATCTACCATCCAACTTACTTATCCGCTTGCTCGAGGTCCAGTGCCACAGAGTATCCGTCCTCATTCTAGGGCGTTGGCAACATTTAGGGCATTTCTTTGGGGCATCCCCATACCAGACATCTGCGCCTCTGCCACATGATCACAGCTGTCCATGTTTATCAATCACTATACACTGGATGTTTGGCAATAATCTGCTGCTGCCTTTGGGCATGCTGTGTTTTCATTTACATTGGCGTGACACCCTCCTCTGGGTATGGTAGCTTTTTAGTCACCCATAGTGTGATTCACAGAGGCTATGAAGAAGAACGACAGGTTTCTTACCTGTACTTGTAGTTCTTCAAGTGGACCTCTGTGATTCACACATCCCAACCCGACCTCCCCACTGTCATGCCCTTTTCTTTATGTAGTGGTTGACCTAACTGAAGGGAGAGCCTTCGTGCCAAGGTACATATACCGGGGAGAGGGGTCTATGCTAATGCATTATTTGTTTGTTTTCTTATTTATTTATTTATTTATTTATTTATTTATTTATTTATTTATTTATTTATTTATTTATTTATTTATTTATGCATACATACATACATACATACATACATACATACATACATACATACATACATACATACATACCCCGCCTATCTGGTCACTATGACCACTCTAGCCAGCTTACAACACAAAATATAAAACATATATATAGTTTACACAATTAGGAAAAATTTCTACAAGATGGAAGGAAAGACAAAATAAATCATAACAGAAAAGGAGGGGAAGAAAATTAGGAATTAACTGGGGGGGGGGGAAGGCCTGCCTAAACATCCATGTTTTCAGTTGATTTTTTAAAGTACCCAGCGAGGGAGCCGCGCGAATCTCAGGAGGCAAGTTATTCCAGAGGCGAGGAGCCACCGCCGAGAAGGCCCGGTTTCTTGTTTTTTCCTTCTGGGCCTCCCTCGGCGTAATGTATTTTCCTTTGCTACCACAGAAGCTCTAGAATATTCTGACAAGGCTCCGCGCCTGCGCAGATTACCCATAGTATGAATCACAAAGGTCCACTAGAAGAAGTACAATTACAGGTAGGTAACCTGTCGTTCTGTGATGACATTTTCCAAAAGTGGTACTTGCTGTGCACTTGTATGTTTTAACATTGCTAATAGTAATAACGACAGATTTCAGTAAATGTCACTTCCTTGGCTCTCAGTAGAACTTGATGTACAGGAAAGCAGAATTAGCACCTTTGTGTGAAAAGAAAACTGGTTTGTTAATACTCATCCATGTTTGGTTCCACATTATATATATGGCCAAAATCCTGTTGTGTACTTATGCCAGTGAAAGGGAAGTGACCTGACTAGCAGCTTTCTACTTAGTTTCATCATCAGTTTGGTCTTATTTCCTGCCATTTCAGGAAATTTGAATCTATGATTAGAATGGAAGAACCTGATCATGGCTGCCATTCTCATTACGATATGTGAAAATGCATGGTCTTAAATTTCAACAGGGGATTGCAGAACATGGCACTGTTTGGAATGCATTCCATGATTCAAATTTAACTACATTCTCTAAACAAGGAGCATTCAAATCTTCACAAATTAGCTAGATTGCATAATCCAGGTGCCTTTTGTTCTTTGAATGGAGAGCTGCTGTAGAGATGTTAAGGTAACTTGATACTTAATTTCTACTTATTGCACTTTGATGTGAACCATCTTAGCAAAGGGACAAAAATATAGATAGCTTTGTCTTACCTCTTCCATTCTCTCACATTATTATACCATAAGTCATCAGAACGTCAGCTAATATGGATACTTTGGGGAAAATATTCATGAAGTATACGTAGAGATAATATCAGGGGCTTAAATATATTACTGCCTGATATTACCTGAATACTACAGATCTGTATTTCTGGGGAGATGGCTGCAAGCATCATGCTTATCTTCAGTCACATAAGTGAACAGAAGAAGCGTGCAACACAAAATCAAGGTTGTATTGCCACTTCAGCATAAAGCTGTTACAAGATTCAGAACATGTCTTGCTCAACGATTGCAAAGCTGGCAATTCTTTGTGCTTTCTGTGCTTTATATTCTTGGAGTTACTATGTGTCTGCACAGAACTAAATCAGACATTTTTGTGGCAATCAGTGAATCTGGCAGACATGTGGCCCCTTCTGTGCATGGCCTTAGCACAGCTACAATCGTTACCTTAATTCTATTTTGTTTCACCACAGTGACCTTGTATGGGACTTGTTCTATTTGGATGTTGGTTAAGCAGTGGAGCTTCTTGTATTTTTTTCTGTATTGTGGTGAACGAGGGGGGAACAGCGTAGTTAGTTTGTTGTTAATTCCTTCTACAACAGAACAAGCATAGATATGTTCTATCTGTGATGTCAGTATCAAAAGAGATTTATTTACTTCCTGCTTCCTGGAGCACAGACCAAAAGGGATGATACCCCAGTACTGTTAAACACAGTCACCTTTCCTTTACCAGTATCACTTCAAGTGGCCTTGCCCCAGCTGATAGGTCAAATGATACTGGGGTGACTACAGTTCCTTCTGTGACACTGTCTGCTACACCAGCATTATTTTTCTTTGTGCTTTCCACCTTCAACAAAGACTCCATTAGTACCAGTTTTGCCTTCAGGTTGTCTAAACCAGATGTTTCAGCAGTATTTCCAATGCAGAGCGCATCTGTTTTGACAGTCAAAGCACTTAACATCTCTGCGTTTGGTAGTGCTACTGGAGCAGGAAATTCCTCTTACCACAAAGAAATAATCACACACACTTCAGCACATCAATAAGAGACAGGCCAGGGTGTCATCACCTTCACATTTTGTCTCATTGCCAGATATGTTAGTTGGTGATCAACAGTTACTATTGACTGAGATGTCTGTCTTTACACTGACCAAGTACTTAGAGAGGCTGTGTTTCGAGCACTAAATGTAAAATCATAATCTCTGGAAGTAACTGACTCAGAGGTTAAGGAACTGCAGTGACAAATTTCTCTGCCTGTGGCAATAATGCTGCTGCCTACTTTGCTTCATGTAGCAAGACAGTCCTGGCAAAGCATTGTCTTTACAGAACCTGTACAGCAGGGTTGGCCAAAATGCAGCCCTCCACTTACTGTTGAATGCATCTCCCGTCAGCCATAGCAAGGGTCAGGAAAGCTGCAAGCCAATTTGTCAGTATTTTGTGGGCCACATTTTTACCACTCCTACTTTGCAGGGCTTGTAAAGAAAATAATGCATTGTTGCTTCCGTGTCCCAAAACTAAACTCTAGTCTTCTTTGTGGTCTCTGTGAATGCACACTAATGGATTTTAGTGCGCCTGTGCAGAGAAACTTCAGAATATTCTAGAGCTTAAGCACATAGTGCCGGGACCACCCCCATGCTACCTTTAACCCTGCCTCCGGCACCAAATGCCTCAGTTAATTTCTTGCCACTGCTGCAGCTTTGGAACGTACCTTTATTCCGTTTGGAAAACTTACCCCTTCTGGACCTCCCAGACTTCTAATTATGGACTGTTGACCTTGCGAACTGCCTGTGAGTTAAACAAACAAACAAAAACGGATGTTAGTATTTTGTTTTTCTTCACCACCACTTTTTTATTTCATTAATGGCCTCTTCAGGCCTCTTCATGTGGTGTGAGAGCTGCCCAAACAAGATGACTCTTTAGGACAGTCATTCTCAGTGTTTATTTTATTTGGGCAAATAACATCAGCCTGTCTCATCTGTGGCCTGTAAATTTTTTACGAAGCCAGCACTTAAACTGAGACTTCAGCATCTCTGCTCATTTTTGTGGAAGAAGTCCCTCTGTCCCTCGCAGGGACCTTCTATGGAACCTACCCAAGCTAAGTCAATGGAGCTTTCTCTGGGTTCACCATCTTCTAAAACCTCGAAAGTGGCTAAAATGGCATCAAACTCCCATCTTCTTCGTCGGGCTCAAGGTTGACGGCTACAGTGGTGCCCTGCTAGACGATGATCCCGCAAAACAACGAATCCACATGACTATGACTTTTTGCATTCGCTATAGCGCTTCGCAAAACAGCCTTTCCTATGGGCGATTTTCACTGGACAATATTTCGGTCTGTGCTTCGCAGGACATTTTTTTCGGGACCGATGCTCCGCAGGATGATGATTTTAACAGCTAGGTCCGTGACTCACAAAACGGGTGTTTTTGGGACCAGTGCTTCGTAAGACAGTGATTTTAACAGCTGATCGGCGCTTTGCGAAATGGCTTCCCTATGGGTGACTTTCGCAAAACAACTATTTTTTCCCCTTTGGATTTCAATGTGTTCCAGTGGGGAAACGCTTTTTGCAAGACGATGTTTTCACAAGACAGTGATTTCAATGGAACGGATTAACATTGTCTTGCGGGGCACCACTGTACATCGTTGATGCCAAAGCCTCCCTTGGTATCGGTGCTGAAGAAGAAGAAAAAGCCATTGGCCATGCTAAAGCCACCCTGGGTGCTGGAAAAGGGCTGCACCTTCACTGCTGGCTGCCAATCGACCCCTGCATGAGCCTGTATGCCTCAGCATAATCTCAGGGGATGAGGAGGTTCCACCCCCCTTGCCAGATACCATACCATCCCCTCAGTTTAGTCAGTCTCCTGACTGGGGAAGTACCTCTGCTGAGGTCGTGCAGTTGGCACAGGTCAGCCTGTGTTCCCATCCGGCCTTGGTATCAGAACAGACATCAATGTCACCTCCAGAGTCAGTTCCGCTAGAGACTCCTAGGAAAAAGAAGAAGAAGACCCATCATCTAGAGCCTCCTGCTGAGCCCGAAACTTACCGGCATGACTCGGTACCTTTCAACATCCACTGTCAACATCAAGGCTTGAATAGGATGTGGTTCTATGAGCAGCTACATTATTATGAACCCGAGGCCTTTGAATCCAACCTCGCTATTATCCCAGATCATACGGGCTCACCCCATATTACCAGCACCAGCCAGCGTATAGACTTTACAGGCCGCATTCCCCTTCATCATCGCCATCACTACCACGTTACCTGATGTATGCCAACCACTACCTGTATTCCGAGGAGGAGTACTACCTCGTGTGCATGCTGTAAGTTAATTCTGAGAATTGCTAAGGTGATGGACTTGGCAGTCAATCAGACGGTGTTGGAGAAGGTGGACAAGGTCTATGAGGACATTACTCAAGACCAGAGTCCTCTCCGCTTGGTGTTTTTTTCATCCCTCCTGAAGCTTGTCAAAGAGTCTTGGAGCAAGCCATCCATGGTCCACCAGATTCCCAGGAGAGTAGAGAACTTATATAAAACACATGGCGACAATATGGACTTCTTGTTGAAGCATCCACTTCCTAAATCCTTCATGGTCAACACCACACAGAACAGGGCCAGGAACTACTCTATGATGACACCAGATAACAAGGAGGGTAGGAAGTTGGGCATTGTTGGCTGTCATGTCTATTTATTTGTTGGCATAGTTTATTCTGAGAGTGGCCAACTACGCTGCAGCCATGGCCACTTACCATCACAATCTCTGAAACAAGGCGTTGCTTGCCTTGGAGGCTGCTCCAGAGGACATCTGGGCCATGGGTCTTTCATGTCACCAGGAGGCTATGGCTCTGGCACATCAAGAATGCATTGCAATATGGCACGTAGTTGATGCCGCCTCTAAACAGATAGCCAACACAGTCACCTTGCACCACCATGCCTGATTGCGTTCAGCTGACATATTGGAGGATGCGAGGTCAAGAATCAGGAAACTTCCCTTTGATGGGCTTGATCTGTTTGACAAGAAGGAAGATGAGATCCTTAATAATTTATTGAAGCTAAGGAAAACAGCCAGATCATACACCAGCCAGCAATATCATCTATGAAACGCCTGGCACCATCCCTATTCTTACAGGCCCTCTCAGGACCGCCAAAGACCTCCCGCAGGCAGGAAAGCAGCATCTTCATCAACAGGCACGCCGCCCTGACCACAAATCGTGGCAGAATCTTTGACCCAGTGCATCCACCAGCAGTTGTCAACCCTTCAATTTGTCTAGCCCTACTTCAGCATCTGACACAACATCACCTCAGATTCTTGTGTCCTCACCATTGTGGCTAGGGTCTATGCCATCAAATTTGATACTCTTCCCATAACGGGATTGCTCAAGACCACCAATCCCTCCCTTGCTATGATGGCATCCTTCAAAAGGATGCCATCATAGAGGTACATCAGTCAGATGTGACACTTGGTTTTTACTCCTGCTACTTTACAATTCCAAAAAAAGATGGTGGTCTCCATCCCATCCTGTACCTCCATCATCTCAACTCCTACATCACTCCTCAGCATTTCCACATGATCTCATTGGACCACACTATCCAGATGCTCTGGCAGGGTGACTGGTTCACTGCCATAGATGTGAAGGACACATACTTCCACATAAGGATCATTGCCGTTTCCTCAAATTTTCGATCAAGGGAGTGATATGCGAGTTCTAGGCGCTTCCCTTTGGGTTGTCTATCGCCCCTCAAGTGTTTACGAAGTGCCTAGCTCTGGTAGCAGCATATCTTCACCTTCAAGGCATCACGGTTTTCCCATACCTAGATGACTGGCTGCTGGTGTTGACATTCCGAGCCCAGACTGAACAGGATACAGAGACGACCCTATCCCTGTTATCGGCCCTAGGCCTCCAAGTCAACCTGGCGAAATCTACTCTTCAACCAACCCAACGAGTCTCCTGTATAGGAGCAGTTCTCAACTCTATGCTAGGCCAGGCTTTCCTTCCAGAGGACAGGATAGCAAAACTTAAGCTAATGTTGATATTCTGCCCTCCAGGACCCCTGGTATCGACCTTTTGGACTCAGTGTCTTTTAAGCCTCATGGCATTGACAATGGCTGTGGTGCAGCATGCATGCCTGAAGATGAGGTCTCTGCAGGCATGGTACCTATCCCTCTTCGATACCATAGTGGGCCATCTGTCCAAGCTGCTCGAAGTCCCCAATGAATTGTCATCCCAGCTAACATGGTGGGAATGTTGCTCAAACATCATAGTCGGCAGGTCATTTGACCCCCTTGCCTTGTCGGTCCAAGTGGCTATGGATGCCAGCTCCATGGGCTGGGGTGCAGACTGTGGTGAGGTGACCGTGCACAGCTTGTCATCCCTGGACAAAGCACAGTTACACATCAACCATCTAGAACTGCTTGCTGTCATCAAGGTGTTGTGGGCCTTTGAGTGGCTGATCACAGGTTGTACAGTTCAAGTGGCTATGGACAATACAACAACCATATTTTATATCAACAAGCAGGGGGGACCCATTCCCTACCCCTTCTTTATTTGGCCATCCTGCTATGGGAATGGTGCTATGCCCAGCATGTTTACCCCATGGCAGTGCATGTGGCATTGGAGGACAACACCCGAGCAGACCATCTCAGCAGCCTTCAATTGTGCAGTCACAAGTGGTTAATTGACAGCAAGGTGGAGACTACTCCCACAGTAGCCAAAGTCTTGAGCCACGCTTGTAAGTGTTCCACAAAGTGGAAAGTCTTTGATACATTCGCGTTTGCACATCACTTTCCTCTGCAACTGACCTCCCATGAGTCCTTCAGTTCCTCCTCCATCTCTTCAGATGTGGCCTCTCACATTCCACTTCGAAAGTCTACATGTCAGTGATAGTGGCCCATCAGCCACCAACTTCAGAAGCCGAGATCTTTTCTGCCATCCTACCCTCAAACAGTTCTTCCACAGCTTGAAAACCATGCTGCCGGCACACAAGACTCCTACTCTCCAGTGGTCTCTTCAGCTAGTGCTCAATTGTCTCATGTGGCCTCCCTTTGAGCCACTGGCCATTGTGTCCAAAAGATTGCTCAGACCAAAGACTGCCTTCCTTCTTGCCATTATGTTGGCTCGTAGGGCAGGGGACTTCGCTGCTTTGAGGGTAGACCCGCCTTTCCTCCAGTTCTGCCCTGACAAGGTAACACTTTACCCAGACCTTAACTTTGTTCCCCAGGTGGCCACTCATTTTCATTTGAGCCAACCCATGGTCTTCCCCACGTTCTTCTCTTCACCTACTTCGTGGCTGGAGTGTTCTTTGCATTCTCTGGATGTGAGATGAGCGTTGTCCTATTATGTCTCCCCCTCCTCATCCTTCTGTAAGTCACAAAAGCTGTTCATCAGCTGTCATGGCTGCTCCAGAGGGGCCATGGTAACATCTCAGACAGTCTCCAGGTGGATCATTTCAACTATTCATCTGACCTACAATCTCGCCCAGACCCTTTTGCCATGCGCCGTGAAGGCCCATTCGATGAGGGCTGTAGTTTCCTCTGTGGCATTCCTTAGAAGTGTTGACCTGTCAGATATCTACAAAGCAGCCACCTGGACTACATCATCTAGTTTTGTGGCCCATTATCAGCTGGAAGCCTCCTTTGGCCATGTTCTTTGGAACTGAGGCACTTGGTGTTGGAGGTGGGGTTAAGGTTAGTGTGGGGGAGGTTCCGGCACCATGTGCTTAAGCTCTAGAATATTTCGACGTTTCTTTGTGCAGGAGCACTAAAACCCATTAGTGTGACTTCACAGGTGACCACTCAAAGAACCAGGGTTACAGGTAAGAAACCTCTTTTTATTGTGGAAACCATTTAAATAAAATCAAAGCAAAAGCCATATTTTGTACTAGATGGTAAAGAGGAGGGAACATGATGTGACTTAAGCATTTTCATTTTAGCATTTTAAAAAGAAACTCAACTTGTATGTGTGTGTGTGTGTCCACAATTTTTGTGTGAGATTTAACCATGTTCTTTGATAATTTACTGAAGTGGTAAAGATAAATGGAGGTGCACCTTTAAAACTATTCAGCTTATATGCACTGCCAACTATTCATGTTAAACTCCCAGAGTAATCATTGGATTAGATGGGCAGTATACAATGAAATGAAATGAAATAACATAATGTAAAATAAAATAAATAAAATCATGAATGAATGAATGAATGAATGAATGAATGAATGAATGAATGAATGAATGAATGAATGAATGAATGAATAGCAGCTTCTGAAGCTAAAGCTTTGGCTCACCTACTTACATTAAGATGCCATGTTTTCTTAAGATAATCAGGACTAACCCAGCATGATCTTTGATCTAGATTTATGTTAAGGATTTGCTTTTTCACAAAGATATTTCATTGGCTGCTGAAAAACTATATCACAATATGTGGATGGAAGGACTATTCCCAATATAGACATCCATACGCGTGCTCTGGCTACACCTTGTCGTAGACCAAACATGGGCACTATGTGGACTCTTTGATCCCAGCTTGGAGAATTATATATGTTATACATATGCATTGGTCCTTCATGTGCACAGATGTCTCAGAAGCTTCTAGACCTAAACTAAAGTGATTTAGCAGGAGCCACACCCTCTCGCCTCATGGGATGAAGAGGAGAGGCTCTTGCCTCACCCACAGTTCCTTTCTGTTCACTGCATGATCAGTAACCTCTTAAAGGTTCTTCTCTTGCAACAACGTTTTCACATCTCTTATTCCTACAGCTTTTGTCTCTTTCATTACTTTGTTTTTGGATTCTTTAACTGTACAGTTACTGTACAGTGGGGTCTTGACTTAAGAACGACTTGAGTTAAGAACATTTTGACTTAAGAACCACTCTCATAGGAAAATATTGACTTGACTTACATACTTAGATTTGAGTTAAGAACTGAAAAAAACCACGTGGGAGGCAGGGAAAGTGCAAAATTTGAACTTTCAGTCAACTGTTGGCCGGTGAAAAGGGTGCCTGTCTGCTTCCTCACTCCTCCCAGCGTTTAGAGAGTGGATTGGGAGAGAGTCTTCAGACTGCCTGGTACTATACTGCCTGGACTGTATTTTCCCTGCCTTCCCTGAACCTTTCTTGACCTAAGAAAAAAAGAAACAAAATATCCCCCTCTAGTGGTCGAAGGCAGAATAGCAGCTTCCCATTAGTTTCTATGG
Source organism: Pogona vitticeps (assembly GCF_051106095.1). Classification (NCBI taxonomy): domain Eukaryota; kingdom Metazoa; phylum Chordata; class Lepidosauria; order Squamata; family Agamidae; genus Pogona; species Pogona vitticeps. Next base: position 172,917,405 of record NC_135783.1, on the reverse strand, counting down.
ACGGAAAAGAGCAGATACGGATCAAATGGTTTTCAATGCATTCCTATGGGAAATGCAGATTTGCCCTGAGAACTTTTTGACTTGAGAACCGCCTTCCAATATGGATTAAGTTCTCAAGTCAAGACCACACTGTACTTCAGTCCATTCTTGTCTTGGTTCTGATGTTGGCTTTAGGGCTCAACACCACACCTCCCTCTTGTGCACTGTGGGCTTGAAGGCATTTTTCAAGAAGTGGAGAGATGCTGCCACTGTTAGAACCTTTTGGAGCCAGCTATGCAAAATCAACAGTCTGTGCTTCCTTTGGGGGAAAAAGCCCTACAAGACTTCAGAGCGCGATGAACAACATTGAACCCACAGTCTCCTTTGATGCCTTTCAACATTTGATGTAAAAGTCTCCAGTACCATCCACAATGGTCCCAGCAGCAGACCCACTGCTGAACCTATCCCCAATCTCTGTTCTCATCTTTTAAATGATGTAATATTCCTGTTACGGACATCCTTGTGCTTTAGGAAACAGTTTCATGTCACATCAGAAAATACTCACTCTCATCCAAGCTACATTCACTATTCTTTCCTGCAGCTGTCCAACAACCCATCTCTTCCCGCATCTGTCGGTATTTATGACAACCATCATAGGTGTACTCCCATGTACCGGGCTTCAGTACTGCCTCCTCACCCAGTTCAGTCCTCTTACCAACACAATTGACATGTCAGATTCCTGAATGTTAGACATTATACTTCAAAGGAAGAGTTTCTACAGTGGCACCTCAACTTAAGAACTTAATCCTTTTTGGGACTGCGTTCTTAGGTCGGTCAAAAGCTTTTTAAGTCGAAGCACCATTTCCCATAGGAATGCATTGAAAACCCATTAATCCATTCCGGCCGAAGGGGAACCCCCCCCAAAAAATGAAAAATAAAGCACTGCAAGTCCCATGCTGGGACTGCAAAATACACACAACAGACACATCTAAAAATAAACATTTGAGCAAGTCCCACCCTGGGATTGCAAAAATAATAATTAAAAAACCACCAACAACAACACAGAAACATATCCCCCCAGCCCAAACCTACCCTCCAAAACCCACTCAGAGCAATTTTTTACAGCAGCAACCTAACGGTCTGAAGCCTCCTGGGGGTCCCGCGCCGCTGCCATCGCTGCCTTCCGAGGCCTCCCAGGGCTTGCCCCGGCAGAAAATGGCAGGAGAAAAGGGCCGGAAATTCAAAACTCAGCCTCCCGGGCTTGTCCAGCACCATCAGAGGAATTGCGGGGACCTCTGAAAGTGGCGATCGCTGTGGGGGCGCGCCAGTCCTCTAATGGTGCTGAGGAAGCCTCCAAAGGCTTCCTCAGCACCATTGGAGGACTAGCGCCCCCCGCGGCAATTGCCGCTTTGAGAAGTCCTCCGCAAGTCTTCCAATGGTGCTGGGCAAGCCCCGGGAGGCCTCTGAAAGTGCTGATCGCCCCAGCACTGGAAGCCCGGGAGGCTTAGTTTTGAATTTCCCACCCTTTTCCCCAGCCTTTTTCCTTTGTAAGTCAAGGCTCCACTCGTAACTCGATTCAAAATTTTACAAGCAGAACGGTTCATAACTGAAATCGTTCGCAAGTAGGGACAAACGCAAGTCGAGGTACCACTGTATTTTGTTTAGTCATCCTATGTGTAGAACTCTGTGGAGAGATACAAGCTGCATTATGGTTAGGAGTAAGAGAACCTCACAGAAGATAGAAAGGTTCTTTTAAAGGTACTTCATGATACTAAATGGGGATGAACACCTGCTGCCCATAGTATACCGCAGGTGTGTACAGATTTATATTGCCTATGGGTGTGGTCCATTATCAGTCATTCTCAATCATTCTCTTGTTACTACTCTTAGGGGACTGGTTCACCATTATTGACCTGTGCAATAAGCATATTCATATTAACAATGAAAATTTGTCTGGTTTATTCTATGACCTCATTGTTACTAGCTTTGGATGCTTGTATGATTGAAGATCAAACATCTAAGAAAAATAATTTGTTTACATATGCCCATACTCCTTCACCCTGGAAGTTACATTGAAAATCTGTTTAATATAATGTTAAGTATTTTCATGATAATAGGTTGTTGAGTGACCCTGAATTTTAACCAGCTGCTTTGAAAAACCTTTTCCTGATTCCCCTTTATTGATTTTAGTGTAAAAAGACCCTTTGAAGTTTTTAATTTGTATTCCCTGGAGAGGCAGAAAAGTGAAAGGAATGAACTGTATCCATCCTGCCAGTCTTGTAGACAGTACATACCTTAAATGCAGCACCTTGGTATGCTGGCCCATTGAATGTCACGTTGCATTTCCTGGGGATCAGACCAAAAGATGAAAAGAATATAAGAAAATGGTCCATAATAAAATCCAGAAGTAACATGCAGTTTCACTATGAACATGGAAATTCAGAATGGAGAACTAAGCTCTAATTCAAACCAGTCCAAATGCCAGATTCAAATGCTTTGAAGTCTTTAGATGAATTGGTGGAAATCCTTTCGAGCTTGTCAGAGATAAAAGCATTTTTCTTTAACTCCTACTATACCTTATTACATAGTACATTAATAGATTGTTGCCTTCATGTAAGGAAGGAGTTCTGTTTAGTAGCAGAAGGCTGACAAAATTAGTCAATGAAATAAAGTATTCTTACAAAATAAAGAGCCTGCAATGAGATAATTGACTGGTTATTTCAAATTGATTTATTAAATTCACCCCTAGCATTACACCCATTTTTCCTGGGTGCTAAGCTCAACTCCTTTAATGCCCGTCCATCTGGACAGGACATTTTAGCTTCCCAAAGTCACATACTGTTCCAGAATCTATACAGAACAATGCCCTCAAGGTAGATGTTTTATGACATCATTAAACAGTATTCCTAAGTTTTGACCTCTCATCTCATGTTGACTTTTTTTCTTTTTCTTTTTTAAAGGGAAAAATGACTGGGCCAAAAAAATGCTCCAACAAATCTATTGCTTTTTCCCATTTTGTGTCCTAGACAGTATAATGCATTGGGACAAACAAACAAAAAAGTCATGTGCCATTTTTTTAGCAAACCATTATGCCAAGAAGCTGGTTGAACCCATTAGTCAGGGGAGCATTAGAAGTTTCAGTGGTTTAGGACAGTGGTCCCCAACCTTTTTGACACTGCGGACTGGTTTGGGGGGATGAGGTCTGTGCGTGAGGGAGGCAGGGCACCCCCGAGCTCATGCGCATGCGTGGAGGGGTGGGGCTTGGGCTTGCAGGCACTTGTGTGATGGGGCAGGGAGTGTGCACACAGTGGATGTACACACTTGTGCGCGTGCACGAAGGGCCGGGGGTGCTCGCGGGGGAACATGTATGTGCGAAGGGGATATGCGGGGGAGCATGCGGGGGAGTGTGTGCGGGGGTGCTGGAAGATCTGTCTCCGTAGCCCAGTCTGGCCAAGACCATGGACTGGCACCAGGCCGCAGACCCCGGGGGTTGGGGACCACTGGTTTAGGAGATACAAGACATGTAAGCGTAAATCCATCTCTTAAATCCAACCACAATCCTAATCCTAATTCTCAATATTTTGGAATTTTCATGGCATCAGAATTCACTCCACATGTTATCTGTGTTGATGAGAATTCAACTTCACTTCACTTCACCTGTCCCTACTATTCCTCAGTTATTTTATCCTTTTTTCAGTAGTCACATTAATTTTACTAATTTCAAGGCTTTGTCATTCATTCTGCTTTTTATCAGTTCTTAAAGATCTTTGAGTTTGATTATTGTGCTGAAAACTGAGTTTCGTGGCCATGTTGCCAATTGATGAATGAAATTATTACTTGGAAAATAGGCTTGCTACAGAAGTGTAAAAAACCAGGATCAGTGCTGTCCAGGTTATTAATGCTCTCCTAGTTTGGTGAGGCACACTTAAAATCCTTGTTGCTCTCTGCTGCTTAACTTTCTAATAACTAGTACTCATCCCACTGGCACGAGGCCTTTGTGTCCCATGTAAAGTAGTTTTTAATGATGTCTTTTAATGCATTCGTCACAACTTGCCTTGGTAGCAAAAATACATTCACTGTTCTGAAAAATGTTACAGCTATTTATTGTAGAATTTGAACGTCATAAATACTTGGGTGTGCTATTTAGCCATGATGCTGTGTGAGAAATGACTATCACCTGAGAGTATCTTTCAGGTGTTGTTAGGTAGTTTATACGAGAATAAGTACTGTACAAGAATGTGTTAAAAGAAAAATATGGTATAAGCAAAACAATAGCAATTTCCATGTATAATTGTCTACTGTTGCAAGTTCGGTGGATTGTCTTAAACGGTTGTCTTTCAAAAGGAAAGTTCCTCTTCCATCACAGAATCAGGAAGAAGAAGGGGAGAGCACAGCCTCATTGACAGTAGGGATTTATCTGCTGAGAGTGACAGATAGCTAAGAGTTGGGGAGCAGGCGTAGAGTTGGATTCAGTCTGATTCTGTACTTATTCCACTCATTCCAGTTGTGAGTCCATGATTAGTAAGACATGCTAATCAGAGTTTGTATTTTGATCCTTATTTTCCATTTGTAAACCCTGTCTTTTGTTTAAAAAAACACCCTATAAATAAACTCCCTAATGAACTTCTAGGGAATCTTGTGACACTGCTAGGGAGTGCCTTTCCTTTTAGAACTCCCCCAAGACACTTTATCCTCAGTGATGCTTGCTGTGATTAGATTTATAAAGATCAATTATGATACTAGAGCTCAAACCTTAGATCAGGACCTGTATGCTGTCCTACTCCATAGACTCCAGGGCCTTCAAGTCATGCAAAATAGACTAACTACATGAATCTTCTTAGGGCCTCACAGTTTCTGGGGCTGGTTTTGAGGGTTAGCCCCTATGAGTTCATTCAAAATCTATCATTTGGACCTCGCAAAAAGCAGAGAACCTTTTTATCAGGGTTCTAGCCCTTTCCTGGCTCTTCACAGATTTTCTGAAAACCTCATGCACTTCAGTTATCTGCTCCAGTTTTCCAAATCTCATTATAACTCTGAGTGCTTCAAATATCAGTTTAATTTTCCTTTGATGTTTGAAGTGCATTTTTAGTTTATTTATTTGATTTCTATACAACCCATCGAGCTACCTAGGCTACTCAGGGCCACTCTTCTATAACTTCAGTTCCTGTTCTAATCAGCTTATAAGGCATCAGAGCTTATGCTCTACTGGCTTAGCAATGGAAGTTTGTTCAGTAATAATGTTATATTTAAATTGATCCAGGGATTAAAAATCTCCACCATAGGCTGCCAACTTCTAGCTGCCGCTTAATTTACAGGTCTAACTGCAGTGTAAGAGACTGTTAGGATTTTCCAGGTGGGCAGAACTAGCTTGTATATCCTACAATCAAGAGTAAGATTTTAGAATGCATAAAAATAATAAAAACAAAAGAATTGAAGATAAACAGATTTATGTCAGTATGAGCTGAAATACATTATGTGGATTATAATCCATATCCTCAGACTCAAGGAGTATAATAGATAGGCCATAGCTCTATGGACCCCATTGCTTTGCATGTATAGGGTTGATGGCAAAGGTATTGGGTCTAAATGAAATGGGGCATGGTGACAATTACATTGATAATGAGTGAAATCAAAAGAAAAAGAAAAAATAAAGAAGACAAAAATATTGTGGCACTTTAAAGACTAACTGCTATATTTTAATTTGAGCTTTCATGGGCAAGTGCAATTCTTTGGATGATGGGCTTTCAACATAACAAGAGCATTATTAAGACCAGTAATGATCAGTCACAGTGTTGATTACATAGACACCCTGTTAGCAGCAATGAAACATTTTTAGAAAGTTTTCAGATTAGCAGTATGTCAAGGAGAAAAATTTTTCGTTATAGCTGTGAGTCTTATGAATAGCTATAAACAAAAAGTTATTTTCTTTGACGTAATTTGAACCTCATCCCCTTTTCTGATGGTTAGGTAATAGCATATCTGTAAAAAGTCTGTGAAATAGTGTTAATCTTTAAATTTTATTTCTGAAAAAACTGCTGTGGCTAATGATGTCAGTAGCTTTACACAACATAAGTTACAGAACAGCTGTTACCTTGTTTTGTGGGAAACTTGGCATGATGCTGTATAGAGCTATGATTCCACTGCTTGTCTGAAATCAGTTCTCTAGGGCAGTGGTCCCCAACCTTGGGCCTCCAGGTGTTCTTGGATTTCAACTCCCAGAAATCCTGGCCAGCAGAGGTGGTGGTGAAGGCTTCTGGGAGTTCTAGTCCAAGAACATCTGGAGGCCCAAGGTTGGGGGGGACCACTGCTCTATGACATACCTAACAAATTGGTAAATCTTAAAAACTGCATACTTAGATCTCAGTGGTTTCCATGTCATAGTACTAATAATGAAGACAAAATCAAAACGCATATATAATTCTTATGAGAGAGTCCATGGGAGCCTTGGGGTGGGGGAGGATCAGAAATATTTTATTTCTGAAAAATCACTGCAGTGGATGACATCATTAGACTTAAACAGCGTAATTTGCAGAACAGGATTTCTGTCAATTGATCTCAAAACATTTGCGTACCCACTCAAGGAGGAAGCAAAGTAATGTGTTCCCCATTGTTTCTTGTTGCAGAACAGTGCTAATGCCTATTGCTAATGAGTTTGCTCCAGATGTTGTGCTAGTATCATCTGGTTTTGATGCAGTTGAAGGTCATCCTGCACCACTTGGAGGATATAATCTATCAGCAAAATGTAAGCCCTTTCAGATTTTTTCGTTTCAATTTTTTCTATCTCCTTGTATGTTTACTTGAATTTGAGATCTGTTTCAGTTTCATATTCATTTATCAATCACTGTAGTTTCCTCCCATCTTGATAATTTTCCACATGGTTTAAAAATAAAATGTTCGAGTGAGATTATAACAATAGAGCCATTAAAAATAACACAATAATATCACCAAAATGCAATAAAATTGCAATCAGCTCACATTCCTTTCTAAAAAGCTAGATTTAGGATATTTTCTTCTTTTCCCCAAGCTAAAATGGGGGACCAGCACACTTTCTAGGATAGCTCATTCAGAGGCCTCAAAGATAAAATATGTGTAGTATTTGAATGATTCAAAATGACATTTTGAAAGAGAAGTGAGGAACTAATTGGTAGATAACTTCCTACTGGTTGCAGATGCTTTCATCTCTTCTTTTTCAAGGGATGATCTGTGGTATTCTCTATTCAGGGGCTATCCTGTACAGGGAGTTTATTATCCCAACTTGTATTCCCCCCCATTCTTTGGGCTACTCCCATCAGCATTAGAGGGGTAACATGGCAAAAGTGAGGGGCAACACAGTTCAAGTCCAAAGGCTTTGGAGGGCACCCAGTTGACAAAGGCTGCTGCAGTTGAACATGGAGATTCAAATGATGTGCCTGCATTTCTCAAAAGAATGCAGGTGGTATACTGGATATACCTGACTGAAATATGTTTCTTAAGGAGCGTTGGCTAGGTCCAGTACATCTCAAGTCCGTAAAACTATTTCAACAGAGTAACTACTTCTATATCAGTTGCAGGTAGAACACTGTATACAGTGGTGCCCCGTATAGCGAGGTTAATCCGTTCCGGATTAACCCTCGCTATGCGGAATCGTCGCTAAACGGGTAGGGAAAACGTATTGAAACGCATTAAACTTAGTTTAATGCGTTCCAATACCTTGCTTACTTACCCGTTCAGCGAGGATTCCCCTTGCCGGCAGCCATTTTCGCGCCCTCGCTAAGCGAGGGCAGGGCGTGAAAATGGCTGCCAGCAGCCATTTTCGGGCTTCCGGCGGCCATTTTGGAGCCGCCAAACAGCTGTTCGGCGGCTCCAAAATGGCCGCCGCAATACCCGATCTTCGCAATGCGGGTTTTCCCCATTGCGAAGATCGGGTATGTTTCCGTATAGCGATCCCGAAAAAGGGATCGCTATACGGAAACATCGCTATACGGTGCACTCGCTAAGCGAGGCACCACTGTATATCTTAACGTCTCCACTGTGCTTACAAAGTGATGCCTCGTAATGAATGGACAATGTGGTTATGTCAAATTCGTTGAAACTCGCACACATTCAAGATATTTTTCATCAGTTTTGAAGTGAACATGAAAAGAGTGATAATATTTCCATTTTTTGGATATTTATTTTATTAAATGAAAACATATTGTAGGAAACAAAAGAACAAGAAACAAATAAACGAATAAAATACAATAATTATACACAAACAAAATTGAAACAGAGTGCTCCCACACACACACTGGAACCAATAGAGGACTAGACCTTTTCCTTTATTTCAAGGATTCCCGTTCCCCTTCCAAAATTGTAATGTTTCTTGCGATGGTGCTCTTCTCTTCCCCTTTATTAATACATAATCAATAAAATCTCCCCAAATTTCTGCAAAAGTATGCCTTTTAAGCAGTCCTTTTTTAACTTTAATGTTGCATGTTAATTTGTCATTAATAGCTATATTCCATACCTCTGTATACCATTTACATAATTGAAAATTATTTTATTTTCCAATACTTGGCTATAATTAATCTAGCAGCTGTGACCAAATTAGAAATTAATTCTGTAGTTGCCCAGTTATATTCCACCTTATCAAATATTGATAGAAGTGCTATTTTAGGACATACTTTTACATTTTGTTTGGCTATTTCTCTTATTTCTCCAAATACTATTTGCCAAAATTTCATCACACTGAAATTTCCCACCACATGTGAAAGTATATGCCGGTTTTCTGGCATCCCCTCCAGCACAACATAGAATAATTTTTATTTATTTTAGTTTCATTGGAGTTACATACCATTGTCGAATTCTAATTCTATACCTAATTCTTATAGACATGGATTTCACTGATCTTACATCCCATATTTTCTTCCATCTCTCAGTGTTTATCACTTCCCTCATATCATGTTCCCATAAAACACTCAGAGGATCCTGTTGATCCCCTGCTTCAATTAGTATTTTGCAAATTTTACTTACTGTGCCTTTCAGTGCTTTATTTTCTGCTAGATTTTCCTTTTGTAATAACATTTCCTCAAATTTTGTAACTTCCCTATATTTACCATATTTCCTCAACCAATCTTTTGTCCAATTCTCTAAATTGCAACACACTGAACAATGACAATTTTTGCAGTCCTAATACGTTTTCATTTGCTCTTTACTCCCCATCCTTTCTACCAAATTCTTTAATTATTTGCTATCTTCACTATTTACATATTTATTTATATGTTGGAACTGTAAAGTCTTGCATCCAAACTCATTAACATCCGATTTTTTTCTTAATGTCAACATACTAAGGAAGGACTTCTACTCTTAATAAATCCTCTTTTCTTGGATTCTTTGTTTCACAGGCTTTGGGTATCTGACAAAACAGCTCATGGGTCTGGCTGGAGGACGAATCATTCTGGCCCTTGAAGGAGGCCATGACCTGACAGCCATTTGTGATGCTTCTGAAGCTTGTGTTTCTGCTTTGCTAGGAAATGAGGTATGAAGAAAAGCAAAGGCATTCTGCATTACTTACTTTCAGAAATTTACAGTGGCAGAAGTCCCACATATTTGCACTACTTGATAACTGGTATTATAAATATAAAATCTGGAACATGTTACGAGTTAATACTGTTATGTGTTGACTATATTTTCTGTAATAATTAAAATAGATCACAGTATCAATGAAGGGCCACAGGTCTAATCTTCACACATTCCACAAAGAAGGGACTTTGTTATCATGACTTTTGTGAAATTATATTGACCCACATAAAATAATCATTGCTCTGTGCAGGAAATTCATTGACATGTGTTCTGCAGCATATTATAGCAGTTTTGCATTGGCTATACGAGGCTGCAGGGGAGTTGGCAAGATTACTAAGTAAGTGGACACGAAGCAAATTATATATAAGCTTATCCATACTTCCATATGTCTGCAATACCTACTTGAAATTAAGCTGCAGTCCTGTGTACACTTATGAGGATGTCCTATCATTTGATTTTTCTTACTTGCAAGTAAATGTAACATAGACTAGTACAGTGCATGTAAAGATATTGTTGGTCCTTGTGTTGCCCCCAAAACATAGAACCTTCTTTTCCAGCAGTTGAAGTACTGTGTAAGGATTGTGTAACTTGGCATCACTAATTGATAAAGTGCTGAGGTACAACTCTGTTGTATGGTAGGGAAGTTTGACTAGGCACATAGCTGAAATGCATTGCAACACTTCATCAGTTGATCAGTTAACAATTAGGTGCAGCAAGTTACACAAATCTCAGATAGACACAGATGGAATTCTGTTAACAATCCATGTTCAAAATTCTAACTATAAACACCCACATTCACAAATGGCTTACAAGTAATAGTTTTAGAAGAGACAGCCATGTTTGTCTGTGCTAGCATAGCAGGCAAAACCAAAAGAAAAACAAAATATAAGGAAAAGAATGGAAGGAAATGGACTTGTCCATGGACGTTTCCATTGAAATATATTATATAAAATATATAACATAATAGTTAATCTTTAAGGTGCCACTTTTTTGTCTTCTTTATTTTTTATTTTTATTTTGTTTTTGCCTGATTTGCAAATAATAGATAATCTATTATTTAAAATATTTTCATTCCGCCTTTCTCCTTAAAAAGGGCCTAATGTGATGTACATTGAAAGACAATATTTAAAGCTAAGAACAATGAGTATAAATAGGCAGCTTACATCATTAGAAGACAACATTAAAGCTAAAAAAAGTATACAAATATTAAAAAGGAACAAATAACACTCAGAAATCGAAAACACAAGTAGTACTAAAAACCCAGTCGGAGCAGTAATGCGTATCAATCTACACCAGAACCATGTGTTTATGCATGCAAACATCATCCTGATCCAGAAATTAAGAGCTAATGCACGTGATACTTTATGAATAGAAATACGTAGCTGATTTAAGACTTGGAAATCTCAGTCTCATTCTCAGACAAATCCATGTGCTTGAGAGAAATTCTGGAGCATTTAGATCTTACATCAAAACCATTTCCTATCCCACCCCCCTTTTACCTTGTCCCCCTATTTGTATCTCAGCCCCTATCCCTAAAAAAATTAATAAAAACAATTAAAAATCTTATATTAAAGAAACCCCAATCACAATTGTTCACATTATTGTATGACAGCGATAACATTTTTTGTTATTATAAATTCCTGTGTCTCTGAACTCAAGGAGGAACAACATATTTCACCTCCCTCACAGTTTCTAATGCTTTGTGCTTTTTTTTAAGATTGGTTGTGATTAATTGTAAAAAATATACATAACTTAATGTTCTTCTTTGTAGTCTCTGTGAATGCACACTAATGGGTTTTAGTGTGCCTGTGCAGAGAAACCTTAGAATATTCTAGAGCTTAAGCACATGGTTCAGGTACCTCCTCGACTCTACCCTTAGCCACGCAAGAAACCATAATGGAGGTTGCCCATGCTCGTGCCATGGATCTTTCCATGGGCTCAGGCCGCTCACTGTCTTCTAAGAAGTTGTCAAAGGGTTCAAAGATAACTACAAGATCTCACCCCTCGCTATGGTATCAATGCCGAAGCCTGTGTCAGTACTGATGCCGGAAAAGGAAAAGAAGCCCTCAACCCTGCAAAAGGCCAAACATGCCGCAGATGAGACTGGGCCTTTGCCTTCGGTTGTTGACTGCCCCAAATGTGTTTACAAAGTGTCTAGCTCCTGTGGCAGCATATCTTCACCTACAAGACATCACCATATTCTCATACCTAGACAACTGGCTTCTGGTGTCCATCTCAAACCCAGGCACAGCTCTATACTGAAAAGACCTTATCTCTGTTATTCACCCTGGGAACAAAATCTACTCTCAGTCCGACTCAGAGAGTCTCCTGTGTTTGTGTGTTTAGTCGTTTAGTCGTGTCTGACTCTTCGTGACCCCATGGACCAGAGCACGCCAGGCCCTCCTGTCTTCTACTGCCTCCCGGAGTTGTGTCAGGTTCATGTTGGTTGCTTCGCAGACACTGTCCAGCCATCTCTTCCTCGGTCGTCCCCTTCTCCTCTTGCCGTCACACCTTCCTAACATCAGGGTTTTTTCCAAGGAGTCTTTTCTTCTCATGAGATGGCCAAAGTACTGGAGCCTCAGCTTCAGGATCTGTCCTTCCAGTGAGCAGTCAGGGTTGATTTCCTTTAGAACTGATAGGTTTGTTCTCCTTGCAGTCCAGGGGATTCTCAAGAGCCTCCTCCAGCACCACAATTCAAAGGCATCAGTTCTTCGGCAGTCTGCTTTGTTTATGGTCCAGCTCTCACTTCCATACATCACGACAGGGAAAAACCATAGCTTTGACTATTCGGACTTTTGTTGGCAAGGTGATGTCTCTGCTTTTCAAAATGCTGTCAAGATTTGTCATCGCTTTCCTCCCAAGAAGAAGGCGTCTTTTAATTTCGTGGCTGCTGTCTCCATCTGCAGTGATCATGGAGCCCAGGAAGATAAAATTTGACACTGCCTCCATATCTTCCCCTTCTATTTCCCAGGAGGTGATGGGACCAGTGGCCATGATCTTAGTTTTTTTGGTGTTGAGTTTCAGACCGTTTTTTGCACTCTCCTCTTTCACTCTCATTACAAGGTTCTTTAATTCCTCCTCACTTTCTGCCATCAGAGTGGTATCATCTGCATATCGGAGGTTGTTGATATTTCTTCCGGCAATCTTAATTCCGGCTTGGGTTTCTGCCAGTCCAGCCTTCCGCATGATGTATTCTGCATATAAGTTAAATAAGCTGGGGGACAGTATACAGCCTTGCCGTACTCCTTTCCCAATTTTGAACCACTCAGTTGTTCCATGACCAGTTCTGACTGTTGCTTCCTGTCCCACATATAGGTTTCTCAGTAGACAGATAAAGTGGTCAGGCACTCCCATTTCTTTAAGAACTTTCCATAGTTTATTGTGGTCCACACAGTCAAAGACTTTTGTGTAGTCAATGTAGCAGAAGTAGATGTTTTTCTGGAACTCTATGGCTTTCTCCATAATCCAGCGCATGTTAGGAATTTGGTCTCTAGTTCCTCTGCCCCTTCGAAATCCACATTCTGGGAGTTCTCAGTCCACATACTGCTGAAGCCTACCTTGGAGGATTTTGAGCATAACCTTGCTATCGTGTGAAATGAGTGCAATTGTACGGTAGTTGGAGCATTCTTTGGCACTGCCTTTCTTTGGGATTGGGATGTAGACTGATCTTTTCCAATCCTCTGGCCACTGTTGAGTTTTCCAAACTTGCTGGCATATTGAATGTAGCACCTTAACAGCATCATCTTTTAAGATTTTAAATAGTTCAACTGGAATGCCATCACCTCCACTGGCCTTGTTGTTAGCCAGGCTTTCTAAGGCCCACTTGACTTCGCTCTCCAGGATGTCTGGCTCAAGGTCAGCAACTACATTGTCTGGGTTGTCTGGGATATCCAAATCTTTCTGATATAATTCCTCTGTGTATTCTTGCCACCTCTTCTTGACGTCTTCTGCTTCTGTTAGGTCCCTCCCATTTTTGTCTTTTATCATGTTCATCTTTGCGCAAAATGTTCCTCTAGTATCTCCAATTTTCCTGAACAGATCTCTGGTCTTTCCTTTTCTGTTATCTTCCTCTATTTCTTTGCATTGTTCATTTAAGAAGGCCCTCTTGTCTCTCCTTGCTATTCTTTGGAAGTCTGCATTCAATTTTCTGTAACTTTCCCTATCTCCCTTGCATTTTGCTTCCCTTCTCCTCTCTGCTATTTCTAAGGCCTCGTTGGACAGCCACTTTGCTTTCTTGCATTTCCTTTTCTTTGGGATGATTTTCGTTGCTGCCTCCTGGACAATGTTACGAGCCTCTATCCAAAGTTCTTCAGGCACTCTGTCCACCAAATCGAGTTCCTTAAATCTGTTCTTTACTTCCACTGTGTATTCATAAGGGATTTGGTTTAGATTATACGTACCTGAGTGGCCCAGTGGTTTTTCCTACTCTCTTCAGTCTAAGCTTGAATTTTGCTATGAGAAGCTGATGATCAGAACCGCAGTCAGCTCCAGGTCTTGTTTTTGCTGACTGTATAGAGCTTCTCCATCTTTGGCTGCAGAGAATATAATCAATCTGATTTCGATATTGCCCATCTGGTGATTTCCATGTGTAGAGTCGCCTCTTGTGTTGTTGGAAAAGAGTGTTTGTGATGACCAGCTTATTCTCTTGACAAAACTCTATTAGCCTTTGTCCTGCTTCGTTCTGAACTCCAAGGCCAAACTTCCCTGTTGTTCCTTTTATCTCTTGGCTCCCTACTTTAGCATTCCAGTCCCCTAGAATGAGAAGAACATCTTTCTTTGGTGTCAGTTCTAGAAGGTGTTGTAAATCTTCATAGAATTGTTCAATTTCAGTCTCCTCAGCAATGCTGGTTGGTGCATAAACTTGGATTATTGTGATGTTGAATGATCTGCCTTGGATTCGTATTGACATCATTCTATCATTTTTGAGATTGTATCCCATTACAACTTTTCCCACTCTTTTGTTGACTATGAGGGCTACTCCATTCCTTCTACAGGATTCTTGCCCACAGTAGTAGATATGATAATCATCTGAGCTGAATTCGCCCATTCCTGTCCATTTTAGTTCACTGATGCCCAGGATGTCGATGTTTATTCTTGCCATCTCCTGTTTGACCACCTCCAGCTTCCCAAGGTTCATAGATCTTACATTCCAGGTTCCTATGCAGTATTTTTCTTTACAGCATTGGACTTTCCTTTCACTTCCAGGCACATCCACAGCTGAGCGTCCTTTCGGCTTTGGCCCAACCACTTCATTAGCTCTGGAGCTACTTGTACTTGTCCTCCATTCTTCTCCAGTAGCATGTTGGACGCCTTCCGACCTGAGGGGCCCATCTTCCAGCGTCATATCTTTTAGCCTTTTGTTTCTGATCTCTGCACGGCATAGCCCATAGCTTCTCTGAGTTACTCAAGCCCCTTCGCCACGACAAGGCAGCAATCCATGAAGGAGAGAGAGTCTCCTACATAGGAGCATTTCTCAACTCCATGCAAGACTGAGCTTTCCTACTACAGAGGATACAGAAACTCTGTCTCATGCTTCGTTTCTTCCCACCGGGAGCACTGGTACCGGCCCTCCGGGCTCAGTGCCTTCTAGGCCTCATGGCATCGACAATGGCTGTGGTGCAGCATGGTCCCCTGAAGATGCGGTCCCTGCAGACATGGCACCTGTCCCTCTTTGATGCGGTGGTAGACCCTCCATGCTCGAAGTCTCTGATGAACCATTGTAACAGTTGATGTGGTGGGAATGTCACTCGAACCTCTTAGTTGACAGATTGTTCGACCCTCTTGCCTTGTCAGTCCAGCTTTCCATGGATGCCAGCCCGACCGATTGGGGCACGCATTGTGGCAATATGACCACATGCCCTGTGGTTCCCAGATGAGGCACAGTTACACATCAAGCACCTGGAGCTGCTTACTGTCATCAAAGCATTTTGAGCCTTCGAACAGCTGATCATGGGTGATACAGTTCGGGTGGCTACAGACAACAGAACAACTGTATTTTATATCAGCAAGCAGATTGGGGACTCATTCTGTGGGAATGGTGCTATGCCTTGCACATTTACCCTGTGGCAGTTCATGTGGCATCAGAGGGCAACACTCTGGCAGACCATCTCACAGCAAGCTTCAGTCTTGCTGTCACTCAATGGCAAGGTGCTTCATCTCTGCCGTCATTGGGGCAGGCCTTGGGTGAATGTGTGTGCCTCAGAAAAAAAAGGAGTGCAGCTGGTACTGTTCTCGAGCGAGGATCAGCCGCCGTTCCCTTGGGGATGCTTTCACGACCAGGTAGTCCACCAGCCTTTTTTTACCTGTTTCTGCCTATTCCACTCATTCAAAAGACAATTATCAAGATCCGCCAGGACAATGCAGACACGATCCTGATCGCCTCTTGGTGGCCCCACCAACCGTGGTTTTCTGTCCTGCAGACCATGGCATCAGATCTTTTCTGACTCCCGAGGGTTCCTCATCTGTTGATCCTGAATCATGGCAAGACATTCCATCCAGACCTTGACTTGCTTCACCTGACGGCATGGAGACTGTCCCTATAGTAGACAAAGTCTTGAACCATGCTCGTAAGAGTTCCACGATGTTGTGCGATTCCTATAAGTGGAAGGTATTTGTTACATTTGCATCCAAACATCACTTACCTGTGCAACAGTCCTCCCTCTACATGGTTGTTCAGTTCCTCCTCCATCTCTTCTGTCATGGTCTCTCACACTCCACATTGAAGGTTTACATGGCAGTGATAGTGGCCCATCAGGCATGTCTGTTCTGCCATCGTACCCTCAAGCAGTTTCTGCACTGCCTGAGAAACATGCGCTTGGCATACAAGCCTCCTATCCCCCAGTGGTCTCTTCAGCTGATACTCAGTCTCCTCATGCAGCCTCCCTTTGAGCCACTGGCCACTGCATCTGAAAGGCTGCTGGCACTAAAGATTGCTTTCCTCATCGCCATCACATCAGCTTGTAGAGCTGGGGAGCTTTCTGCTCTTAGAGTTAATCCACCTTTCCTCCAGTTCCACCCTGACAAGGTCACACTTTACCCAGGCTTTACTTTCATGCCCAAGAAGGCCTATCATTTTCATTTGAGTCAAACAATTGTACTCCCTATGTTCTTCTCTTCACGTCCTTCGCAGCTGGAGTGTTCATTGCACTCCCTGGACGTCAGATGAGCTCTGGCCTATTATGTCACTTGCTCCTCGAAAAGGCTGTTCATCAGCTGTCATGGCCTCTCCAGAGGTCCCACAGTCAGGTCCCAAACAAGCTCCAAGTGGATTGTTTCAGCTATTTGTCTGGCCTATGATCTGGCCCAGATGGTTTTTCCCATATGTCATGAAGGCCCACTCGACCAGGGCTATGGCTTCTTCTATGGCATGCCTCAGAGGTGTCGACCTGATGGACATCTGTAAAGTGGTTACTTGGGTTACGCCATCTACATTTGCAGCCTGCTATCGGTTGGACCTTTGTGCCAATGCCGACACCTCCTTTGGCCATGCCGTTCTGGCCTCTGCATTGTCGTGGTGGCCCAGCTCCTGGTAAGTCAGCTTGGTAGTCACCTATTAGTGTACATTCACAGAGACCACGAAGAAGAAAAATAAGTTACTTACCTGTAACTCTGGTTCTTCAAGTGGTCATCTGTGAATTCACACTTCCCACCGAGCCGCCCCTCTGTCCATTATGTATGCCTTTGCATGCTGGACAGTGGCAGAATGTTCTTTGGAACTGAGGCACTTGGTGCTGGAGGTGGGTTTAAGGTTAGTGTGGGGGAGGTTCTGGCACCGTGTGCTTAAGCTCTAGAATATTCCAAGGTTTCTGTGCACAGGCGCACTAAAAGCCATTACTGTGAATTCACAGATGACCACTCAAAGTAAGTAACCTGTTTTCCCCCCAATCATAAGCAACTATTAAATCATTTGCTGGGGCCTTCCTAAAAACATAAAATCAGAATTGGATATTTGGGACTAATCATATTGGGCATAGTACCTCATTGTCCAAAGAAGTAGGTTTGCTTTGAGATTAGTCATCACTTCTAGTTTGCAGGTTCATCTGGCTGTGTCTTAAGTACAATGGAGAAGGTTTGTGCATATATATGTTGTTGTTTAGTCGTTAAATCGTGTCTGACTCTTCATGACCCCATGGACCAGAGCACGCCAGGCCCTCCAGTCTTCCACTGCCTCCTGGAATTGGGTCAAATTCATGTTGGTAGCTTCAATGACACTGTCCAGCCATCTCATCCTCTGTCGTCCCCTTCTCCTCTTGCCTTCACAATTTCCCAGCATCAGGATATTTTCCAGGGAGTCTTCTCTTTTCATCAGATGGCCTCAGTATTGGAGCCTCAGCTTCAGGATCTGTCCTTCCAGTGAGCACTCGGGTTGATTTCCTTCAAAATGGATAGGTTTGTTCTCTTTGCAGTCCAGGGGACTCTCAAGAGTCTCCTCCAGCACCACAATTCAAAAGCATCAATTCTTCAGTGGTCAGCCTTCTTTATGGTCCAGCTCTCACTTCCATACATCGCTACTGGAAAAACCATAGCTTTCACGATGCAGATCTTTGTCAGCAAGGTGATGTCTCTGCTTTTTAAGTTGATGTTTAGGTTTGTCATTGCTTTCCTCCCAAGAAGCAGGCATCTTTTAATTTTGTGGCTGCTGTCCCCATCTGCAGTGATCATGTAGCCCAAGAAGTTAAAATCTGTCACTTCCTCCATATCTTCTCCTTATATTTGCCAGGAGGTGATGGGACCAGCGGCCATGATCTTAGTTTTTTTTTGATGCTGAGCTTCAGACCATTTTTTGCACACTCCTCTTTCACCCTCATTAAGAGGGTCTTTAAATCCTCCTCACTTTCTGCCATCAGAGTGGTATCATCTGCATATCTGAGGTTGTTGATATTTCTTCCAACAATCTTAATTCCGGCTTGGAATCCAGTCCTGCCTTTCGCATGATGTATTCTGCATATGTTAAATAAGCCGGGGGAAAATATATACAGCCTTGTCGTACTCCTTTCCCAATTTTGAACCAATCAGTTGTTCCATATCCAGTTCTAACTGTTGCTTCCTGTCCCACATATAGATTTCTCAGTAGACAGATAAAGTGGTCAGGCACTCCCATTTCTTTAAGAACTTTCCATAGTTTATTGTGGTCCACACAGTCAAAGACTTTTGCGTAGTCAATGTAGCAGAAGTAGATGTTTTTCTGGAACTCTCTGGCTTTCCCCATAATCCAGCGCATGTTAGGAATTTGGTCTCTAGTTCCTCTGCCCCTTCGAAATCCACATTCTGAGAGTTCTCAGTCCACATACTGCTGAAGCCTACCTTGGAGGATTTTGAGCATAACCTTGCTAGCGTGTGAAATGAGTGCAATTGTACATTAGTTGAAGCATTCTTTGGCACTGCCCTTTTTTGGGATTAGGATGTAGACTGATCTTTTCCAATCCTCTGGCCACTGTTGAGTTTTCCAAACTTGCTGGCATATTGAGTGTAGCACATTAATAGCATCATATTTTAAGATTTTAAATAGTTCAACTGGTATGCCATCACCTCCACTGGCCTTGTTGTTAGCCATGCTTTCTGAGGCCCACTTGACTTCACTCTCCAGGATGTCTGGCTCAAGCTCAGCAACCGCACTATCTGGGTTGTCCGGGACATCCAGATCTTTCTGGTATAATTCTTCTGTGTATTCTTGCCATCTCTTCTTGATGTCTTCTGCTTCTGTTAGGTCCCTACTATTTTTGTCCTTTATCATGTCCGTCTTTACACAAAAAGTTCCTTTAATATCTCTAGTTTTTTTGAACAGATCTCTGGTTTTTCCCTTTCTATTATTTTCCTCTATTTCTTTGCACTGTTCATTTACGAAGTCCCTCTTGTCTCTTCTTGCTATTCTTTGGAAGTCTGCACTCCATTTTCTGTAACTTCCCCTATCTCCCTTACAAGGTTCACTTTTAAATCATTTTCAACTTGACAGCACATAACTAATGGTTTTAAGGAATAAAATGTCTTCTGTGACACTGCTTTTTAAGTTGGGGCTTCTGTTTAAAAAAATCATTTTTTTCCTGTGAGGCCCACCTGACTCTTTGGCAGTGAGGAGAGCTTCTATCAAGAAGTAACACTGCTAGTTACTGATATTCTTGTGTAGATTATCAAGCATGCTTTGTTTGTTTGCCACCTCCTGAATAGGACTTTGCAAAGAAGGCCAGTAGGAATGGGAAAATTAATATCAGTGACTTTGCTAATCGGCCACCAATCCAGTGATCATTTGTATATCTGCAAGAGTCCCTATGTGAATAGACTGTGTTTTGCCACAATAAGGATGAGTTATGCATCCTTAGGGACCACTGTTATTTTTCATTTTAATAGCCATTTGGCCTAAATACAGTGTTGCCCCGCATGACAATGATAATCCGTTCCATAGAAATTGCTGTTTAGCGAAATCATCGTCTTGCGAAAACCATTTCTCCATTGGAATGCATTGAAACCCGTTTAATGTGTTCCATTGGTGAAAATTCGTTGTTGTTTTGCGGAGATCGCCCATAGGGCAGCCATTTTGTGAAGCGTCAATCAGCTGTTAAAATGGCTATCCTGTGAAGCATCGGTCCAGAAAACATAGGGAAGCCATTTTGCGAAGCTGCCGATCAGCTGTAAAAATTGTCGTCTTGCAAAAAAACAGTCCGCGAAGCACGGACCAAATCATAGTCCAGTGAAAATCGCCCATTGGAATCACTGTTTTGCAAAGCACTATAGCGATCGCAAAACCTCATCATCATGAGGATTCGTCATTTTGCGAGGTCGTCGTCTAGCGAGGTACCATTGTATGGTGCCAAAAAAAAATCTGGCTCAAATTTTACATGGACTGTTGACATTAGGGCTATTCCAGATTAGTGAAAGATTTTCCACCTAGTAATATCCCCACTGCAGAATTCCCTCAGTTCTACCACTGGCTCTGCTGCATAGGCCAGGCCATTTGTAGTCATCACCATATTTTTGTTGCCATCTGAAGCAGCCTTTCCACCTTCTCAACTTGCATATATTGAATTTCAAATGACGGTTACCTCCAGACTCCTGCACTGAGTTTTTGGGTGTCATTTAAATTTCTGTAAGAGGACTTAACTTTTACTATCCCTCTTACTCAGGCAAAACAGCCAGTATTTCATTATATACAGGTGGTATAACTTCGTCATACCTAAAGCCTGAATGGAACTACATAAACCAAGTGTCATAGCACTTCCCAGAGGTATTATACCCATGGCAGCCTCATCCTGTGGTTTTAAAAGCGAGCAAGAGTTTTTTTATTTAAAAAATAAAGGAATACAAAATCAGTGCTTTAGTCTCTTTAGTCTATAAACATAAGTTTTTAATTTTCTTGTTTATAGTTTTCATTTTTTATAGTTAGGTGTTGGAGTCACGAAATGAGAAGGCTGATGGGCTTTGTGATGATCACCAGATAATTAGGATAGCAAAGAGTGTCTCAGAAGTAAGCCACACAGAGGGATGTCTGCCAGCAGCTCCTGGTGGGCAACTAGTAGAAGCGGCAGAAGAACACCGAATAGGTTCCCAATGCATTCTGCCCTGCCCCCAGGAGGACTGTGCTTTTATTAACCTTACAGGCTCACAGATAGTAGACAGTACACAGATAGGTTACAGAGTTCAGATAGGACAATGGTTACATAATGCCATTATAATTGGCATAAGGAAAGACTCTATGCAAGCTCTCTACCACATATGAGAAAGAAGAATAATGGGCAGTCATGCCCCTCTGAAGCAGCTGTGACATCATCCAGGAGGGTTTGCCCTCTACTGTAGGTTAAGCCAACAGTTTAGCAATCTTGGGAATGGCACCCCCACAGTTAGGTGGGTAGGTACGTAGGTAGCCATTTTCTTTGACACAGTTTCTAATAAGACCACACTTTTATTCATAATCTCTCCTCAGATCACATTCTTTCTTTCTCTCAAACTCTTAACAGAGCTAACCAGTCATGGCTGTTACTGAATGCTCTTTCACACACAAAATCATGTACAAAAACAACATCTCTCTAGCCAGGAATAGTACAGAGCAATCACCTCACAGTTACCATTCATAAATATTTTCTCACACTTCTCAACTGTTTGAACTCTCACTCCTGTCATACACTCAGCTGTCAATCAGCACCCTTCATTTTTCATGCCATCCAATACAAACCTACAGACAAAATATATGCACACCATAAAATTGTCACACCAGCCTATTCCTCCAAGCCTCTCATCAATCTTATCATGACTTCCTTTGAACATTATCAAGGTAGTTATTCTACTTGACCTTCTACTATTTGGAGGCCCAGAACAGAGAGATACTTTGAAGAGAGAGCATATAGGGAATTAATTAAGTCTTGATAGATTTTGATTAGACATGGGATATTTGTATTCGTACCCCTGGAGATATGAATATCAGCACCATAGGTGCTATGGAGATCCAGCCGCTCACCAACCATTCACTCACTAGTCACTGCACAGTGTGTGGGGCCATGGTCATTCTCATCATGCTAATTGCAGAAGTAGCCCAGCCGGCACTTCCCCACCCCCCTGCACAGCTGGGTGGCCAACTGTGCAGAGAGATAGGGAAGCACCGGCTGGGCTACTTCTGTGATTGGCATGATGAGAATGATGACGACCGTGCAGCAACCATTTTGTGGACCAGCCAGTTCAGGGGAAAAGAGGCTGGATTGCCGTGGCACCTGTGGTGCTGATATTCTTATTCATATTCCCGGGGATGCAAATATGAACATCCCGTGTCTAATTTTGGTTTGTGAGTAACTAGTTGCAGAACATTCTTTTAATAATGACACTAAAAATTGTATTTATTTATTTTATTTATTCAGTTTTTACCCCCGCCCCTCTAGACAACATCTACTCATCTATTGTCTTGGCCTCCCTTCTGATAGCTGTGTATTCTGCCTGCCCTTTGAAATAGCTTACCTTACAATTCAAAGTGAAGAAGGTGATAAGGCAAAAAAAGTTATATTAAAATTTGTATAAATTATTATTATTTATCCTCTTTTTATTATTTGTCCTCTGAAGATGCCGGCCACAGAGACTGGCGAAACGTTAGGAATAACAACCTTCAGAACATGGCTAAAGAGCCCAAAAAACCCACAACAACTATTATTATTTATACCTCACTTTTTTCCTCAAGAGGATTCAACATGGCTTACAATATTAAAAATAAACAATATGTAAAAAGAGATTGGGGGGGGGGGACAAACAAAACAGTAGACCAACTCTTAGGCAACCAGTCACTGAAAAAAAATAGACTGCCTAAAGAGAAAAGTCTTTAATTGCCCATTGAAAGTCAGGAAAGAGGGGGCCAGACTCCCCTCCCATGGGAGAGAGTTCCACAATTTGGGAGAAGCAGTTACCACTGTCACTAACCACTGTTAATACAGGTATATTAATATTAATATCACTAAACCAGGTTGTTCAATGTGCATGTTGTGTTACTTGGCATTAGGTACAATTGACTGCATTCTCAAGCCAATCACAATATAAAGTTGACAATGTCAGAGGAAGACAATACAAGAATTGCAGTTCATGGACATCTTAAAGGGATCTGAAACCACAATCTTTGAATTGGGATTGATTGAACTTAATTGGAGATGGGGGTATTCGTATTCATAGACAACTACCCCCGCATGGGTGGACATAACAAGGGTCCGGCCCCCTGGGGCCAGACCGTCCATTCACCTTCCTCTTTTGCCATGGGCTCCACGCTCCCGTCCTGTCACTCTGGACCTCGCAGTCTGCAAGCCACTCCTGGCAGGAGGCGGGAGGACAAGCCTCGCTGCCAGGTCGAAGAGTGGCTCGCAGAATGCGAGCTCCAGAGTGATAGGAAGGGAGCGTGGCGCCCGCGGCAACAGAGGAAGGTGAGTGGATGGTCTGGCCCCAGGGGGCTGTACCCTTGTTATGTCCACCCATGCAGGGGTAGTTTTCTATGAATACGCATACCGCCATCTCTAAAGTTAATGTATGCAGACATCTTCAACTACCAAAATAATCTTCTAAAATGACAATAATACTATGGAGCTAAAATGTTTGTGTATTTCTTTCCAGCTTGATCCTATTCCTGAAAAGGTATTACAGCAGAGACCAAACACCAATGCAGTTCATTCCATTGAAAAGGTCATTGAAATTCACAGTGAGTACCAAGGAGTAGTCATTCTTATTTTAGGTTGAGCTCCTATTCCAGTGGTTCCCAACCTTGGGTATACCCAGGTGTTCTTGGACTATAACTCCAAGAAACCTGGGCCAGCACAGTTAGTAGTGAATACTTCTTGGGTAGCTGCAGGGTTACCCAGAGTTGGGGACCACTGTCCTATTTTACAGTAAGTTGAGTATAATTCATATTGAACCACCACACAGACTGCATGAGGATAGTGAGAGCTGTGCAGATGAAGTGAAAAATCAAAGCAAGAATTTCACATCTGATCTTGAAGTGGAGAAATTCCTGAAGCTTTGTATAACATTGTCTCATAAGGAAGACTTTTTTGGAAATGGGTTAACTGAGTGGCCAATCATTTTTCTTCACTTTGATTTTAGAACTTGTTGAGCACACTATCTGCAGTTTTTCATCAAACAAGTGAGAAAATGAGAAACAGCTGAGCAAGTTATAAATGGGAATAGAAGACGCTCTGATCTAGTAGAACTTTGAAGTTCTATGAAAGGTGCTGAAAGTCTCTCTTCCCCTGATTTGTTCTTTCTTTCTTGTCCTTCTCCCAGTCACGTAAGGAGTTTCACATCCTTTTACTCAAAATCCATCCCCCTGAAAGGCCCTGTTGGTAAAGTGTCTAAAATGTTCAAAGTTTAGAAGATGAAACAAGAGATTATAGATAAGAAAACAAGAAAAGAGATTATAGATAAGAAAACAAGAAAAAGGAAAGACAGAATTTTATTTTGTTTTGTCTTGTTTTATTTTTTCTTTTCTTTAGTCTCATTTGTACTACTGTAAGAAAGTTCGTCCTTTCCCTCAGGCAGCCCCTCCATTTCGGCGGGAAATAATACAGGTTGAGTCCGGATAACTTTAACAGAAGAACTTTTATTTTCCTCCACACCCTCCAGCACATCTTTGAACGGGTTTAACGATTTCGAACTCGAAAGTCCCATGGGGCTAAAGGCATCGCTCCCCATAAGGTCCCTTGAGCTCTGACTGAGGGGGTGGGAGACTCCTCATGGCACAAATTGTCCCACAAAATTTGTGCCTAATCCACCTGCGCTCGTCTGGACCTTCGTCAAACTCCGCTGTCATCCATTCACGTTCACGCTGTAATTCCACTTCTCTCGGTGCCACAATTACATTCCAATCTTTCACAGTTATACACGGAGAAGCCCCTTTAAAACTTGTGGGATTGGGTAGAAGACCGCCTATCTTCAGGTGGGGAAAATCTCTCATCAACCCCTGGGTACGGACCTTTTTGAAAGCTCTCCGTCTTTCTTCCCGCTTTCTCCTTTCGTACTCCTCCACCACCGTACTAAACCACACCACCCCTCCTTATCCTTATATCCCTCACTAACTGTCACTTCTGACTCCTCCCACTCCCCATCAGCCAAACATACTTCTATCTTCACCTCCCTCTCCTTCTCCATCACCGCCTTTCCCTTTTCTTCGTCACTTTCTCCACTAGCTCGTTGTTCCTTCTTTCCATCATCCTTTTCTACTTTCACTTCTGCGGACGGCACACTCTTATTCTCCACACTTTCACACGCCCCCCCGGAGGAGTGGGCCGTCCGCTCTTCATCACCGCGCGCATCCCCTTCTCCCTGTCACGAAAAATAATCAGCATTAGCGTGATTAGCACCCTTTTTATATTTCACTTGGAATGCAAAAGGTTGTAAACTCAAATACCAACGTGTTAAATGAGGATTAGCATCTTTCATTCTATTCAACCATTGTAACGGAGCATGATCAGTCACCAACGTAAAAGGTGCCCCCAACAAGTAATACTTCAGTGTCAAAATGGCCCATTTGGCAGCCAATGCTTCTTTTTCAATTGTTGTATGTTTCTGTTCTCTACGACTCAGTTTTTTACTCAAATACATAATCGGATATTCTATCCCCTGTTTCTCTTGTGCCATCACAGCTCCTATACCTTGGTCTGAGGCATCTGTTTGTACGATAAGGGGGAGAGAAAAATCAGGTGCATATCTTTTGGGTAATTCGTTTAGAATAGATTTTAATTTATCGAAAGCCTCTTGTTCTTTTCCTCCCCACCTCACATATTTGTTCATTTTCTTTTTTGTAAGATCAGTCAGAGGAGCCGCAATACCAGAAAAATTTGGTACAAATTGCCTGTAATATCCTGCTAATCCTAAAAATTGTTGTACTTCTTTCTTTGTTTTTGGGATGTGCCAATCTGATAATTTGTCTATTTTTTCTTCTGATGGTTGTATTTCCCCTTTACTTACTATGTGTCCCAAAAATTTTACTTTTTCTTGAGCTATTTTACATTTAGACGGATTCACAGTTAACCCAGCTTTTCTGAGTTCTTTTAGTACTAACTTTATATGGGTCATGTGTTCCTTCCAACTCTTACTGAAAATGAGGATGCCATCAATATATGCTCCCGCAAAGTTATTAACGGGCTCCAACACCTTATCCATTAGCCGTTAAAAGGTGGCTCCTGCCCCATGCAATCCAAAAGGCATTTTTTGGAATTGAAATAATCCCTTAGGGGTAACGAATGCTGTTTTTTCTTTGTCCTCAACTCTCAAGGGAATTTGCCAGTAACCTTTAGTGAGGTCTAATAAGCTGAGATAACTAGCGCCCCCTAGTCATTTCCAGTAAGTCTATTTTGAATTACCTTGGTGATATTTTCGAGTCATATCTCCTTTTTTGTCCGATTTGTGTTTGCCCTAAATGCTCTATTTCTGCCACCTTTTTCAAATGTTCCCTCATCTCAAGTACATGTTGTACTGTAAGTTGAGAATTATCGGTTCCACTCTCCCATTTTTCTTTTATTAAATCTAAGATACCTCGAGGGTTCCAACCATACATCATCTCAAAAGGAGAAAACCCTGTAGTGGCTTGTGGGACTTCCCTAACTGCAAACATAAGTGGAGCCACTAATAAGTGCCACCGCCGAGGTTTTTCCATGACTAACTTACGTAACATCCCCTTTAAAGTTTCGTTAAACATCTCCACTAATCCGTTTGTTTGCGGGTGATAAACGGAAGTATGAACTGGGTCTACATCTAATAGTTTCCACATCTCTTTTAATGTTAAGCTCATAAAATTACTACCTTGATCTGTTAATATCTGTTAATTCCCTTGCAATCACTTTGGCAGTTGTTGATCGGAGAGGTATTGCCTCTGGGTATCTTGTTGCATAATCGATTAACACTAGAATGTGAGTATGTCCTCCTGCTGATTTTGTCAGTGGCTCTACTATATCAATCCCTATTCTGTTGAAAGGATGGTCTACTAAAGGCATTGGTATTAACGGGGCTCCTGGTCTGGGTTTGCTCTGCGTCATTTGGCATTCTTTACAGGTCTTGCAGAACTGTTGTATTTCTCCCTGAATTCCTGGCCACCAAAACCTTTGGGATATACGCGCTATCATTTTTTCTGCAGCCAAATGACCAACTGTTGGAACATCATGAGCTATCTTCAACACGTCTCTCCTCCATTTTATAGGTACCACCAATTGTCTTTCTCCTTCCCGATTTATGCGGTATAATAGACCCCCTTCCATTTCGAATCCCTCGAGCAACAGCCCCTACCGATTGTGCCTCTTTCAATACCTTTTGCAATGTCGGATCATCTTGTTGCCACAACCTCATTTGATCCCTAGAAGCCTCTTTCCCGAAATCGGTTTCGATTTGGCTTGTTTCACAATCCCCTTCTAACCCCTCTTTGTTCTTTAACAATTCACTTGCCCCTTCTCAATCATGTCCCAATAGCATTTCCCTCGATAGTCCCGGCACCACTCCCACTTTCATCCTTCGACTTTTTTTTTTTTTTGGACTTATATACCGCCCCATAGTGCTACAAGCACTCTCCGGGCGGTTTACAATTTCATTATACAGGCTACACATTGCCCCCCCAGCAAGCTGGGTACTCATTTTACCGACCTCGGAAGGATGGAAGGCTGAGTCAACCTTGAGCCGGCTACCTGGGATTTGAACCCCAGGTCGTGAGCACAGTTTTAGCTGCAGTACAGCGTTTTAACCACTGCGCCACGAGGCTCTATATTCATCTCCAATTTGTATATTAACCCAAGTAGTAGCATATTTTTTTGAGTCTCCCTGAATACATCTTACAGTCAAATCGTCAGGTACCGTAGTTCCCTCCAAATGGCGCACCAAAGTTTTGCTACATCCCGTATCTATTAATGCCCTTTTTGCATGTCCATCCACAATCGCTATCACTTCCCAACCTTCCCGCTCCGATCCCATTAATTTAATCGATTCATTATTTTGTCCTGCCCAAGAACAATCCAGTCCAGGGCATTGTCTTTTCATGTGGCCAGGCCGGCTGCAGTCGAAACATACAGGCTTGCCGTCTTTGCCTTCCTTCAGCCCTGTGCCTGGTTCAAACAGGCGCTGGTCATAAGTAATGGGACGGGTCAGTTTCGGGCGCATCGGCTCAAAGGTTTGCGGTTTTCCCCTGCCTATCACCGAAAAGGACATCGGACCACGTGGCGTGTTGCTGCTCCCGGTCGCCATCTTGTCCTGTGGGCGGGTCTTCTCAGACGTCCCACTAACATGCTCTTTAGTTCCCTCCTCCGCTGCACAATAATTTTCAATGAGGCAAATCGCCTCCTCCAATTGCTTCGGCCTATTTCTTTGTAACCAACTCTGCATATTGGCAGACAACGTAGATACTAAATGTTCCATTACAAAGGTTTCTATAATTTCATCTTTCGTTTTTTCTTCTGGCTTTATCCATCTAATTACGTTAGCCTTCATACGTTGGCTTATTGGGCGCGGATGTGTTCCCGGCTTGAATTTTTAACTCACGGAACTTTTTTCGGTATGCCTCCTCAGTCAAGTTTAAAGTTTGTAAAATGGCACCTTTAACTACTTCATACTGGGTGGCTTCTTGTATAGATAACGTGTCCACTACTTCTTGTAACACTCCTGTCAGACATGGTATTAAAATCAATGTCCACTGTTCCTTAGGCCACCCGGTCACTGTGGCCACTCTTTCAAAAGTATGTAAATAAGCTTCGGGGTCGTCTGTGGTACTCATTTTTTGCATCCGAATTGGAGTAGGATCCGCCTCTTTTTAATTCCCAAAGTACAGTTTTAAAAAATCCACTTTAGGGTTAATTTGTCTATGTTCCAGCCAGGCATGAAAAAATCAAAAAGAAATAAAAAACAGGTTTTCAAGCTTTAAACAGCAGAAGAGTACTCAGGGTCACTGTTCTGGGCATTATGCCAAAAGACTTCAAGTAGTCAAAACATAAAATAAGTCCAGACTTAACTAGTAATAACTTAGGAGAAAATTTCTTAAGATTTATAACGCCAAATTATAATATTCTTAAAGTATATTTTAAATGTATTTAAATGAGTTGTTAATGTCCCATAAATCTTTAAATTATTTTCTTTGCATCAACTATCCCTCTTTCCAGATTTTCTGCCGCTCTATGATTGATGAGATTGATAGAAAGTTTCTTTTTGTGTACTGTATATAGGAATTGTCTTCTCCAGGGGTAATCATAAGCAATTAGTTGTTAAAATATATTGCACCCGATAGTAACACTGATGTTGAATAGCTGATTGTTGCTTCTCTTATTGCCAGCTGCTGACGACTTGCAAGCAAAAAACTGCTTGTTTCTGCCCGTTGGCTGATTAGGGAGTTTCCTGGATCAAACGGGGATGACCCCCATCCCCACCCCGTGATCAACAGGCTTCCCCCCCCCCAGTTCACCACCTCTTCGGGGTGGTTTTGACATCGTAGGGTGTCCCAAACAGGTCAGAATTCAGCCCAGGGAGAGAGCTCTGTCCTCCTGCTGCTGTCTCGTCGTGGCGTCAAGCCGGTCTCCGAAGAATTTATAAAAATTATTATGGATATAGTACAATTCGGTATGGGAGTAGGGCATAAGATCTGTTCTAGTCATAATTATATAATGCACTGGTTCTTAACCTTGGGTTACTCGGGAGTTTTGGACTGCAACTCCCAGAACCCTTCACCACCAACTGTGCTGGCTGGGGTTTCTGGGAGTTGCAGTTCAAAAACATCAGAGTAACAAAGGTTAAGAACTACTGATATAATGGATAAGTTTGAATGGGAACTACCTCCCCGTATATATGTTTTGTTGGTTTTATATGTTTTTGATTGTCTTAGATGTCTCTGTTTGTATGTATGTGTCATAGAAATAACATTTAAAAAGAGAGAAAACACTGAATTTGAGCTATCCTCTCAAATCTTAAGTCTGATCACAAGCAGATAGGGAATGCTCAAACTAAATGTGTTTTCTTCTCACATCAACCTGAAATGCAAAATTTACTCTTCTTGGGTGAACAAAGGAAAAAATCTTTGAGAGATGCTGTCATGATTCCATGTGGCCCCTGTTTATTTCACCAAACTAAGAGCTCACGGTATGTGTCTTTCAGCTGCCACCAGTTGATCACATCAACGTTACCTATTATTAATGATCAAGGTCCAGGCCATATGTCATTTTAAAAGAACCAAATAGAAATTGTTTATTATTACAGATGATGATAGTTCAAGCAATGTTGTTAACTCTTAAACAAACATCCTCCTTCATCCACTCTCAACCACCACTCTTCCTAAACTCTCAATCTCCCTGACTAAAAACTCCCCCTCCTCATGCTGAGTCTCTTATATCTCATGACTCCCTTCTCCAGCATTCCCATTGGTCTATGCAGATATCACATTAATATTCATGACCTGGGCAGATGGCACAGATGCATTCACATTTTGTTTGAAAAGATGTGTGATGTACATGCCTCCTCTATTTCCACCGATTCATCAAATTATCATAAAAATCAGCCAAGAGAAGTCAATTGTGATTTTACAGATCCTATGGTGTCCACATCAGCCATGGTTTACTGCTCTATTGGTAATGGCGGAGGGCATAATGAGACTGCCATTGTGTCAGGATCTTCTAATATTATGGGGACAGTTCAACATCCAGACATAGAGCAGCAGAAGTTGACTGTGTGGAGGGTTTCTCTCCGGGGGGGGGGAGTTTGTAACAAGCTAGAAACCCCTTCACTAGATGTTTACATTAATATAAATGGGGGGAATCAAAGTTTGCAATATCAACCCATGAAAGTAGTGTTCCAGCATGATCAGAAACTGCCCTTCAATTTTTATCAATGCCAACTTTAGCTGCAATAGTAACAAACTAGCTTGAAAAGAACCCATCTGCAAGATTGTTTAGAAACCCAACTCTAAAGAGGTCTTTAAAAGTTTAAATAATACTGAAGTAAAAGCTCTTTCAGTTTGCTGGTCTTTATCCTTGGTGCTAACACAATTAACAACGCTCCTCCACAGCTATGGAGAGTAACATTACATACTTTAGATATAAAGAGGGTGTTAGCTTCTTACTTGTCAAGAAAAAAAGATATTAGAAAGACACCTAATCTTTTTGCCAGCTTGGGTCATGCTTTCCCCCTCTTCCCAGGGGCGTAGGAAGAGGGGGGAAAGGATCAAAGCAATCCCCCAGTTCCACTCCCTTTGGAAAGACAGCGGGGCTAGGGGATCACTTTGATCCCTTTTTCCCTCTTCCTGTGCCCCCGCTGGACATAGGAAGAGGGGGAAAGCCTGACCGAAGCCATCCCCCAGCCCCAGGGATAGGATTCCCTTAAAGCAGGCTTTAGCAAGCCACCTGAAGGGAAATTCCCTCTCTGCTTGTACCTCCAAGCTGATCCACAGGCACCTAAGCCAATAGGGAAAGAAGGGACGAATATAAAAGTGTTGTATTTGTTGGTTTGTATTTTCACGGTCTCTGTACTCCAAGAATACAAAGCAGTGAATATCTGATGAATCAGGGATATTCATTGAATATACTGATTTGTTTTTATATTCGTCCCCATGTCTACCAAGGACCTAAAAGAGGCCATTCAGTATCTTCATAGCATCTAAGTGGGTAACTAATACAGTCAGATTGGCATATTACATTGCAAAGGCGCCTTTTCTTTCTGCAGTCAAGGGTCAGAGCAGTGGCTTCAGCACCTCTTTATGAGAAGTGTTGATTTACAGGATAAGTACCAACATGTGATGTAACAGCTCACATTCTGACTTTTGTAAGACATTACAAACTTGATTTGTGTGCTCAGAGGGATGCTTCATCCATCCACAGAGTTCTATCTTCGATTTTTCCATGACATCCCTCCTTCTCGTAAATGATTTTGCCAGTCATCAATTTCTGTGAATCATAGAGGCCACATTGAAGAAGAACAGGTTTCTTTTCTATAACTGTGTTTCTTCGAGTGATTATCTATGAATTCACACAATCCAACGCACATCCCCACTTTTCTCCCACCTTCTTTGTGGCAGATAGAGTAGGACTAAGGGAAATTAGGGTTCGTAAGTCACACGTCTTTCGATCCCGCTCTAGAAGAGGAAGTCCTATCTCTTCTAGGAAAGAATGCTATCCAACCTGTCCCAATCTCAGATCTAAAGAATGGATTCTACTCCCTGTACTTCGCCGTGTCAAAGAAAGGTGGAGGCATAAGACCCATCCTCGATCTCAGAATCCTAAACACTTACCTGCATCCAAGACACTTCCAGATGGTGACCTTGGAGACTATCCTGCCCCTGTTGAAGAAAAACAACTGGTTTGTGGTGGTGGATCTGAAGGATGCATACTTCCATGTGACCATCCATCCAGATCATCGCAAGTATCTTCGATTCATCTTCCAAGGAACCATTTACCAATTCCTGGCCTTACCCTTTTGTCTGTCAACAGCTCCCAGGACATTCACAAAGGTCATGGCTCCTGTGGCAGCTTACCTATGCCTCAACGGCATCCACGGCTACCCTTACATAGACGATTGGTTGGTTGTCTCCCCATCCAGGGCTCAGGCCCTGAAAGAAACAAAATTCATTTTTCATTTACTACCGAAGCTAGGGCTCACCATCAACAGAGAGAAATCACATCTCGAACCATCCAAGATAGTGCATTACATCGGAGCACGTCTGGATGCTACCAGAGGTTGAATTTTTCTGCCCAAAGACTGGATTCAAAAGATACGCAAGGCTCTCAGAAGGTTTCGGCCAAGGGCCCGTATGAGGTCGAAACATGTCCAACACCTGTTAGGCCTCATGGCCTCGACCAATCCGACTCTGGCACATGCACGTCTCAAGCTGCGGTCCCTGCAGTCTTGGTTCCTGGCACTCTTCAATCCCATGACAGCCAGCCAGAGAAAACACCTTCGAGTAACTCCAGAGCTTGTTCAACAGCTCCAATGGTGGAACTATCCTCCTCATCTCAGGATAGGCAGACCCTTGCAACCTCTTCAGCTCATTGTGCAAGTGACAACAGATGCCAGTCCGATAGGATGGGGAGCACACTGCGGACGACACAAGGTTCATGCTCTCTGGTCTGCTCAGGAAAGAAACCTCCATATAAACCATCTGGAGATCATAGTGGTCATCAAGGCCTTCAGAGGTTTTCTTCCTATGGTGCAGGTCGTGGTGTCCAGTTAGTGACAGACAACACCACAACCATGTAGTATATGAACAAACAAGGAGGGACACTCTCAGGATTGCTTCTGTACCTCGCCATTCACCTCTGGGAGTGGTGCTACCAACACAATGTCTTTCCTGTAGTGATTCATGTGGCCACGACAGACAATGTGTTAGCAGACCAGCTGAGTCATCTCACACATCAGACACATGAATGGGAACTGAACACTCACGTGTTCCAGGACCTCTGTCACCTATGGGGGCCTCCGGTCGCAGACATCTTTGCCTCTCATCACAATGCAAACTGCACCAACTATGCATCCAGAGCCGGCTTGGGCAAGGACTCATTAGGGGACGCATTCATGATCCCTTGGAATCAAGGACTCCTCTACATGTTCCCTCCTCTTCCTTTAATTCAGAAGTCTCTAGTGAAGCTTCGATATTCACCTGTGGGGGCGATCTTCATAGCACCATACTGGCCTCGGCAAGTATGGTTTCCAACGCTGATGAGGATGTCCTCAGAGTTCAAGAGACTACCAATGTTACCCAATCTCTTGACACAGGATGCAGGCAGGGTGTTCCATCCGGACGTGGAGATGCTGCATCTAACGCTGTGGAGGATCTCCCCGAAATCAAGGAGGTGCTAGATCGAACCATAAAACCGTCCACTTCTCTACTCTACAACTACAAGTGGAAAAGTTTCCTGAAGTTTACTGAGGCCCAGGGGTCTTGTATCATCTCCTGTATCTCTTTCTACCTTGTTACAATACTTACGTTACCTATTTGACTTCAAGTTGTCTCTTTCCACCATTAAAGTTTACCTCGCTGCAACTATCTCCTTTCAGCCCAAGAACTCACATCTTTTCTCCCACCCTACGGTTAAAGCGTTTCTTAAAGGACTCACTAACTTGAGACCTCCAGTTCGACCACCTATTCCACAGTGGTCCCTTCAGTTGGTGTTGCATGCCTTCACTCATCCTCCCTTTGAGCCCATGGCTATGTGTGACCTCAAGATGTTATCTTTGAAATTGTTATTTCTTGTGGCCATCACTTCTGACAGACGGGCAAGTGAACTTGCTGCCCTTCATTCTGATCAACCTTTCCTTCAGTTTTTCAAGGATAAGGTGCTCCTACACCCTGATGTGTCTTTTCTTCCAAAGGTGGTTTCGGACTTTCACCTCAACCAGC
Source organism: Pogona vitticeps (assembly GCF_051106095.1). Classification (NCBI taxonomy): domain Eukaryota; kingdom Metazoa; phylum Chordata; class Lepidosauria; order Squamata; family Agamidae; genus Pogona; species Pogona vitticeps. The sequence continues at coordinate 172,883,087 of NC_135783.1, read as the reverse complement.
CTTTGCTACTTCCCACTCTGTTTTCTGCACCTACAAATGACACCGAGCGCATGCTCCACACTTTGGATGTCAGGAGGGCTCTGGCCTTCTATGTTTCTAGAACCAAGGAATTTAGATCATCCAATAGACTTTTCTTCTGCTACTTTGGGAAAAAGAAAGGCCTTCCAGCATTGCCTTCAATGCTCTCCAGATGGCTTGTCTCCACAATCTCACTGGCTTATGAGCTTCAGCATAAGACTCCACCTGAAGGTCTTCGGGCTCACTCCACCAGAGCCGTGGCCTCTGCCCTCCTACATGGTGTTGATCTGCCTGACATCTGCAGGACTGCCACTTGGTCTAATGTTTCCACCTTCATCACTCACTACAGACTAGACCTGAGGGCTAAGAGAGAGAGAAGTTTTGGGAAAGCAGTGTTGACTTCTGTCCTCCAGTGACAGCCCACCATCCGGTGAGTAAGCATGCTAATCACCCTTTTAAGTGCATTCACAGAAGACCACGATGAAGAAAGAGAGGTTACTTACCTGTAACCATGGTTCTTCAAGTGGTCATCTGTGAATTCACACAATCCCGCCTCTATCTGTCACTGGCTGTATCGAGCTCATGCTCAGGTACCTATGGCGGATAAATGGAACTGAGGCTTGGGCGGGTGGAGCATGCGCAGTACAGGCAGCCTTAAACTTTGTTTAAGAGAAAAGCTCGAGAATGTTCCGAGAGGACCAACGCTGGCATTGGGTTAACCCTTTTGTGTGAATTCACAGATGACCACTTGAAGAACCATGGTTACAGGTAAGTAACCTCTCTTTTTCCTCTACATTGTCATCTTCTCAATCTCTTCTCTATTCACATAATCACCTTTAATATTGGTGATGCATAAAGCCTTCAGTTTTTTTCTTTGCATCTTTTTTCTTCCTTGGGCACTCCTCCCCCTTTCAGTCTGTTACCAAAACAGGCCTCTTTTCCCTTTACAGCAGGGGCACTGCAGTGGGGCAGAGCTTTCCATTTGCAGGATCCGTGAAGATTTTGCAGATAATCAAAAATTCTTCATTTTTTTTTGAAACTGTCTTAAATGTGGACATGTCTCAGTGAAACTATGCACATACTTATACCTTTCATCTCAAAATTCCATTCAGGAAGCCTTTTCAATATTTCCCTAGTCTCAGCATCTCAATGCAGCTACCTTGCTTTGTAAATTGATGTAGTAGTTGATATAGAGTAGCAGCCATAACATTGATGATTGCAGAGATTCTTCTGTTTAATAACAGTAACAGATGGTGATGAATTCCATATCCTTACATAATTTAATCTTTCCTTTAGGTAAATACTGGCACTCACTCCAGCGTTATTCCTCAACAGTTAGTTACTCTTTGGTAGAGGCACAGAAATGTGAGAATGAAGAAGCAGAAACTGTAACTGCTATGGCATCATTGTCAGTGGGAGTTAAGCCACCATCAGACAAAAAGTGAGTTTCATTCTTTTCTGTTCATTTTATCCTAATTACTTATATAAGTAAATATGTAAATACCTGTACTATTTTAGACAAGAGTGATAAAATGAGAATGGGCTGTATCAAGTGGAGTGACATTGTAGAACAACATTGTAGAATGTCTTCTAACAAAGGTTTCCATCATCAGTGTGCTTTTTGGTGATGATTTTTGGCAGTTCTTCCCCTGCAGTCCTTGTCTGAAGTGTGCTCTATTAGGTTAGGGCATACTTTAAAACAGCATGGGAGATAGCAGAATGTCTGGAGGGGATTGCCGAAAGTTCCCTCATTCTCTGTTTCACTGGAACAAAAGGTATTCTGTAGGCAGAATGACACTATTTGGATACAACCAATACCAGTAAAACAGGTTTAGTATTTTGGTTTGAAGACCAATGGAAACAATTTGCAGATGCAGCAGAAGACAGGAGCTAATGTGGTGAAAAATCTAGAAAGAGGGATAAAAGGAGAACTGTTCCCATTCAGCCAGAAGAAAAAAAGGTAATCTATTGGGAATGTTTGTATTCTTAAAAGTTATAAAACTGTGGAGCTTGTATAAGAGACATGTAGATCACTTCCTTGCCTGCCTGCCCCAATCCCTCTATCTTTTCTTCACCCAGTTCCATCATTTTGACTCTCTTTGGTGACTTTTTTTCCAGACCAGATGAGGAGCCCATGGAAGAGGATCCTCCACTGTAGCACTCATCTTTAAGACTGGAGTTCTCCTGTTCATTCGTCGTGTCTTGAATCTCTGCCAAGAAGCTTTCTCTTGTTAGTCCTGCATCCTGTCATGGTTTCCTTCCAAACTAGAGAAAGCAGTCATGTGTGAAAGAAAGCTAAATCCATATCTGTATAGAATATACTTGTGGGAAAGGAAAAAATGCAGGTGAAGAGCAGAAATATGAAAGACATGGGCACTGAGTGTTCTTCCTCTTTTTCCGGAATGGAAGCTATGGGAGGCAAGAGGCCAGTGAAGTATTTGGCAGAGTTGCCAACCGTTTCTTTTTCTTTCTTTTAAGAAATCAAAGATTTATGACAGACACAAAAACTTTCGTTTAAAACTGGTGCTTAAAAGTTTGATTACCCTCCATTCAGACCACTCAAACCATATTCAAGTTTTGTTTATGTTTTATTTTTGTGGCTTCTGCCTAACTGTGATACAGACATTCTCTTCAAAGCCCAAACAATATGAAAATGTGTGTTTTTTTCTTCATATGAAGGGTGAAAAAGAGAACTAACCTTTTTATACCAATATACACATACATGCAGACTATATATGTGTGGAGAGGAGGAACATAAAACAAGGAAGAAAGCCCAGAAAGGGGATCGGCTTTAGCATCTCCAAAGCCATCTGAAGAGTTTGTGCCTTTTATAAACATAGATTGGATTGATTTGGGGCAGCTGGATTTTTCTGACATTTTGAGGAACAATGCCTTAAAGAAAAGAACTCTGTAGCAGTTTCTGTGGCAGAATAGGCCAAGAACTGCAACCGTCAAGAAAGGCTTTAGGATTTCTGCTAGTATGATTTCTTAAAGCAAGCAATGGCTGGAGCTTCTGTGAAACAGTCTACTTGTTTGGGTTCGGTTTGGTTTGGTTGCCGTTTAAAATAAAAGTTAAGGTAGTTGCCAGTAATGTGGCAAATACTGTTGGGTTTCTAAAATTGAATGATTTTTTAAAAAATCTATACATTATGTATAACCATTTAAACTATGAATTTGGTTGTAAAGCATGCAGCAGGCAGAATTGCAGGTTTTTTAAAAAAATGGAATGCTTTTTATTAAAAGCAACTAGCATGAGATACTGCTTAATATTTTAGGTATAAATATATTATGTATAATGTATATTCCAATTGTATTCCAAACTTAGAAATACAACTCTTAACAAATTATTGATAAAATATTTATAATGCATTTATATAAAATATATAAATAAATGCAGATCACAATGGTAGCCATTGGAAGTTCCCTTGCAAAAGATTTATTTGTGAATTGGAATGTAAGGGTTTTTAGAAAAGAGATCTGGTTTGAAACTTGACCATTTTCAAACTGTAGTTTGGAATGATTTCAAAATGCCAACATTTTAGCCACTGGCAACTACCCTAAACGTTGCTGTTTTAATTTAAAGTTTTTGACTTTGATCCTCTTCTAACAAATGAGTTTTCTAGGAAATGCATATTTGTTGTAGGTTTATTTTATCTTGGTTTTCATGAAAGTCCTGCCTTATTTGCATGAGTTTTAAATTTTAATTTCCATTTGACAGCTGTGTTTCCAAAACAGTAACCATTGTCTAGACCTGTGTCATTTTCCCTTGCACGCTGGAATTTTGTTTGTGTTTTGCCTTTTGTACAGTGAACAGTTTTCATGGTCATGTGAGACAGTTGCAGATCGTTAGGCTTTATTTTTAGAAAGCCCTTTTCACAAAAAGAAGGATTCCAAGGTCGTTTTTATACCAGGTAATTGATTGTATATTTTCTCAGTTCTTCAGTCATCGTTGCTATGCTACATTTAAAAAAAATAAGGAACTTTCTTACCTTAAAAATGTATTCGTATTATAAAGAGTGATGTATCATATATCCTCAGTGTAGACTGTGGCAAAGATTATTGAAGGCATCAGCAACTTAAATGACCATTTTGGAGGTCTGCCAAACTCCATTGGTGCAGTTAATGCTAATACAACACAGAGAACTTTTCCGGAACCACTCTCATTGACTAAGTCCTCTAAAAAACTGTTTCATCATGATGGAGGAGGAGGAGGAGACAGAGGCGAAGGCTGTTGATTACTTCTTATTGGCTGGAAGAGTGCTAATCTTCGCCATCATTTCCTTTCCCCCATTGCCTTTTGAGGTGAGGGGAGTTGACCCTCAGAGTAAGTAACTAAACTTTTAGTAGTGATATTAGATGGTTGGAGGAGACTGAATTGAGGTGTTCTTTTTCAAGCTGTGTAGGATATTTCATGTCCTTTATCTGAATCACCAGTTGTATTTTTTAATTTTATTTTTCGTTTTAATTTTTTAAATAACTGACAGGGTCACTTTGTATAACTTATTTTCTGGTTCTGAATTTTTTCTTTTCTTCATTCCATTACAAGTGCATTAGTCAGAATTAAAACAAATCTGAGTGAGTGCATGAAAGAGTTTTAGGATTTTATTTAATGCTCAATATGCAATTTTTAGGATAAGACACTACGATATTTAAGTTCTTGCTAACCCAAATACATTCAAATTGATGAATACATTTTGGCATTAGAACTGCCAAGAACAATTACTCTAAGAGTAAATTTTGACAGTAAAGATAAAATGTATATTTTATAAAATGACTACCTTGCTGCTGTGATCTTGAACATGTTTTGCTGTGGAATCACCTGATTTCATATTTTGTTGCTTTACCCAGTTATCACTATTGATATCACATCAACCTAAAATCCAAAACCCATTTTATTTCAAGCACCAATTTACATGTTATATTAAAAAAAAATCATCATGTGAAATTGTTGATATACAACTTAGTGGTGTTGATAAGGTAGTCTCAACTGCTTTCAGTGTTGCTACTTCCAAGATTCTTCATTTGTTTCTTACAAACAAGTTGCTACATTATTGTCAATACTAATCTTTTCAAAATCACACCTTTGTTATATATCAGTCTGTCCCACGGTGTAAAGCAGTTGGGTCTGATTAAAACAAGGACTGCATTATCTCACTCCAAAAGTGAATCTGGGTTTACCTCTGCAGTTATGTCGAGCAGGAAGGGAATACTGGCATCATGCAGTTGGGGAGGTACCACTTGTAGCCTTGATTTTTTTTGTCAAGAAGTTTACTTAACAAGGACCTGATGGGAATACATGTGAGCTCTTTATGTACAAAGAGCCCAAAGTGATCTAGGCAATTAGCTTGTATTTCCCGCATTTTTATATACTACAAACAGGAGGTACCTGAATTCCACCAGCAAGATAGTGAAGGTTGTTTTTACTAACCCAGCTTCCAGAATATTGGGGTGGTTTATTACATCTCATCTCTTGTAGCAATTTAGAAAACGAAGGAACATCTTGAAGCTGTATTACCCAAACGTGAGTTCTAGGTTGTAGTACACAGTACTAATACTTGAGTATTTGAGGGTTGTTTTACTTTTAAGTACACAGACATTCCTTTTTATTAATCATGTACTCATTCCATTCTTCCTTTTGTAAACTTTTGGGCCCACATTTTATGGGCATTGATATATATAAACACACACACACACAAACATATATATATATATATATAAATATATATAAAATATATATGAATATATTTTTTTAAGTTTCCTACACCTTGAGGTTGCATGGTCTGTTAGGTTGGCATGTCTTTATATTGTATACAGATTTTGCACGCCACACTTGGCAGCTTTGGAAAAAAAAATCCCCTCTAATGGCATTACCAAGAGATGAAGGATTAGGATGTTTTGAATCACACAAATTTAAAAAGAGGAGCATGGAGGGGGGAGAGGACATTTGTCTTATTGAACTTACTATGGACCTGTGCTTTTTTTTGTAAAATAAGATAAAATACAAAGGACTACTTAAACATTTGTCATTTTAAGAAAAAAATATCTAGCACTTGTGACAAACCAATAATAGAGTTTATTGTATTTATGTGGAAAAATGTTCTAGGGAAACTACACAGAACATACAGATAAAAACTGCCTGTATCATTTTTTAAAGACCGGGGGGTGTTTTTCTTTAGGCCAGGGAAGGGATATGGCAGGCACAAACCTATGCCAACTTTTTTCTATTCTCAAATGAAAATGACAAGAACTTTAAGGGTTAACGTCAGCACAGCTGTGCATTTTTTTAATTACTTGGAATGATGTATCAATAGATTTCACTTTTAAGCAGTGATGTACTGTGCAAACACTGTGGTTTCAAACACAACTTTATATCAGCAGGAAATGAAGTTTCTTCATAGTGATAGTTGAGCTTGGTTTCCTCCCAGCTTCACCTTGTATTTGATATTGATTAAAAGAATCTTCTGGAAAGAAAGAAAAACAAAGAATTTAACACTTCTGGTGCTCTACGTTGGAGTTGCTATATATGTGGGTTGAGAAATTATTCACCCAAGAGCTTGTTACACATATGTAGTACCAAAAGTTGTAATTCTTATTATATTCTGCTTTATGCCTATACATGCTCAGTATGTTGTCACCATTGGTAGCAGCTACCAGTTTACTCTGTAATTTAGACACAGTTTCACTCTTAACTGTATGAATCCTTTAAGTGATGGTAGCATATTCTTTGTACTTAAATTTTCTTACGACTTTTTTCCTTTACTTGGTGAAGTTGAATTTTTTTTTCTCTAGATCTCTCTCATTCCTGTTTTTCTTATTTTGTTTTACTTGTTTTTTACTGGCCAATGGTGTCTTTCTCTGACAATACCAACTTCAATTTCAACTTTAATAGAAGTCCAGTATTTTGTACCACATTATGACAACTTGTTATTCTTGTGGTGTAAATAAAGAGATAAAAGTGAATTATAATGCCATCCCTCTTGCTCTTGTTTATCTTCATGTCTGTTGTCTTCACTTTACTCTTTCCCTTTGCTTTTGTGTCTCTACATCAGAGGATTATCTGCATGTATTGCCATATCCTAACTATGGTTTATGAAACTGACATGTTGACTTAGAGCTCTAGAGCAGAAGAGCTTCTACTCATATAGGTCTTTGAAGAGGCAGATTTGTCCCTAAGGCGTAGTTATTAATAAGGTCAGCAGTCCAAGAAGAAAAGTATGTATAACAGCAACCCTTAATAAGGTGAAAAAGTTGTTTGGAGACTTGTATTATTTCAGTCTGTAAGTATGGAATCTTTTGATTACTACTAGAGATGGGGGTATTCATATTCATATTCAAATACAAATATCCCTGCTCAGCTGGACATAACAAGGGTCTGGCCACTCATGCCGCCACCGCCGCCACCAGACTGTCCACTCATGCCGCCACCGCCGCCACCGGGCTTGGCTCTCCCTTCCAATCGTTCCAGAGCCCCCAGTTGGCTAACCATTTGTCAGTCTTGCAGGGAGATTTGTCTTCCCTCCTTCTGCCAAGAGTTGCTAGACTATGGGGAGCTCTGGAGCTATTGGAAGGGAGAGCGGAGCCGGTGGTGGCGGCAGATGCGTCAGTGGATGGACCAGACCCTTGTTATGTCTAGCTCTCCAGAGGTCTTTGTATACAAATACCTCCATTTCTAATTACTACACTAGAGTGACGTTGCAAAATACCTTTTATACAAGGAGGTGCTGATAAGTATTGAGTCTTACTCAGAAAAAAATTAAGCTAGGAAGCTATAAATTGCAGGGTGTATTAGCCAATTTGTCTGTATTCAACGGTGCAAAAATCAACTAACTATGATTTTAACTTAACTTTCATGTTCAGGTCCAAAGTGAACATGGCAGTACCTCCAGAAAAGTTCAGTGTGGGAGAGCATATGACCATAATCAAGGTCCTGTTTCTCCAAGGGAAAGGTGCAAAGCAGATCCATGATGACATGCCACAAACTGTGGGTGACAGTGGCCCTTCATATGCAACAGTTAAACGTTGGGTTGTCAATTTTAAAACTGGCCGTTGTGGTGTTGAAAGTGAGAAACCCAGTGGAAGGCCTGTTTCTGTCTCTGTGCCTGCAAATGTGAAAGCCATCCATGACATGATCATGGAGGACCGCCGAATATCAGCCAAAAGTATTGCTATATATCTGAGAATATGATGTGAGACAGTTGGTGCCATTATCCACAGCAACTTGGAAATGAGAAAGCTGGCAGCAAAGTGGATCCCCAAACTTTTGACAGCCAAACATAAGAGGAAACATGTGGAGTCATTGGTGGCTGTTTTGGAACATTTTGTAAGAAATGAGTCAGATTTCCTGGGCAAATTGGTAACTGGTGATGGGACATGGATCTACTGTTATGATCCTGAGACAAAGGAACAGTCTAAGGAATGGAAGCACAGTGGTTCCCCCAGCCCAAAGAAGTTCCCAGTGCAAAGGTCGGTGCAGAAACAAATGGCAACAGTTTTTTGGGATAAGAAGGGAGTTCTGCTGGTGGACTACCTCCAACAGGGTTCAGCCATCAATGGAAAATATTACTGTGCTTTATTGATGAAGTTGAGACAAAACATCAAGGAAAACCGTCGAGGAAAGCTCTCCAAATGTGTCATCCTGTTGCATGACAACGCCTCTGTGGCGTTTGCCCTCGTGGCCCCTGTTTGTCTCACTAAACACAGAGCTCACAAAGGCAAACCAAAGCATCTCTGGACACACTGCCACCAGTTGATCTCCTTAACAACTTACTTTACTTAGAAAAGACGAAGGTCCATTCAATGCTGACTTTTTAATAGAACCGGTTTATTGATTACAGTTGGTTTCTGGAACAATTCATAAGCACATTCTTCAAGTTTCCTCAAGCTTCAATATTAAACTTCTGTAGTAATTTTCACAGTTTACACTCAGACTAATCACTCCTCAGACCCCAAACTATCCTTCTCTCTCTGATTCCTAACATAGACTGAACTCAGACTCAACTGTCTCCTCCTCTCTCAGGCTCCGCCTTTCAGCATCTCTTGTGGCCCCACCTCTTAACCACATTAGCATATAACTCACGGATAACACATATCTTATTGCATAACTTAGCGTGAACACTACAGCCTCATCACGCACTGCAGGTGAAACAATGGCAAAACTGACATCCTTAGGCTTTCAAATGATGCCCCATCCATCCTATTCTCCTGACCTGGCTCCTTTTGACGATTATCTGTTCCCCAAACTCAAAAAACACCTAAAGGGACAACGATTTGGGAGTGTTCTGGAGGCTACTAATGCTGCAAATGAGTAGTTACACCAGCAGTCGGAAGAATTATATTTGCAGGGACTTAAAGAAGATGAAGGACAGATGTCGCAAGTGCGTTGACTTCTTGGGGGAATATGTAAAATAGTGTGGCAGTTCCAGCTTCCTAGTTCAATTTTTTTCTGGGAAAGGCTCAATACCTATCAGCGCCCCCACGTATACGGAAATATATTGGAAACTGCAACGCAGTGACTTAAATTGTTTTTGTGTAACTATGCTCTAGTAACTACTGATGGCTGCAATTTTTGATAATTAAAGATTTCTTTCTTTTTCACAGTGCCTGTGGCTTCTAGCCAATGTAAGGGATTACATAGGAGCCACAGGACAGAAGTGTTTAAAAAAACACCTCTAGTGATGACATCATCAGTTGTACACAGGTATAGTTGTGTGAATAGAATACCAGCCCATGAGTCCAGAGTTCTGCTACAGTAGGATCCCCCTGTCCACTGGACCAATATCCACTGATTCACCTATCTGCTGGCTGAATATATGTACTAAAAATCTGTGAAGACTTCCAGTCATTCAGGTGAGGTTATTTGGAAGTTGAGGATATAATATGTAGGATATATCAAGGGTCTCCTACCAACATTCCTCAGGCTGAAGAAGCTACTTAGAAGAGTAGCGGAATGTTTCAACCTAATAAGAAGTCCAGTTGCCATGACTCAACTTCCAGATATGTACTAAAAATATAAAATGAAAATACTGTACCTACAAACGTGGATGTAAGGTATACTTATCGGACTGGCCACTGGAGGGAACCACCATCATTTCCCCTGGTCTCCCAGCAGCTTGAGGCAGCTTCCCTCCAGAGCAGTGTCATAGTTTTAAAACTCAGAGCTGGATTGGCTGGTGAGGCAGGAGGAGGAATGCAAGCCTGAAGCCAAACTGCCCCCTGGGAGAGATTTTCCACCTCCCACCCCTTCCTGCCTTCCAGCTAGTCCTTTCCTCAAGACCCCCAGGCAAAACAAGGGAATGGGTCCTTCATTGTCTTTGAAGAAAACCCTTAGAGCCATTGAGACTGTGTATGAGAGAGAAGAAAGTCCTCTTCAGTCTTCAGCAGAGAAAGGAGAGAAGATTTCAACTCTGCTGTTACTCATAGAAGCCCTATCAAGATAAAGGTACAGGGGAGTCCTGGGTCTGACAGACTGTGTTAGCTATAATCCATGCTTTTCACTATCTGTAGTGGGCCTTGGAACTGATCCCCTATGAATATGGGGGTCCTACTGTATTTATATGTCAAGTGAGTATCTTTATGAACAAGATGCTTTCAGTTTTTCTTTTCTCTCTTGGAATGACAATTACTAGGTTTATATGGCGCTCATTGGGAAGTATGGAGATCACCGGACCTATCTGATTTCAGTTTTGATTATTAAAAAGCAAAACGTCTTAACAATATTCAGAGGTACTTCAAAAAGAGTATCCTTTGATCCTAGAATCAGTGTGAATCAAGTTGTCATTAAAAAGGCAATATTCAAAAGCCATTTACTGATTTCCTTCAAAATTTAATTCTTTGAAATATTTTGATATGCCTTCTTGTAGTGGAGAATATACGTACATAGATTAAATTGCTTACAAAACTGAAAAAGGTTGTTTTTTTCTCGGCTGGAGACTGCTCCTTACTGCTTCAGATAAGTTGACAAAGGGCAATCACAATGAGAGTTAGTCTCACAAGCTTTCTTCTGGTGTAACAGCAGTGGATGATGGGAGTTGAAGGGGCTGACTGTGAAAACAGAAGGTGTCAGGAAGAAAAAGCTTCCTTAACTCAAGCACTTCGTTTTGGTGTCAGACCCCCCACAGTTTGCTTTATCTATGTATAGGACAAACAGAAACAATTAGATGCTTTGTCTAATCTTTGGTTTGATCTCTACTGTCTTGATTTTAGTAAGAGATGAAAATGAGAGTGGCAACATTGGACAGAGACTAATATGGCAGATTGCCTTAAACATCCTGAGAATTTTACAGGCATGTGAGTCCTTGTAAAAGTTCGCTGTTTACTGAGAAGTAAACTTCAGAACCTGATCCCTGTGTTCCAGAAGGAGAAAGGGAACTAACAACTATATGAATGTTTCAGGACATTGCAACATCAAATGAAAATGCAGTAACACTGGTGCTTAAGGTAAACTGGACCCAGGCCCAGGAGATAACTTTGATTAGGACACCACTGCACATATGTCACAAGGAAAGTAGGTGCTGCAGCCTCCATATTCAAGAAGCACATACCAAAGCTGAAGTCTTGAGTTGATCTTTACACAATCACTTTTTCTTTGTTGCCACCTAAATACAGGCATGCAGATCTTTTAAACCACAATATATTAACCCACAAAGAGACCTATCTAAATCTTTATCAAATGCAATTACATCAATTCTTCTAAGCATTGTCTGCCAGTCATTTTAAAATAAAGAACATAAAATGTTTTGTCTTCAGTGCAATAAATGCCCAATAAGACCTTATTCATACCACCCTTTCTGCTGGCAAGAATAGGACCCCAAATTAAATTAAGCCCAGGATCTCTTATTGTTAAACTGTTTGCCAGGAGAATTCAAAGGATGTTGAATGCATAACAATTTTAAAATACTGCAATGACATATTTCATTATTTGGAAAGGAAACTTCTAGGTTCACACTAAACAAATTCAGTTTTTCTAACAATACTCCCAAAGGTGTGTTGAGTAGCAGTTTTTTTCCTCTTCCACCTAACCTCCTGAAACCTAGCATGCTATGAAACTCTTAAGGGTTCAAGATTTGGAGTGCTAGTATGAACCCAACATTATATTGCTATATAGTATTTGTCATCCATAGGGACTAGCCATGTGACTCTGATGTTCAATAATAACCTGCTAGGGGTTCAAGCAGACCATTTCCTTCTTAGCCTGAACCCAGTGTGCCTTCTCTCTCTCTTAAGACAAACCTATTTCATTGACTACTTCCAGTTGTAAATTGAACTGTTAGATTCATATTCCCCATCAGACAAAGTGAGGTGGCTACTTGAGGCAATTGATTTTGAATGCAAGGGACAGATAACAAATTGATTTTGTTGCATCTATGGTTGCAGCACTGTTTATTTTTAAAATCTACAAGATGCTTTTCAGCCTGTAGCAGACTGTTCACACTTGCACATATTTTTTCCTATGGGCCCATCTGTCTCCTGCAAAACTAGAAACTGTTTTAGACAACTTCTAGTTGGCTGTTGCCAGGGAGGGCTATCCAAGTTAAAATTTATGAGCTCTGAGGATCAGCCGCGACACCTACTCAGAGCAGGTGAAATAAATAGCCCCCTGATCCAGAAATTATGGCACAAACAGAGAATAAAAGCAGCTGAAATCACTCAGGCCAGCACACCTTTTGTGTTACATATACACTGACTGAAATATTGCTAATTATCTTCCATATCCCCTCTTCACTTTTCTATCTAATTTTGGGAAATTTACTTCTTGGGTTGATGAAGAATAGAGCACCCAAAAGTGGATGGTTCCCCAAACGGCCTGTCATTAGGTGTTTGTACTTCCAGTCAAAGACAGGGAACTGAAAGGATAGCAACACTGAAGTCAGCAAATGTGAAGGGAACTGAATTATGGATGGAGGCTCCTGTAAAGAATTTTTTCATAATGACAAATAGTCATGGTGTCTACAAAACTTCATGGACATTGCTGATTCCAAATGGGGAGGGAAAAAAATTTTCTCCTATGAAAAATGCATACAATAATTTACTGCAGAGTCTTACGTCCCCTCTGGATCAGTCTCAGCATTTTCCTGGTCTAGCATTCTGTATCCAGTAGTAGCCAGATGGAATCCTATGTAAAAATCCATTTGCTGGGCACTGAGCTTTTCAACTCTGCTCCCTAGAGCAGTTCCCTAGGTTTTCAGATGTGGAGTGCTTCTGAACTCAAACTCCTTAGAAAGGACAATATGATGGCTTCCTTATATACTGGCCTGACACCAATAGCCTGGTCCTATAAATCTTCCAAGTATAGGAAACTGTTAGTCTCATTCTTGTCAAACTTCTCTTTTAAGCATGAGGGCCACATTGTATATTTTTCACATTTTGAGAGCCAGTGGAATGTGCGAGCGGGTGTACACATACACCCTTGCCCATCCGGATTCTTATTCCATATGCCATTGTTTGGAGACCCCTTCTTTATCTGGAAAACTATGGACACGAGCGCAATAAACCAGAATTGACTTGATGGATCATCAGCATCATCATCATCATCATCATCATCATCATCATCATCATCATCATCATCATCATCATTATTATTATTATTATTATTATTATTATTATTATTATTATTATTATTATTACTACTACTACAGTGGGGTCTCTACTTAAGAACGTCCCTACTTAAGAACAATTCCACTTAAGAACAGCTCCGTTTGCTAAATTTTGCTTCTACTTGAGAACAAAAATCCAAGATAAGAACAGGAAAAAAACCTTTCTTGCTCTTTTTTTAACCTTAGGTCATCTTAGGTTAAAAAAAAATTCTCCCCCTAGTGGTAGAGTACATATTAACCAGCTTTGCATTAGTTCCTATGGGAACTAATGCTTCAATGTACAAACGCACCTCTACATAACAAAAAAACAGCCAGAACGGATTAATTGGTTTTCAGTCCATTGCTTCAAAATTAGCTTCGTCAGAAGTGCTTTTAACACTGTTCCCTGACCTAAGGGGGAAAAAAAAAGAAAAAATTTCCCCCTCTAGTGGTAGAAGGCGGAATAGCAGCTTCCCATTAGTTTCTATGGACGGAAAAGAGCAGATACGGATTAAATGGTTTTCAATGCATTCCTATGGGAAATGCAGATTCTACATAAGAACTTTTCCACTTGAGAACCACCTTCCAATACGGATTAAGTTCTTAAGTAGAGACCCCACTGTATTCTTTGTACACCCATGGTGTATGTGCACACATGCACCAAAAAGGCATTGCAAGTCTAGGCAATGTATCGATTTCTGAACCAATCCACTGTGTTGATAGCCTTTCAGAGGCAGAGAATGGGTATTTTCACATCCCAAATTGACTTGTTGCCCATCTTCCACAAGTTCTATCCAGCAGCCTTCTTTTTCCTAAAGCCGGTTGACATTCAACACATAGCAGGCAATGTCAGAAAAACCTGTGGCATATAATGGACCTGTGAGTCCCTTTCTCAGTTGAGCTTCATTTTCTCTTCTTCCAGCAGATAATAGAAAAGTTTGAGAGGAGTGCATCAGTCTCATTGGCCATGCTGATTGAGGGATTCTGGGAACTGTAGAGAATCAAATACTACATTTTCAAGCTCTTGGATAGGTGGTTGTTTGAGAGGTGGGATCTGTGACTAATGTAGTATTGTCATTTGTGAAACAGGCTGCAGGGTGATCGGGGATGAAGTGGATTTAGAGACAACACTGAGATTGGTTTATTAGTTGCTTTTGGATGTTTTCATTGCTTGAGCTCTACAAGCTGCTTTTTATATTCAAGCGTAACTTGAACTAATATAGCCTCCTCCATGTTAGGGAGAATAGGAATGTGTAGTTCAGTATTTCTCAGTCTTGGGTAATCCAGGTGTTTATTTATGTATGTATTTATTTGATTTTTATACCGCCCATCTGGCTCCCAAGGCCACTCTGGGTGGTTTACAAAGACAGAAATAAAAGCAACAACATAAAAACAAATAATAACGATCAAACAAAATATAACAGCAACTAAAACAAATTAAGAAATAACAGAATAAAAGCATGGCAAAGGGTTGAATATTGGTTACTAAAAGCACTATCAGGATGTTCTAAAATCTGGGAAGGCCTGTCTAAATAACCATGTTTTATTAGTCTTTTGAAGGTTCTTGTGGCATCCACCTAGGTCATAAATATTAATGTGCTATCTGCATGGACCAATAGGAGTGGTGGAGAGGTGGAGTCACAAGATATAAGAATCTCTGCAGGGGGAAGAGAGATTTAGATTGGAGATCAGAGATTAGAGGATTTGTGTTTTGAGAGATTGGAGGATTGGGTGAATTGGGAGTTTGGAGTAGAGAGAAGGTTGGCGGTTGAGAGTATATGAAGAAGGATGTTTTGTTAAGCGTTAACAATGTTGATTATACCTTCATCATCATTTCTCTTTGGTTCTTTTTAATAATAAACAATGTTGATGTAATCAACTGCTGGTGGCAACATGACATGTAGCTTGTGCCTGTGATTGATGAAACAACCAAGCAACAGGCGGGAACATGATGAACTGGTGGCACAGCACTGGGATATGAATCAATCCAGTGAAAAATTGAATTGGCTTAATGTGGCTTTCGCCCGGGTCATGAATATTCATATGCTATTTGCATAGACCAATGGGAATGCTGGAGGGGCAGAGTCATGAGGTATAAGAGACTCAGCTGGAGGAGGAGGAGTTCAGATAGGGTTTTAAGATGGAGAATTAGGGAGTTGAAGAGATTGAGAGAAAGTTTTGGAGTTTGGGCGGGAGAGTGGTGGTTGAGAGGGATAAAGGAGAATGTGTAAGAGTTAATAACATTGCTTATTCTATCAGCATCTGTAATAATGATCAATTTCTGTTTGGTTCTTTTAAAATGACATATGGCCTGGACATCTATCATTAATAATAGGTAATGTTGATGTAATCAACTGGTGGAAGCTGGGGGTCATGTAGCATGAGCTAGTTTGGTGAAGCAAGCAGGGACCACATGGAATCGTGACAATTGGTGGCACAGCACTGGGATACGAAACAATCCAGTCAAATTTGAATGGGCTTGAGTTGAAAGGTATTCCTAGCTAGAAGGGGTTAGAATCTGTGGTAAGAAGTGGTTACCCATTAGAGTCTTCATGAAGATTTAGTTTTGGGGCTTCTGGATGCAGATCTGTGGAATCCTAAGAGAAGGAAAAATACCTACTGAAGAGAAACAATTTTTACCTCAGGATTTATTACAAGACCAAGTAACTGGTTCAAAATCCAGAGCTCTGAGGGTAAAGGGCAGTGGCGGATAGAGTGGAAGCCTAGGTCAAAATGGATCGGAGGGAATAATAAATGCTAAGCAAAAGTTATTCTTGTCTCTGGAGACAAAAATAATCCAGACAGGGAAATATTGTGGCAAGGGTTGTGAGCTTGGGAGTGGCTGAGTCAAGCTGCTTGGAAAACTGCAACCTACAGTGGACCCTTGACTTACAGACGGCTTGACTTACAGACTTTTTGAGTTACAGACTTCTCTGGCCGCAAAATTTAGGTTTGACTTGCAGACTGAGATTTGACTTACAGACCAGAAAAAAACCAAAATGGAACAAAAACGGCTTGTTATGGGATTAATTGGTTTTCAATGCACTGTAGGTCAATGGAGACTTGACTTACAGACTTTTTGACTTGAGAACTGCCTTCCAATATGGATTAAGTTCTCAAGTCAAGACCCCACTGTAGTTAGAGGGGAAGCCACTGAAAGAGAGTAAAAGGTCTTGTACTTTTGGCTTTTGTGAGGAAAAAGAACCAGTCCAGGTTAATAAGAAATTGCATTGTTTGTGCCGCCCAAAAGAAGTAAAAAGTAAGTTATGGAGGTACAGGCTGAGCTCCACGATGCTGAGGGAAATGGAAACCATCAAATTCAGAGTGAGGTAGAAACTGAGGGACTTGTATTAATTGCTTCAGAGGAAGAAAATATCCAAAGCTCCCAAGATTTTGAAAAATGGTAACTAGAATGAGAATACAAACTCAGGAAACTAGAAATTAAAGAATGAATCAAAGAAAGAGAAAAGGAAAGGGAATTGGAGCTAGAATTGGAAAAAGAAAAAAATCAGAGAATTTGAAAGGCAAAGAGAATGGGAATTTGAGCAAGAAAATAGAAGAGGGGAATTTGAGCTAGAAACCAGGCAAAGGGAAATGCAGTTCCAAATTGAGATGAAAATTTTTTGCTGCTCAAAGTAATAATAATTCTAGTGAGAAAATCTCTCAAAAATCTACCTAAAGAAATTTCCCCAATATCGGAAGGATCTTTCTTGATTTAATTTGAGAGAGCTTGTTGGGACTTTGAGATTAAAGATGATGAGAGGATGATAATTTTAAGATCACAAATGAGTGGAGTTTTATCTGAGCTTTATTCACAGATGCCTCTGGAGCAAGCTAGAGATATTGAGGTTTATAGAAAAATGGTGTATTCCAGATTTGGGATTAATTCAGAGAACCTCAAAAGGAAATTTAGATCAATTTCAAAGAGACCAGAAGAGTCTTTTGCCCAGCTTGGAGCACGTTTGACACAGTATCTTAATAAATGGCTGGA
Organism: Pogona vitticeps; assembly: GCF_051106095.1. Taxonomy (NCBI): domain Eukaryota; kingdom Metazoa; phylum Chordata; class Lepidosauria; order Squamata; family Agamidae; genus Pogona; species Pogona vitticeps. Next base: position 172,865,507 of record NC_135783.1, on the reverse strand, counting down.
GCAGGAACATGTCTCTTAGAACAAATGAAAAATGTGATTGGATTAGAACAATTGTATTCAATTTTGCCAGGGGAATTGTATTATCTGGTCAAGGACAAGTATCCTAAAAATGTGCTACAAGCATCTGAATATGCTGATTCAATTAGCGAGATCAGAGATCATTGACTCTCTAAGGTAAAATTGACATAAAAGGATGGGACAACAGTAGGAGAACATCCCAATCCAGTGGAAATTACTTCAGTCAGACTCAAGCTAAGGGAAGCCATTTTAAAGTGAAACCCTCATCCCCAGAGCATAGTCCTTTGAAATCTAATAGTTCTGAGGGAAAGGTTAATAAAACCCGTTATACTGAACCTAAGACCAGTAAACAATGTTGTGCTTGTGATGAGAAAAGACATTTTTGGGCCCAATGTGAGACTCGAATAAGAGTTTCAGTCAACTTAAAAATGAAAATTACAGTCAGGCCAAAAAGGTATTTCTTCTTCAGTCTTCAACAGCTGAAGCTACTGGCAACAGCACTGTTGCTAAGGAAACGTACTTGGCAGAGAGCCCAGACATTCCTGAAGCAAGAGTGGTACAATGTTTCCTAATCAAGTGTGATCCTATTTTACTAGAAAACTCAGCAGAAAATATTTGTAGCAATGGCATAAAATATCTTAGCCTTAAAGATTCATGCTCTCAGATAACTATTTGCCACCCTGACATAATCTCAGAAGATTATTATTGAACATGAAATGGTCTCTGTTAAAGAGATTGGTTCTGAGTTGGTGGTACAGCGGTGCCTCGCTAGACGATTACCTCGCAAAATGACAAATTCACTAGACGATGACTTTTTTGAGTGATGTTGCACTTCACAAAACAATTGTTCCTCTGGCCAATTTTTGCTGGACGATGTTTGGGGCCTTGCCTCGGAAGATGGGTTTTTTGGACCCTCTTTTACAAGATGGTCCCCCCCATTGGAACACATTACTTACATTGGATCTAATTTTTTTATCCCAACAAAGTGGGGGAGAAAGTGTAATGCTGCTGGCTTTCCAGGGTCTGCCTCCTGGAAAGCCAGCAGCATACACTTTCTCCCCCACTTTTTTGGGATAAAAAAGTAGGTCTTATGTAATTAATGTGTTCCAGTGGGGGGAAAAAACATCTTCCAAAGCATCATCAATGGGGCTGTGGCTGCAGATTTAAATGGTAGAGGATGATGAAAACAGCCAGGAACTAAAGGGTAAAGAGATTGTAAAAACACAAGGGAAATCACAAATGTAATCCCCCATTAACACAAATTATGCAGTTGAGTTCCCCACATTTGGGGAAATCATAGGGATCAGCACACCCCAAGTGCAATGGATGAGCCTCACCCTGGGAAAACCACTTTTATGACATGGTATTTCCCCTGCAAGGTATGAGTTGGAATGGCCCTTGCACCTCCTGATCCCTATGATTTCCCCAAATGTGGGGAACTCAACTGCATAATTTGTGTTAATGGAGGATTACATTTGTGATTTCCCTGGTCTTTCTAGAATCCTTTTCATCTCTTTTTTCCTCATCAGGACCCATTGCAAAGGCAGCAAGTCCTGGTGATGTCTTGTATTGCATTCTTCCTCTTTTTCTCCCCCAGAAACAGGGCAAAAGGAGTCACCATTATCAGGAGCCAGGGGGCTGCTTTGACTCCTTTCCCCCTCTTTCTTTGCTGCGAGAGAGAGAGAAAGACAGGGAAAGGCCATCTGACACCCACTGCATTTCCAAAGGTAGTGCAGGTGAGGGGATTGCTTTTCTCCAATATGGTAGATTTCAATGCATTTGTATGGAGAACTGTGTTTTGCAAGACAATGTTTTCTATGGACAAATTTCGCAAGACAGTGATTTTTTTCCCCCGATTGGAATGCATTAAATAGATTTCAGTGCATTCCTATGGGGAACTGCATTTCACAAGATGATGTTTTTGCAAGACAGCCATTTCCACGGAATGAATTAAAATCATTTTGCGAGGCACCACTGTACTACCTACAGCCAAAATCTCTGTGAACTATAAGGGGTGGTCTTGTATAAGGAAAGTAGCAGTGTCAGACCAAATCCCTGATCCTTGTCTGATTGGTTTAAATCTAGCCAAGCATGTGCAGAGTGTTTTAATAGTAACCCACTCTCAGGGGAGGCAAATTGAAGCCTCTGAGGAAAGCGCTGGAACTCTTGGGGAAAGACCCACTTTAGATGAATATCCTGAAATGAGAGAGACAGCTGATTTAGTGCTAATGAAAAATCCTTGTAGTTCTGCCTTTATTAATGAGCAGAAGGATACTGCCTTAAATTATTGCTTTGGAAAAGTTAATGAGAATCCCATTCCACTGAGCCCTGAACATCCAGAGAGCCCTCTTGCTACCACCTGCCTCCTGAGTACCAAGACCTTTACTATGGAGAATTTAATCGGTATCAATATTGAGGCGGTGAGATCGATCTACGTTTTGAAACCAGTTACTACGATTAGCCAAAGAGGGTTTGATATGCCTACACCTATCCACCCAAACCCTCCCCGCCTCTGTCACCATGTCCACCTCGACACCAACATCATTCCTCCCAATTGAAACCTCAACTTGTTCCAACTGTCTCCATACTGACCAAATCAGCCCTCAAACGCCATCTGTCTCAGCCATCCAACCAACATCTTTCAATGTTGATGTAATCAATTGGTGACAGTGACACGACACGTACCTTGTGCCCTGTGATTAGTGGAACAACGAAGGGACAGGCAGAAACATGACAGTTTCTAATGAATGAGCCAGGCAAATTTCAGGTGGGAAATTGTTCCACAGTTTTGGGGTTAGAAAAGGGGGGTGTCTTATAAATGGGGGCATCTTATAAACAGAAAAATACAGCAAGTAATGTACCTTCTAAGACAGTTTCCATGTAGCTGTTAAAGCACAATAACACCATGTGTTGATATTATTTTCCTTTGATTATATAGCTTGGAACATTTCATCACAATTACTGAGTGACAAATAACTCTGTAGCTCTCCCTAGTGGATACAAAACAACAGATGTATTTTTCAGTAATATTTCATTGTGGGTAGGGAGAATGAAAAAAAGCTATTATCAGTATGGGGCATTTATTAAAGTTGTCAGAGCCTGCCCCATCATATTCCTATAATGTTTATGGTTGGACTGCCCTAGAAGAACAATGTTTCATTAAATACATAATGCACTGGTGTGGCATTCACCCTGAGTTATGCATTGTAAGTTATGTCTCCTGAGTGCCCTGAGAGATTTTGCCTAGATAAGGATCTTTTGTATAGGGAAGTTTTAGCCACCCCATACAGAGTAAAAGGAGAACTCCAAAAGCAATTAGTGATCCCAAGTAAATACAGAGAGAAAATCATAAATCAAGCTCACAGTAGTTTGTATGGAACACATTTGGGAATCACACGGACCAAAAGAAGCGTTGCCCAGAACTTCTTTTGGCCAGGTATGGGTAAACAGATTACATACTATTGCAAGACTTGTGATATATGTCAGAGAAGAGGGACAGGGCAGCACAGAACCAAAACAAAATAATGTCTGGTTGTTCTGGGTTTTTCGGGCTCTTTGGCCATGTTCTGAAGATTGTTCTTCCTAATGTTTCACCAGTCTCTGTGGCCGGCATCTTCAGAGGACAGCACCTTCAGAACATGGCTAAAGAGCCTGAAAAACCCACAACAACCATTAGATCCCGGCCGTGAAAGCCTTTGTGAATACAAAATTATGTCCTTTGCCTGTCATCATCTCTACCCCATTCCAAAGACTAGGGATTGATCTGGTAGGTCCACTGACCCCTGAACACCCAGGGAGGTCTATAACGGCTAAAGACCTGACATATAGTGAGGGTTTAAAGGCACCTCAGAGAGGACCCCACAAATATTAATTGTCCCTGTAAAATATAAGGAAAAGTCCTTAGAAATGGCAGAGCCAAGCTTGGGAGGTACTCCTAGAAAGGAGAAAGGTTTGTATGAGGCCCAGGAAAGAGCATTCTGTCCTGAGGACAAAGTAGTGGGGCTGAAAACCATAGAGGGGAGTAGATTGCTTTTGGCAGAGGCGGAACCTATAGATTCGTTGCAGCTGCACTTGAGGGCTAGAGAGTCTAGTAACTCTGCAGCTGCAAAAGGTTTTAAAACCTTGCAATGCAAACCCCTGCCTAACATATCAATAAATAAAGAAATAGAATAGAATAAAAAGCTCAGTGCATCTAAAATAAACCAAGTGGTTGAGATTGCACTTAAAAGAAACTCACCTTAGAATCTTGACGTGACCTATGATAGCGATCCCCCACATATGGAAAGCTTTGCAATAAAGTACCTGTGGGTGAATTTGTGAGTGAGGAGGAAGGCGTAAGCAATAAGCTCTCAAAGAAGGATGCATCCATAGATGTTCTGGAGGAGGAGAAGGAACTGCCTACCCTTTCTGCAGCTGAGAGAGTGAAGCCATGAGCCAGAAAGAAAGCAGGCTTCACCCGGAAAAGGCAAGCAGAGGAACTCCTTGGAACGTCAGAGTGCCCGATGACTGTCAATTGTCAGAAGAGAGTGTGGACTTCAGGACCAGTCCTTGTTGTGCCAGACTACAACTGGGAGTTCATTGTATACATCGATGTCTCGAGTGTGAATCTGGGAATCATGCTGTGCCGAGCAGACCACAGGGGGAATCTACACCGGTGACTCTGATCAGCAGGAGATTCTGACCTGGTGATAGACATTTGTCTGACAACATTAGGGTGAGCTTATCACTTGTTTGGACGCTGCAAAGACTGGAACCCTACATTAGGGGAAGGAGGTTCATCCCTCTGGTGTGGCTACAAACTGTGAAATCCACTAACACTAAGCTTGCAAGATGGACACGGAACCTGCAAGACTTGGAAATCCACAGCGTAAAAGGGACTCAGAGCATGGATGCTGATACCTTACCTCGAAGGCCAGGTGGATAAACAAAGTTTGTAATGTGGTATGAAATGTTCTGTTTGTGTATAGTTATGAAAAATGATTAAAATGCAAAGTTTGAATTGTGATGAACTGAGAGGTGTAGAATGAAGGTAAAAATAATGGTGAGTAGCCTTATTGATGTGGAGGTAATGTAATGTAAATTGTGTTGATGTAAAAGTTTCATAATTATGTTATATTTCTGTAATGTTAAATGTTGTAACTATAAATCATAAGGTAAAGTATATAATTGAACTATATTGGAGTGTTTGGAGTGAGAAGATATTGTGACTGTTATATAAGATGTTGTTATTGCATGCAGAATTTTTGCCAGAGGGTAAGTAGGTTTTTGTGCAATGATGCATGTTTCTTTAGAATGGAAACTAGTTTCCTCTCCTAAACAAACATATTTAAGGGGGGAGGAATGTGGCGTTCACCCTAAGTTATGCATTGTAAGTTATGCATCATTCATGTTATATGTTAATGTGGTTAAGAGGCGGGGCCAAAAGAGATGCTAAAAGGCGGGGCCTGAGAGAAGCGAGTCAGTCTGAGTGGAATCAGAGAGAGAAGGATAGTTTGGGGGTCTGAAGAGTAGTTAGTTAGAGTGTAACCTGTGATAATTAATATAGAAGGTTAATATTGATGACTGATGAATCTTGAAGAATGTGCTTATGAATTATTCCAGAAACCATTTGTAATTAATAAACTTGATCTGTTGAAACATCAGTACTGGATGGACCTTCATCTTTTCTAAGTAAACTAAGTTGATAAAAGAGATCAACGGGTGGCAGCGTGTCAAGAGGTGTTTTGGTTTGCCTTTGTGAGCTCTGTGTTTAGTGAGACAAACAGGGGCCACAAGGGCAAACGCCACAGAGGCGTTGTCATGCAACAGGATGACACATTTGGAGAGCTTTCCTCAACTGTTTTCCTTGATGTTTTGTGTGGGTATGCTGAGGTACCTTGTGAGCTCTGTGTTTGGGGAAAGAAGCAGGGCCCACGAGGGTGATCACCACAACTGGTTCTCAAATGTTCTGGCATCATGTCCCCCTTTTGATTTTTGTGTAACCCTCATTTCCTCTTTCCTTTCCTTTGCTATCAAATTTGATCCACAAATTTTAAGTTACTAATTTTGAGAACTAAAAATTATAACATTTATTATTTAAAATAATTGTAACCTTCTTTCCTCTTTTAAAAGAGCACAAGGCAGCTTATATAATTAAAAGGCAATATTTAAAAGCTATAAAACAGTAAGTATTCAAATATTAAAAAGCATTAAACTAACATTGTACAGTGCTGCCTCAACTTATGAAATTAATCCATATTGGAACGGTGGCTGTAACTTGAAATTTTTGTACGTCGAAGCACCATTTCCGATTGAAGTGCATGGAAAAGGGATTAATCCATTCCAGTATTTTTTAAAAAACCAAAAAAAAAAAAATAGCACACAGAAAGCCCCATCAGAAGGCGCAGGGGCTTTTTAAAAAACAACCAAAAATAAACAGAGCAAGCCCCGAAGGCTGCAAAAAAACAGAACACCCCCCCCAAAAAATTGAGCAATCTCCATGCTGGGGCTGCAAAAAAAACAAACAAACAAACAATGGCTAGCGCACCTGTGTCAAGATTTGTTCCTTCAAGTGAACAAGGGGTTAAATTTAATATTGTCGTGAGAATGCAAAGTCATGCCTGTTAATGTCAAGTCAATAGATGACTGATGGCATGCAGCTGGAACAAGCTAAGGTAGTGCTTGTTAACCACATGCAGCTGCTATGTCTACAGTGATAGACTGCTCTCACTATTTAAGCAAGAGAGTGAGAACAGCACTTTGTCACTCAGTTGTGAGTCTGGTGATCATTACGTCTGTGAATGTTGTGTTGCTCTGAGAGATCTATGCAAAGCCTATGTATATAATGCCATGTATATATGTCTGACCAATGATAATACATGAAGTCTAATATATTATGCTATAAGTCTTATCAGAACTCTCTCCGTGTTTTCCCTTATACATCTGCATCTTTGCTCTGCTTATAAAGGGGAGGATTTGAAGCTACCCGATAAGAGACTCTGTATAACTTGTTATCTTGGGCCCCAAGTTTTTTTTCCCTAACAAAGTGCTCTTGGAAGTTTCATTATCCAAATCTGACTCCCAGGTTTCTGGAGAGGCCAACGCCACATCCGCCTTTCGAGTTGGACCCGTGCCAACAACCTGTATCCAGACGTGTGCCCCCCACCACATCAATGGTCACTGACATTGGTCCTTCGACAATTTACAAGGGTCCCGTTTGAGCCTGGTGTCAACTGGCCTCAGGTTACTTACCTTCAAAATGATGTTTCTTGTGGCCATCACATCAGCTCAACGTGCTAGTGAACTTCTGGCCTTGAGGTCTGACTACCCTTATCTCCAGTTTTACCCAGATAAGGTTAAACTTTTTGTAGATGTTTCTTTTCTACCTAAAGTTGTCTCCCAGTTCCACCTATTCCAACCTTTGGTTCTCCCTTCCTTTTCCCCATCTTCATCTACTCCTTAAGAAAGGATTCTCCATACGTTGGATGTAAGACGGGCTCTGGCCTTCTACATAGCTCGCACTCAATCTTTCATATGCTTAGCTCAAGTTTTTGTCAGCTACCGACTTCCTGCCAAAGGTCTTCAAGTTACTTCGCAGAGAATATCTAAGTGGGTTGCATGTACCATCCAGCTTGCTTATTAGCTCGCTCGGGTTCCAGCTCCAAAGAGTATCTGCCCTCATTCTACCAGGGCGTTGGCTACACCTATGGTGTTTCTTCAGGGCGTCCCCCTCGCTGACATCTGAGCGTCTACAACATGGTCACAGCCATCCACGTTTATCAATCACTACAGATTGGACATTCATCAGAAATCCAATGCTGCTTTTGGGCATGCTGTTTTATCATCTACCTTGGCGTGACATCCTCCTTTGGGTAAGGTAGCTTGTTAGTCACCCATAGTATGATTCACAGAGGCCAGGAAGAAGAATGACAGGTTACTTACCTGTAATTGTACTTTTTAGAGTGGACCTCTGTGATTCACACATCCTGACCTGGCCTCCTGACTGTCACAACCTTTTTCTTTATGCAATGGTTGACCTAACTAAAGGGAGAGCCTTGGTGCCAAGGTACATATACCAGGAGGGAGGGGTCTGCATTAATGTATCTTTTTGCTACCACAGAAGCTCTAGAATATTCCAAAGAGTCTCAGCACATGTGTGGATTACCCACAGTGTGAATCACAGAGGTCCATTTGAAGAACTACAATTACAGATAGGTAACCTGTCAATCCCAACCTGGCCTCCCCATTGTCATACCCTTTTCTTTATGCAGCGGTTAACCTAACCAAAGGGAGAGCCTTGGCACCAAGGTACATATACCAGAGGGGAGGGGTCTACACTAATGCATCTTTTTGCTACTGCAGAAGCTCTAGAATGTTCTGACGAGGCTCTGCTCATGTGCAGATCACACACAGTGTGAATCACAGAGGTCCACTCGAAGAACTACAATTGCAGGTAGGTAACCTGTCAATCCTCTTCAGTAGAAAGGTCTATCAAATAGACAATTGTGAAAGTGCACTGAATTGGATGAAAAGATGGATATTTTAATGGAAGGAGAATGGAGGAATAGGAACAGGGGCTTGAGTTTGGTTCAGAAAATGAGATAGATGAAGATACAATTGATGAGGTGGAGAGAAAAAAGAGCAGAAGAAGCAAGAGAAGGGGGAGAGTTCAAAGAGGGACATGGAGAGTGGGGATTTGCTGCTTGGGTAACAGCCTATCCTCCGTATTATTTTACCCAGCCTTCATGCTCTGGAGAGGATACTCCAGCTTTGCATACAGTGTCGAAATAACACGGGAAGTAGCAGTTACTGGTTATAAGTCTTTGCTCGATTAGCGTAGAGCATGACGCCAGGGGCTACTTCCAACGGTGAGAGAGGTCACTGCACCTCACTAAGCATGATGCCAGGGGCTACTTCCAACGGTGGGAGAGGTAACTGCACCTCACTAAGTAGGGTGAAAGCCGACAAGCAGATTGATAACCCTGCACCATGCAACAATCATAAGAAAACTTCAGCCCTAAAGTTGGGCACCTGGAATGTTTGGACAATGACCCCTGGCTTTTCTGGTGACCTGCAGGAAATAGACGACGTGCGCAAGATGAATGAATTTTAACTTTTTCTATAGATTTTAATGGATCTTCAGTTGTTAATAATGTATCATCTGCATCCTCTTATCTCCAGTTTTATTTGCTTTGATAATGAAGTTGTTTGCAAATGTAATTAGAAAAGATAAGGGAATAGAGAACAGAGGAAAAAATTATTGAATTTATTTGCAGATGATACATTATTAACAATTGAAGATCCATTAAAATCTATAGAAAAAGTTAAAATTCATTTTAAAACATTTGAAGAAGTAGCAGTGTTAAAGATAAAGTAAATAGGAATTTATATTAGCAAATTATGTTAATGAAAAGAGAAAGGAGAATTAACAATAAATTTGAAGGTAAATTAAAAAGTAGCATTAGATACTTAGGGATCAATATGACTTGGAATTTGCAAGATATAAAAATGAATTTTGATAAAGTGAAAAAACAAATTAAGGAAAAAATAAAAGAATACCATCAGTTGAATTTATCTTGGTTCAGAAGAATAGCAGCATCAAAAATAAAGATAATCCCTAAATTAAATTTTATATTTTGGATGTTACCCATAAAGAGAAATGATAAGGAATAAAAAGAATATGATTAATATGATTAAGGAATAAAAAGAATATGATTAATCTGCTCTTTAAGGGGAACAAAAGAGCAAGAATAAAAATGTATATATTTCAAAGAGAAGGACATTTGGGTATACGAAATGTTAAATTATACTACATTCCAAATCGTTTGAAGCACATTCCAGAAATTATAGTAAATAGGAAAGTGGTAATACAGTGATTTGGAGTTTTATAACTATGAGGAAAGTGTGGAGAATATTTTAAATGAAAATATTAAAAACATTGCAAAAAAAAGAGAAATCAGTCTGAAGAAGCTACTTGGATGAATACCTAAACGCTTCTACCTGATAAGAAAGAAGTCCAGTTGCCATGACTCAGCTTCCAGATAACTAATTGCTATTATGTTAACAGCAACAAGACTGAATTCTCACAACATATGATGTAACCCTCGCTAAGTTAATAAAAGAGTTTTCAAGGCGTTGCCTTTAGGCTCCGCTGGCTCGGACATCTGCTTGTCGACTTCTTTGCAATTGCCTGATCACCTACAGTAGCCCTCTCTGCAAATGGAGCTATTGGAAAGAAAGAATACTGAGAGAAAGCAAATGAAAGACTGAGAAATCCAGCTTTTGCCTGCAAGAGGCACTTCTTGAATTTCTACTCCCCTCCCTTATTCGTCCCTTTTCTCTCCTCCCACTCATTTCATATCATGTGCTGAGATCTTGTTATGAAAAAGGAAGAAGAGGAGGACAGAGCTGGGTTGACATGTGAAAGAAAGCAAATGAGTGAGAGATTGAGAGCAGCATGTACATTCCCACTTGTTGCACTATATTATGCCCATGTAGCCAGCAGAAAAAGGGGAAAGCTGCCATTCACAAAGAGACAACAAGCAGGCCCTGCCGTGATTATTATTATTATTATTATTATTATTATTATTATTGTTGTTGTTGTTGTTGTTGTTGTTGTTGTTGTTGTTGTTGTTGTTGTTGTTGTTGTTGTTGTTGTTGTTGTTTATTAGATTTATACCCCGCACCATCTGGCAACCAGGCTGCTCTGGGCAGCTAACAACAACAAGACAAACAACACAATATTAAAACACAATAAGAATAAAATAATACAAACCTTAAACAGATACAATAACTAGTAGGATAAATTAAAACAGATGGCAATAGAAATGGTAGGATTATGAATGGATGGCAAAACGGATGATAAAAGGGGAGCAGAAATATCAGCAACTTAATGCTCAGGGAAAGCCTGACAGAAGAGCCAAGTTTTCAATGCTCATTTAAACCTGTCCAACGAGGGTGCCAGATGTACCTCCATGGGCAGATTGTTCCACAGGTGGGGGGTGACCGATGAGAAGGCCCGGCTTCTTGTTCTTTCCCTCTGGGTCCTCCTTCGGGGTCAAGGCCTTCAACTGCCCTGCCTGTGAAGAATGGGTATTATGGACAGATCTGACTGGGAGCAGGCATTCTGATAGGTACCGAGGTCCTAAACTGTTTAGGGCTTTGAATGTTATCATCACAACCTTGAGGTCAATGTGGAAATGAACCGGTAGCCAATGAAGGGCAGCCAGAATGGGGGAGATGTGCTGAAATTTCTTCAACCCAATTATTAATCTGGCTGCCAAATTCTGAACCAGTTGTAGTCTCCGCATCAAATTCAAGGGTAGCCCCATCTAGAGAGCACTGCAGTAGTCTATTCTTGAGATTACGAGTGCATTAATCAAAGTCATGAGTGTCCCCCCATCTAGATAGAGATGCAGCTGGGCAATCCTCCGAAGATGGAAATGGGCTGCCTGGATCACAGATATCACCTGAGTTTCCATGGTGAGATCCAGGTCCAGGCAGATGCCTGAGCTGTGAACCTCATTCTTTGTGGGAAAAATCACTCCCCAAATTAAAGGGACTTTCCCAACCCACTGACGCCATGCCCACATGCAAGATTCCCATCTTGTCCAGATTCAGCCTCAGTCCATTTGCCCTCATCCACCCCAGAATGGTCCCCAAGCTGCGCTCAAGGGACAGAACAGCATCAACTGCAGTTGGAGGAAAGGAGCAGTAGAGCTGGGTGTCATCAACGTATGATGACACCAAGCCCCACAACTCCGGATGACCTCACCCAGCGGCCTCATATAGATATTAAATAGCATTGGTGAGATGATCGACCCCTGCGGAACCCCACGACTGAGGATCCATGGGGTGGAACTCATCTAACCAAGCTGCACTCTCTGGGGGTGGTCCCCCTAGAAGGAACAGAGCCATGCCAAAACGAGACCACGGATCCCCAGCTCAGAGAGCTGCCCCAGGAGGATACCATGGTCAATGGTATCAAAGGCCACTGCGATATCGAGGAGGACCAACAAGGACATATTGCCCCCCGTCAGCCTCCCTCAGGAGGTCATCCTGCAGGGCGACCAGTGCTGTTTCCATACTATGCCGCAGCCTGAAGCCCAAACTGCTGGCACTGGTGTTTCAGATTCTATGAACGTGGCTAGTTTCTTCCTGCACTGTGTTACCTCCCCTCAGTGCTAGGTGGACTTTCTTCATTAGCTGCTGCTGCTTGTTAATGAAAGTTGGTGGTGTTGCCTCTCCCCTCTTGCTGCTGCTTAATATCCTTCGCCCACTGTTTAATTTTTTGGGGGGGGGGGTCCAAGGGGGTTGCTAGAACATAATCTTCCTTCTTCCACAAGGAGGCAAAACTGTAGTGGATCAGGTCCTTTAGCTTGCTGGCCAGGGCCACCACTTCAGTCCAGAAAAAATGCTGTTCTCCCTCTATAGAATCCCTATATATCTAGTGGATATCTAGACTGTCCACTCCTTATGCCCTCCATCATGCCACCAAGCCCTGAAACATTGGGATCACCTGGCTGAGGATGGCTGTCTCCCATCTAAGGACCTGTGTTGCACTCTTGAAAGATATAGACCACTTGAACCATTACGTCCCCTCTTTTCTGCCCAGATGAGGAGCAGCCATAACAATGGAAGTCTTCAGTGCCAGATCATGGAGTCCCCCCCCCCGCTGCTCCAGCACTTTTTCAATCAGGTAAAAAGTGGAGTTCCTTCAGGTTGCTACATCCTGGATCAGGTGGTGTAGTGGCAATTCAATGTTTCTTGCTTCACTTCCCCATTCTGGACACTGGTGAAAATGTCCTGCCACTTCTGGTCCACTCCATTATAATAGGTGTGCATGTGCCTTACACACACTGCAAAGCACCCCAAACAACAGACTAATAATGTGGATCACACACCTCACCCCTGCAGCACTGCCATCATGTTTGCCCCACTATGACAAAGAGACCTTGGCGTTCCATAGTTAAACTCTACTGTTGCAGCATGTCCCTCAGAGCCTTTCACATGTTTTGAGCTGGGTAACTGCCCTCCATCTCAACTATACTGAACAGGACCCACCTGTATCCTGCCCTTGTGTGTTGCCCTTCACCTGATGCCTCCACCTCTCTCCAGTGTCCTGTCAGGGAGAGATGGGCATGTTCGGTTCCAGATGTCACTTGTCAAATGCACCACTTGTGTCCTGGCCAATTGCTGCTGTACTATTTGACTGACCCCCCAAAATAAATCTGGCACCACCCAGCAGCTAAGGGTCATTTGGGATGGCAATTGAAAATGGGGTACCACTTCTGCCACATATCTATGGAAACCACTGTTCTCCACCAAAGAGAATGTCTGGTCATCTATGGCAATCATCTCCCCTAGGCAATGGGTAATCCTGGCTTTTTTATATTTATTTTTCAGATGTTGTCTGGCATTTGCTGCCTACCACCTCTTTCTGTTTGCTCATCTACCTCCCTGCTTCCCTGGGCTGGTGACTCAATCTCTGTCCTCTGATGACTCTTCCCCTTCACAATAAGGAAGCCACTTACTCCCACAGTACCCACTTCATTTGGCGGCAGCAGTGCTCTGTGTTGCCTCTTCAGGTTGTTGAAAATGCTACTGTTGGAGAAGTGGCTCAGTACAGGCACTCAGCCATGTAAGCATCTGTTGCACACCGTTGGAAATGCTTCCAGATTATTGACTTCTTGGGCAATCCAGTTTTTGACTGTGTAGAGGTTTGGGGGCTAAGACCTACTTTAGCAGCACTAAGAAAGATGTGGCTAGGTTTAGGGTGAAGGTGCCAGAGAAGCGCCTGTGACTACCTGGAGTGTGGGTAATTCTCTTGTGGGACAGGAGTGAGAAGGGAAACCACCTGAGGTGTGTGGTGCAGAATTCCAGTGTGTAGGTGAAAAGAGTACGAAGTTACACAAGAAAGGTCCATCCAGAGGATTGCAGGGGCTGCATATTGTTGGCCAGCCTCAGTCAGGAAATCACAGTGTATAGCATTTTCATATTGTGCCACTACACCTAGCAGAAGAGCCGCTCAGCTCCAATCCCAGCTTAGATCTTTTCTCTCTTTTTTTGCCTCTGTTTGCTAAACAGCTGTTCTTGAAAAGTGTAATCGCTTAGTTTACACAAAATACACAGATTTATATTGTTGTATGTTGAAAGGGGGAATGTTTAGCTAAATTTTCTCTTGTTCCTACCCCTTGTTTGATACACAGTGTGGTGTAGTGAATAGAGTAATAGATTAGGACTCTAGAGAACAGTCTTTAAATCCCCATTTCGCCATGGAAACCCATGGGGGGGCACTGGAAAAACAGCTCCTTAGCTATCTCACTTACTGCGAAAGCCCTGTTAGGGTTGCTATGTTGGTTCTGACTTGACAGCACAGAAGAACAACAGCAGCAACCTTTGGTTTAAAATTTATGGGAAGTACAGTAAATATTTTGCAATTAATTTATTCTTTATTTTATTTATTCTTACCTCTTCTGCATACCTTCAGCATATCAAACAGCCAAGCATCAAGACAGAAACCAGTTCTTCACTGCTTCCCCCAGTTGTCTTCCTCTAGAGGTCTGACAAAATTGAGACCCAGTTTTCTTTTTAAAAAAATAGAGGTTATGTTTGGTTTTTGTGTGCGTGATGTCTACCTACAGACAGAGACACATACACAGAGGTCACCATTATCTCTAGGGAAAAGGGTGGAATAGAAATATACAACAACTTAGAACAGATTTTTCAGCATACTTCCCAAACCTGCTTTTGCCCAGCATAAGATTTGGTGAAAATACCTTAAGTTCCTTGAGTTCCTGATGTTCTTCTTTTCAGTGTTGGATGCTTCCAGTATGACACACTAATATTAATTATCACACTGGGACTCATAAGTATTGTTTTCATGTAGACAACCAAAAGTAACACAAATATTTTGTCCATATTCCAAAGCAGGGAAATAGTCATTTGCCAAAATCTTCATTCACTGGCACAAAGACAATTCAAGCTCACCTCTCTCTTCCCCACTCACCCCTTTCAACCAGGTTTCTAACATGATAGAAAGGGCTAGTCTTTCTCCCTTAGTCTCTTTTTAGCAAGGTTGGTGGCCACCTGAGGGCAAATGCTCTTAATTCCACACCCAAACTCCCAAATGCCCTGTGTCTGTTGAACTGAAAGATGCTATCGTATCACGATTTTACATCTGAACTAAAGTATAAATCTGAAATTGGTTCCTGAGGCCAAACATATGAGGAATCTTGAGAGAAGCCAAGATGTTTCAGTAAGACTAATGAAATTTCTCAGAGGGGGTTTTGCACATCCCCAGGTTGTCATTGGACTTCGCCCAAGCAAATCTGGAGGTTCCTCCTCAGGAGCGATGTGTCAGGAATTCCATGGAAAGCCAAAAGAATTGTATGAGTCATTCAATGTTTCCAGGAGAACAGGGTAGATTTGCACCTCACTAAAATATTCATTTGTCCTGATTGAACAAAGGAGATGACAAAATCAAAGCTGCATGCAGATTCTGTTACCGTCATGGGAGCTGCTTGCATCCAGATTTTAAAATTGGGAATAGTCATCAAAGGAAAACTACTTCAGACTCAATGGCATTTTTAGGTGGCCCTTTTGAGAAGCAGGATGGGTGGAGTAGGTGAATCTTGCAACATTGTAGATGGAGATGTGCCCTGTCATCTAAATTATAATACGCACTCAAAGATGGATCTCCACCTTTGGCAGTTAAAATTATCCCTGAATCAAGGCCACCGTATGCCTATGCACTCAGTTGATGCAAGTGAATATTATACAGTATGCATTCAAAGTCTCTCTTGACTAACAAGAACGTCTTGGCCCAGATATGGCTTTATTATCTATCAGGAGAGGAGTCCAGCTGTGAATTAGCTCAACAGAGCAGAACTATTGGAAAGAAAAGAAAATGGAACATTGTAAGGTAAGGATTATACTCAGAAAGTACCGCTCCTAAGTATCTGTTCCCCAGAAAGTGGAGGCACAGACACTTAGTCAGCATCAATGTGGACAATATTGCAGGTAGCTTTATTCCCTGACTTATAACTCTTAAGTTAGGCATCTGGCTATAGAGCCAAAGGTTATACATTCAATTCTCCACTGTGCATCCCAGAAGAGTCAGCCTGTGTAGCCTTGGGCAAGCTGCACAGTCCCAAGATGCCCCCAGAAGAAGGGAATGGTAAACCATTTCTGAGTACTCTTTTACTAGAAAACCCTGGAAAGGGTTGTCATAAGTCATAACTGACTTGGCGGCATGCAATTATTATTGCTATGGCTCTTAATTTACTATAATTTGTAGTTAAACTAAATTATACCACGAACATTAATTAAAAGCACTGCAGAAGAAGGAAGGATGGTTTGTTTTTTCTAACAATCTTAACTGAGTCCACCTTAGACAAATTAGTTTACTTTTGTTTCATGATTGGGAGATCTGTCTGTGTGTCTGCTGTCTCAGGCATAGCATGTTGATCTGAACAATGTGCTTGTCTGGTAGGATAATGTAAGGGGAGGGAACAGGCATTTGCTGTTGCATGTTATCCAATCCTGAAATTCAAAGGAATCTCTCATTTGGAATGTTTGCATCTTAAGTAAGGAGAGGTGGAATCAATCTATTTGGGCCAAAAGTGAGAAAAATGTATCTTATGGGCTGCATGTGGCACCAAACCCCTTTTTTGGAAGCCCTCCAGTGTCCCCCAGGACACCCCAAAGTTTTTATTTTAAATGAAACACTTGTGGTTTGCCACCAAAATTCTGCAGCAGACTGCTAAATGGGTTGCTCACATCAGTCACACAAGTGCCCACTGAATTTTAAATGTTGACTGAAAGAAGAAATTAGCTTTGATTGAAAGAGACCTTTAATTACCTTTAAAATTATTCCATAATGAATTAAACATGATATTTAATTCTTCTTTGTGGTCTCTGTGAATGCACACTATAGGGTTTATTCTGTGCTTATGCAGATGTTTCTGGAATATTCTAGAGCTAGGACTACCCCACTAGTACACATGGTCTGCCCGTCCTGCCAATTGTCTCAGTTTCTTTTTGCCACTTGCTGAGGCTTCATCTCTCGAGCAGAGCTCTGTTCGCCTTCTTTGTGAGTTTCACTAGGGGGGGAAGTAGGAGAGTTAGAATGATGAATCTTCCCTCTTCCATTCCCTGACCTGTCCCCTCTCTCTTTTCCACCATTTTATGGCCCCGACAGGGCCTTTCAAACTGTGCGACTCTTGCCCCAACAAGATTCCCCTTTCTGACAGACACTATTCGTGCCTCTTCTGCCTTGAGGAATCGCACCAGTCTTCTTCATGTCAGGCCTGCAAAAAACTAAAAACAAAAAAAAAACCCCACAGAAACTCACACTTACGCAACAGTCGGAATGCTCCCTACAACTTCAACCACCTGCTATGGACACCATGAAGAGCTCTCCAATCCACAGCTCAACCCCATCAACTGAGATGCCATCTACCTTGCCTGCATTGAGACCAGCACTGGTCAAATCCAAATCCAAGTCGACCTCCAAGTCTAAGCCCTCAGGGTCGACTTCGAAGTCGAGATCGACTTCGAAACTGGCCTCGGTATCCAACCACTCCAAGCCATCTAAAAAGAAAAGTCATCTCAGGACTGTCCTAACAATCAATCTTAGCGTACCTCATCTTGATCTGCACTCACCAAGACCTCTCTTCCACCTCCCATACTGGAGCAAACAACCATCTGTCTTGACTCTGCTTTGGGAGAGGATAAATCCAATTTCCCACCATTGGGCCAACCACTGTCCCCAGTCTTCAGTCAATCACCTGAATGGGGAAAGTCTAGGAGTTGCTCTGTTTCCACTCCAGACTTGGATTCAGCCTCCACTTTGGCTGATCCAGTACTTCCTTGCAAACGAACTGGGAAAACTCAGCAGAGACCTGCAAACTCGATGCTGAGCATCTGGAAGCTCCCCCAACATTGGGGTTGATGGCATTGCATGATACTCGAGCTCGAAACTATCCTAAGTGAGTTACAGTTTACAAACCTCCAGCTTACTATGAGCCTCAACCCAAGCGATATCGAGACCAGTCATACTGACACTGGCTGTCTGATCCCAGGTTCTATACTGAGCCTAAACACCACTGGTATTCCTATTACTATCCCTCTGACTCATTGGGATCACCATCCCCTCCTCAGTGCCATATAAGGAGAGAGCCTCTTCAGGAAATACCTTCCAATGATGAGTTATCTCCTCAACCTCTGATATCAAAGCCAACTAAATACTACCTCAAACAATCTCATACCACTAAGCTACACTCCTTACAGTCAACTATGGCACTAAAGTGACCTCGAACCTCAGTACAGACCCAGTCTCATACTACTGAACCAACTCAAGTATGATCATCTTTGTTACAGGTTACTACTACTTATAGAAGACCACCAGCAGCCCCACTTGATGCTACACACTCTCATCAACCAAGGAGATCCACATCACACACAACATCCGTCCACTACATCCTATGGTACTGGTAAGACCAAACATTATGTCCCTTTGCCTCCACTGCAAGGCGACATTGCCCACACTTCAATGTCTCCTTATGGACGTTACATCTCCATATTACCAGTCTCCACAACCAACCAACCCAATCTCCAATACCGAAGCCTCAGACTCCTCACCCCCACCTGAGTACCCACTAGAGATGGGGATGAATATAAAAGCGGATTGGTTTTTCCAATAAATATAGCTGATGCGTTAAATATTTGTTGATCTGTATTTGTGGGTTCTAGAGACCCCCAAGAATATGAAGGAATGAATATTTATCCTTTTTTTATTCATCCTTCGTATTAAAAAAACACCATTCTGCCTACCGGCCACCGATCAGCTAATCAGCGGCAGAAAGGCAGCCACCACAACACACAGCCTCCCAATATCACAGCCTACCCCACTCCTTCCTTTCCCTACCTTAGGCCCCACACCATGCCACCCCACCCCCACCGACACCCTCTTACCTTAATCGCTGCTGCCAAGGTCTTCTGGCCTTGCAGCCACAGCATGTAAAAATAGAGATTGGCTGCCCTTTGCAAAGATGGGGGCTGCAGCTTCATTTAGGGTAGGGAAGCTGCAGCTGCCATCTTTGCAAAGGGCAGCCTGGATTCACTTAGTCTGCCTTAAGGGAAACCAGGCTGCCCTTTGCATAGATGGTAGCTGCAGCTTCCCTACCCTAAATGAAGCCGCAGCCACCATCTTTGCAAAGGGCAGGCAGTCTCCCCTTTTACACGCCATGGCTGCGGAGGCCTGATGGAGCAGCTATTAAGGTAAGGGGGTGTTGGTGGGAGTGGGGTAGGGGCTAAGATAGGAAAAGGAAGGGGGTGTGGGGGGAGGCTGTTGGGGAGGCTGGCTGTGTGTGTAGGGGGGTGGCTGCCTATTGGCTTCTGATCAGCTGATTGGTGGCTGGTAGGCAGAATGGGCTTCTGTGCCGTGTAATAAACTCTCCTGGAGGGACCCAGTTTGTGGGTGAATAACTTGGATATCTGATATCCAATCTTCACCAAAGTTGGCAGGCATGTTGGGGAAAGATATAGGAAGATCTGTTGTGATTCTGGTTTCTCTAAGTACCTGGGGGGAGCTTTCCTGGGGGGACCTCTTTGTGACTATATAACTTAGGGGTCTGTAATCCAAAGTTCATCAAACTTTCAGGATTTGTACAAAATCATCTACGGAAGATCCTCTGCAAATATGGTGTCTCTAGGTGGTTGGGAGCCACTGTTGGGAGCCATTTAAAGTGCAGATGAATTGACAGATTGATCCCTCGATTCATTGAAGAATATTCGTATATTTGTATTCTTTGATCCGTTAACCTTTACGAATAATGGATCTAAATGAATTGCCATTTTTTAATTTGTCCCCATCTCTAGTCCCCACCTAACCTGCCTACACCAGACTTTGATATTGCGGATGGTAACCCATCATCACCATTGGAAGATTCTTATTCCCAACTTAGTTTTCATACAGCAAGATTTATGGACCTTGACATTCAACAACCCATGCTGAATGAGTCAGATAAGGTTTTTGAAGACATCAACCAGGACCAGATCCCTCCACTCAGTATGGGATTCATACCTTCCCTTCTTAAACTTATTAAGGAATCTTGGTTCAAACTTTCTTCGGTACCACAAATTTCAAGATGCATCAAAAATCTCTACAAAATACATGGTGACAATGCCACATTCTTATCTAAACACCCTCCTCCCAACTCGGTGATCATAGACACCACTCAGAATAGAGCTCACAACTGCTTCAATGCCACTCCAAATAATTGAGAAGAAAGAAAATTAGACTTAATTGGTTGTAGAATTTACTCTTTGGCCTCTTTCACTTTGTGGGCAGCCAATTACCTTGCAGCAATGGGAGCCTATGATTGTCACCTATGGAATAAGGCTTTACCCATTCTTCAAACCACACCTGATGAGTATAAAGCTCGCCCACCAGGAGCATCAACACGTGTGGCTTAGATCTGCTCATATATCAGAGGATTCACTGTTGTGAATCAAAGACTTACCATTCAATGGCATAGGCCTCTTCGATGAGAAGACTGATGAGATTCTATACAACCTGCAAAAAATGAGAAAAACAGTACATTCTTACAACACTCAGTCTTGCTTCCACCCTCAACAGTACTAGTGGCTCCGTACTTACCCATACGAACAATACCGACCACCAGCCAATAAAAAGAGGTATCCACCACCATCCTCCTCATCTTTTTCACCTTGGCAAAACTCACAACAGTGCCCCTGTCAATCCTTTAGGCGCCCTGACAAAAAGACCAAAGTCATTGACTCTTTCACTGAACAGATCCGCTCTTGTTACATCCTACAGTTCATGAGCTCCACCCACCTTGCATCCTACCTCCAAGTCTGGGCCATGATTACCATCAACACTTGGGCACTCTCTATCGTTGAGTTGATTATGTGATTGAGTTTCTTTTTCTGCCATCTTCAGGACCCTTAAGAACAACAACTCCATCACCTCTATTAGAAGAAGACGTTTGATCCCTATTACAAAAAGATGCCATTGCTCCTGTAACTCTATCCAGCAATGACCCAGGATTCTATTCCCATTGCTTCACAATTCCCAAAGGAGATGGCAGCCTTTGGCCCATCCTCTACCTATGCAACCTCAGCTCCTACATCACCTCAAAGTGTTTCTGCATGGTCACACTAGAACACATACTCCCCCTCCTTCAGAAAGGCAACTGTCTTGCAGTCATAGACCTAAGTGATGCCTACTTCCATATAACCATTCGACCAGACCATTGCAAATTTCTCAGATATTCCCTTGAAGTCTGCACATACGAATTCGAGGCCCTTCCATTTGGCCTCTCCACTGCTCCACATGTCTTCACAAAATGTATGGCACCTGTAGCAGTGCATCTCTGCATATGCAGAGTCACCATATTCCCATACATCAATGATTGGTTGCTAGTTGCTCCTTCCTCTTCCAAGGCCTTACACGACATAGATCTCATTTTGTCCGTCTTGGCAGATCTGGCACTCAGAGTCAATGTGGACAAATCTATCCTACAACCTTCCCAACTCGTGACTTACATAAGAATCATTCTAGATTCACCACAGTCTCGTGTCTTCCTCCCACACGAATGAGCAACAAAGCTACACATGCTTCTGTGCCACTTCTGATCTCAGACTACTGCTCACCAGACTCAGAGTCTGCTAGGGTTGATGGCCTCCACGACCTCCATCATACAACATGCTAGATTAAAAATGAGATCACTTCAGGTTTGGTACCTGTCTCTCTTCAACCCTCTCTCTGATCAACCCACCAAACCTCTGGCCCTTCAGCGCTGCCTGGGGGCTGTACTGCAATGGGTGCAGGAGAACGGGCTCAGGCTGAACCCGGACAAGACGGAGGTACTGAGGGTGGGTGCCCCCTCAGCCGGGGATTTGGGAAACTCCCTCTCTTTGGGGGGGGTGACTCTGACCACCAGGGATGTGGTTCGCAGCTTGGGGATCCATCTGGACCCGGCACTCACTATGGAATCCCAGGTGGCGTCGGTGGTCCGCACCACCTTTTTTCACCTAAGGCGGATTGCCCAGCTGTGGTCCTACCTTGATGTGGGGGCGCTCACTACCTTGGTGCATGCGCTCATAATCTTGAGATTAGACCACTGTAACGCGCTCTACGTGGGGCTACTTTGAGGCTGCTGCGGAAATTACAGGTGGTGCAGAATGCGGCGGCCAGATTACTTAGTGCTGTGAAAAAATACCAACATATTTCACCCACTCTGGCCGCACTGCATTGGCTGCCCATCCGATTCCACATCGACTTCAAAGTGTTGATGCTCATGTATAAAGCCCTAAACGGTTTAGGGCCTTGATACTTGGCGGAATGCCCACTCCCACCAAGATCTACCCGTGTCACTCGTGCGAGCCAGGAGGTGAGGCTGAGGAGCCTAACGCCGAGGGAGGCCCGGAAGGAAAAGACAAGAAATCGGGCCTTCTCGGCAGTGGCTCCTCGCCTCTGGAACAATCTACCTCCTGAGATTCATGGGTCTCCCTCGCTGGGTATCTTTAAGAAGCAATTAAAGACATGGATGTTTTGGCAGGCCTTTCCATCATATACCTCTTTCCTCATTTTCTGTTTTTGTTTTACGTATCGTGTAATGTAATGTAGTGTTTTTATCATTTAGAATTGTCTATTTACACTTTTATTGTATCATTTTATGGTTGTTAGCCACCTAGAGTGGTCCTCACTGACCAGATAGGCGGGATAATAAATAAATAAATAAATAAATAAATAAATAAATAAATAAATAAATAAATAAATAAATAAACTTCTCAAAGTCACACCAGAGCTCGCCGCCCAACTCACTTGGTGGAATACACCAATCAACCTCTTCATCAGCAGGCATTTCAGGCCCCTCCAGCTTACAATTCAAGTTGCTACAGATGCCAGCTTTCTGTGCTTTTTAACCCCTGATTATAGAACAAGGCATACAAGTCACCACAGATGACACCATGGCCCTATTCTATATCAACAAACAAAGAGACACACATTTCTTTTCCCTCCTTTACCTCACCATTCAACTATGGAAATGGTACTATAAATACCACATCTATCCAGTAACTGTCCACATTCCTCCACAATGGCTTAGCAGATACACTGAGCAGGCTCTGTACTCAAACTCACAGATGGGCCCTCAATGGCTCAGTGTTCCTCCAGCTTTGTATACTTTGGGGTCACCCTCTCATAGATGTCTTTGCCACCTCACACAATGCCAAATGCAGTCTCTACTGTTCCAGAGCAGGGATCAACCACAGTCATCTCTTCATGATGACCTGGTCTCCCAGCCTCCATCACCTCTTCTTCTGAGAACCATTGTCAAGGTCTGACAAGACAGATCAAATGCCATCCTCATAACCCCTTGGTGACCCAGACAACCATGGTTCACCACTCTCAGACTCATGTACACTGACGTCCTCCATTTCCCCCTCCTCCCTCACCTCCTCACACAGAATCATGGTAATACCTTCCACCCTGATCCTCACACACTTCACTTATCAGCATGGAGAATCCACCCTCCATAGCTCATATTCTTTCTCATGCTTGGAAGCCAGCCACCACCTGTCTTTATACTTATAAATGTGCCACTTGAGCACATGAGCGTAACCTCCCTACCGTGCCAACAAATCTCAATGTGCTATTAGCATTCTTGCTTCATCTCTTCTATTGCAACCTTTCTTTGTCCACTCTCAAGGTTTACATAGCTGCCATAATTTCACACCAACTTCAAGGCTCTGATGCTGCCACACTATTCTGTCACCCCACTCAAACAATTTCTTAAAGGTCTCACCAACATTTGACCATCATGCTCACCTCTACCTCCACAATGATCCCAACACACTGTCCTGCAACACCTCACTCTACCTCCTTTTGAGCCATTGGTGACAACTTCTGAGAGACTACTCTCCCTCAAAACCATTTTTCTTGTTGCCATTACTTGGGCCTGCCAGTCTAGCGAACTAGCTGCACTCCATGTCGATGCATTTTTTTCTCCAGTTTCATCCTCAGAAAGTTACTCTGTATACAGATGTTTCCTTCTTGCCTAAAGTTGTCTCCGAATTTCACATTAAAGCTATAGTTTTACCCACCTTTCCATCACCATCTAATGACCTGGAACATTCTTTACATTCCCTTCACATTCAATGGGCTTTGGCATTCTATATCTATTAAGGTGCTACATTCAATATGCCAACAAGTTTAGAAAACTCAACAATGGCCAGAGGATTGGAAAAGATCAGTCTACATCCCAATCCCAAAGAAAGGCAGTGCCAAAGAATGCTCCAACTACCGTACAATTGCACTCATTTCACATGTTAGCAAGGTTATGCTCAAAATCCTCCAAGGTAGGCTTCAGCAGTATGTGGACTGAGAACTCCCAGAAGTACAAGCTGGATTCCGAAGAGGCAGAGGAACTCGAGACCAAATTGCTAACTTGCGCTGGATTATGGAGAAAGCCAGAGAGTTCCAGAAAAATATCTACTTCTGCTTCATTGACTATGCGAAAGCCTTTGACTGTGTGGACCACAGCAAACTATGGCAAGTTCTTAAAGAAATGGGAGTGCCTGACCACCTTATCTATCTCCTGAGAAACCTATATGTGGGACAGGAAGCAACAGTCAGAACTGGTCATGGAACAACTGAGTGGTTCAAAATTGGGAAAGGAGTACGGCAAGGCTGTATACTGTCCCCCAGCTTATTTAACTTATATGCAGAATACATGATGCGGAAGGCTGGACTGGAAGAAACCCAAGCCGGAATTAAGATTGCCGGAAGAAATATCAACAACCTCCGATATGCAGATGATACCACTCTGATGGCAGAAAGTGAGGAGGAATTAAAGAACCTTGTAATGAGAGTGAAAGAGGAGAGTGCAAAAAAACGGTCTGAAACTCAACATCAAAAAAACTAAGATCATGGCCACTGGTCCCATCACCTCCTGGGAAATAGAAGGGGAAGATATGGAGGCAGTGTCAAATTTTATCTTCCTGGGCTCCATGATCACTGCAGATGGAGACAGCAGCCCTGAAATTAAAAGACGCCTTCTTCTTGGGAGGAAAGCGATGACAAATCTTGACAGCATCTTGAAAAGCAGAGACATCACCTTGCCAACAAAAGTCCGAATAGTCAAAGCTATGGTTTTTCCTGTCGTGAAGTATGGAAGTGAGAGCTGGACCATAAAGAAAACAGACCACCGAAGAATTGATGCCTTTGAATTGTGGTGCTGGAGGAGGCTCTTGAGAATCCCCTGGACTGTAAGGAGAACAAACCTATCAGTTCTAAAGGAAATCAACCCTGAGTGCTCACTGGAAGGACAGATCCTGAAGCTGAGGCTCCAGTACTTTGGCCATCTCATGAGAAGAAAAGAGTCCTTGGAAAAAACCCTGATGTTAGGAAGGTGTGACGGCAAGAGGAGAAGGGGACGACCGAGGATGAGATGGCTGGACTGTGTCTGCGAAGCAACCAACATGAACCTGACACAGCTCCGGGAGGCAGTGGAAGACAGGAGGGCCTGGCGTGCTCTGGTCCATGGGGTCACGAAGAGTCGGACACGACTAAACGACTAAACACACACACACATCTCCAGGATCTCTTCTTTTCGCGAATCCAAGAGGCTCTTTGTCACTGTCCATGGGCCCAATAGAGGATCCCCAATTTAGGATCCCCAATTTAATTACAAACTGTTTCCCACTGGATCATGATGACAATATGGCTCTCTTACAACCTTTCTCATGAGCCTTTACCATCCTCCCCCACAGCACACTCCACTCTGAAGTCAGTTCCTCGATAATGCCCCATTGGTTTCAGCAAAAGGTGCTTGGAAGGAGTTGAATCTTGGATTATAGCCATAATGAGGAGGAAGTCAGCAGGTGCTTCTGATGCTCAACATACTTACTGGAATTGAGCCTGATGAACTTGCTGACAAGTGAGGGTGCCAACTGCCATGCTCCCCTCCTCCCCCACGCCTAGGATTACATGAAAACCACATCAGAACATTGCAATGCAGAATGCTGATTGTTCAGCATGACATCATAAAAATACACTGACTTGCAGCCTGCTGTTATAGTTCTGATAGGGCTATATAAAAGATCATGGTGAGTGGAAAAAGAAAGAAAAAGGTGACTAAACCATGTGCTATAAGCAAGTATACTGATAAAAGATTCTTTACTTACTGGATAGTTTGATGGTTAAGCAAATTATGTCTGAGGCAGATTTCTATATTTAAAACAGGTCTGCCTCAAGTTACATATAAAGAGTTTGTGTTTAAGTGCAAAGCTAGCACCCAGGTGACAGGCAATGGACTCTCCATCCTGACGTGAGCTTTATTTTCCCCAAGTGCTTCCACATACATACAGACAGACACATTTTATTATCACAGCCTGGGCAAAGAAGAAAGCACCTATGGACTGAGGATGTCAGAATAAATCTAACATATTGTGGCTTTTTACATTGCCCACAGTCTCCCAGCTGGCTATGGAAGTTGCAGGTTCTTGGAATTATGGTACAAAAGGCTACCTTTTCTAAGCTCTGGAGCTCAAGATAATATGTTGCAACTTGGAAGGTTTTCTTCACCGCCAGTTCAGGAACCACAGAACAGTTATGAGTCTTGTTATTAAAACTGGGTAGAAGTCATTCTGGGTGACGTTTTCCTTGTGGTCTCTGCTATAGTGATAAACTCTTGCTTGTGGCAGTGTCACTTCACTGGTGAAAAGGTGAGCCCCTCCACCCTCCACCCCGCTCTGTGCTGGAGGCTTTGGAGGACTATCAGATTCTTCCTCCATATTGGCCAGCACTTTGACAGGACAGAGCAACAGTTTTATTTCCCCTTTTGCAGGGAGGGAAGGGTTTCCTTCTGCCACTGCCCATATCTGAAGAGCAGACCTAGAGGCAAGAACATTTGCTCTTTACTGACTTCTGCAAGAAAACAGAGTTTGTGACCTGTCCCTGAGCTACCAATAATATTATTTGGTAAGCCCTCCAACATGTGTTTCAAATGGTCCAAAAGATGCAGATTTGCTGTCTTCATGTATCCTCATTGTTCTCCCTGCAAAGCTGAAGTCATGGTCTGGTCTCAAAGGAAACATAAATTCAAAGCCCCTCATAATGACAACATAGTTAGAATACCAAATGTATTCCCAGTGCACCTCCATTTCTTCTTCTGATGGAAATATAATTAGATGTAGGAAGGAAATTTGGAAAGGGAAGAGCTCAAGATCAGACCAACCCCCCAATTCAGGAATTGCAGAATGATTATGAGCCAAGCCTGCTCCCCTCCCCATTGAATTTCACCAGAGTTTGAAATGCTGCAGCAGCAGCCCTCCAAGTGGCCTGCTCTTCTTTTGTCCCTCTCCCTCGCTCACAGTTTTTCAGATGTATGAAGTCATGAATACTCAAAGAATAAAAGCAGTTGACAATGGAAGACCTGAACATGCTGAGAAGCTTCTGTCACAAACAGTTGTAAATATAAGGATGACCACTGGCTTCTGTGGGCCCTCTGACTGGCCATTTGTCATCACCCCCTTCACCTGTATGTTAATGAAACCAGGAGACCAGAGGTTAGGCAGCAGTGGATAGACTTCCTGATTCTGCACTGCCTTTGACAGTTAGACCTTTCTCTGAAAAAGCCCAGGCTTTCCCTGAAAATTCTCAAAAATGCCCAGAAGAAAAGATTCAGGTGCTTTTTTTTGTTTCTGCCTGCCCTAAATGCTGAGCAAGATTCCAAATTTTGGAATGGTTAATGGGGTACTCACTCCAAGGCCAAACCCTCCACCTTACAAGAAGGGAACAGTGGGTGTAGTGGTCACCCCTTGTGATGCAAAATAAGTCATGCATTATTCATGTTTTATGCTGATGTGGTTGAGAGGTGGGGCCACTAGATATATTAATGGTGGAGCCTATGAGGAGAAAGGGAGAGGAGTAGAGTTAGAGTTAGAGAGAGAGAGATAGTTGGGAGATCTGAGATGCGATTAGTCTGAGGAGTGAATAGTAACCTGTAGGATAATATAGAAAATTGTTATTGGTGCTTGATGAACCTGAAGAAGATACTTATGAATTATTAGAGAAACATCTGTAATCAATAAACCTGTTTTATTCAAAAGATAGTGATGAATGGACCTTCGTCTTTCCTAAGCAAAGCATGTTGATTTAGTGAATCAACTGGTGGCAGTGTGTAAAAAGGTGTGCGTGTGGTTTTTTCTTTTTCTTTCTTTTTCTTTCTTTCTTTTCTTTCTTTCTTTTTTGTTTGCTTTTGACGTCACAGTGGGTCAATAGGAGGCCAAGCAACATGGGAATGTATCATTAAGCACTCCGATGCGATTTTAAAATAATATACTAACAGGCTCAGTGGGATGATTTCCATCAAATAGAAAGTATCAATGGGAGCCCTCTTCACCTCTCTGAGCAAAGGTGGGCTTCACCGAGGGCCCATCCACACAGAGCATCTGTCCCTGAACCTATGATGTCAACATTAAGGAGAAAAGAAAGCCTTTGTGCAAAAATATGAAGGTATAAGAACAATAGTAGAATGACCGAGAGCACTCTCAAAATCACTAGTGACAACAGTCCTGAAATCATGACTCAGGAGATCATGATTCGTGAAAAGCCAAATCTCTCCATAAACTGTAATCTCAATAAAAACCAAAAGAATTTAATTCAAGAGAATCTTTAGGCATTTGCTGGTCTTTGTGGAAGGGAAAATAGCAATTCCTTGTCTCTTCCTCCCTCCTCCCTCCTGTCACCACACTGTTAAAACTGGTGTCTATATGAGGTATACATGCAACAGACACAAATCCTATGTATGTATATGTGTGTGTGTGTGTGTGTGTGTGTGTGTGTGTGTGTGTGTGTGTGTGTGTGTGTATGTATGTATGTATGTATGTATGTATGTATGTATGTATTTTTTATTTTTTTATTTTTTTATATATATCCCGTACCATCTGGCAACCAGGCCACTCTGGGCGGCTAACAATAATATAAGGAGAATTTTTTTAAAAAAAAATTATTAAAAAAGTTCATACATAACAAATCAGAAATTAAAACAGATGGCAATAAGGTGGTGGAAACAATGATGCAGAGGATAGCAAAAAGAATGGTAAAAAGGGAGGACAAGATCCTAGTGCTCCGGGAAAGCCTGGCAGAAGACCCAGGTCTTCAATGCTCTTTTGAATCCATCCAGCAAGGGTGCCAGATGAATCTCAGTCGGCAGGTTGTTCCATAGGCAGCGGGCAACCAATAAGAAGGCCCGGTTTGTAGATCTTTCCCTCCAGGGCTCCTTTGGGGTCAAGACCCTCAATCACCCTGCCTGTGAGGAATGGGTATTATGGACAGATCTGGCTGGGAGCAGGCGTTCTGATAGGTACCGAGGTCCTAAACCTTTTAGTCGATGCGGAAACGAAACGGTAGCCAATGAAGTGCAGTCAGAGTGGGGGAAATGTGCTGAAATTTCTTTAACCCAGTTATTAATCTGGCTGCCGAATTCTGAACCAATTGAAGTCTCTGCATCAGCCTCAAGGGTAGCCGCATGTAGAGACCACTATAGTAGTCTATTCTTGAGATTACGAGGGTATGACTCAGCATCGTGAGTGCCCCCACATCTAGATAGGGATGCAGGTGGGCAGTCCACTGGAGATGAAAATAGGCTGCCCGGAGCACAGATGCCAACTGGGTTTCCATGATGAGATCTGGATCCAGGCAGATGCCCAAGCCACGAACCTCTCTCTTCGTGGGAAGAGTCACTCCCCCAAAGGAGAGGGAGTTTCCCAACCCAGTGACGCCGGGGCCACCCACGCGCAATATTTCACTCTTGTCCAGATTCAACCTCAGCCCATTTGACCTCATCCACTCCAGAATGGTCCCCAAGCAACATTCAAGGGATGGAACAGCATCCACTGCAGTAGGAAAAAAGGAAAGGTAGACCTGGGTGTCGTCAGCGTACTGATGTCACTGAGCTTCACAACTCTGGATAACCTCACCCAGTGGACTCATATACATATTAAATTGCATTGGCAAGATGATTGAACATGTGGACAGCCCCTAGACCTGGGCTTGCCAGCACAGAGAGCCTAGCAGCCTCAAATATGTCCTTATAAACAATGGCCACCCCCCACGGCCTGGTCTGCCCTGGCGGTAAACATTATTTTACCTTTGCTTATTACAATATTTCAAGGTGTGAAATAAGAGCATTTGCTCTTAAATCATAAAGGTATGTGGGTGGGTGTATTTTGAGATTTACCATGTCAATACTGAAGACCAGACTTTTTAGCTTTATTGAGGATTGCCCACTCCTCATGCACCTTGGAAAACTGGTTTCTGAAAGCTCAGTGGAGCTGAAGAAAAGAAATAGCTAGACTATTAAGTGTGTGCTGCTGGATTGGTAAAGAAGGCTTGTAAGACACACAGAAAGCTGAATGTTGATGCCTTGGTCTCTATTTTGTAATTGTGATTCAGTATACTCCTTGGAGAGGGACGTGGTGGCACTGCGGGCTAAACCGCAGAAGCCTTTGTATGCTGCAGGGTCAGAAGACCAGCAGTCGTAAGATTGAATCCACGTGACGGAGTGAGCTCCCGTCGTTTTGTCCCAGCTCCTTGCCAACCTAGCAGTTCGAAAGCATGTAAATGTGAGTAGATAAATAGGTACCATTTCGGTGGGAAAGTAAACAGCATTCCGGGTCTAAGTCATGCTGGCCACGTGACAACGGAAACTGTCTTTGGACAAACGCTGGCTCTACGGCTTGGAAACAGAGATGAGCACAGCCCCCTAGGGCTAAACACGACTGACTAAAATGTCAAGGGGAACCTTTACCTTATACTCATTGGACTTCCTTTACAATTAAAACAAAGATGTATTGCAGAATAGAAAGAGAGTTGTGTTATTATGAGAAAAATAAACTACTCACCCAATAAAGTTTCACTAGATGTTTCGGATGAAATCACACACTTCCATATATCATATCAAATTGAGTAATTTAAGCAAACTACAGTAATGCCACTCTCTCTGCCCCCCAAAGAGAGAGGGCATCAATATGGCAAACCCACACTTGACCCATGTGTGTTCAAGTGAGCATTGGCATGAAACCAGTGTGACATGACACCCTGAAAAGAAGAACAGATTTCAGGGGAAAGAGCTGTGCCTGTGCTGCCATTTCTGGAGCAACTCATCACATGGTGATGCACACCTGTAAGGACCATCAACATACTCAGCCGATATGCTAGGAGTGCCAGATTATGACCAGTAAGACCCAGATTCACATCTCTCCATACTGGGTGACTTTGGATCACTCACAGTCTTTCAGCATGGCTTATCATGTTGTGAAGGGAAAGCAGAACCATTAATGCAACCCTAAGCTTTTTGAAAGAAAAGTAATGAAATTTATTTGGCTGCTCATGATGCAGACACTAAACTAACCTTGCAAAGATTCTCCTGCTTGTGCATTCAGTGTGCCCAGGTTGAACACTAATGAATCCTAATCAATAACATTTCAGTAAGACAGAAGGGAATGTAATATTGTCTCGAGATAAAATTATCTGCCCAGAGTATATAACCTGAATTCTGGCTCACAACAAAACAAAGTGTTTTGCTTTTGCCTTGAGCATGAGAACGGACTCCTTGTGCTCACAGTACAATTTAATATAGGGTTGTTTTTCCTTTCTAGACATTACACTTGGGTGGCCCCAGGAGTTACAAGCATCTCTGAGCCTGTGCCAGCTCTCCTCCTCCGGCTCAGCTCCCCTCCCCTCCCCTTCTCTGTCAGCAGCATTCTCCAGCTGTTCCAAAGGGACTCCAGCACACTGGAAGGATGTAAGATATTGCATCGAAGAAGACAAAGGGCCTGGAACAGGCATTTTGATCTCCATCCGGAACATCATACCCTCCTGGCCCCTTCCATACCAAGAAGGCAAAGGAGAGGGAGAAGCAAAAAAGAGATAATTTCTTAGGGGGAATGTTATTGCAAAATGATCCTCTCATTTGACTTAGCTCCCTGGTATCATACGAGCTATGGGAGAACTAGCTTTCTTGAGGTCTGCAGCGGTTGTACAAAGGATGGGGAGGAGGTGTTTTGGGGAGTGGAAGACTGTTCCGGTGGGGGGAGCATTTTTCTAAGCTTTTCATTTGTCTCTTTCTGGAAGAACAGGGATCATTTTCCAGTTAATCTGAGGAGAGTTTGGAAGAATTTGCTAGCTCCAGATTTCCCACCATACAGATTTATGATGTGCCAACACCATAATAATGTAGGCATGAGCTTTTTTTTAAACCACCAAGGCATTTTATTGATTCCATTCTGCTACAGCCTTGGTTTTACTACTGATTGCTGCAAACCTGATAGTTGCCTTCTTGTGTGCTTCTTTTATTTGTTGTTTTGTTAAACATTTTATTTGTAGTTTTTAATGCTTTGTTGTGTTATCCTATTCGTGTTTAATCAAAAGTAAATCCCACTGAGTTAGGTAAGATTACTGTGAGTTGGAGGACTGCAGCCCTAATTTTTATTCACATACAAGTTGATTATTCTCTTATTGTATTTCATTTGGAGCATATTTAGTAGAAAGGATGCTTGCTTGCTTACTCATCCAGCCATCAAATATATCATGGCATTTACAATTCAAAATTAGTAAATGAATTTGAGGGTCAGTGTGGTGTAGTGGACAGGTTGTGAAGGTAAGCATCAGAACACATGTGTTCAAGTCCCTGCTCAGCCACTGAAGCTAACCCAGAGTTGGCAATTGGAAAACACTCATTAAATGTCTCACATGCCCTGAAAATCCTATAAGGGTCAACATGAGTTGGATGCACACCTTAACATGATGAGGGGATACATGTGTCAGGGAAGCCAAGAGCAATGCCTCCAGGAGGACATAGCTCAATGACATCATGACTCTAGTAGAGTCACCCAAGACAGAATGGTCAGACTAAGATATCAGACATTAATAATAATTTAAAAATCCACCCTCTTCAGGAAAAATGGTGAAATCACCAAAAGATAACAATAGTTTCAGTGATGATGGGGCAGAGGAACTTGAAAGTTAATTACCTTCAGTAGCCATAGTGGAAGATAACACTGATGATAATTCACAAACAGCAACAGTGACACTCAAGCTAATGTTTGTTAGTACTGTACAAAAAAAAAAGCAACGGTAGACCACTTGTGAATATTTCATACCTTGAAAACCTTATGATGAGACAATCCAGAATGAAGCTAGGTCAGAAGGCACTCAACCAGCTACTGGGGAAGAGCAAAGGAAAATTATGAATAGTGCTAGATTAAAACAGAAAGGCCATCTCAAGTCTAATGTCTACAGAGGCAAAGGGAACGTCCAGTGCTACACAACAAATAGAACTGGAATGTGGAATGTCTGAATCAAGGAAAACTGGAAACTATGAAGCAAAATATAAAATAAAATAAAAATTAAAAAATGATTGTTTAACACTTCAGTACTTGGTGTGAGTGAATGAAAATGGACTGGAAGAGGATCTTTACAGCCAGCGATTTACAAATGGTTTTACTCTAGAAATGACAAATTCAGTGGAAACAGAGTGTCACTAATACTGAGGACAAGATATGCTAGAAAGCTGTTAGAGGTTATAATGTGAAGTCAGCCTGAATAATATCAATTACTTATCTTGGAAACCCTAACAATGTAACTGTCATTCCAGTCTATGCCCCAACTCCAGATGCTGAAGAAGAAGCAATCAAAACTTCTATGGAAGTTTCCACATCATAACTCCAGTCTAACACTGTTAACATATGATAGAAAAATATGAAATTGTCACTCTGAATTATGGGGGAATGGCTAAGCAAAGGAAGAAACACTGAGTCATTCTAGTTGACATCTAGCCAAGAACAGGCAACATGCCTGCACATGTGCAATACTCAATTTGCTGGATAAGTGTTGCACCATACACAGGTATATACGTAGGCAGTTAAACCTATGTTGTTGGGATATTCATGGAGAAGCAGTCTCTGCACTGCTCTATGTTTGGAGGTCTCAAACCCAAACAACACTATAAACAGCACTGCATACTCTGACCAGTTATGGGTGCAGACTAAAAGAAATTTTTTTTGCTGTTGTATATGTGTGAGCATGAGAGATAGCACCTCATTTTTGAACAGAATGGCAGCAACTGCTTCTAATTTTCAACTTCCCTGATAGAATGAAAGGAACTATTTGGCATGGGAACTGAAAATGTGCATGTTCTTTCTCTGGGAAGGTCTTTGAGACATTGTTAATAACCCACCAAATCCCACAGATGTTGAAGAGAATGAGGATGTGGAGGCTGTACAAAAGGAGAATGTAGAGAAAAATCAACGTGCCCTAGCTGCGATTATTTTGTGCCTCGAAGACAGCCAATTGTCTCTGGTGCGAAATATTGATTCCACACAACAATGTTGGCAGGCTTTGTGAACAGCACATGTCCAAGACACTGTTGCTTCTCAAGTCACCCTGACCAGGCAGCTTTATTGTATGGTTGGAGCCTGGAGGAAATGTAACTAAACACCTTGAGAAAATGACATCAATGTTTACTCAACTAAATGAAATGTGTTTGGATTACACAGAGGTTCATAAAGTGCTTATTGTCTTATCAAGTCTGTATGCCTCATATTATGTGTTAGCAGTGATGCTGGAATCAATTCCACAGGACCAGCTAACGATGGCATGTTTATCTGGATGGTTGAAAGGAGTCAAAAAGAGCTAATAATCTGGAGGCGAGGAGTCATCATTTTCCAGTTGAGAAGGAAGCTGCACCAAGACAGCACAGCGTTCCTGGAATTTTGACAGTTCGACAATGTTTTTCCTGTGGGAGTTCTACTCATCTTCATAGGGCTTGTCCGGAGCAAAAGGATAGGATTTATTCACATACATCTCCAGAAAGGTAAGGAAGACAGCAGCAAAGAAGGAGGAATGGATGGATCCCTCAAGCTTCTGTAGTTTGCTGGGCAGATGAGTTCCAAAGTCAGGCCTGGATTCTGGATAGTGGAGCCAGTCACCATGTGACAAGAAATCCTCAGCTGCTTATCTCCAAGGTCATATCTACCCTGCAGTTTGTAACTTTGGCAAATGGGTTATGCTCTCTAGTAG
Source organism: Pogona vitticeps (assembly GCF_051106095.1). Lineage (NCBI taxonomy): Eukaryota > Metazoa > Chordata > Lepidosauria > Squamata > Agamidae > Pogona > Pogona vitticeps. The sequence continues at coordinate 172,830,397 of NC_135783.1, read as the reverse complement.
AGGGAGAAGGGACAGTGATAATACCAAGTATTGGTGAATTAAAAGAAATTCTGTTAGTACCCCAATTAAAACATAATGTGTTAAGCGTTGCCTGTTTAGTTTCACAAGGTTTTGAAATTGTATTCAAGAATTTAGGATGTGTTGTAAAGAAAAATGGAAATATCTGTGGGCAAGCTAAGTTGAGAGATGGCTTGTATAAATTAATATTCACAGAAAATGAACAAGCTGAAGTATGTGTAAATTTGAATAAACCTGTACATTATGATTGTTTACATGTTTTACACAGGAGATTAGGACACATGAGCTATGTTTTGATTAAGAAAACAATTGAGCATTCTATAGGGCTAAAAGCAAAAGAATGTACAAATTATTTGCATTGTGAAGTCTGTGCACAAAGAGCAAGGCAACTCCAGTTGCAAGGCATAGTGACAGACAAACAAGTCACCCTTTTCATTTAGTGGCATGTGATCTAGTTGGCTCTTTGCCAAAGTCTTTGGGAGGAGCCAGATTTGCATTAACAATTATAGATCACTACACAAGATATTCATTTGTATATCCATTGCACTCAAAGGATGAAACAACAGAAGTTCTGAAACAATGGGTAAAGTTTATAGAAAGAAAATACCAGCCACACAGAATTGCTGAAATTCAAATGGACCGAGAACAGAGTTTACAAATAATGCATTGACAAACTGACTGAAGGCCAAGGGCATTAGACATTTGATTAATGTGGCTACACCTGATGAAAATGGTCTAATTGAAAGACAAAATTGTAGATTTCATTCAGTCATGGAAACTCTACTAAAAGATGCAGGTCGTCTATTTTCTTTTTGGGCAGAAGCTATAAAGACTGCTAACTATTTGTTAAACCGTGTTTACAGGGAAGCAATTCAAAAAACTCCCTATGAGAGATTGTGCAACAGAGAGCCAAACCGAGCTCATTTAAGAGTATTTGGATGTGATTGCTGAGTGAATGTGCCTAAGAAATTCAGATGTAAGGGACAAAGATGTGTTAAAAAGCAATTCTTTTAGGATATGAGCCAGCTCAGAAAAGCTATAGACTGTTCCGTCCTGTCAAAAGGCTTATATTTTCTTGCTCAGTTAGCTGTCATGAGCAAAATTGGAGAAATGTTGAAATGTCTAATCCACATGTGTTAGTTCCTGCTCGTTTGCAGGAGACACTGCTTAGAAAGCAAAGCATCAAGGTCAAACAAGAGTTAGAAGATAGTGAGTAGGGTGAAAATGTTCAGCCAGACAAAAGGAACAGAGAGATTTAGGTGAAAGTTCAGATAGTGAAGAACAGTGATTGTCACGGTTTTCACAACAGACATCACTTAGAAGATCTGAATTTAACAATAAAGGTATACCTCCTGTGAGGTACTGCCAAGTAACTATTTGTAATGTAGCAGTTCCTGAAAATTATGAAGACATTGAGAAATTGCCAAAAGACAGAGCAGATAAAGTGGAAAGCAGCCATGCAAGCAGAGTTAAATGCATTAAGTCAAAAACAGGTTTTTCAGGAAACAGAATTGCCAGAAACAAAGAAAGCCATTGGTTGCAGATGGGTTTATAAAACAAAAACTAATAATTCAGAAACAATTTACAAAGCACATCTTGTGGGAAAAGGGTATTCTCGGGTAACATACACAGACTATGATCAAGTATTTTCACCAACGGTAGCCAGTAAGTCTATTAGAGTGTTATTAACTTTTGCCACATTGCAAGGATGGCATATAAGGCAAGCAGACATAAGAACAGCATACCTCAATGCACCAGTTACAGAACAATTTTTTATGGAAAAACCACCTGGTACATCTAATGATAATAACAAGGTGTGGTTATTATTAAGAGTATTGAATGGTCTACAATAGTCACCAAAACAATGGAATACATGTTTAACTACAGCTTTAGAGGAATCGGGATTTACACCTAGTAAAGCAGATACATGTGTGTTTAGTAAAAACAATAATGGAATTTGTACTATGTACATTGCAGTTTTTGTTGATGACATGTTAATTTGTGGACAATCCAAAATTGAAGTAAAGAAAATGTTGGGAACACTGAACAGTAAATTTGATCTTGTAGATTTAGGTCCTGTTCATAAATATTTAGGAGTATCCGTTGAGGAGGGACAAGATGGTGAAATTTTGTGGCATCAAAAACCAAAAATACAAGAATTACTTGAAGAGTTCAGCATGCAAATTTGTAAAGGTGCAAAACTCCTATGGAAACAAATTTTCAAAACATTACCAAGAGGATAGTCCCCACTGTGACAGTTTGCAATACCTAAGTACTTCGGCAAGACCAGATCTTGCTAATCCGGATAATTTATTAAGCAGACATTTCAGTAACCCAAAAATAATTCATTGGCAAGCTACCCAAAAATAATTCATTGGCAACCAAAAAAAATATGAGATATTTAAAGGGTACACAAAATTACTGTCTACTAATTAATCACAGAAAACAAACAGTGTTGGAAGCTTATTCAGATGCCAGTTGGGCAGATGATCCAGTTGCAAGAAAATCCATTTCTGGAAACATATTGAAATTAGCAGGAATGCTAATAGAATGGAAAGTTACAAAACAGAGTAATGTTGCATTGTCAAGTGCAGAAGCAGAATTTGCAGCTCTGTCATAAACATGCATTACAGTGGAAGTAATAACACAATTAATAAAATATTTGGGTGTAAATGTTACAAATCCAGTAATTTTGTATGAAGATAATCAAACTTGCATACACATGGCACATTCTGAAGTACACAAAGCAAGAACCAAGCATGTGGGGATAAGATATCAAAATGTCAAGGATGCAGAGAAAATTGTTCAAACTGAAATATTGTCCGACAGAAGGAATGTTGGCAGATATATTAACAAAGCCTCTTGGTTCAATAAAACATTACAAAATGCTTGGAAAGCTTGGATTAAAGGAAATGTAAAATGTAGAATGTAAATGTAAATGTCCTTCACTGGAAGGACAGATCCTGAAGCTGAGGCCCCAATACTTTGGCCATCTCATGAGAAGAGAAGACTCCCTGGAAAAGACCCTGATGTTGGGAAAGTGTGAAGACAAGAGGAGAAGGGGACGACAGAGGACAAGATGGATGGACAGTGTCATTGAAGCTACCAAGATGATTTTGACTCAACTCCGGGAGGCAGTGGAAGATAGACATGTCGGTGGGAGATAGACATTGACACAGATCAAAGGACCTGGTTTGCAGCCATGTATTGTTAGAACTTGCCAATAGCTATCTCTGTTCCTTTCAAGCCGGTAGTGAAGGAAATTGAAATAGCCAGGCCCCCCACTTCCTTGGCCTCAAGTTGAATTTTTTTGAGCTGGGAATTCCCATGTCCTATATCCCTGTAAACTTTCTCCAGTAGCCAAGTCTCTTGCAGGCAAATTATGTCAAATGACTGAAGGTACTGTATGAAATCTGAGTCAACCAATTTATTCTTCCATCCTGCAATATTCCAAGAAAAAAAGTTCAGAGGGTGTATCTTATCTGATGTTAGTCAATCTTGGGAGAGGGCTGCTAGAGGGGCATATCTGTTGTCCAAGTGCTATTCAGAGCTAGACCTACTGGAAATTCTGAAGTGACTGGGAAGGTGGCTCTTCCCCTTGGAGGTCTGATAAATTCCATGACTACTAGAAGACTTGTTGACACCAATCCTTAGAGCCTCTCTTTTTTGGGTTCCCTGGTTGTTACATATGTTTACGAAACCACTGGGTTGATTAATCAAGATATTATTGGCAGCAGATACAAAAGGTGGACATCTTTCCCTCTATAGTTTAAGTTTGGCTCAGGGGGTGCAACACCAGCATGGTTGGGGGTATTTCCCCTGCACCTGGAGTACTCATAATGAGCTCAACAGTTCTATCTGATTTTCCATGCGGTACTGGAATCCTTTTTAAATTTACATCGTGTCCAAATTCGTCAGCCATTACCCTCCCATCAAAAGTACCTCTGCAATTCATGGCATACGGCTGTCTGTTTGTTTTAAATGGTGTTTGTAAGTTTCATTTTGCAGTTGACTTGAAATTAGGTCAATGGTGTGTTATATGTGTTCCCCATTTGAATGATACTGGCACGTCTTGAAACTTATATATTAAGCTCCAAAAATGATAAGCATGTCCATTTTCTTTAAACAACAGATGCACCCTCCCCCTCCACATTCCAGGCTTTATAGGATATATACATGAGCAATGCATTTACATTAAGGGATCCCAATCTTCAACTAGAATGTCCAAAATATCCCATGTTACATCATTGTTAGTTTTCCATGTATTATTTGACCTTCTTAAAGGCCAGTTGTATATAGTAATATGACTCACAGTGTTGGAAGGTGAGACTGTAGACTGTGGCTTCTCTGTCCCGGAGTTTACTTCCGTAAGAAGTTATAGGCAGGTATTGTCCAGCAGTATGTTGTCCCTGTCTGTAGGGGCTATAAATGAGGACTGTAGGTCATTTATTGTCTGGGATAACATCTTGCCATTCATCAATTACTATGAAGTTCACATTTGAAAGGGTTAAATTCAGGTCCTCAGCAGCTTTTCTTGCATTACAATTCTCAGCCTGAGTTTCTGGAACCTTTTCAGAGTTTGCAGCCAAATCTATGTCCTCCAACTGCTATATAAGTTGCCGTTCTTTTCGAGTTAGGCAGGGATTGTTATTGTTTGTTTCTAATGTATGCATCTTGTTTCCTGGTTGGTGGAAGTTTTGGTCTGGGTTAGGAAATGTTCAGGGGGGGCTGATGTCAAAATCCTTGTTTTTATCAGGGTGGCTATGAGTTGGAGAGTTGCTTTCATGTCAAATATTTCTTGATGTAGTGCATGTAGTTTATTGAAGATGCTTTGAGTTGATTTTGCAGATAGGAAGCCCTGGTCACGCAACTGAGTGTAGATAATTTTGATGCCTTCATTATCAGGCCCATAAGATTTGTCTACTTGTTCTTCTATGGATATATTCTTTAGATCAATGTTTGTTTGGATTTTTCTCAGGCAAGTCCATTGATAAAATTGATGACCTTCCCTGTAATCCTGGGTGCACTGACCAACTGCCAATCAAGTAGCCCGAAAGGTCTTCAGCCACATCATTTCTTTGGGAATCTCTGATGATCACATTCACATCTTGTCTTAGCTTGATGGAGTACTTGAGACAAATTCCCTTGAAAACATTTTCCCAGCAGAACTGGAAAAGTCCTGTTGACTAATGGTGGTTAAAGGCATGCAGAACCCTACTATAGCCCTTTCACTTTTACTTCTGGGAGCATTGTTACTTCAGTATGAGTTTTCTGGGCTCTAGTAACAACCATTGGTAGTGTTTATATGTGCTGCAACCTGCAACCAGGAGAGTTAGAGCCATCTGAAAATCCTAGTGCAGATCCTAGTGTGGTTTCTTTATTTCTTTATTACCTTGCATTCTGTGGTATCTCCTTATCAGATAGCTCAGGCAACTCCCAACATTTGACTTCTAAATATCTTCTAAATAACTCACAGTATTACAGCATAGTTCTTGTATGGCCTTGAATTTTCCTCGAAATGATCTCAGTCCTTTCCAAAAATTGTTTTGCTGGTAAACTCCCCCGGGGAAACTCAGTGCTTCTTGCTTTCTTTGGTTCCAGCCACCACCTGGAAGCAAAGTTCTTTTAATGAATCAACTTGAGCAGTTAAATACTTTGTATTAAAAAATAAAGATTAAAAAGGGAGCAGAGCTTGATACAAACACTGTTCCTCCCTCAGACCGGAACCGGAAATACCATCTCAATAATTTAAGATGTGGAGATGACACCATCTCACTGGCAGAAAGAGCAATGATTTAAAATGACTTCTGATGAAACTGAAAGAAGAAAGTGCTTCAGATGAAATTTAAGATGAAAGTCCTAACTACATAGTTTTATTTTTCAAAGTGGTAGCCAGGTTAGGTTGTGCAAGAAACAAAAGCAAACAAGGAACAAAAGCAAAAAACAAACAAAAAATAAAGAAGGCAAAAACCTTGTGGCACTTTAAAGACTAACTGCTCTATGTTAATGTGAACTTTCATGGCAGAAATCCACTTCCTCAGACAGAAGAGTGAGACTACATTGCAAATATTTATATATGACCCCAAAATAAAGAGATAGTGGTTAGTTAGTAGGAATAAGTTACAAAGTGTGTCAGTCAGTGTGGCATTTCACACCTACTAATGATTTGAGACCCCAGTTCGGTATTCAGTTCTTTTTCTTTGAAGCTTTGTTCTGTAAAAAGTGTTAGTTGTTAATGTGTAAAGGAACTACAGCATCAGAACTGCTGAATAGTTTGGTGGTTTAGGTAGTTAGCTATGGAGCCAGAGGGTGGGAGTTTGATTCCCCATGGTGCCTCCTTGACAGGGGCTGGACTTGATCCATAGGGTCCTTTCAAGCTCTGCAGTTCCAAGGTTATTATTATTGAACAACATAATCATTGGGGGGGGGGCATGTCCTGGACTTAATGGCTTGAGAATCTCAGAGCTCTCAATCTGAAACTGCATGAGGCAGCAAAAAAAGCTCATTGATATGTAAGTGACTTTAAATACTTTATAATATCCTTGAAGCAACAGGAGAGGACTATAAAAGCAGTTTGTTTTTCTTAAAACAATAATAAGGAGTGGCAGCTGTGAGTGGAGGAGGAGTGAAGGAGGAAAGAGCTATCTTCAGTGGAGATTCCTTTTTTAAAAAATATTTTTATTTATTTATTTATAACTATAACAAAAAAAATCATATACATAAAACATATACACTTACAACACAATAACAGTGTTCCCCACCACCATATACGGGACCTCTTGCCATATTCTTCTTTTTCTTCTTTTTCTCATTCTTCTTCTTCTATTGTCCTCCTCTCCAGAACTGCATAGATTCTTGATTTGGAGCTCTCCCTTTTCCCCTTATTAACACATATTCCAAAAATTTGCCCCATATTACATAAAAATTATTCTTTTTCAACTCTCCTTTCTTCATCTTTAAATTACAAGTTAATTTATCATTTAATGCTATATTCCTTATTTCTTTATACCATTCTTCAATTTGTAATTCAGTCTTTAATTTCCACTGTCTAGCAATAATCAATCTAGCTGCTGTTATTAGATTAGTTATCAATTCTTTAATCATTTTGTCATATTCCACGTTCTCATATATTGATAGCAAAGCAATCTCAGCCTTACATTCTATATCTTTTCCACAGATACAACTTAATTCTTTAAAAATTTGTTTCCAAAAACTTTGTACCTTTTCACATTCCCACCACATATGAAAGTATGTACCAACTTCTTTCTCACATTTCCAACAGACATTCGGATGACTGGTGTTAATTTTGTTTAATTTTACCGGTGTTAAATACCATCTTAAACTAAGTTTAAAAAATTTTTCCTTTATTCTTACTGACATCAATCTTAAAATCCTCATTTTCCATATCCTCCTCCATTCTTCTTCATTTATTCTTTTCCCAATATCTTGTTCCCACACCAATTTCAATCCTTCTTTCTCACTTTCTTCTTCCTCTAAATTAAGAAGTGAATAAATTTTACTCACTGTACCTTTTACTGAGTCAGTCATCTGAATGTCCTCATATGAGAGTAAAAATTGCTCAAATTTTGTGTGTTCTCTACCTTTATTATATTTATTTGCCCATTCCTTAGTCCATCTTTCCAGTTGTACATAGTTCAACCATGAAATAGTCTTGTTTTGAAATACTTGTTTCATTTGATCTATCGATCTCATTTTATACAGCCAATCTTTCAGTCTAATCACTTTTTCTTCTTTAAATAAATCCATATACACCTTCATATTGGTAGGAAAATCTTCTATTTCTGTCACTAATCCAAATGGAGAGTATGATGAACATACATTCTTTTTATACTTATACCATATATTTAACAGTGTCTTTAAAAAAGGATTATTAACTTGACTTATTTTGTCTTTCTTACCTTTAGCAAATAAATATTTTTCTATATTTCCTTGTAATTCTGATGATTCCATTTCCCACCAAATTAACCTTTCCGGATTATATATAATTTCACCAATAAACCTCAGTTGGTTAGCTAAATAATAGTTTCTTATATTTGGTAAACCTATACCACCTTTTTTTGTTGTTTTATACCAATACTTTTTATTTATTCTAGATTTCTTCCCTTCATTACAATATTTGTTAACTATTCCTTGCCAATATTTCAACTCATCCTCTGTTAACTGCATTGGTAACATTCTGAATAGAAAATTAATTTTTGGTAAAATTTTCATTTTTACCAATGCAATCTTTCCAAACCAAGATAATTTGAACTTACCATATTCTTGTAGTTTCTTATTAATTACTTCCTTTAGTTTGTTATAATTATAATCCTTTATCTTTTGAATATTTTTCGCTAAATCTATTCCTAAGTATTTAATTGTTTTACATATTTTAAAATCATGTTTTTCAGTAAACTTTTCTTGTTCTATTCTACTATAATTAAACAACATTAAGTCAGATTTTTGCCAGTTTATGTTAAATCCGGTTATTTTTCCAAATTTTTCTAAGTGTGTTTTAATTTTATCTATACATTCTAACGGGTTTCTCACTGTCAATAAGGAATCATCCGCAAATAAATTAATCTTTGTCTTCTTTTCTCCTATACCTTCAATTAAATCATCGTTCCTAATTACATTTGCCAACATTTCAATAACCAGGCAAAACAGAACTGGAGAGAGAGGACAACCTTGCCTAGTACCTCGGCCAAGAGCTATTTGATCTGTCATCCCATCATTAACTATTGCTACAGAGGTATTCTCTAAATATAATTGATCTATTATCCCCCTAAACTTTTTTCCAAAAGCCCAACCCTTTAACAAAGTCTTTAATGTTAGCCATTCCACACAATCAAATGCTTTAAATATATCTAATGATAAAATGCCTGCCTTCAGTTTATTTTTTTCTATATTGTGTATAATATTCAAAACCCTCCTAGTTAAGTTTTCCATTTGCCTACCTTTCAAAAAACCATTCTGATCCTCTTTGATATATTTTATAATAAATTTATTAATTCTATTTGCAAGTATTGCTGTAAATATCTTTGCATCCTGATTTAGTAAAGAAATAGGCCTATATGAACTTGGGTCTGTTAGATCTTTATTAGGTTTTGGGATAAGAGTTATCAATGAATGTTTCCATGAATCTGGTATCCTCTCTCCTTCCAAGATTTCATTATAAAGCACTTTTAATTTAGGGATCAATATTGATTTAAAGGTTTTATAGTATTTCGAACCTAATCCATCAAAACCTGGGGTTTTACCATATTTTAGTTTATTAATTATCTCTATAATCTCTTCCTCTTTTATTTCTTTATCTAAGTCTTTTTTATCGTTCTCTGATATTTCACTCTTAACATTTTCTTTAATATAAGTTTCTATATCTTCTTTTGATGCACTATTACTTTTATATAAATTTTGATAAAAATCTTGTATAATCTTTAATTTTTCTTTCATAAAACTGCAGTTTTTTCCTGTTTTATCTTTAATCACACCAATTTTGTTTTTTGTTCTTTTGGTATGAACCATTCTAGCTAAAAGTTTTGAATTTTTATTACTATGTTCAAAAAAATTCCTTTTAGTGTATATCAGGTCCCTCTGTACTTTTTCTAATTCTAAGCTTTCCAATTCCTTTCTTTTAGCTTGTATCTCTAATAATTTTTTATTATCTCTATCTATAAAATATTTAGTTTCTAAATCCTTTAATGATTCTTCAATCCTTTTTACGTTTCCTTCTCTCAATCTTTTTAATCTACAAGATTCTCTTATAGCAATTCCTCTCATAACAGCTTTCATGGTGTCCCATAACACACCTATTTTATTCCCACCCGCTTCATTAAATGACCAGATTCCTGCTGGAGGAGATTTTCCCACCACGGCTAGCCAAGAAGATTTTTTAAAAACTGCTTAAATGGACAGGCTGTGTTTGTAAAAACATCAGTCAAAAACTCTTATCGAGTTGCTGGGGAAATAGTTGTGAGCTGAAGCTGGAAATTTGGTTTTAGAGAGCTGCCGGGAGTAAGAAAAAGAAGAAGAAAGAACATAATAGAGTATGAAATGAAACAAGAAAATAAGAAAAAACCTATCAGTCTGTGAAATAATTTAAGCATTTGGTATCCTGAATAAGACTGAAGGAGTGAAAAATAAACTTTCAGTAGGTTTCACTTTTGGAAACATATCCAGTTACGAAGAGTTGGAGAAACGAAACTGATTCCCTTAACCTTCAAACACAGCTAGTAGGCTCCATCTGCTGGTAATAGTTAAAATAGCAGTTTAAAGTCCAGGAAATTAGTGAATTTTACTGAATTTTATGAGGATAGCAAGGTCTGAACAGCAACAAAGTAAAGTTCAAAGGAAAAGAGATTGTTCAGCACAATCAAGAATTAAACCTTCAGGTTCTTATCTGGTGAGACTGTCAAAAGTGGAAGCAGAAACAGAAGCAGCAGAAATGGCTCAAAAAGCTGATAAATCTGAGATGAAGTTAATATTGGAAGCGATGGCAAAAGTAAATGAAATCTCTTGCAAATGAATCAAACAATTTTGAATTTGGATCAAAAAATCTTAGATATGGATCAAAAAACTACAAGATGTGGGGAAGGATATTAAGACCAACCAAGAGGATTATAAAAAATTGAACGAAATAATTGATTCTTCCTTCAAACAGACTGATCAATATATTGAGGAGTTGCAATCTCAAGCAAAATGAAATTCTGCTCAATTAATGGACAATGAAATGGCTACTATAGATCTACAGCAGCAGATGATCCTAACATAGGATTATAATTGACATAATAATATCAGATTGAAGGGAATTCCAGATTTGGGCTCCCAAGAGAAGGACTTAACAGAACTACTATTAGCCTGGCTGAAAAAGACGGCACCAAAATAGATTGAACAGTTTATTATTTGGATAAAATACACAGATTCCGTTTGAGACATAGAGGACAACATTGCCATTAATTAATTAATTAATTTTCAAGTCTTAGGAAAAAAGAGGAACTGATGAAAATTTTAAGAACCTAGGGAATTTGGTATTTGAAAATAATCCTATGCAAATGTTTAATGACTATTGTCATGAGACTATGGAATTTAGAAGAAAAATGTGGGTTATTACTTCTATTCTTTAAAGAAGTGTTAAATATAGCTGGGGTTACCCAGTGTTCCTAAAGGTGCATCACAATGGAAAATTTCATAAAATTATATCAGTTCCAATGGCTTTGGATTTTTTAAAGGACTCTTGGAATATTAATGAAAGAAGAATGGGAGGAGCAAATGAAGATGATGGAGAGACCATGGCTAAGTCAGGAGTTAGAGGAAGAGGAAACACTGGAGTGGGACTCGATTGATGGTGACAAGGAACAAGAACAAGAAAAACAACAAGAACAAGAAAAACAAGGAGTGAAACCAAAACAAACAAAGAAGGCTAAAGGACAAGGAAAATCAAGAGAATAAGAGTTAATAGACTTAATTTAAAATCTTATTTGATGTAAAAGGAGATTGTCTGGTACTTGTAGTCTATAATATAAAGTGATAAAAAAATAAGGGGTAAATCCAGAAAAATTTGAAAATGGTATAGTATTATGTGAAAAAGATAATAAGGAGATTCCCAAGAAGCTACCCAGTGAGGGTAAAATATTTTTTAAAAAAATGAAAGGAGGAATAATTGGGAATAAATTGAGATAAAAAGAATATAAAAAGGGGGAGACTGGGGACAGAAGAATAAACTATTTAAAAAGGGAGAATTCTGGGAAGAAATATATCTAAAAAGGTATATAAATATCATAGATAATTATATACCTAATATGCTGAAATTTATATTTGAATACTTATGTAGAGAGATATGGGGGGAAGGCAGTTATGGATATGTATAGGGTATGACGATTGCCCCACGTCACTCCTGTCACTCACATCCAGGATCTCATTTGCATGAGCCTATGAGAGGAGTGGAGGGGCAGAGTCAGTAGATATAAGAAGGTGTGGCAGGGAGAAATGAAATAGGTAGAGAGAAGCAGAGGCAGAGAGAGAAATAGTCAGGGAAAGAGTGACAAGAAATAATAAAGATAAGCTGGTCAAGAGAGAGCAAGTGGTGAATGTGACAAGATATATGATATTTGAATGATTAGACTGTATGCATTGAGTAAAGAATGTGATGAGATGGGTTTCTGAGTTAAAGTCTTGTAAGGAATATGGGATTTGTAATTAAGAAATGAGCAAGAGAGGTTCCATCTTGTTTCTTTGTATAAAGTATCTTTGCTATGCTGACAGGTTGTTTTCTAGACGAGCAGAGAGAATGTTATTCTGATAGCCTGAGAAAAGGACTCAGTGTGATTAGATGGGAATTGTTGTGACTTTATGTGAAACCACAGTAAACCCAAATAACATCTGGTGTGTATGGAAAAGAAGTCATGTGGTGCAACAGGACTGTTTGCCTAGTAACGAACTCTGATTGGATGACATCGTGGGAAGGTGTGATAAGCCCTTGCCAGTTACTCTTGAAAAAGGAACTTTTTGCCTATGGACATTGTCATTCAAGACCGACTCTTCATTCATTTGTGACACATGGGACTAACCTTTACTATACAGTGGGGTCTCGACTTACGAACGACCCGACTTGCAAACAATTCGAGTTACAAACCTGCCCTATAGGGAAAGTAAGGACTCGACATGCGAACTTCCCTCGAGTTACGAACAGGGAAAAAAGTCCCCGCTCCCTCCCCTTAGAGGCTTCTGGAGGGGGGGAAAGGTCAGAAACTTAAAAATAAATACTGTACTGTTAAATAAAGTCACTTACCAGGCCTTGGTAGCCCCCAAACCACAGGAAAAAGAGCAGGAAAGAGCTAAAAGCCGACACCCAGAAAGAGCCTGGCAGCCATTTTGTGGTTTTCCTCGCTCCTCTCCCCGCCTAACAGCTGATCGGCTGGCTCTGAGCAGGCTTCCGGAGGCTTGCTCAGCACCTAAAAAGCCTGCCTGAGTGCCTTTGTGCTGAAAAAATCAGCACAACATGCTTAAAAACATTATTTAAAATTGGCTTCGTTTTTTAAAAAAAGATTTCTAAAGTGCTGCCTTTAGTGTTCCCTGCCTTCCCTGAACCTAAGGGGGAAAAAGAAAGAAAATATCCCCCTCTAGTGGCAGAAGGCAGAATAGCAGCTTCCCATTAGTTTCTATGGACAGCAAAGAGCAGATACGGATTAAATGGTTTTCAATGCATTCCTATGGGAAATGCAGATTCGACTTAAGAACTTTTCGACTTGAGAACCACCTTCCAATACAGATTAAGTTCTTAAGTCGAGACCCCACTGTACTGGACTTATGGGCTTTTTCCTAAGGACTATGCATGGACTATTTTCTATGGACTGTTACCTAGGGAATATCCTTTATGAACTTCTTTTCTTGAAATGCTTCATATGAACTATACTCTTGGACTTTTCTAAGGATAATGGGACTTTTACTGGATTTTTCTTTTTGTAACAGTATTTTTGTTCTACAGGATCACTGAGGACTATAGCCTTTTTATAACCTACTTGGATTATTTTGTTTTTACTAATGAATTATTGGACTGGAACTGTTTTTATTCTTTTTAATGGCTTTTTGTGTTCTTGTAAGGTTTTTGAACACTTTTCTATTTTTCATGTTTTCTTTGCCTCACTACATCTTTGTAAATAACCAGCACAATGCTAGTTTATTTGCTTTGGTTTAATTTGGCTTTAATACTTAGAAACATGCTTATTCTTTAATAAAATAAAGATTATAAAAATCAATTGGTTTCCTGAACAGTACACTTGTCATAGGGTCATCTGAGAGTGCTGCCTCGGCCTAGCTTACTTAGAGTCCTGCCTGTGGTGCAAGATAAGTCTCAGGACTACAAAGCCCACATGGTTTTATTTCAGCAATAGAGAAAGGGCACAAGGGCATCTTATGTGGGCAGACTTGTAAGAGGGAGTGTTGTAGCATGGCTAGCTGAGTTTGGACTCACTCAGCCCATTTTAGCATGTGCAAACTCCTGATTGCTCTCTGTCCAGGCTTACACGTGTGTTTTCAAACCCGTGTTTGCTGACAAAGAACACCTGTAATTCTGATTAAAGTTAATACACTTCAATAAATAAGTTCTGTCGGCAGCAACTGTCTGACTAAAGTTCATTATTTATTGTGGATAAAGGAAATCCACTGGTGGCAGTGAGAAGAAAAGGGGGAATGTCCCAATTGTTATCTGCTGGTGGGAAGACATAGCGTGATCCCTTTGTTTGAGGAAACAAGCAGGAGTTATGTGGTAAACGTCACATGGGGTAAAATAGGATTTATATAATATAACAGTGTGAGACAGGGAGAGAGTCACAGCAGATGGGGATAGACACATTTCCCCCACAAGGTCTGTAGAAAAGACTAGAAGAGACTGATAGAAGATCGGGGGAGAAAAGTAGCAGTGGGGAATTGGGTGGTAGAAGAATTCAATAAGAATTCAAGGGATTTTTAAAATTGTTTTTTAATTGCGGGAGCACAGTAGTACACAAACCAGGACTAATATTATTATTTTTTTAAAAAAAAATAAATTAAAGTATGATTAAACATTTAAGGTTTTTAACATGGAATGTGAAAGGCCTGGGGTCTAATATGAAGAAAGATAGGATACAAATGTATTGAATAAAAGCAATATGGATATTGTATTTTTGCAAGAAACTCGTCAAGAAAGGAGGATTTTTACGAATTGAAGAGCAAATGGATTCAAATTTATGAAAAATTGTTTCAAAGTCTCGAACAGTAGCAATATTGATATAAAAAAGAGTGAATTTAAAATAGGGAAAATGGAAAAAGATACTCTAGGCAGATATTTGATAATGCAAGGTAAAATAAAAGGTGAAGATAATACACTTGGAAACGTTTATGCACCTAATGAGAGACAGGAGGAATTTTTTGAAAACATATTGAGAAGGCTGGATAAATTGAGGAAAGGTTCTGTGATATTATCAGGTGATTTTCATTGTCAGGATTTGGTTCTGTTCATGAACAGGGAGTTAAATTTTAATATTGGAAAATGTAGTGCAGAGGCACGATTGTAGTAGAGAAAACCAATGTAATGACTTAACAGCATGCAGGTGAAGCAGGATGATGTATTGCTTGATTGTAAATAATACCAGCTGTGAATGAAGAAATGGGATTAGCTGCTCTCAGTATAAATGTAGCTGAGAGAGAACAGATGTTAGCTGTAAGTCTGGTGGTCACATACTTTCTATGTCACTGCTCTGAATGTTACTATGTTATTATGCCAAATGTTCCTTACTCAGTATATATGTAAATATGTTTTTGCCATATTCAATATAATATATTCTAAGTATTAAGAACTCTCTCATGTTGTTTTCTCCACACATCTAAATCTCTAAGTCACTCAATTTCTCAGTCTCTTGTTCTGCTAACGTTAAAGTCGGATTTCACCAGACTCTAGGAACTTTTCTTGAGGCCTGTGCCTTTTTTACACTCCTGAGTTCTGGCCCCACGGCATTGTAATGAATTTGTAGAAAGACAAATAAAAGTTGTGAAATGGGGAAGGGAAAATTAAATGTACAATATTAAATAGATTGTATATTGTATATTGTCCCCCCCGCTTATTTAACTTATATGCAGAATACATCATGCGAAAGGCTAGACTGGAGGAATCCCAAGCCGGAATTAAGATTGCTGGAGGAAATATCAACAACCTCCGATATGCAGATGATACCACTCTGATGGCAGAAACTGAGGAGGAATTAAAGAACCTTGTAATGAGGGTGAAAGAGGAGCGTGCAGAAAATGGTCCGAAGCTCAACATAAAAAAACCTAAGATCATGGCCACTGGCCACATCACCTCGTGGCAAATAGAAGGGGAAGATATGGAGGCAGTGACAGATTTCACTTTCTTGGGCTCCATGATTACTGCTGATGGTGACAGCAGCCCCAAAATTAAAAGACGCCTGCTTCTCGGGAGGAAAGTGATGACAAACCTCAACAGCATCTTAAAAAACAGAGACATTACCTTGCCAACAAAAGGCCGAATAGTCAAAGCTATGGTTTTCCCTGTAATGATGTACGGAAGTGAGAGCTGGACCATAAAGAAAGCTGACCGCTGAAGAATTGATGCTTTTGAATTGTGGTGTTGGAGGAGGCTCTTGAGAGTCCCCTGGACTGCAAGGAGAACAAACCTATCAATTCTAAGGGAAATCAACCCTGAGTCCTCATTGGAGGGACAGATCCTGAAGCTGAGGCTCCAATACTTTGGCCATCTGATGAAAAGAGAAGACTCCCTGGAAAAGACGTTGATGTTGGGAAAGTGTGAAGGCAAGAGGTGAAGGGGACGACAGAGGATGAGATGGTTGGACAGTGTTATCGAAGTGACCAACATGAATTTGACCCAACTCTGGGAGGCAGTGGAAGACAGGAGGGCCTGGCGTGCTCTGGTCCATGGGGTCATGAAAAGTCGACCATGACTAAATGACTAAACAACAACAAATTAAATAGATTAATAAATAAAATAATTTGAAAGATATATGGAGAGAATTAAACGGTGATGAAGGAAGATTCTCCTTCCACTCACAGGTACATAATACATATTCAAGAATAGATTATATATTTGTATCTAAAGACTTACTGCCTAGAGTAAATGATGCAGTTATTGAAGTCATACAAATATTGGACCATGGCAGGTAGAATATGGAATTGATGTTTAAATGTGATTATAAGGAGGTAAACAAGTAGAAAATTGATACACATATTTTTAGGCACCCAAACCTGATTGAAAAATTTCAAAAAGATTTAGAAGAGACATGGGAAATAAATGAGAAGGGAGGGGGTCAACCTAAGATAATTTGGGGCACTATGACGTCTGTGACAAGAGGGTATGCATGTAAGGTGTCATATATGCTTAAGAAAAATCAGGAGAAAAGAATACAGTATTTAGAATACAATATAAAGGAATTAGAAAAATAGTTATAAGAACTAGAGGAAAAAAAAACCTATAATAGAATTACAAAGAGGAAGGAATTGGAAGGGATTCATCTGGAAAAGGTACAAAGGAATTTAATTTATTTAAAAAGAAAATTCTTTGAATATAGTAATAAGAACTCCAAGTTATTAGCTAAAGCATCTTCTATAAAAAGAATAAAAGTAATATAGGAGTAATCCAAGATATGAATGGAAAAAGATGTAATAAAATGAAAGAGAAATTGGAAGCATTTCAAACATTTTATAAAACTTTATATGCTAGTAAAAATCCTTTCACAACAAAAACTGAAGTGTATATAAAATAATTTAAATAAGAAACTCTTAGATGAGAATAAAAATAAAATGGAACAGTTTATCACAGATAAAGAAATAGAGGATATTATAAATAATTTAAAGACAGGAATGGAACAGATGGATTAGGCCCAGAATATTATAAAGTATTAAAAAAGATTCTCATACCAAAGTTAAAAGAGTTATTTAATAAGATACTAATGGGAGAAGAAAGATTCACTGATTGTTTTAATATTGAAACCAGATAAAAATTCAATAAATATGGAAGCAAATAGACTCATATCACTGATAAACCAAGATGCTAAGATATTCATGGCAATAACGGCAAAGAGATCAAATACATTTATGGGGAAATATATTGAAAAAGATCAAAATAGATTTATACAAGGTACACAAATGTCAGATTTAATGAGAAGGGTACTTAATGCACTTAAAAGCAAAGCAAAGCGTGCTGCTTGTATACCTCCCCATAGCACTTCAAGCACTCTCTGGGTGGTTTACAATTTAATTATGCAGGCTGGGTCCTTATTTTACTGACCTCGGAAGGATAGAAGGCTGAGTCAACCTTGAGCCGGCTACCTGGGATTTGAACCCCAGGTCGTGAGCACAGTTTTAGCTGCAGTACAGTGGTTTAACCACTGCGCCACAAGGCTAAAGAAACTAACTCTAAAGCCGGAGTAATATCGTTAGACATATTTAAAGCATTTGATTCAGTGGAATGGGGCTTGTTAAAAATATTAATTAAACACTTAGGGATTGGACCTAATTTTAGGCAGAGAATTCACTAACTATACTCATAGTACACAGCAAGAGTTATAGTTAATGTTGGTATAACTGAGACAATATACCTAGGCCGAGGTACAAGACAAGGTTGCCCCTTATCTCCAGTATTATTTACAATGATAATAGAATTATTGGCACAGATAATCAGAGATGATAAACAGATTATAGGGATAGAAAATAAAGAAAATGGTAAGATAAACTTGTTTGCTGACAATACATTGTTAATGGTTAAAAATCCAACAGAAACAACAGAAAGGCTTAAACTACATTTGAAGGAATTTGAGAGTATAACTGGGTTAAGGGTAAATTGGGAAAGCTCAGAATGTTTATTGTTGAATCAGTCTGATGTAGAGAAAAGAAAAAATGAAAATAATATTTGAAGGTAAAATGGGAAATGTTATGAAATACCTAGGAATTAATATTACTTGGAATTTACATGAAATAATTAAAATAAATTTGGATAGACTGAAAAGAGAGATAAATGGAAGGATAAAAGAATATCAGAAATTAAAGATTTCATGGCTTGTTAGAGTAGCATTATGTAAAATGAAAATAATACCTACAGTGGGGTCTTGACTTGAGAACTTAATCCGTATTGGAAGGTGGTAGGTCAAGTCTCCATTGACCTACAGTGTATTGAAAACCGATTAATCCCGTAACAGGCCGTTTTTGTTCCATTTTGGTTTTTTTCTGGTCTGTAAGTCAATTCTCAGGCTGCAAGTCAAACCTAAATTTTGCGGCCAGAGAAGTCTGTAACTCAAAAAGTCTGTAAGTCAAGCTGTCTGTAAGTCAAGGGTCCACTGTACATTGAATTTTATATTTTGGATGCTTCCTATAAAGATCATGGAAAAACAACTGAAAGAATGGAAGATAATGATAAAGTGTTATTATAATGGAAATAAACGAGTGAGGATTAATATAAATTTATGGTATGTAACACAAAAAAAGGGAGGTCTTGGATTAGCCAATATAAAATTATATTATATAGCAAATCAGCTTAGATATATCCCAGATATTATTAACGGTAATAAAAATTTAATCTGGACAGAAATAGAAATGGAGGCTAAGGAATAAAGAGTGGAAACTATCTTGTTTAAATAAAAAATTGGAGAAGAGATTAAAAGGATTATTAATCCTTTCCTTAAAAATAAATTAGAAAATTGGAAAAATTGTAGAGGCTTATTGAGTCCACCAATCTCCCCTTTATCTCAGGTGGTGGAGTTAAAGAATTTTCCTGAAAATCTTTTTATCTTTTTTAAAAAATCTTTTTATCTTATTGCGATGTTTTCCCCATAGGCACCATTTTCCCCCAGCTGAGCGGCAGGAGCCTCCGAAGGCTGGGGGAAAATGCGTGCGGTGGCCTCAGAAGGACCCTTCCGAAGGGTCCTTCTGAGGCCACCTCCGGGAATCCCCTTCCCCGCGGCCAGCTTCCCTGGCCATGGTCGGACTCTCAGGAGTCCGACCATGCCTGGGGTAGCCTGCCGCGAGTCAGATCCAAGCCGCGGGGGGAGGGTGGGAGGCATGGCGGGACTCTTCGGCAGCCGCCACGGCTTGGATCCGAGCCGCGGCGGCTGCCGAAGAGTCTGGCCATGCCTCCCCCCTGCAGCTTGAGGTAGCCTGGGGTAGCCTGCTGCGGGTCGGATCCAAGCCACGGGGGGAGGGTGGGGGGATCCGGATGCCTGAAAGGCATCCAGATCCCACCACCCTCCCCCAGCGGCTTGATGAGGGTGGGAGGCATGGCCAGACTCTTCGGCAGCTGCCGCGGCTCGGATCCGAACCGCGGCGGCTGCCGAAGAGTCCCTCCATGCCTCCCCCCCGTGGCTTGAGGTAGCCTGGGGTAGCCTACCGCGGGTCGGATCCAAGCCGCGGGGGGAGTGTGGGGGGATTATCTGGTTTTCAATGCATCTCTATGGGAAAACGTGTTTCACTTAACGATGTTTTCCCATAGCGATGTTTTTTTGGAACTAATTATATATATATACATATATACACAGTGGTGCCTCGTATAACGAGCACACTGTTTAATGATGAATCTGCATAGCGATGCGGATTTTGAGATCGCTAATGCGATTGCATACTGGTGTTTCCAATGGACAAAAATCGCTTTGCGACGATCAGTAAGCATTTCGCTTACCGATTTTCGCATAGCGATTTTTTTAAACAGCTGATCGGCGGTTCCAAAATGGCCGCCAGATGCCCAAAATGGCCACGCGTGAAAATGGCGGTGTTATGGAGAAACTTCACTGAACGGAGTTTGGGCCCCATTGGAACGTTCCAATGGGTTTTTACTTTCCGTATAGCGATGTTTCCCCATAGTCCTCGCTATGCGGGGCACCACTGTATATATATATATATACAGTGGTGCCCCGCATAGCGAGGGTAATCCGTTCCGGATTAACCTTCGCTATGGGGAAACATCGCTAAACGGAACAGAAAAGCCCATTAAAAAGTTCCAAATGGGCCCAAAACTCACTGTTCTGCGATGTTTCCCCATGTTTCGGTGGCCATTTTGGGTGTTCCGGCGGCCATATATAAAGTTAAGGGATAAATCGGTTAAAAGATTGGATGGAGAAGATGAGAAAGAAAATATAAAAGAGGTTTTAGGAAGAGAGGGGATTTCATGGTTAAATATGATTCATTTAGAAAGGTGGACAAGGGAATGGAATAGCAAGGAAGGGAAAAATAGAAAAATGACAAAATTGAAGAGATTATTGAAAAAGATTGAAATTAGAGGAAAAGACAGAAAGAAAATGAAATGTAAGTCAAATATATAAATTATTAATGCAAGCTGAACAGGGTACACAAGGATTAAAATGTAATGACATAGATAAAGAATAGGTGAGGAATGGGATAAAATATGGGATCAAAGAATTATGAAGAACATGTCAGTAAGGATAAAAGAAAACTGTTAAAAGGTAATATGGAGGTGGTATTTAACGCCAGTAAAATGAACATAATAAATAAAAATGTATCATCACTATGTTGGAGGTGTAAAAAAGAGAAGGAGACATATATACATATGTGGTGGTCATGTGAAGTAAGAAAGCAAGAATGGATCAAGTCTTTAAAGAAATAAGTGAAATAACTGGATTAAATATTCAAATGTCCCCGTAAATTGCTTTGTTGAATTTGGTTAAGAAGGGTCAATTTTTGAGAGAAAATAAGGATTTAATAGTAATAATGATTATGGCAGCAAGATTAATATTTGCAAGAAACTAGAGAAACGATAATCAATTCAGTTTAGAGGAATGGTACATGTAATTATGGGATATGGCAATTAATGAAAAGCGGACAAGTGATATGAAAATAAGAAGAGGCCAATCAAAAAAATAATGATTTTAAGAAAATATGGAGTGTATTTTTTGGAATATGTATTTCGGAGACAGAAGGGGTATACACCGAGGGAAGAAACAATTAATTTTTGGAGAGAAAATTGATTGAATGAAGTTTAATGCTAGCCCTGAAGGTGATGGTGGCACTAATGCGATATATAATTTTATTTCATTGTGTGTTTTTTTCTGTGTGATAGTAGTTTTATATTTTGTAATTTAATAAAAAAATTAAAAAACAACATAATTATTGTGGAATTACACATGTGGCTGAGGACATTACATTTGAAGGTTGTTCAGTAAAAGTAGTTGTGGATAGCTGGGAAGGAACCTAAGCTATGCAATTGTTGTATTTACATTGAGATGGGTGTCAAGCATATGTGTAGTCATCACCACCTCAGAACTGCAGAGCTGGAAGGGACTCTATTTTATCTCAACTGTCTCTCTCTGAATCGTTGTTCTGCAATGTTTCTTCTCTAGGATAGCAACTTTCAAATCCCATGACGAGTGCCCCGGTAAACTGAAATGATCTCAAACAATTTCTGTGTATTGTCATTCCTGATGTCCAGTTTATAGCCATTAGTTATTTTGTACAGAAATTTGTCCTATGTAGAGTGCAGAGGGGCATTGTTGGCAAAAAGTGGCATAGACCACATTAGCAAAGGAGCAACTAAAAGTGCCCTTGGTGTTGTGTTGTGACCTTGTTGGGTCCTGTAACAATTGTGTCAGAGTAAATAGTGGGGGCAGAGCTGGCATTTGGGTTTCTGAAAGGGTTTATTGAGCCTCTCTGCGTCAGTTTTGTGCAGTCCATTGTGCAACACTGGTTGCTTGAGATCGGCGGCGTGGGGGGGAGGGGTTGTCTGTAAGCAAGTATAGGCCTGCCACAAAGGGCTTGGGAAAGTGAAGTATTCTTGTCAAAGATGGGCTGAGATCATTTATGATTTGTGTGAATAGTCCCAACTGTGGGCTAAAAGTGAAAACCAGCAATGTTTGACTATTTTCTCTTCTGAGTCTGTCTTGCAGTGATTGCTTCTGGATATTCACCTTACCCAATTAATTTGTTCCTTAACCATATTGGATGGGTCTGAGTAGATGCTTGAATAGATGCTTGAATATGGGGATCCAAACAGATGTGATTGTACCTGAGGGTTTGGCTGTAAAGAATAGATTTTATGGTATGTTTCATTTGGAAGCTGGATGCACACAAATAGGTGCATTGATCAGTGGGTTTTCAATACAGCATGGTGCTAAGGTGCGCCTGTTGTGGCTACCTGGCATCTTGGTACAAGCAGCAGTATCTAAAGACAGAGGTGGTGGTGCTCCCACATTTGCACCACCAGAGTCTTTACCTCAACCAGCATCCACTTGGTGACACAAGAAGTCAACAGGTCCCACTTCCCCAGCCACGACCCAGTGCCACCATCAGCATTGCAAGTGTCAGAAAGAGAGGTGGCAGCAGCAGCCTCTTCTCTCCATGCAACACACTAGAATGGATGCCATAGGCAGAAGATTGTATACCTACCAACCACATGCCACGACTCGAGGTTTCGTATCTGGCAGGAAGTCTCTCTGACCTTAATGGACAGGCATAGGACTGCATCTAACCTGGAAAAAGCACTTTGAGTTACTCTGCCTCCTCGAACCACCTCTCCCAGTCAGTCATACTGCTCAGATTTCTTCAGGTTAATAGAGTTCAGGGAGGCCAGCTGAAGAGAACAGAGGACGCAGGTGGAATACCCACAAACACAAGGGTATCCTTGTCTCATCTGCCAAAGAGGCCCCTGGAGAGAGCATGTGCTGGTCAAGATCTATCTTAGAACTGCATTTGGAAAGTAGGAGACCACCTCTGAAGGAACATGGATTATCATTTGTTTTAAACCTAGGCTACTCTAAGCAATGTGTTTGGCAAAACCATTGTGAACTATTCAAAGTTATCAAGATAGCCAAACCACACAGCATAGCTTTGTAGACATTTTGGTGGCACTGACCTATCCTATCAACCTGTATGGCCATACTCCATCTGACAGCTTTCTGGTGGGCATTCTTTTGTGGGGTGCGTATGGATCTATAATTTTTCCATTCACTTTGTTGGTCACATACACCAAGCATGCTTGAGAGAGCTCTCAGTCCATTTGGTGGATGCTTGAGTATGGAGTCTCTGTCTTGTGGGTCCAAGACAGAGACTTGTTTGCAACTGCTTGAAACTTGGAGATTTGCTTCTGCCAAAACCTTTCTCCCGTCATCCCATGAAAGGAAGCTGGTGGGAAATGGCAGCTGAAGGCACCCATCTCGCTGCCTGGTGGTCCTGATCTGCATTGAGGCACCATGCTCTTACTTGACAGTAGAAAAAAGGAAGTGATCCTAATCAGGCGCTACACATTCATTTTAATATTGTGGCTTAGCACACAAGCTCCTATTTTTTTGTGTGATTTCCTCCTACTTCACAGAAAGTGTGACCCTTGGGGAAAATGGCTAATGGAAGTTTGAAGGGTAGAATGCATATCAAATATTGCATATTTCTATATCAGATAAGCAATTTTGCTATATTTAAAAATGTGAGACATTATCACCAACTAAAAGTTGAAATGGCACAGCCAGGGGTAATCCAGAATGAAACAGTACCTTGTGAAAATATAGGGTTCAAAACAGTCTTCCAGCCTTCCCCACCCCCAGGAATCATTGAGAGAAGACAGCAAGAATTTTGTGTGGTTCTTGATTGTCCAGGATCACAATACGATCTGTAGAGGAAGCAATGTTTTTATTCTTAGGGTGATACTACAGGATTGGAGCGATCTGATTCATATGACCTAAATGCGAATGTGAGCCAGCTAAGAGATTTCCCCTCTCAATTTTTATTTTTTCCTCCACCCCTAGAGCTTCAACTTTTTTTCACAATAGATAAATTCACATCAGTCCACACAGTCTGATCCCTTGAGCAGATGCAAAAATGTGTGTGCAGGGGTGCAGATGGCACAATGTAATGGCTGTGGCTGGGGGAGCAGTGTTAAAACCCTGAGAAGGCTGGATATTAGCAAATAACGACTTTTCTTTCTTTTCTTTAGCAGCATGGTACCAGTGGTGTTGTACTAGCATAGGTAGACACACTCAAAAAGGGAGTGTGATAGAAAGAGAATGAGATGAAATTGCTTCTTTGCTCTCTTCCTCCCTCCCTCCTCTCCTCTTCTGTCCCACTTTGTTTATTTTTTTATGGCCTGCAGCTTTCCGCATGTGTGGCCCATGTATCAGTTCAGACCCATGTGTGGGTCAGAACTGATAACTTTAAAGCAAACATTCCTTATGCCTTAATTTATAGGACTGACACATACATAACAGGGCTGGAAATATCAGTAATACCAAGAGGACGAGAAGTCTGGCTTTTCAACTACGCTGAACAGAATGCACAGAAAACCAAACCAAATTTCTTCAGAGGAGTCACTGTACGCTCACTCTGTTTCCAGGGTAAAGAACACTTTATGCCTGCTTAAAGGAAGAATGAGGAAATTGGCATCCAGTTCTTTTTTTTACAGCGTATTAAGGTAGTTCTCCTGTAGCTATGCCTTCTGCAAATCAGGAGGGCTAAAAGAGAGCTACATTAAGGAAGCTGCAAACAAGACCCTTGGTGGCACTAGAACTAACGAAAATAAAGCTGTGATGTTTTTATTTTCTGCATACAATCCTTGCCAAAGATTACTTGTGGGGCAATAAACCAAAGCAAGGTAAACATCCATGAAGAAGGGAAGTCTCTTGACTAGATGGGGAATGTGTGATCATCTAGAACACTGATTCTTAACCTTTGTTACTCGGATGCTTTTGAACTGCAACTCCCAGAAACCCCAGTCAGGACAGCTGGTGGTGAAGGCTTCTGGGAGTTGCAGTCCAAAACTCCTGAGTAACCCAAGGTTAAGAACCAGTGATCTAGAACCCTGGTTCTCAATCTTGGGTAACTGAGGTGTTCTTGGACTGCAACTCCCAAAAGCCTTCACCACCAGCTGTGCTGACTGGGGTTTCTGGGAAATGAAGTCCAAGAACACCTGAGCTACCCAAAGTTCGGAACTACTGGTCCAGAAGGTGTCAAACTGTAAGTCTCTCATCCACTGGCCAGGTTGGCCAGGACTGATAGGAATTGGTGGAATCTAAGCTCTTATCTGGAGGAGTGATGGAAGCATCATCTGGAGGGACCACATCACTGCTTTGATCTTGAAAAACTAAATTGGAGAACATTCAGCTTATTTTTTAGTTTTGCCCATTGTGTACCTGAAGTGTGTTTTGCAAATGATCTAAATAAATGGCATATTTAATTATTTAATTATCAGCAACTTGAATCCTTACAAAACTCTGTATGATGTTACCACCCCTAATGTAAAGGGAGCCATAAATAAATCAACAATCTATTAACTGCATCGTTTTTTCTTTTAAAAAAAATCTTGAGCAGGAGAAGAAGTATACAACAACTTTGTAGTCTTTTGTTGAAAAATATCTTAATAAATAAAACAATACACTTACACAAGACAATTTGCAAAAGAGAGAAGGTTAACTAAAGTGGTGTTAGGCATGTAAAGAAAAGAATCTGTATTCCAGGCTTCCTCAGCAGATCAAAAAAAAAAAAAAAAAGTGCAGAATTTGGAAAGTTTGTTTTCCTGAAAAGCCTTGGTCCAGTTTTTAACATTATTTCATACAGTATTATTTTAACTAAACTGTACACAAAGGATTTCTCATTAACATGTTCCTGACTTTTTAAAAAGTTAAAATATATTTGTGTACACATGCGCGTGCACACCCCACACAGCTTCAGCAAATAAACACAGCCGTGAATAGTCTCATGTGTTTTAGTCCAGTCTCTTGGTGCAAGATGTTGCAAGAGATCAGCTCCATTAGTGCTGGTGCCGTGTTACTGTTCTCTCAAAATGCTCTGCAGGAGTTCAAAGTGAGGGAAGTCAAGTGGTTCCTTTAGGCCTGTTTCCTTGAGGTTATTAAGGTTTCACAAGCTACGAACATGGATATATTTCACATCCACTCAGTCTCCAACACTGGACAGTCTAAAGGAAAAGGAAGAAAAATAAACAAATGAGTATTGGATGCTTTCCATTGTGTGTGTTCTCTGGTTGGTCCTTTCTTTTCCCAAAGTTACCGTTCACATTGGTGCACAGGGGCAGGGCAGGGAAATGCTATTTTCAGGCTGCATTAACAAATGTTTCATATGAAGGCATGGGAGGTGATGGCACCATTGTACTTTGAAATGTTTTTGTCACAGAAGAGGGAAGAGTAAAGGGGACACGCTTTAGGAGGCTTGAGGGCAGCCATACTCTCCTGCATTTGGAGAACAAAACTTTATCTCTGAGTATTTGGAGCTATTAGAAGTTAAGTACAACAAATTATCTTTAAAGATGCTGGGTTTCCTTCCTTCCTTCCTTCCTTCCTTCCTTCCTTCCTTCCTTCCTGTCTAACCTTGAATCAGAGTTAAGAATATTTAGGTCCTAATTGATTTCTGTGGGAAAGAAGAATCATGTGATTAACTCCCTCAATTAATATGAATATGACTCAGCAGTTCAAAGTTCTGACTCAACTTTCCCTGAAGTTTATAATATCCTCTAAATTCACCTTTTATTTTCCTAATCCAAAAAGGATACAGTTTCCATTGCTTTTGCAAAAGTTCAGTGATGTTACACAAGTTCTGTGCCATGTTTTTCAGTGTCCCTTCCCCAACACTTAAAAGGATCCGTGCTAATATGGATGGAGAATTCACTTCTCCGTCCATATTAGCAGGAGGAGATTTTCCAGAAAAGAGCTCATGTTCAGGAGGCACCCAGAGGTGCAGGTTCAGCAAAAGACCTTTGTTTGATAAATCCTGGTCCGTTCCTGGAGGAAAATTTAAAACATAACCCTTGCCTCTGCTGCTCACAGGGAAATTCAAGGAATGAGCAGGACACCAAATTTTCACCCATCCCAACTCCAAGGGATGCTCATCCTCCTCCTTCAGTCTTCTGTGTCCCTGCATTACTTGGCCACTCTGATTCTTGGAGTTCTCCATGTTGGCACTGGATCCTGATCTACACACCCTCCTCACTGCATTCACATGGAAGCAGAGTGCTACACCCGGCCCTGCTTGTATCTGGGCTACCACTGGCCATGCGGGGTGAAAAATGTAATTTAACAGCTTTCCAGATAGGACATTAAACTCTGTTTGGAGGCAGGTCTGATGTAACTCACATTGTAAATATGTATAATTACTTCCTCCCACAAAGGAAAGCTTCCATTTAGACTCTTCTCCCTCTTTACCACCCTCCCCACAGTTATTATTTATCCAATTACAGTGACATTCTACAGAAAAGCCGAGGTTTGGCTTGCAGCCTAGAGTGCTTTGAAGATTTTCAAAGTTTGGCATTGGTTGAGCAGAGTGGTGCCTGTGAGCTCAAGTACAGATGCAAGTATTGCGACAGGCATGGCACAGAAGGAGATTCACCACAACCCATCATCTGTTTTGCAAACCTATAATAGATGCTCAGGAAGCTTTCCTTTCTCCTGAGCTTAAATGGATCAGTGCTGATAGCCAGGCACTCTTAGGATGGGTACTTCAAAAAAGACTAAGAAATTGCACAACGGCTGCTTCACATAGTAAGTAACATTAAAGTAGGCCCCATCAGTGGGGGGGGGGTTAGTGACTCTGTTTGATGCAAATAGGATGACTTAGTTGTGATTTACTATGTAAGGTTACACTTAGAGTAGGCTTATTCTGAGAGGTTGGCTCAGAAAATCCCTGCTGATTCAATATGCTTACTCTAGTGCTACTTGCTATGCCAAACAACAGGATTTCAACCAGTGTAACACTAAAAAACTCGAAACATATAAATTTCCTCTTCTGAAGCCCAAGAGCCTACTGGGTGTTATAAAGGCAGAGACAAAGTCAAACCTTTGTCTTCTTTGCCACTCATTTTTATGAGAATTAAACAGTCCACATCTTCCTAGATCTTTCCAAAATCCTCATTCTCAAAAGTCTATCATCTGGCCATAAATTCTCCAAATCTTTGAAATAAAATTAGAATAGTAATCTCCCTGTTCCTTTCCCAAACACTGACTGGAAAACTAAGGGCCAGAACCTTATTGGATAATTATGCTGGCAAAATCTCAGTGGCACAAATCACAGTGACAAATTCATGTGAGTTAATTAGTCAATGCTTGTATCCCCTAAATTGCACCAACTCCTGTGACTGTCATGCAACCTGATGATTTGTTAACCAGCAGCCATTCTTTCCTATGATTTATGGCATTACATTTTCAGCAGCATAAATAACTGATTGGATTCTGGCCACAATTGTGAACTACTCTTAGAAGATAACTGCATTCAGGTTTTGGTGTGGTTCCATGTTTCCATGATAAGGGAGTCTCCAGCATTTTTCTAGGTGAAACTTCATCTGGAGTTGACAAGCAGGTGTTTGTGGACAATCATAAGACTTGTTTAGTTAATCATTTGTGTGCCATCAAATTGGAACTGAATTTTCCCAACTCTAATAGGACTTTCAAGGTAAGTGAGATACTTACGGAGTGGTTTTCCCAGCCTTATTCCTCCAGTGATTTTCCATGCACAAGTGAATATTCAAACCTGGTTCTTCAGAGCCCAAGCCTATCACTCTATCCACTACACCAGTGGTTCCCAACCTTGGGCCTCCAGATGTTCTTGGACTACAACTCCCAGAAGCCTTCACCACCACCTCTGCTGGCCAGGATTTCTGGGAGTTGAAGTCCAAGAACATCTGGAGGCCCAAGGTTGGGGACCACTGCACTACACCATAGGTAGGTATCTTAAATACATGGCTTTGTAATAAATAGTTTTTTCTTCATTCGATACCAAGCCTGATCGCTGGTTGCAAGTACCTCTTTCCACATGAACAAATACTGTATCGGTCATTCTACCGTACCAGACCCCTTTATGTATATGACTGTTTGGTTGGAACAAACAATTCCATCAGGGGTGTAGAATGCTAAATGCACCTGGCACTACACTGATGTCTTGGGTAGAGACACGAATGAAAAGCTGTTCAGATCAGGGTCACTGTAGAGGAAGAGGGTGTGGAAGGGAAATGAATTGCAAAACTGGCATGCTGCTCTAGTCTGAATGGTTGCCAGGGCTTCTCCTGGTATAAGTCCCTCCAGAACTGTAAAAGAGCTATAGTTCCACTGATAGACTTACACCCACTTTAGTACTGGCCCAGAAATCTGAACTGACGTCTTGGACTATAATTGCATTCTTCACATACTGGTAAAACGTTTCTGTCAGAAAATCTTACTCTTGGGCCTCTTAGAAATGCTTTTGAAAGTATTTTTTTAATTTAGAAAGATCCCAACTACAGCAAGTACAGAAAAGTGTCAGAGGCAGGTATGCCATTGGTATGCCCCGGGCATCTACACACCATATGCTAAAGGGCACCCTCCCTCCCTTTACATCCATGTGGCTTCTGCTATTGGGGTTGAGTGGAGCAGAACGGGAATACTTGAACCAATGCAGATGTTGCTTTCACATGGAAGCTGGCTTGTCAGCCTTGGAAGGCAACCCATCTAGGAGAAGGAAAACTGATTTCAAACTTCCACTGCCTGGTGGCTATATCCACTGATGGAAAAGTCTTCAGGAGTTAACCTTGAGGCAAAATCCAGAGCCGGAGTCCCAGAGGCAGTTCGTGTCATTCTGGCAACTCCTGCGACGTTGCTGGAACCAGTTGTATTGGCTCTTGCCCTTCCAATGGACTATTGCAGCAACGTGGAGAGGGGGGATTTGCTGCTTGGGTAACAGCCTATCCTCCATATGATTTTACCCAGGCTTCGTGCCCTGGAGAGGACACTCCAGCTCAGAGCACTATACCATAGTCTCTCAAGACTGAAGGATGCCTAAGAAGGTGGGCAACCTAATGGATCATTTTCCTTGGTGAACGCACTCTTATCTCCCCCCTCCCACCCTCCCCACATCTCCTTTTCAGGAATGATAAGAGCCCTGGGAAGTGGCAGGCTTTGTGCAGATTGCTGGCAGCCAGTGAAAAGGTTAGGCATACCTTCTTGCCACAACTCCTTTCTAATTACAGACTTGGAGGCTGAGGATTGCTATTGTCCTTTGGGGTTTTTTGTTTGTTTGTTTGGGGTATTTTTGGCCTTAAATCCAGACCTCACAACCTCTATAAAGCAGAGGTGGTCATGTTACATTTCTAAGGCTCCAAAGGCCGTTTTGGGGGATCCCACTTACCCCAGCATCTTAAATTTCTGGCAAAAAATATATAAAAACAGAAAGATGACCTGCCACTTTTAGAAGCCTCCAGGAGTAGCATTCAACCATGTTTTTGTTGTTGTTTAGTCATGAAGTTGTGTCCGACTCTTTGTGACCCCATAGACCAGAGCACGGCAGGCCCTCCTGTCTTCCACTGCCTCCCGGAGTTGGGTCAAATTCATATTGGTTGCTTCGATGACACCGCCCAACCATCTCGGCCTCTGTCGTCCCCTTCGCCTCTTGCCTTCACACTTTCCCAACATCAGGGTCTTTTTCAGGGAGTCTTCTCTTCTCATGAGATGGCCAAAGTATTGGAGCCTCAGCTTCAGGATCTGTCCTTCCAGTGAGCACTCAGGGTTGATTTCCTTTAGAATTGATAGTTTTGTTCTCTTTGCAGTCCAGGGGACTCTCAAGACTCTCGTCCAGCACCACAATTCAAAAGCATCAATTCTTTGGCACTCAGCCTTCTTGATGGTCCAGCTCTCGCTTCCATACATTGCTACTGGAAAAATCATAGTTTTGACTATGCAGACCTTTTTTGTCAGCAAAGTGAGGTCTCTGCTGATCTTAGTTTTTTTTTTAATGTTGAGTTTCAGACCATTTTTGGCACTCTCCTCTTTCACCCTCATTAAGAGGTTCTTTAATTCCTCCTCACTTTCTGTCATCAGAGTGGTATCATCTGCATATCGGAGGTTGTTGATATTTCTTCCGGCAATCTTAATTCCGGCTTGGGATTCCTCTAGTCCTGCCTTCTGCATGGTGTATTCTGCATATAAATAAGCAGGGGGACAATATACAGCCTTGTCATACTTCTTTCCTAATTTTGAACCAATCAGTTGTTCCATATCCAGTTCTAACTGTTGCTTCCTGTCCCACATATAGATTTCTCAGGAGATGGATTAAGGTGGTCAGGCACTCCCATTTCTTTAAGAACTTTCCATAGTTTGCTGTGGTCCTCACAGTCAAAGGCTTTTGTATAACCAATGAAGCAGAAGTAGATGTTTTTCTGGAACTCTCTGGCTTTCTCCAAGATCCAGCGCACGTTAGCAATTTGGTCTCTAGTTCCTCTGCCCCTTCAAAATCCAGCTTGTACTTCTGGCAGTTCTCAGTCCACATACTGCTGAAGCCTACCTTGCAGGATTTTGAGTATAGCCTTGCTATCATGTGACATGAGTGCAATTGTGCAGTATTTGGAGCATTCTTTGGCACCGCCCTTCTTTGGGACTGGGATGTAGACTGATCTCTTCCAATACTCTGGCCACTGCTGAGTTTTCCAAACTTGTTGGCATATTGAATGTAGCACCTTAACAGCATCATCTTTCAAGATTTTAAATAGTTCCACTGGAATGCCATCACCTCCACTGGCCTTGTTGTTAGCCATGCTTTCTAAGGCCCACTTGACTTCACTCTCCAAGATGTCTGGCTCAAGGTCAGCAACCATATTGTCTGGGTTGTCTGGGACATCCAGATGTTTCTGGTATTCTTGCCACCTCTTCTTCATGTCTTCTGCTTCTGTTAAGTCCCTACCATTTTTGTCTTTTATCATGTCCATCTTTGCACAAAATGTTCCTTTAATATCTCCAAGTTTCTTGAACAGATCTCTGGTTTTTCCCTTTCTATTATTTTCTTCTATATCATTGCACTGTTCATTTAAGACGGCCCTCTTGTCTCTCCTTGCTCTTCTTTGGAAGTCTGCCTTAAATTTTCTCTAACTTTCCCTATCCAGTTGTTGAAAGCTGGAAGTGATATTACAACCACTTTTGCCCCCCCCCCATGTTTTGGGCATTTTTGGCCATCTCCACATCCACCAGAGGGTTCTTAGGAGGGAAAACTGATCCCCAAGTCTATCATGTTGCCCATCCCAGCCCTAAATGGTAGCAGGTTTGATGCCATTCAGATCAGAGCCTCAGTAGAAATCCTTCAGCAATAGGTAGCCTGATAATGACTTTGGGCAGGCATCCTTTCAGATAATGGGCCTCAATTCTTTTAAGGCTCTAAAGCTGAAAAAGAGGATCTTGAAGAGAAGCTAACAGGAAGCTTGTAGAGTAGTTTTAAAAATTTGGTGTGACTGTGGGTAGACTGGGCTATCCTACTCAAAATCCTGCTAACTCTGTTCTTTACTAACTGAAGCTTTTAGCATCTCCAAGGACAAAACACAACACACTGCAATAGTCCAAACAGGTGGTTACTAGACTATGGATCACTTTTAGGGTCAACAAGTCTCAGAGTTCCAATGGAAGCCTCAAAGAATGGCTCTCTTTTTATATGTCACTAAGACACATCTCAGAGTGAGCAGTTCTGGAGGAAGAGATTTTATTGTGTATGGTGGCTTTAATTTCAGGGTACCCATGGCCACCCCACTTCTAATTGGCCACAGGGCCCGCTGGCTCTGTGCAAAAAGTGGTTATATGTGTGTTGCATTAGGCAGCAACATCCCACTCCTGCAGATTTATGGCCAAAGCATGAAACTGGGGCATGGGCCTTTTGTGACATGTGGAAAGTTTCTGCAGGCTCTACATTGCTGCTGACACTCCTAGGAGGCTCATCCCTCAGTCTGTGTGGAGTGTCCCCTCTTACAGGTCTTGTGCCCTTGCCACCAGTACTTGTGTAACAAGAAAGCTCATGAACTCTGGCATTGGTCCCCTCCACTCCTTGCTGCTCACTCCTGGCATTTTGATATGGTGACATGGCACAAGTGCTGCACACACGCAGAAACCTTAGGGCAGGTACCCAATGATCCCTGGTGCCTGCGAAGAATGGGTGAGGATTGGCGTCCAGCTCCCAAAATCCTCATCACATACAAGATTAAACTACCTCCTGCTGCAGATGCGTTTGCCCTGAGAATTGTCTGCCCACCCAGATAACACAAAATGGATACCAGTGTATGGAGACTGGACAAGTCTAGTGTTTCACAGATGATATTTGTTTAGGAGGTGGGACAGGAAATCCACATTGCCTGTCTCCCTCTCACATACATATATGGACACATATTACCTTCCAGCTGTTATACAAAGGCCTGCCCCCTGTGACATCAGATGTTCCCACCCAGTGCTCTCAGATTCTGGCCCTGAAATCTCACTGTATGGGAAGCTGCTCTCCTGGCAGCCGTAAATCACTGTGGCTAGACTTTCTTTCTTCAAAACTATCTGCAAACAGTGAACCATTTGTAGCTAACAAAAGGCACTCTGCTCTTCTGTGCCAGTTGGGTTTATACTGACAGTGCTAGATCTAGGAGTGTCCTCCGATTTGCAAACTGTCTTTCCGGACACAAAAACTATCTACTCAACAACACCTCTGCTTATGGACCATCATCTGGACTCCCAGTCAGGCATCACACAGAGGGAGCTGTGGATATATCCCAAGTTTCTGACCTTTTGGAGCTCTGCAACCATACAGGGCCTGTCCATACTGTGAGATTTGGTGCAATCCAGCTGATGCTTAAGAGGTCCTTCTCTTCAGTGAATCTATTTTAACTCAAGTACCCATCTGTGACTGCAGAACAAAGAGCTATTTTGTTTTTCAGTGAATCCTCCCAAAAAGATTGCATGGCCTAGCCCTGTATCTGACAGATACAGACCAGCTTATGAATGGGAAGGTTGGGTCATTTTAAGTAGAAACACAAAAAGATGAAGTCTTTTTTCCTGTGCCAAATTGTGTTATCAGGGAACCATATACCATGATTCTATGCCAGTGTGGACAGGCTCTATATTTTCAATTGAACTTGGTTACAGCTCCTTTTCAGATCTTCCCTCCTCAACAAGGGACTATCTAAACTGGTTCAGTTCCCACAATGGTCACAACAAGAAAATGCTGCAGAGAGTGAATAGCTCCAATTTATGATGCACCCATATAACAACATAAACGTTATGATTAGCAATAGGAGATGAATGAAGATTTGATTTCATTTGATTTTGAAAGCTGATTTGTTCTCTGTTTTCTCTTCTTTTTTTATTCATTGTATTTATACAGTCATGACTAAAAATATTGACTCCCTGCAATTCTGTCAGAAAATCCAACCCTTTTCTCAGAAAATTGTTGCTGTTGCAAATGTCTTGGTATTCACATGTTCATTTCTTTGGTTTGTGTTGGAACAACACAAAAAAACAGAGAAGAAAAGTAAATTTGATACAATCCCACAGAGAAACTCAAAAATGCACTGGCTAAAATTATTGGCACCCTATCTAAATTGTAAGAAATAATTGCCTTTCAAGCATGTGATGCTCCTTTAATTTGTATTTAGACACACCTGTTGCAAGTAAGAGGTGTGGCCAATATAGTAATCACACTTGCAACCAGTTTAGAGGGAGAAAAGCTGACTCAACCTTTGTGTTGTGTGTGACACTGAGCATGGCGAAAAGAATGAAGTGTAAAAAGCTGTCTGTGGATTTCAGAGGAAAAAATTGTGAAAAAACCTCAACAATCTCAAGGCTACAAGTCCATCTCCAGAGATCTTAATGTTCCTGTGTCTGCTGTGTGCAATATCATCAAGAGGTTTACAGCCCATGGCACTGTAGCTAACCTCTCTGGATGTGGACGGAAGAGCAAAATCACTGAAAAATTGCAACAAAAGGTTGTTCGAATGGTGGATACAAAACCCAGATTAACTTCCAAGCAAATTCAAGCTGAACTGCAGACACAGGTAAAAAGTTTCAGCTCGCACTATCCGTCGCCATCTGAATGAAAAGGGACACTATGATAGGAGACCCAGGAGGACACCACTGCTGACACAAAGGCATAAAAAAGCAAGAATGGAGTATGCCAAAACTCATGTGATAAAACCACAATCCATCTTTTTGTGGACAGATGACACAAAAGTAGAGCTGTCAAAAACTTCATGGCACAGTTTACAGAAAAAGAAATGAGGCATTTAAAGAAAAGAACACAGTCTCTACAGTCAAACATGATGGAGGTTCAAAGATGTTTTGGGGTTGCTTTGCTGCTTCTGGCACTGGATCCCTCAACTGTGTGAACGGTATCATGAAATCTGATGTTTACCAAAGAATTTTGGGGTGCAACATAGTGGCCAGTGTCAGAAAGCTGCATCTCCACCAGAGGTCATGGGTCTTCCAGCAGGACAATGACCCGAAACACACTTCCAGTTCACTCAGAAATGGTTACAAAGAGTTGGAGAGTTCTGAAATGGCCAGCAATGAGTCCAGATCTGAATCCCATAGAACACCTGTGGAGAGATCTCAAAACAGCAGTTGGGAGAAGGCATCCTTCAAATCTGAAGGCCATGGAGCAGTTTGCAAAAGAAGAGTGGTCCAAAATTCCAGTAGAGAGGTGTAAGAAACTCATTCATGGTTACAGGAAGCAACACGATTTCAGTTATTTTTTCCAAAGGGGGCGTGGCCAAATATTAATTTAAGGGTGCTAATAATTTTGGCCAGTGCATTTTTGGGGTTCTGTGTGGGATTGTATCAGATTTGACTTCTCTCTCTCTCTATCTATCTCTCTCTCTCTCTCTCTCTCTCTCTCTGTGTGTGTGTGTGTGTGTGTGTATGTGCTGTGTGTGTGCGTGCGCGTTCCAACACAAACCAAAGAAATGAACATGTAAAAACCAAGACATTTGCAACTACAACAGTTTTCTGAGAGAAGGGTTGCATTGTCTCACAGAATAGCAAGGGTGCCAATATTTTTGGCCATGACTTTACATGTTTCCACCGCTGCAGTGAGTGTTAGCTAAATGTTAGCCCAACCACAAAGTCTACAGGACTACACTCTGATGGCCTCAAGGTGCTTTAACAGCAGCTCTCGTCACCAGACCTGCTACTTTTAAAGCTAAAGTCAGGCTACAACTGCCAGGTCAACTGCTGTGGGCTTTGCTCCACTTATAAAACAGGTGAATTTGAAGTATTTTTTTAAAAATTGACCACATGGCGTAAAGGCTGATTCACATCAGCCCATCCCCTCTTGCTCCCAAAGTGGTTTTTTCTCTCTCTGATGTGGGGGGGGGGGGGCTTCGATCTTTTCCCACTGGAACAATGCAAACAGGCCTTTTCTCACGTCATTAGTTGTGATATGTTCTTGTAAAGGTCATGAGGGTGTCTGTAGGTGGTGTTTTGCTGAGGTTGGCAGTTGGGCCATGATGTTCAGGACTGGGGCAGAATGCCCTGTATTCTTTCCCCTCTCCTGATGGTTCTCCGAATGTTTAAATTAAAAGAAAATCTTACATATATGAGATTATACTGAATCATCCTATAAGCTATTGCTTGGTCATTTTTATTATTATTTCTCATATTTGGCAGAGTTGGGACCAGAGGAAGGAAGGAAAGAAGGGGAGGTCTGTTGGCTGAAATGTGAATTGCACTGCATTCAGTATGAACGGTGAACTCCTGAATCAATTGGCAGCCCCTGCGTGAGCACTGAATGCAATTCCAAATATAATGCAGGCTGTGAATCAGAGTGCAGCAAAGCCGCATCACTCTGATTTAGCCCTCCAATGTAGTTGCCCCCTAGGTCAGGCCTGCCCTTTCAGGCCGGGTAGAATCGAGCCCCCCTCCCCCAAGGAACAGAGATCTAGTCTCACAAGACTTAACAGTCATCTGGGATTGTCCCACAGGTCTACACAACCATTTGCACTCACTACAGCCAGCCATCCTCATCCATTTTATTTGTTTCTGTCTTATAAAAGCTAAAGACTGTGGGGCTTTAGGAGAAATCTTTGTTTCACATTTTTTTAAAATCTCTCTAACCTTAACTCTCAGTTTTCTACAAGGGTTCTGCCCTTTCAAAAGCTAAAGAAACATTTCTAGCTATATGCAAAACATCCTGTCACTAGCTCTCCTGTGTGTAAATCCAAGCCTGCAGGATTGCAGCAAGCAAGAAATCTAGCAAAGAAATAGTTGGTTGGGATGCCCAGCAATACTACTAGAAAAATCAATCAATGGGAGAAATCATTCCCTAGTCAAAGCTCTACAAATGCAATTTAGAAAAGTAAATTGTAAAATAAAGTGGCCCCATCACTGAGAAGTGTCAGTATCATTGCTGGTAGTCAAGCTACATGAGAAAGTCAGCTCCACATATAGTGCTCCCTGTCGCTGGCTGTTGCTAGCCAGAGGTTGGACGTTCAAACCCCCAAGGTCCCTCCTTGACAGAGGCTGGACTCAAAAATCCAGAAGGTCCTTTCCAGCTCTGCAGTTCCAAGATGACAACGATGACAATGGAAGTTATATCTGTGGGTAGGTACCCTGTAGATGGAGGGAGAATTGCACCATCAGCTTCTAAATGCAACCTCTGTCAAGGTTGGGCTCCATAGATTGTATGAAGAAACAGAGAGCACTGCTTGATCCACAGAGTTAATATGAGAGGAAGTGTTTCATTAGCTATGAAGTCCTCGGGCCCAACATGGATGCATCTCCGATTCTGCACTTTGTAAGTGGAGCTAATTGTTCAAAGCATTTTTATCAAAGCCAGATGACCTCATTAAGAAATTGGGCTGGTGTGCGTGTACAATTTTAAAAGTTCACAAGTTGTTGTGGTTGTTGTTGTTACTATTATTATTATTATCATAACAAGGGCTTTATAAATAACCATAAGCAATTTATAAATAATGATAAGCAATAAAAGCTTTTGAGTTACTGGATGAACATCGCACGGATTTTTGTCTCTTTACCCTCCCTTAGAAAACATAGACCCAGTCATCCTACACATGCCAGAGGATCAAAGATGATCACATCCTTTCCAAGAACAGTGAAACTTTAGTTAACAACACACACAGGCCTTTTAGAAATTACAGCCATAAGGTCATGCAGCTGACAAAATAGTATATGAATTAGGATATTATTTGGGATGTTAATTGTAGATATTTCCCTGAATATTTTATTTGGTGAGAGGAAGGGATGAGGTGCTGACATTGCCCCATTCAGGACACCCACCATATTTTAATAAGAATGCACAGCCTTCTATTCAGACCACTGTTTGTTGATACTTTAAAGAATTACACACACAATGTAGAGGGAGTGATGCTGAATAAGAGCCAGTCCTCAGTACAGTCAGTCAATTATTTTCATCACAGTAATTGTTTGGTTGATGGAACTTTCTACAACAGGATATGATGATGGCCACTGGCTTAGGTGTCTTTATAAGCAGGTCAATGGCTACTAGAATAATAAACATTTTGTTTATTTATTTATTTTATTTATAGGCTGCCTTTCTCCTGATAAGCACCCATAAGGGAACCCAAGATCATAGGAACTGAACAGTTGGAAAAGATTTCAAGGTCACCTGGTCCAATCTCCTGAAAATGTAGGAAATCCACAAGTAAAACATCCTGACAAATGGCCATTCAGCCTCTGCTTAAGCATCTCCAATGAAGGAGTTTGTACCACCTTCCAAGGCAGGCCGTTCTATTGTTAAACAGCTCCTTCTGTCAGAATGTTCTTCCTGATAGTTTGGTGTCAAAAGGAACCTCCGCATTTAGAACCACTGAATACCAGTTTGGAGGGCAAAAAACCAGGGGAGACTCTTGCCTTCATGACCTTCATGATAGTGATTCCTAGAGTCACCTGTTTAGCCACTGTGGAAGCAGGATGTTCACCTGCTCTAACAGACCCCAGCCATCTGAAAGCCAGCAGAAAAGGGAAGCTGGTGGAGAGTTCCAGAAAAGTGCTTTTCTTATGTATCATCTAAAGAAGGTTAACGCAACCTGGTTGCCACCACATGCCTTGACCTTCAATTCTCTGGCTGAGTCTGGCTGTGATTGGTGAAAGTCACAGGCAAAACATCTGGAATGTTATCTATCCAATTTCATCTGGGTATCGATTTGTCACTTTTGCTGTTCTATAGAGTTGCTGTTCCAAAAATGCCTTACTAAAATACTTTGAATCCAGGATGTCCTAACTGTGAATGGAATAATTCTTCTGTCAGTGATTTTCATTAATTTAATCTCTATCCTATAGCCCTTTCCACATACCACCTCCCATCACAGCGTAGAGCTGTTTTTCATGGACAGGAGATAAGAAGACTTAGTAAAAATCCCTCAGAAGTGTTCCATGAGCAGAGTTCCAGGGACAAGAAT
This sequence comes from Pogona vitticeps, assembly GCF_051106095.1. Taxonomy (NCBI): domain Eukaryota; kingdom Metazoa; phylum Chordata; class Lepidosauria; order Squamata; family Agamidae; genus Pogona; species Pogona vitticeps. Next base: position 172,790,745 of record NC_135783.1, on the reverse strand, counting down.
TCTGGACTCACTGCATAAAAAAGACAGCACATACATGTTTTTAATCAAATAGTGTAATATAAATCCTGGCAAGAGTGGTGACAGAATGGAGGCCTTCAGCCGATGAATCCTTCATTCATTTCTTAATGACATTTCAAAAGCAACCAGATCAACCTGGCTTCCTGGCTCCGGACAACAGCATAGCTAAATGTACCAACTGCTACAGTTACTGTTAGCATATGTTTGTTTGTTTGGATCTCTCTCTTGTTCAGACCCATGGGCTTTCAAGGTCCTGCCTATCAGATGGTTTTGTCCTCCTATAGAGAATAGAGGGATACTACAGCCTGCTTTTCACAGATGAGCTGCTACTTCCCATCTGTGGTGGCAGATCTCACTTGTAGTGTTTCTGCAGATATACTGTACTAGGAATGGCAGCAGCTCCCTAGATGACTGCTGGCCAGTGATGAGAAGCCTAAACAACACCTCACACACAGTGGAATTCTTGGAAGGCCCTGGTGGTGACCACTTATATAGTTAAATACACCCAGGATAAAGACGTACAGACAACAGAATTTCACTTCGGCTTCTTTCAGGCACCCTCACCCACCCCTTGTGCTTGTCTTTTTAAAAAAAATTAGGGAGAGGGGAAGACAAATTGCTGCTATCCTCCCCCTCACTTTCAGGAGAGTTCACTTCCTGCTTTAGTTGTCACACTGCCTGTCATCAGAGTGAGAGGATCCATCTCTCAGTCTCCCTCCTGCTTTGTCAGCTCTTTCCTGGGGTTCTGCAGTCAGACAGTTTAACTAGCAAGATCTCCACCATCCACAACTGGCTAAAAGAGGAGATGTGTCCCACCCTTTGGTAAGTGACATAAGTGCTGAATTGTTGGATCAGCTTATCTTTGGCATGCCTGATGGACTACAGCACTGGATTCCACACCAGAAGCATCAGAGTTGGTGCCATTTTGTTTTCCCCAGGAGGTACTGTTCTGAAGAGCATTCTGAATTTGGGGCAACGGAAAATGGTTGCTATCTCTCTCTCTCTCTCTTTATGTGCTGCCTTTGCCACTCATTCAGGCCATATAGTGGACAGTAAATGAAGTCTGAGAGACAACATAAACATATTTACAGAGTAGGCAGATCATTCCTCCATCATGTTGGAACAGAGAACCAGTATATACGGCAAGTGATCAGAATCAGGGACCCTACAGAAAATAAGCAGTGAGACTAGATGTTTTTCCTTTTTTGTATTTACTAGATCTATGCGCAGACTGGCACTCAGGCTTATTTCCCTCCCTCTTCCATGCTCTGCAGTCATTTGCTATTGCTTTTCTATTTCTCACTCCATAGACAGCCAGATCTGCACACAGGGAGACCAACTCTAGAGACTTCTGACATATTTTCTCCTGCACTATCCCTAAATAGTATGCTGGATAAGAAACACTAACTTTCCTTTTTTTTTTTTTTTTTGCTTTAATGTCAGTTTTAAAATTATCCTAATACATCAACCACATTTTTCCAGAAGTATCATGTTAAATGTCGCTTCACTTTAAAATGCAGTGACTGAAGAATCATGAAGATTGCCCAGCGTTAAAGCTATTCAACAATGGTAGGTGGTGGGCTCTCTTTTATTGAGCGTTTTCCAGCAAAGTCAAGAGGGCCATCTGCTAGATATGCTTTCCCTGTAGATATCTTGGTTCAGTGGAGGCTGGACTTGATGATCTTTGGGATACATTCCTGTTCTACAATTCTGTGTTTCTATGTTTCTCTGAGAGAGACTTATTCAAAATATGTAGAAAGCCATATGGAAAGCCACATATAAAGGTTACCATTCCATGTGACCACATTTTAAAACCTATACTACTAGGAAAAACATAATTTTTTAAAAAAATATTGTACAAATTGCCTTTTTGAAAGCACATCCAGAGACATGAATGCCATTTGACAAGGAGTTAGCCAGAGATAAATAATGATGTTCTCTTCGTGTCTAATTAGAGGGAAACCATTTTGAGTTCAATGAGACCTGTTCTTAAGGAAACATGCTGAAGCATCAGCAAAATGATTCACATAACCAAAGCTGGGGTGGGGCCATTTCAGAAAATGATTTCTCGTAGAATTACTGGGTCACAACCACCATGTCTGCCAAACTGCTGCCTTCCCCACCTCTAACCTGACAGTAAAACATGTAGGCAGCCTATGATCCTGGCAGGAGGATTGTCTCACCCCATAATAGCAGGATGAGGCACTTCCCCAGGTCAGACTGCGTAACCATTACTGGCAAAATTAGATGTGACACCAGGAAGTCCAAGGCGGTCAGCTTTTCTTCTCTGTGCTGCTTTCTGCCCCATGTGGGGAAACATACAAATATAGGCGAAGTTTGATATAAATTTGGTGCACTGTGGTGAATGTAAAATCCACAGTTTTTAAGATTCCAAGATAAACGAGAAACCTGTTACATGTGCCATTGATTGTTCCATTTGTTTTGTGAGCTAACACTCGTGTCATTTTGCTCACATTGGATCTTTTACCACTTAGTAATACCATTCGTGGCCTTTGCTACCTCAGGTATCTGTTTTAACGTGTTTCATCTGGCATATTTCTTTTTCATGTTTGCATTTCTATAGCAGAGTCCACTTTCTTTCCATCTGTATAGTATTGTCCCATTTTTTATTTATTCTGTAATTCAGTATTTCTGCTGTCCTAGGTATCCAATATACCCTAAGTTACTCTGTGTAAACTACAATATAAAATGCGACAAACACAAGAGTGAAAAGTGAAAACAAAAGCAAAAGCGTGCTGCTTATATACCACCCCATAGCGCTTCAAGCACTCTCTGGGCGGTTTACAATTTCATTATACAGGCTACACATTGCCCCTCCCCAGCAAGCTGGGTACTCATTTTACCGACCTCGGAAGGATAGAAGGCTGAGTCAACCTTGAGCCGGCTACCTGGGATTTGAACCCCAGGTCGTGAGCACAGTTTTAGCTACAGTACAGCAGTTTAACCACTGCACCACGAGGCTCATCACCTTTGCAAACTGCAGTTGGCATCACATTCATCTTGAAGAGTGCCCTGTGGGCTGGGTCAGATTCAATCAAATTCCCTTCTGGGAGAGCAGTCAGGATGATGATACCTTATAGTCACCCTTTCTAGAATCATCATCCATAGTGGGGACTAACAACAATGTCTAAGGAGATGCATGGTAAAAATAATCAGTGAAATATATAACAATTGAAAATACATTCCACAATCATCTGGGGAATTGTCAGTGTGATCTCAGTTTTACCCCTAAGGCAGCCAGTGGCTATGACTCCAACGGTAGCTGGAATTCCCCCAGCAACTGTGATTGTGTGAACTGCTGGGGATACTCTACTGTGTTGTCACTAGAATGGGCAAATCCAGAAGAATTTGTGGTTGCATAAGTGTTGGGAGGAATGATTCAATGAAGCACTTATCTTCATCTGACACAAAATGCTTTGCACCTTTGATGGTCTTTTAGAATTGTGCACATCCTGTTCTAACAGTACTGTGTAAACCTCTCTTATAACAGCTGCCACACAAGTAAAGTCAACAGAGAACCTTATATAGTTGCTGTAATGCAAAATCTGCTCTGTGTAATCTGCTGTATGGTTATGTGATACAAGAATATCCCATTCATCTTATAGCATAGCATAACACATTGTCACTGGGATTCAATCTTCCCAAGTGGTACAAGATCTGTTCAGTTTAGAAGCCTTCAGTGCATGTTTGAGCTAGTCAATGTTTCACTTGTGACCAGGAATGAATGGGAAATGCATATGTGTGGTTGTGTACTCCCACTTCTGAATGATGAGAAGTTCCAAGACAGTTCCAGACAAGTTGTTTTCCTTTGAGAGACATCAGGAGATCAACAACTCGAAAGAAAGAAAGAAAGAAAGAAAGAAAGAAAGAAAGAAAGAAAGAAAGAAAGAAAGAAAGAAAGAAAGAAAGAAAAGACAACAAACCCCAGTATGTTCACTGCAGCTTATTCCCTGGTTCACTGTAGCTAGGATTGGAGCTTTAGGATGACCTTGAAATATTTACTCTATTTATTTGTGGAAAGAAACAAGCACCCCTGAAGTAGGTGCTACTGTCCACAAAGCAACTTGTTCAGCCTTTTTCGTCCACCTCTATCTTGATGCTACAGCCTAGTTCTAACTAACCATTACTATTTAGTTAGAAGAGAACTTTCTTAAAAGGTGAAATATCTGAATCTTAGCAATTTTCTTGCCCCAGCTTCTTTCAAATTAGTTTGCTTTTGCTCATCAGAAAGTGAACTTTATTTTATTATAAGTTTGATTTCTTAGGCAAGCAGGGAGTAGTGGCTGGTGTGCTGAGGGGGGGGCATCACACCCACACACCCCACACACCAATCCGCAAGCACACAACTTTGAAGAAATGGCCTCTTTGGAGACCAAACATTTTATTGGCTTCTAAATAAAAAAGCTTCCATCACACTTACTTTGACCCTTGGTGTTTGTCTCTTGAGGATGAACTGCCAGCTGCCCTTCTGCTCTCTCCCCTCACAGGAGAAGCCACCTCCTTCAACTTCCAATGGATATTTCACAAAAAACACTTGAGAGATTCCTGGCTGTTAAACATTCTCCTATCATAACTGATGAAACATCCAGGGACATTAATCAGCCATCCACTAAATAAAGGGAGTTTGTTGGGAGTAACATATTGTACCAAATTAGCAATAAATAGTTGACCTCAGATTGAGGTATATTTATCATGCAGATTAAATAATCTGGATCAAGTATTTTCTCCTGTGGCAAACCTCTCATATATCTCTGATTTTTGCTTTCCTGGCTTTATTTTACATCTGACTCAGAGGCTCAAGGGTCGGTGCGGTCTCCATTGGGTGTGCCTGTTTTCTCCATTGTGCTGAAGACTGACAGTTCCATTTTTTAAGATAGGAAATTCCTATTTAATGCAACTGCTGAAAAGAGTAATGGGCATAAAGGCAGAAAATGGTTTGGAAGGAATGACTGCTTGCTTAAAGTAAGGTCTTTTCCTGAAGGTTTTTAGAGATTCAGAATGGTGTTTAACTCAGTCCAATGAATACTGTCAGTTTTAGAGCTTCAAGAGGATTCAGTGTAGCCTGCCAAGGAGGTTAGCTAGCTAAAACCTGCCAAGGTTTTAGCTAGATCAGTTTCAGTGTCCTTCAACCTGCCCCATTCTTCTTTTGCACATAGAGATACATAGCTCTGTCTTTCAGTAGAATCAGAGCCCTGATGGCAGTACATAAAGTCCAGATTACAAGCAAAACCCAACTATCCTCCCCCGCCCCGTTTTGAAGCCGGGTGCACCTGCACACAAAGGGTTTTACTTATCACCAGGTGGTATCCCTCAAGGAACACCTTGCTGATGCTTGGCCTGATGGGCACCCACAGAATAGTTATAGTCGCCAACAGACAAGGCTGGTGACGGGATGGGAAATCCCTTTGTGTCTTTAGAATGAGGACTTCTCACTCCTCGGTATTTAATTTGTTTGGCCTAGCTGGCTCCCACAAGCTGCAAAACACCCGTGCACAACTGTCAGAAAACCCCACAGGTGGATAAAACAAAGGCTGAGTTTAGCCGTAAGGATTGTCTGCAGGGGATGGAATGCTGTCAGCCAAGGGAATCCAAGGAAGTCTTTTGGCCTTGAGAGCTTGCTCCACTTTCCATTTTCAGAGATATCGCCACTTTCAGTGTGTAGTCATTTTCTTCTGCTAGGGAAAACTTTTTCATTTTCGATTTCTTCGTCACATGATTTTCTCAACATCTGTGCCAATAATTCTCATGGCTACACTCAGCCTTTGGCTTCTCCACCTGTGGAAGTTTGTAGCACTTGTGGATGGGCACTTCGCAGCTTGGGGAAGCCAGCTAGGCCAAACCAATCAATGAAGGAAAGCACAGCCATCATTTTGCAGCAGCTGAGCAGGACTGTTAGGACATGACATTCCAGAGGTCACCATGGGCAAAATCCCCAAAATCATGGAGGTGTAATGGAAAATTATCCCGTGCCAGGTGTTATGCCCAGCAACAGGGAATTGTGCAAGTTGATTGAGCAAAGCTGCACAATTCCCATTCCTATTGACTCTCTTGCACAAGGCACTGGCAGAGGCACTTCATGGACAGCACTTCAACCGTGGCACTTTTGTAACTACAGCTGGTGCAATGTTGAGCTATGACAACCTAGCTAAGCTAGACGGGTTTGCCCAGTAAGTTGGAGACAACTCAACAGCACATAACAACAACAGCAAATTCATCTTGATTCTATGTGACCCACTGCTAGCAGTCTAAAATACAGACCAGCACTGGACACAGGATTCCCTCCCTCTGGATTGTGCTCCACAACATTCCCTAAGTGGTTTGATCTATGTTTTCTGTAAGTTCTGGGAGTTTCCAGTCACTTCCATTTATATTTTGCTGCAAAAATGGTAATAGGCAAAATAATCACAAAAGCTAGCTAGCATTAATTGCCCTGCCACAATTGTGTCTTCTTCAAGTTAATTTTTTTATTGCTTAGCCATCCAAACCTCAATATGTCTATACTAAAATGGTCAATGAGAAAGGAGAAGAATCTTTGGTGTTGAGCCAAATTGTTTGAAACCATTTTCTTTCCGAAGATGAAGGAAGGGTGTCACACACACCCAGCTCCTCTGTATGTTGTCCCTAACAAACAGATTTACCTTTGGGCATGACACTTTCTCTTGTCTCCACTTCCACTGCCACCAAAGGAAATCCTTCCCCAGTTACCAATTAGGACCACAGAATCAATCGTGTCAAATATAATTTTGTTTATTAATAGATTAACATTATTTAAGAATCAAGGAAATCATAGATGGAATTGTATTTGGTATTCATTAAACTTCATTTTACTTAGAAATATGCTGGTTACTTTGTATTTAGCTTCAATCACTTTATAACAGTTGCATTCAGTTCTCTTATACGTTTCTTTCCAAGTGTTTCTTTCCAAAACAATTCTTCAAACTACCTAACTCTTTCCCTAACTCCTGACTGTCCTATCTCATCACTAACCAAAGCCCCTAACTCCTGGCTAACTGAAATCCTAACTCTAACTGAAACTCTAACTGTCCTCCATTCTCTTCTTATATTCCCTGGTTCCGCCCTCCTGCGCAACCATTGGCTACTGAACCAGTATTCCATTGTGATGGACAGGTGTAGTTTCTGGCCTGTCCGTCACAAAGGGATACAGCAAATGAGTCTGCCCTGTTTTTTGTTCTGTAAAATCACTGAGCATGCTAAGTTTTTGAGCAAATGGAAACAGGGCTGCTTGCTTTGATGCTTGAACACATTCAAAGCAGATTTGTATATGTAGGGCCTTCAAGTCAGAAGTAGGTCCTACTTCAGTGGGATTTTCTCCTCAAGACACATAGGCAGAACCCCTTTCTTGACATTTTTGAATACTTATTGAAGCCCAAATTTCTGTAGAGATTGCTTTTGATCTTTGGAACCTCATGACTCTGGTGCTGCTGTGATTCTGTTGCTGTGTGCCATCAGGTCGTGTCCAGCTCATTGTGATTTTACCAGAATTTTTGAGGTTATGTGAGATAGTCAAGGAGTGGTTTACTCTCATTACATACAGCCTGCGAGTTTCCATGGCCAAGTGGGGGCTTGAACCTGGATCTTCCAACCCTAAGCTATCACTTTATCCACTATTCGTACCATACTCGCTTTCCTTGTGGTTCTCTTTCCTATTTATTTATTTATATATTTTTTATTAGTTGTGTTTACTTCCCTGCCCTTCTTCCAGTGAGCTCAAGGTTATGTTGCAGCTGCCAGCGGACCTGTGACACCCAATATATTTTGTACAAATAGTGTTGCCAGTTTATTGAAATTGAAAGAAGATCAAGTGAAAAGTAAAAACAAATTGGTAGGTATGTTTTCTGTGTCTCAACAATAGGCATATCATTGTCTCAAAATATTATTGTGAGAAGTGCAGCAAAGTGTATTGATATCTGAAAGATTCATGCTGGCTTGGCCATTCTTGTGTGATGGCTAAAATACAGTACATGACCTGAGAAGACAAATATATATTGCAATTTTTTTTGTCTTTACCAGGAAAGATATACAGCAAGAGTAGAAAAGGAAATATCATAGAACTGTTGGGAGGAAAGTGGCACTACTTCAGGGGGAGACTTCCAGGCTCCGTCCACAGAATGAAGACTATGCTGGCCAGTAACATTGACCATCTTCTGGTCAGAAATGCAGGCAGCACAGTAACCTCTGTCCTTCCTTCTGTATCAGCAACCCTTGAGATAACTTTTTTTGCTCCTTTGGCAATTGCACACTGCTATATTGTTACTACTAACTGCCTTCAGCATTTCACTTATGAAAATGAGGACATCCTATAGCACTCCTATTGTCATATTAAGGACTGGTGCCAGCACACCTCCCCCTCTGCCCTGCCCGCTCCCCCTCTGAGCATTTGCTGAAGGCTCTACTATACTGTCTCCATGCTGTATTCTGCATGCTCTCCAATAGCTTATTCTGCTCTGGCTTAAACAAACACCTTCATTTTTGTCCCATATGTTGTCAGCCCTGCCAAATGAGTTTCCACACCTTATAAAATAGCAAGGATTACACTACAACTTTGGTGTGTGTGTGTGTGTGTGTGTGTGTGTGTGTGTGTGTGTGTGTGTGTGTGTGTGTGTGTGTACATTTAACTTACTCTAATGTGTATGCTCAACAGTATGTTGCCATGTCAAAACCTTCTAGGCACTTCCTATAAGCAAAACTAGGGATAACATGGGGAGAACATTGATCTATGACTGCACAGCACTTCATATAAAGGTGTGTCACTGATGAACAGGATGAAGAAACCACTTGACTTCAACACGGACTTCGAAAGTCAGCCAAAGCAATAAATGACATAGATTACAAACCTGAAAGTTCTAATGGTTTCCTAGTTAAAAACTTCCTTTATGTGAAAAACTGTTAGAACATAGGTATCCAGTTCTTTATGGAATATTTTAAAATAATAATGTACTCTACAAGCATTCCTCAGATCATAGTTTCATGTTTTATATGCAGAAGATAAGATAGACAGATATAATTTCCATGTATGTTTACACACACACACACACACACACACACACACACACACACAGAGCTAACCTTTTTATTTTTATTTGCTTTTCACTTTTTACAGTCCTCTGCAACTTCAATATCTACTAAGTGTATTGATCAAAATTAAATAGCGCTATGAATTAAAATAAACAATTGTTTTTCATGTACGTTTAGATCTGTTCACCACCACCACCCCCGCCCCTTGAACATGCTGCTTCAACTAATCAAGAGTTGTGTGCATTTGAACAGACTGAAGCCAGAGTGGAAGTAGCAAGAGCCTTGACACTTTTAGTAACCATTCTTGTTCTGCACGATTTTACTTTTAATAAGAATCTGTGCTGCTACTAATTATACAGTGTGCCTGTGTCATATTAAGATTAACATTGTTTGCTCTGCTCCATATGTTAGTTGCATGAAGGAAAAAGGAGGGAGAAAAGGAAAGGAAGTTAAGCTTGAGTCCATTAGTTCTTGGCTGTTGCATGCAAACTTCAGATGCTGGAGGGATCTTCATTCCTCATAATTATGATTCTTTAGGGATCTGATCTGAAACGCCCAGTATCCCCACGCAACTCAATTGCCCAGGATAATATAATAAGTTCTTTTAGTTTCTCAAGGTGGTAAAAATCACTTAATCAGAGGATCGTTCCAGATTTCCTGTGTGTAAAAAATAATCTGGTTGTGTTGGAAAAGTGAATTATATGTTAAGTGTCAGAAAAGAGCATGTATAACCCCCCCGAGGTGAAAACATGAGGCAAGCAGCTAGTCTCTTAGCCTGCTGGCAGCTCAGTAGGATTTTATAGATAAGAACCTCTCTTACAACACAGTCCTAAACTTATTTCCTCAACATGTCCCACAGAATGCACTGGGGTGCACTTCCCACAAGGTCAATATAAAAGGAGCATATACTTCCCCAGTTAAAACAGCTTCACTTGGTTACCACTTCTGTTCTAGACACAGTTCAAATTGTTGCTCAGGGAGTATGGAACTGTTTTTTGGTTTGTGTGGAGGGTTCAAGTCTGACAGGCAAGTTGTTATGAATAGGTTTACATCTGTGTATTTAATAGGCTAAATAAATTATCTGTTTTGAGTGTTCTATTCAGTATTCTTAAACTGAGGATCACCATCAAATATACAGATAAATGAAACTGATTAAAGCAGAACATTAATATATCAAGAAAAGGAGAACTATATAAGACCTTATTAAGGGAATGCATAGATGGCTGTCAAGCTGGAATGGGTAAAATGCAGCCCTCCAAACACTGACAGCAAATTCACAAAGTAACACCATGCAAGGGAAAATCCCAGAAGCAGACTCTTCTTTTTAGCAGTTCACCACAAAACAGTGCTCAGGGCTGTTTTTCAGCAAGTATGAATGGACACAAAAGGGGATCCTGTAGACCATCCTGACTGCTGCCATTGGTGTTGTCAATATTCAGGCAGCCCTTTGCTATGTAAAGCTTAGCATTATTTTTCTTGCTGGAAACCGAGGCACAATATTTTGCACCAATATTGGGCCGTTTCCTGTCTTGGGTACACAAGCACAATATCTGAAATTCATAAACAGGAGATTTTTTTAAGAATTGAATTTCCTGGCTTCTTAAAATGAAAGTTTAAGTATATCTGGGTGCCAAAATATTTTGAAGGGCTGCTTTGGACTTAATGAAATGGTGAAGCAAACATGTGGGTGAGTGCAACACATACAATGGAGAACCATACACAGTCAAACTAATGTTGCCATGTCTGCTCCACAAAATACAGACTAGAAAGCTATATTCCAATATTTAAACCCTTTCCTTGGAGTAGACAATCTAAGAAAGAACCTCTATGAAACATGTTGTGTGCATTTTTCCCAAAATATGTCCCCTTGCCTTTCAAAATTACACAACTGCTCTGTCCTTTTGCAATGCAGAAATACTCTGAATATGTGTTATAAAATTGTATTCTAGTGCCCTGGAGATATATGGTAAAATGTCACTTTCTGAAGAACTGTCTACAATTTTTTTTTAAAAAAAGTAAGCCTGCTTTTTTGACTCTTCAAAGAAAAGATACCTTTTGACTGCGACCTTTTAATACCCTGCAAACATCTCCCTTCCCAGCCCACAAAGATGCAACAATGCACCTACTTTAGAATTCTCTTGCTGGTAAGGCACACATGCTCCGTCTTGTAGGAAAGTGGCTGTTTCCCCCCTTTTGAAAGGCCTTTTTAGAGGATTAATATTTCAGCCCCTGCATCCGGGTTCCTTCTAAATAAAAAAGTGGTGAGGACAACCATTCTTTTCCAAGATTAGCAAGAAAGATCTTTTCAGTTTATTTATTATTAAATCTGGGAGTATTTATTGTTTCTTGCTTCTGCAGCGTTGAGTGTGCAAAACAATTTTACTTTTTATAAAATGTATAACTTGAAACCTGTTTGCCTAAAATACCCCAAATTTGGCATACAACAGTAACAGACTGTCTGCTGCAATCACTCCAAATTTGTTGGTGACCTGAATCCAGTTTAAAAGTTATAATTTCTTTTTGTTTCAGCAGACCCATTGTGGAAAATGCTTCGTAGAATGTTGACTTGCTCTGCTGGTGCAATAACCACTGAATTCTTGTGCAGTAAAAATAAAACTAATTTAATTATGTTTTAAATATTCATTACATGTTTTTAATTTTTTATTAATTTTTTTATTTAAAAACAATGTGAAAAGATTACACTGTGTGTTCTTTTAATATGCTTTTATATTATACTGTAACCTGCTCTGAGTACCAGTTTTTTGGCAGAAAGGCAGAATAAAAATAAATCAATCAAATAAATAATAAATTGATTAATATGCCATTTTATGTCTGCAAAGTTATGTCCTTTACACCTCACAACACTCCTGGCTGTTGTCACGTGGAGCATGATCTAAAATCTTAACCTCCCATTCTTAGCCTAAATGGATGACATTTACAAAATATTGATCTTTATCTACTCAGATTTGTTAGTATTGGACTGAGGAAGTCGAAGTAGATTATTTTGCAGTGGGAACAGAGACTGCTTTGGGAAAGAGTCTTGTTTATAAAATAAGTATTGCTACATAGAACAGAAGAAAATATAAGCTTTTAGTGTTTGATAATGCAGAGATAAAGACTGTGCACACCTGTTCCTTAATTTCAGTGGAACATCACTTCCTATTATCCAAAAGAATCCAAGGCAGATCTGTCAGATACATTGAAAAAAGGGAAAAAAAGCTGAATTGGGTGGGATGGGTGGGCAGGAGATCTGGAGTGTTCATCAGAGTCATGGCAACTGGGAACTTCCAGATAACCTCACTTGGATGACTGAGAATCTGTACAGATTCACCAGAGGTTGTGTACCTCTACAGTGGAGACTGGGATATTCTTTATACCAGGGGGAGGAAATTACTGAATATCCATTATGGGAATAAAATCAGAAGAAAATGGAAAAGCAACAATATAATTTTATAAATATGCCCAAGGCGGGGACCATCTTTTTCTTTTCTTTCTTTTTTATTTATTTCTTTTTTTTTTGACTGATTGCAGCATTGGATTCCATCAAGATAACTCAATGACTCAGAAGGCAGAGCCTTTTAAAGTTCTTGAGCAATGTTTTGTTATTATGTTATTAGGTCATGGGACAGGACTTCTTAGAAAAATCATTGACTAATATAATGTATCTGTTAAACGAAAACATTTCCCACTTTTGTCCAGTTCTTTTCTCCTTTTATCTCATGCTTTTTCAAACTGTGAACCTGTGACCACAGGAAGGGACTGCACTTTTTATTTTAGTACATCACCCACCTTCATTGGTTGCTCTACTTTACTTAAAAAAATTGTGGGAGAGCAATGCAAGGATGAAGAATAGGTAAAAATGAGAGGCATGTGAGTGTCAGACATAAATGGTATTTTTGATAGTTAGATGACATACATGATTTTGAAGTCTGAAAATATCTGAGTGGGTGACTTGTATTGCTATTTTTACTGAAAAAGAATAAAAATCATGGCATGCTAAGCCGAAACTATTTTGTAAACATATCAGCGGCTGCTACCAACTCATCTTTGAAACTTGCACAGTAGACTACATTTTACAATTTTCTAAAGGCACTGCTGTCAACATACATGGTAGCTAGAGATTGGGCAAAATCCTGTTGTGCAATGACATGGGGGCAACTCAATGTTAAGCTTGCAGCAGCTGCGATAATGCCAAGATGGAAGTGTTACCCAGGATGCACTTCCATTAATGCACTGCACAATTGAGTGCACGAGGGATGCACGACTACAGGGATGCAAGGTACAGTTGTACCTTGTTGCCAAGTGTAATTGACCAGAATTTGAAAAATAGACATTATTACTCATTGAAAGTGTTTCAGACAAAGGTTGAAGGGACAAAATGAAGAATTTACTTCAATCTCTTTTGTTTTGCTAAATACGTACTTAATGTTTACTACATTGTGCCATAAGTAATTAAAATGGTTGAATTTGAAGAAATAAGACTTCTTATATTATACAATTTCCTGTATTTCAGGGTCTATGTGTGTTGACACAGCGGTCTTAAGGCACCTCAAATATGAGCAAATATGCCATAGGCTTTCATAGGCTACCTTCACATCTGATGAAATGTATTCTAGTTCACAAAAGATACCACTAGATGCCTTGACCTGGTGCATCTAGCAGAATGGCCTAATACAACATGGTGTCCTCCAGAGCTTTTTAATTACAATTTGCATCCACTCTACTTACCAACTCGGGAATCATAGGAAATATGGTTGCTACCATGTGGAGGACACAAGTTGGTAAAGGCTGATGCAGAGAAGATTGAATTTTTTTTAACGTGCAGTATAAACTCAGACTTGTGCAATTTCTGCAATACTTACACATACATAAACAGTTTGTGCACTCAGCCTGGACAGATGACAACCAGTCAGAAAATAGTAAAAATCTCTTGTAAAATTCCTCTGAAGCACACGGCTTTTCACCATAAGGTGATAGTATGTGACGTTGTAATATATGTTTTGTTAATGTTTGTAACGAAAATAAATTTTAAGAGTTTTCTTTAAAAAATCTGTTTATAGAGAGTACACTAATCGTTTCTGAACACTTTTGATAGAATTACATGACCTGATTTATTAATCAGTGTTTAAAATATGTTAATGGTATGAACTAGGCTGTTGGATTTATAGAAGTTGCGCTTAAAAATAAGGAAAATGTAACACAGTGGCAAAAATACTTCTTAAAAATATAAAATGTAGATTCTTCCCACAGTGTTTCCCAAGTAGTTCCTCTACTTAAAAGAAATAGAGATTGTGAAGGATTCACAGAAAACAAAAATCTTGTTCATTGTATATTAAAATAATTAAAAGCCTTAAAATATTTTTCTGCTGAAAAAGAAGCAGAGACTAACATTTGCTTGTCCAAGCTCTGTCTAGTTCATGAAGGAAGACTGCTGTTTCATTAAAAAAATCATCATCCTCTATAATTATGAAAGTTTAAACTTAGTCTACACAGGGAAAAAAATCCATAAACCAGTTGTTTGTGCTAATTTGTCAAAGACATGGTGTTATTGACTTAGTTTTATTCCCTTAATTTGTCAAGGGATACTCATGTTAATGCCATCCAAAGTTACCAGAAAGAAATGTGAATCTGTCACATATGGTTAAACAGTTGCTCAGCATGTTCCTGGATATGTTGGCTTAAGACTGAGTTCTGTGGGACTTGTCTCCTGGCCAGTATCTACAGGACAAAGTGCTCCTGAGTTTAATGGAACAGAGTAAGGCAAGTGCTTGACATTTTCATTTCAGCCAATTGCACCTAGATAGTCTTAGGAAGAAGACAGGAGGGCATGGCGTGCTCTGGTCCATGGGGGTCATGAAGAGTCGGACACGACTAAACGACTAAACAACAAAGTCTTAGGAAAGGGCTCTACCTTCCTCTGCCAGCTTGCAGTCTCTCTCTCTCTCTTTCTTTTTTTCAAAATTTCCTATAATTCTGGAGTATTATTGACCTATCTGCATAGCAATGAAAAGCAGAAAAGAAAACGGGATAAAAGGTGTGGATGGCAGATTGCTGAAAAAAGAATGTTTGCTAAATTCAGATGCTTGACACGGACTGTTCTGCAATTAGATGCATTAACTTAAGAACTGTCTGAAGAAGAGTTAGGACAGAACTCATTTAATGAAAAGTCACAGTAATGCGGATCTTTTAGATGTGTTAGTCTGTTGTAGCATATCGGGGAAAAAGGAAGAGATAAATAAAAAGTAAAGAAGACAAAAATGTTGTGGCAACTGAAAGACTAATTGCTATATTTTAATGTGAGCTTTTGTGGACAAGTCCACTTCCTCAGACATACAAGTTATTTTAAAGGCATGACATTTTGTAGGGGAATACTTGATAAGCGAAGACATTTGCAGTACTCAGACACTGGCTATTATAAAGCTCAGCAATGTTTTTCCCCCCGTTTCTCATAATTCTGGTCTAAAACCACCTCTGATTCTTCAGTTCAAGGAAATAAACCAAAGTTGTCATTTATCTATGACATTGTGCTAAAAAGGCGAAACCTATTGAGAAGCAAACGTAACAACAATTCTTTTGCAAAGAAACCATTACTACGCTAATCAATTGGTTAACTCATTCTTTTCCAAGGGACCGACTGGAAAGAAAAATTATTTTTAAACAAGTTTTGAAACACTGCATGGTGTGCTCACTTTACTTGCTTGATGTCTGCCAGCAACAAAGACCCAGTAGCCCAGCTTTGAACAATGAGTGCAAAATGCGCAATGTCCGCATGCAACTGGTATGGCTGAGGCTCACCACACGAACAAAAAACTCATAGTAGGAGAATGAGCTATGGAGAGTCTGACAGCACTATTAAACTAGAGATGTAATATTTATTTATTTATTTATTTTGTTAGGAAATGGTGCCAAGTAAAAACCACTTGGAAGTAAAACAATGGTTGAAGTCCTGTTTCTGGACGTTGCGGAGTGTAGGGACATTTTTTTAAAAAAATAAATAAACATTTTCTCTCACATCATGAAGCCCTTACAGGGACTGAGTAATCCTGGTCAGTGTTAAGAACTTGTGAGATTCAAGGCATGGGAGGAGGAAGTCTTTAATTATTGAAAATCACCACTGTAGGGATTAATTAGTGAGTTCTTCCCCACCCTTCCCTCAGCCCCCAGGTGTTCCTAACCATGAAATGGATTACTCAGAACCCATAGGAGACTCAGAATGGGAGGGGGAAATGTTTCATTTTCAACAAAGAGCTTTTGCTGGTGATTTCATCAGTTTTACATTATGGAACTTGTATGGAGAGGACTTCAGCCACATGTCTCAGTATTATGTATACTTCCATAGGCTCATAAAATTGTAGAGTTGACTCAATGGCCAAAGCAAGAAATCCTCAGCTAAAGCATCCCTGAGAAGTGACCACCTATTCTCGGTTTAAAAACTGTCAGTGAAGGACAGTCCTCCTCTATCTAAGGCAGTCCGTTCTACAGTTGAACAGCTCTTAGTGTCAATAATGTCTTCCTCATGTTTTAGGCAACATCTCTTTTCTTGTGTTTCTAATCTATTACTTTGGCTCATACTCTCTGGAACTACAGAAAACAAGATCCGTCTTCACCTATTTGAAATGAAGGTAATCTCTCTTTCTCCTCCAGATCAAGTATACTCAGCTCCCTCAACTTTTCCTCACTGAGTTTGGTTTCTACCCTGGTCACTCTTTTCCTAAATTCCTTAGACACTTATCAATGTCCTGCATTTAGTATATGAAAACGAACAGAGGAACAATTAGCTTAACTGGAACAGTGTAATAATTATATAATTTAATGAGATTATATTTTATTAAACAATTCTGCATTTAAAGTTTGACTCCTAGGAATGTGTGGCTTTCTGCTACTGGAAAGTAAATTATCATTTTCATTTCTTTCTTTGTTGAATCTGCATTCAAGTTTCTTATTTAATCTAGGCTTGGGTGGAGCAAATTTAAAGATTTAATATAATTTAAAAGTAACACCTACAAACAGCCTCAATGAATAGATGATGTGTACCTGTGTAACATTAACAAATATTACAAACTTCTAAGCAGTTTGACAATTGGCTGTTAAACACAACGTCCTCTTTCTCCTCTTAGACTTCCAAATTCTTGACCCAAAGGGAAATCCTTACATTGCTTCTGAAATACAACAAAATTGCTGGAAGAAGGTAGTTGTATAGACCTAAAGGATTCCTCTTTCTATGCGCTAGTTTAGAGATGGCATCGTTAGATAATACTTTACATTGTCACTGTCTGTTTTCATACCTTTGAGTCATTTTATGACTCAACAACATAAATTATGTTTGAGGGTTACATAACAATAAAAAGTTCTCCGCAGTTGCTTCAACGAAAACCTACACCCCAACCAAATTCATGGGCCATTGATCATGACAGTAGCTAAGAAACAAGACTGGCAGCAGAGAAAAGCCCAAAGTAAGACCCAAGTAGATCTCTTTAGATTTCACATTCTCTTATTTCATGGGAACCTACTTTAAGCAGAGATGCAATATAAGTCTATCCACATCTGAAGTGTTACCTTTGTCCACTTCATTAGTGGAATGGTTATCTCTGATTTTGTTTAAAGTTACATGGAACACAATGCTAGAATTATCAATCTCTGCTAATTTAATCTTCGTCTGTGTGAGGCTTTCTGCAGCTTTATCATGATGGAAGAAAATGTGCACTAACAATGTGATCCCTTAAATGATTGAACATCTAAATGGTAACAACATTTAAGGGAACAAAAGACGGTGATTTTTAGGAAAAACAAAACAAAACAATGAGTCCCTCCCAGCATTGGTTAGGATTCAGGAAGGTACTCAATGACTGAAGACTGGCTACAGGATATACAAAGGAGTTGTGAAAAGTCCACTCTGGTAAGAATAATGCTTAGCTCTATATTTAGGCACTATGCAACACTTACAAGAAGTCCCATACCATTCTTTCATTTTATTCACAAACTATTTCATAATTCACTTCGGTTGTCTTTACACATGGGAAAATCTTCCTAGTTTTATGAACTAAAAACATTTTTAAAACTCAGACGATAAAATGCACATGGTGCCCTTGATTGTTTCTAGCTTTTTAAAAAAACGCACACTCTTAAATAATATTATAAAGGAGTTTCTCTAGCTCTTAACTAGTTGAAGTTCATGGGGCTTCCTCAGAACAGAACACTGTGGATTACAGCCCAAGAATTGTTCAGTAATGGGAGGCATGATGCATTTATTGTTTTTCTTGCGGAATAATAAAAGCACAATCTAAACTTTGAGCAAAGTATGTGTCTGGGACATTTTACATCTGTTTTCAGAAAAGACAGCCCAGGATTCCCACAAAGTTGATATTTTCTCCCCCACCCCCACCCCACAGTAAAGCCCGCAACGTCAGAAACACACTGGATTTTGTTTGAAAAGCCATTGTTTTATAAAATTCTTTGTAGCTGATATTGAAGCAAAGCTAAGCAAAAAACAAGACAAAAATTACAAAGACAATTTCTCCCTTATTACTATATAATAAACAAATGATTGTATATTTGGAAGTAGATTAATTCTTTCAGTTTATCTAATTTTCCAACCACTTGTTTCTTTAAATAGCAAGACATGTTTACAAATGTTAACAAATATTTTGGAAGAACACACAGATACAAATAAAGCACGACTTTCAAACCTTTCAGGAAAGGTTTGTCGTTTACTTGTTTACTTCCCCCCCAACAACAAAATCCTGTGCATCTCTATTATAATGCTTTCTGCTAGAGTGCTTCACCTCCTTCTTGGTCTTTACCTGTAAATCTTAAAAAGCTACTATATCTAGATCTGAATACTTGTTTTATTAGTGTTGGAGGCTAAAAAACAAACAGAAAAGGTGATGTGTGTGTGTTTTTGTGTGTGTAGGCAATCACAATCTTTCTTCTCACATTTACTGCATTGTACATATTTTGAAATGTGCACTAGTTGAAATGTACACGTGCATTTATACTTTTATTTTTTTCCATTATAAGCAGTTTATGTGGTGTTTGTATTTCTGTGGTGCTCATAACATATAAAATCTTGAATATAATGCCATGTATTTGGCGGAGGCAGAGAACTATAATGTTTTGATCTCCCTCTGAATTAATACAAGGTAACAGTTGTTTTCAGGAAAACTTGAATTCCTTTTTAAATGTCATTTTGAAAGAATAATGAAAGTTTAAAAAATAAAAACAAAAACTTGTCCAATAAGGAAAACACAAAAACAAAACCCAGAAAACTAAGCAAAACATGGGTCTGAATATAAGCCAACAATTTAGAGTAAGACTCAAAACTTCAAGAAAATCTTCAAGAAAATTATATTAACTTTTGATCAAAGGATACAGACCAAACCAGAAACTTACAATAAACCTGGGTCTACTCTTACCTTTCATATACAATGTGTGAAGGAGGATAGTCCCAGCAAAACAAATACTGAAACATCTGTTTGACCTACAAAGTCTCAATATGGCCAGAATGGAGTTAGCTGTTTAAAGAAGGGCTGCCCCCTCACACTTGCCCCAAAAGGACAACACTGTAAAACGCTGAGTGCCTGCTTTCTCCATCTATTCCCAAATGCTTAAAAAGCACACCACCCTTTTATTTTGGGAGAGAGATTTCAGACCTAAGTTGCCAGAACAGCTTCTCTCATCTCATCTTCCTTTTAAAATTCTTTGTAATCTACGCAGACGTGCCAGTTTCAGAATCAGGACTGTTCTGTTTGCCATTCATTCCTTTTGTGGGGTGAATCTTTTCAATGAGTGCCGCACGGCCATTCTCTGGGCTGAGACTTCTATACCTTGTAGAGGCAAACAAAACAGTTCTCCCGCAAAAGATGCAGCATGTTCTGATGAGGCATGGACCTGAATCCTAGAAGCATTACTGAAAAAATTCATGACTGAAAAGATTTTCCTTTGCTTTGATCTGTGATCCTATTTGGATTAGACACAAACGACAGCTAAGAAAACAATCAACATTTTTGTTTTGATCCTTGCTTCAGAATAAGATTACAAACATAAAAAGTTGACCTGCATTATCGCAGGGGAGAAGTGGTTCATTATGAATTAAGCCATGCAGCATCTTCTATCCCCCTCCCCCACATTTTATAGAGAGAGATAATTTAGGCATAGCAAACAGCAAAGGTTACCAGATAAGCCCACTGCGGAGATGAGAGTTTGACATCCCATCTTTCCCCGATCTCAATGCCTCCTGTCTTTTGCCCTTTCTCTCCTTCTCCTGCCAGCCACCACCCTTCACCCTCCATTTGTGAAGCCTAGTGTGCAGAGCTGCAAACATACTGAGCTATGTCCAAAAGGATACGAACAAGCTACCTACCACTTTGGCATTTGCGTCGATTTTATCCCGATGCTGCTGGCTAGTGCGAGGCAGACATTGACCAAGCTCCTTCCATCCTCCACACCGAAAATGCGTAACTGAGCCGCTCGTGTGCCACATAACTGCAGCTGGTCATCTTATTGTCCATCTCGTCACTCTGCAGCACCTGATAGAGGAAGTCTATATACCTGGCAGCCAGCTTTAGAGTCTGGATTTTACTGAGCTTATCAGAAGGCAGCGTTGGGATGATTTTCCTCAAGGCAGCAAAAGCTTCATTGAGGGACTGAGTCCTCTGTCTTTCTCGGACATTGGCAAGGATCCGTTGGCTTTGGAGTTCCTCATATGACTGAACACCTGGGCTGGTCTTCTTTCCCCTCTTGCCTGGGTTAGGGCTCCCATCTTCACTAGACTTCTTGCTATATCTTCTCTTCCTCCCATACCTCTTTGGCTGCCTCTCCAGCTCCTCTTCGCTTGTCCCCAAGCTGTCCACAGGAGAAACAGGAGAACTGGAACTTTCTTCCATTCTTTCTGCAAGGAGGGGAGGGAAGGAAAAGAAGGCTCCCCCCCTCCTTCAGTGGTGGGTGTCTGTGTGGATGTTTTTAAAGTGTGCTTTAAATTCCTGAGACACAGCCCTTGGAAAAATAGGAAGGGTTTTGCTGAGCAAACGTTTTCTAGGTCTCTTGAAGGGATCCTATTTCAAGGACCAGGCTGTGCAAAAAATTGAGGTCTTGGAGAGAGGAAGTTATTCTAACTTTTTTGGAAACTTTAGCTGAGCTCAGTTGCTAAATAGTTGTCAGAAATGAGGGAGATGGGAGGCTGCTTTCTGATTGGACCGGCAAGCCAGTGGGAGGAAAGCAGTTCGCTCAGCTAAACTTTTATAGTTTTATGTTACAGTTAACAAAATTCTGGATGTGTACTTACTATAAGGCACCACTATAACTTTAACCCCAATGAAATACATATATATGTGGCAGTGTCGAGCCCTTGAAAACAAACACATCAGCGAGGATTTGTTCACTAGCGAATATTCTGCAAGCTTGCTAAAGTTTCCTAGCAACAAAGGAAAATTTCAGATGGATGCTCCAAATCATAGTAGATGTTTAAGCATGAGGCTTAATTTGGGGTGGGGTAGGGCATTGGAAACTTCTGGAGAATGGGTCTTTCTAGCTACTACCGCCAGCTACACAGTAAAGTGTGTAGAATAATAACAAAGATATCAGATTGTTCTCAGATTTCCCCCCTCTTTTATGGAAGGCAATTCATCCCTCTTTTACAGCTGTTTTCATTCAATTGTGGTTTGATATGCATGGTCAATTATGCTTAATTCAATAACATTTTAATATGGATTTTCATCATACCTTATATATAAGCTAGGTAGATATATAGATTTCAGAAAAAGGGATTTTTGCTGAGTATCAACAGCTCCTGCCGAAGGTCTCAGTTTCTCTTCTGGTAAAACCGCCTTTCTAGAATCCTGGAGAACTGCAGGCAGTTATTGCAGGGAACACTGAACTAAATAGATGAAAAATCTTATTTTGAGCATGACACCGTCTTACACTGCATAGGCTTACTTCAGACACATGACTGTCTGTGGAGTAAAACACAACAAAGCAAAAGCCCACTTTCAGGTAAAAGCTACCTATCTGGCCTTTGCCCTAGTCCACAAACCAGTTGTATTTGGACTTAGGAGACTCTAGTCCTGCATCTTACATGCCAGACAACACACGGATGGCCAAACTGTCACCAAGGTGTAGATCACATGTCTGCATAATACTTCCTGGCATGTCTATCATTCTTTAGAGTGCTCATAGCATTTCACAAAACATTCCTAAAACCTGAGGTACCTTTTAATCCCCTTCATGGATTGCTGCCTTGTCGTGGCGAAGGGGCTTGAATAATTCAGAGAAGCTATGGGCTATGCTGTGCAGGGACACCCAAGATGGACAGGTCATAGTGGAGAGTTCTGACTAAACGCAATCCACCTGGAGCAGGACCTGGCGATGCCACTCCAGTATCTTTGCCAAGAACGCCCCATGATCAGAAAAAAAAAGCTAAAAGATATGACGCTGGAAGATGGGCCCTTCAGGTCAAAAGGCGTCCAACATGCTACTGAGGAAGAGCGGAGGACAAGTACAAGTAGCTCCAGAGCTAATGAAGTGGTTGGGCCAAAGGTGAAAGGACGCTCAGCTGTGGACGTGCCTGGAAGTGAAAGGAAAGGTATAATCTAAAGCAAATCCCTTATGAATACACAGTGGAAGTAAAGAACAGATTTAAGGAACTCGATTTGGTGGACAGAGTGCCTGAAGAACTTTGGATAGAGGCTCGTAACATTGTACAGGAGGCAGCAACAAAAACCATCCCAAAGAAAAGGAAATGCAAGGAAGCAAAGTGGCTGTCCAACGAGGCCTTACAAATAGCAGAGAAAATAAGGGAAACAAAATGCAAGGGAGATAGGGAAAGTTGCAGAAAATTGAATGCAGACTTCCAAAGAATAGCAAGGAGAGACAAGAGGGCCTTCTTAAATGAACAATGCAAAGAAATAGAGGAAAATAACAGAAAAGGAAAAACCAGAGATCTGTTCAGGAAAATTGGAGATATTAGAGGAACGTTTTGTGCAAAGATGGACATGATAAAGGAGAAAAAGGGGAGGGACCTAACAGACGCAGAAGAGGTGGCAGGAATACACAGAGGAATTATATCAGAAAGATTTGGATATCCCAGACAACGCAGATAATGTGGTTGCTGACCTTGAGCCAGACATCCTGGAGAGTGAAGTCAAATGGGCCTTAGAAAGCCTGGCTAACAACATGGCCAGTGGAGGTGATGGCATTCCAGTGGAACTATTTAAAATCTTAAAAGATGACGCTGTTAAGGTGCTACATTCAATATGCCAGCAAGTTTGGAAAACTCAACAGTGGCCAGAGGACTGGAAAAGATCAGTCTGCATCTCAATCCCGAAGAAGGGCAGTGCCAAAGAATGCTCCAACTACTTACTGTACAATTCCACTCATTTCACACGCTAGCAAGGTTATGCTCCAAATCCTCCAAAGTACGCTTCAGCAGTATGTGGACCGAGAACTCCCACAAGTACAAGCTGGAATCCGAAGGGGCAGAGGAACTAGAGACCAAATTGCTAACATGTGCTGGATTATGGAGAAAGCTAAAGGTAAAGGTTCCCCTTGACAATTTTTGTCCAGTCGTGTTCGACTCTAGGGGGCGGTGCTCATCCCTGTTTCCAAGCCAGCGTTTTGTCCGAAGACAATCTTCCGTGGTCACATGGCCAGTGCGACTTAGACACGGAACGCTGTTACCTTCCCACCGAGGTGGTCCCTATTTGTCTACTTGCATTTGCATGCTTTTGAACTGCTAGGTTGGCGGGAGTGGAGAAAGCCAGAGAGTTCCAAAAAAAGTCTACTTCTGCTTCATTGACTACGCAAAAGCCTTTGACTGTGTGGACCACAACAAACTATGGCAAGTCCTTAAAGAAATGGGAGTGCCTGACCACCTTGTCTATCTCCTGAGAAACCTATATGTGGGATGGGAAGCAACAGTTAGAACTGGATATGGAACAACTGATTGGTTCAAAATTGGGAAAGGAGTACGACAAGGCTGTATATTGTCCCCCTGCTTATTCAACTTATATGCAGAATACATCATGCGGAAGGCCGGACTGGAGGATTCCCAAGCCGGAATTAAGATTGCTGGAAGAAATATCAACAACCTCCGATATGCAGATGATACCACTCTGATGGCAGAAAGTGAGGAGGAATTAAGGAAGCTTGCAATGAGGGTGAAAGAGGAGAGTGCAAAAAATGGCCTGAAACTCAACATAAAACAAACCAAGATCATGGCCACTGGTCCCATCACCTCCTGACAAATAGAAGGGGAAGATATGGAGGAAGTAACAGATTTTACTTTCTTGGGCTCCATGATCACTGCAGATGGTGACAGCAGCCACGAAATTAAAAGACGCCTGCTTCTTGGGAGGAAAGCAATGACAAACCTTGACAGCATCTTAAAAAGCAGAGACACCACCTTGCCAACAAAAGTCAGAATAGTCAAAGCTATGGTTTTCCCTGTAGTTATGTATGGAAGTGAGAGCTGGACCATAAAGAAAGCTGACCACTGAAGAACTGATGCCTTTGAATTGTGGTGCTGGAGGAGACTCTTGAGAGTCCCATGGACTGCAAGGAGAACAAACCTATCAATTCTGAAGGAAATCAAACCTGAGTGCTCACTGGAAGCTGAGGCTCCATTACTTTGGCCATCTCATGAGAAGAGAAAACATCCTGGAAAAGACCCTGATGTTGAGAAAGTGTGAAGGCAAGAGAAGTGGATGACAGAGGACAAGATGGTTGGACAATATCATTGAAGCAACCAACATGAAATTGACAGATCTCCGGGAGGCAGTGGAAGACAGGAGGGCCTGGTGTGCTCTGGTCCATGGGGTCACGAAGGGTCGGACACGACTAAATGACTAAACAACAACAACCTTTTAAGGCTGTTGTTATGTGCTGTCAAGTTGCCTCTAATGAATGAATGAATGGCCTCCACAAGATCCTTTCACTAACAGCCCTGCTCAAGTCCTGCAAACTCAAGGTTTCCCTGGCTTCCTCTTGAGTCTACCTCTTTTCCCACTGCCCTCCACTTTTATGAGCATTTTGTCTTCTCATGGTATGTCCATATTATGCTAACCTCAATTTGGTCATTTTAGCCTCCTAACCTTTCAAGGTGTGGTAGTTATCAACACACAGTATTAGCAATATGTGTGGTGCTGAGGCTGCGAGTGAGCAGCTTGCCTAAGATTACCTGTGAAGTGCATAGCATAAAAAACAGGGATTGCAACTTCCCGGTTCTTAGTTTGTGGCTCTGGATGATTCTGAGCAGGGAGTAGCAACATTTGCTACCTCTTTTGTTCTTAAGCTTTTTTTCCCCATGGTAATAGAAAAGATGAAGGAGGCAATGAGAAAACAGGGAAACAGATTTCATCTAGATCTCTCATAAAAGTTTGTGTTTGAACCAGGACGACTGAGCAATAAAGGTGTCCCCTGCAACCTCCCACAGCCATCATGCGAAAGCAGTATATGGAGTCCAAAGGAAGCTCTATAGAAAAACATGGCATCTGGTGCTGCACAGCAGTCAGACAGTGCTCTCCCACCCCTCCATTTAGGAAATGGCCAAGAGAGACTGGAGACTGAGAATAAGTTTTGCTCTCCAGTTAAGCCACTAGAGAGCAAAAGGCCAGTTAATAGGGACTCTATGGATCTTTGAGGGTCAAGAAGAGGAAATTCTTTACAGTGCAGAGACCTAAAATAGCAGCTCCAATGAATGTGACCTGTCTGTTGCAGATGGAGGGCTAGCTTGTAACTGCAGCTCTTTCTAGTCACATCATGTCCTACTTTAACCAGTCCTGTTCAAAGTCTGACAGGGAAAAGTCTTGAAGATCTTGCTCAGTCTGGTTTGAAGAACCAGGGGATCAAGGACCTTACAGATGCCCATCAGCAATGACCACCTCGACTGCAGATTGGTCAACATGCACACTAGTCACCTACCTTGTTACAGACGCTGTGCTGAGCAGTATTGAATTTTTATTGAAATGAACAAATTCCTATATTCGAAACTATACATACATTAATGACCACATGGAAATCTGTCCACTTTGGTCCTCTTTTCTTTTCCTCCTTTTCAAGTAGCATAAGGGCCACCTAGTTCCTCTTCCTTTTTGGACAGGTGCAACTTCTTCTATAATCCAATTAGAAATGCTTAGGATGGAGAAAGTGGACCTTTGGTCCGTGGAACTAATCCAACTACAGGAAGGGGAATGAACTTCCTCCTGCTCATTTTGGTTGGCCTGCCAAAACCATTACCTGCTGTTCTCCATCAGCTTTATCTCAATTAAGAAAGATTGCTGAAGTCTCAACAAGTCCTACTACTTCTTGATCTAAGATTGGCAAGCTGGGAAATCGTCTCACTTACTAAGTGTGCTCCACTATAGGGGCAGAGATAAAAAAGAAAGTACTAAAATAAGGACACTACTATGAGGAAAGTACTAAAATAAGGGAAGCACTAAAATAAGGACACTCCTATTTTAGTTCTCACAAAATTGGCCTTTAATCCACAATAGTATTTATGTGTGCAACGATCTGAATGGAAAATGCAGGATGCATGAGAGCCGATTCATGTGGTAGAGTCCCATTGTCCTGCGGCGGCCAGGATACCACTCGGGAAAGCACCAACTCGCTCAAAATATTTACATCAGATATCTGCATCAAATTTCATAAGGTAGTTTCCACAGTAAAGATTAGACCCGATCAAAATGTCTTAAAGAGACTTTGTGTGTTACATAAACAAACAAATACCCTCCAAGGAAATTAATTCCCCAAGGTTTAACAGGGATGGAAAGGACCTGCTTCCAAAAGGATGCAAAAAGGGAGAGGGAGGGAGGGAGGGAGGGAGAGACTCAATGCCCAGCTTGGCGGATTCCATAATCATATATTGCTGTGGTGATCTCTGAACTTGTGACAAGCTCAACTCCTGGACACAGCAGAGATTCAAACGGTGTTGGGATTTATGGCTCAAAACCAAAGCCTTGAATTGGATCCAGGAACAAACTGGCAGCTAACATGGAAGTTTAATGTGGTTCTTGTATGTTCCCACTGTCCCATATCTATTAATATTCTGGCAGCAGCAATTTGTACTGGCCACAGTTCCTGGAGCCTGTTCTAGAGAAATCCTATGCGCAGCACAATTGTCCTGGTAGCAAAGCTACCAATTCATGAGTGCAGGGTTATTGCCTACCTCCTTTGCTAAGTTGGGTGGCCATATATACGTATGGATATTCAGATAAATTTAACATATTAAATGATGGATATCTCAGTGGTTGGATATCTGGTTGTGCAGCTAGAGGCCGGGTGTTTAGTTCCCCATTCTGTCTCCTTGATAGGGTCCTTTCCAGCTCTGCACTTCTAAGATGGTGATGATTCGGACTCCTCAGAATTAGCACAAACATTGACCAGTCTGCCATATCCAAGGCAGTGCTTATATATTTGTCTGTTTATAGACAGATGTCTACGTTGTAGATATCTAGTGACTCAAGCATATAGGCTGTGCCATCAAGGATCTCAGCAATGTCAGCTGCAACATCAGGAGTCTATTTACTCGCTCATCTTCCAGTGTGATTGCTGTTACTTTCGCCAGCAGAGATCCTCTGCTTCCTACATAGGAGAAGCAGGAAACTTTTTGTGCAAAAGCATGAATAGGCACAAATCTCACCCAAGGAATGGCAACACAGGCAACCTAGATTGGGAACACCTCAGTTTCTCAGGATACTGTCTTAGGGATCTCAGAGTGGCTGTTGAAGAAAAAAGAAGTCGCAAAAGGAAACTAGAGGGAGACAGCAGAAATTGTCTACATAAAAAACTTACAGTGCATTTTAAGAGGGTTAAGCCTTCTTAGCACACTGCATAGATGAATCACCCAGCTTTCTGAGATATCTCATGAATCTAAAACTAATGTCTACCTTGACAGGGCTGGATAGCTTAGTGGTTTAGCTAAGAGGCTGGCAGTTCAATTCCCCACTGTGCCTCCTGGGAGAAGAGCCAGCCTGCATGGCCTTGGGCAAGCTGCACTCCCTAGCATTCCTGTGAAAGCCACGTCCACTTGGCCTACAGCTGTTATCCTGGCCAGGGCCTGCTAATCATAAAATCAATGGCTTGATAGTCCCATATCTGTGTTAACAAACAGTTAAAATGCACCCTTGTCTGCCACCTTTGCCTACAGGAAACCATTCTGTCTCTCCATATTTTGTCCTAACAATAACTTATTCAGGTTACACGTCAGGACCATCAAGTGTTGAGGCAGACCCATTTTTTTTCAGAACAACCCATAGCTTCTCATGATCCACACAATCAAAGGTGGTTTGCTATAGTCTATAAAACAGAGACTAATCTGACATTTTTGGTGCACTCCAGTAGCAATGAATATTTGCAATATAATCTTGAATACCTCTTCCTTTTCAGACTCTAGATTGAACATGAAATGATTCTCACTTCATATCAGATAAAAGCCTTTGTTGCAGCACCTTGAGCATCACTTTGCTTGCATTAGAATACATATACAGGCCATGTATTTGCAATTCTATGTTTGAGGAAGTGGATTTGGATTCACAAACATTCACACTGAAAAAAATTAATATTTAAAGAGCTATAATATCACACACATATACCAACATTTCTTTTGCCAACATGCTGAAACAGACTAATATGGCTGCTTCCTTGGAAATGTCTGGAAAGTGTGATCGTCACTATTGTTTCAGAAAGAGTAACGAGAATAGGTTTCGTGCTATTCCCATTTTTAAAGTCAGATCGATCCAGACTGTAAAAGGAGATACCCAAGCTGGGTGCTTTCTTTGCAACATCGTACCCTTCCTCATTACATCATGAAATCCACAGAGGACTTCAAATCAGAAGGACACTGGCTGGAATTTTGGTGGCATATGTTTTCAACTCAAAATTGTACTAAAACTGTGATATTATTTTTCTGTGGTATTTCATTCCTGACAAATAATAAATATTTTAAATGGATTGTCAGGCATCGAAAATCAGAAAACATTTTTCACTGGTGGCCGATGAATAGATTCCACACACACAGACACACACACATATCCCACAAAGGACTTCAAGCTCCTATTTAAACTTTAAAGGGAAACATAGAGCAGGAGCAAATTATATATCTGACAAGGGTTAGTCATTTCTTTTCTTTTCTTTTTAAAAAGTTTTGAAATAGCTGCTTCAAAAAAATACCTGTGGGAGAGGATGACATGGTTTGGGATCCCTACTGTGAGTATGGGAAGAAAAGGAATCCAGCAGAAAGACATGAAAGGAAGCCACTGCAGCAAGAGAAAAAGAAAAGCTACCAGAAGACATGGTGGTCCTGCCATTGTCTTGGCAGGGTGGTCCATAGATGGCTGGGGATGCAGCACAACCAGGAAAGGGCAGAGGGCAGAGGGATGAGGAGCAGGACTGCTGCACCCCCTGCCAGGAAGAATTGAAACTCATTTGTTTATCCAGGGTCCAGTTACGAGTCTGAAATGGACTCTCCAGGAGTGGCTAGAAAGGCAGAACCTAGGGAAGAAATTGATGCATCGTAATAATAATCTCGTTTTGGAGACATAAGAAAGAAACTAGTGGCCAGACAGGAGTAGATGGACCAATTGGGTGATACCAAAGCAAGTCCACTGAGGATGTGCTGGACCACAGCTGTGATTGAAGATAAAGGTCTTGGTTGAAGATAAAGGTCCTGACAAACTCAAGCTGACCATCATAAGGATGGTCCTGCTGCCTATATAATCTAAGTAATATTGGAATTGGTTCCTTTTAGCATTATTGATCCATTGTTTTTTTAATCTTTATTTTAATAAATGAAAACATATTGTAAAGAAACAAAAGGAAAACAAACAGAACAACAAACAAACAAATAAAATACAATAATTATACACAAACAAAATTGAAACAAAGTGCTTCCCCACCCCCCCACCCCGGGACCAATGGAGAAATAGACCTTTTCCTTTATTTCAAGGATTCCCATTCCCCTTCCAAAATTGTAATGTTTCTTGCAATAGTGCTCTTCCCCTCCCTTTTATTAATGCATAATCATTATTGATTATAATCATTATCATGATCAGTCTGGAGGCAGGCGTTGTATCACGGCCTCTCCCAATTTGAAGAGACCCTTGTCCAGCAGGCCGAGGCAAAAAGGCAGTCACAAAAGGAGCAAAATCAGGGAGCTGGACAGGGGACAGATTGTATTTGTCTTCAGTGTGGAAGGGATTGTCACTCTCGAATTGGCCTTCTTAGCCACACTAGACACTGTTCCAAGTCCTCCATACAGAGCATATTACCATATTCTCTCGAGACGGAAGGATGCCTAAATCATTATTGATTCATTGTATGGCTATGTGAGTCAAGAAACATAAAATGCGATGTTCGATTTTCATTTTGGTTGAGTGCTAGTCTTTTGTTTTTGCACATGATATGGTCATTATACAGCTTATTTTCTTTTCCTAGTTATTTTATTTCTTCCCTTTCAAGAAAGGGAGACAGAGAGAATGTATTACCAGTTTGATTTATGTCAAATTGTTACTTGTAGCATTTTTCCCATCCCTTCCCTCTAAATATATCTTAAATATAAAATGCCAGAATTGGTAACGACTTCATGTATAAGCACCGTGGACATCTTCAGACTAGCTCTTGAGTGCTGGATTTGTGGCTGAGCGTGTGTACAACAGGAGAACAGATCTAGGATTCTGCCACCATCTCAGTCGTAAAGGCCCACAATGAATTTTGCACACAGGCTTCAGTCAAAAAGGAAAGCAAGTCTTGCAGCAGAAAGAGCAATGAAGCTGAATGGACCCGCCACAGTTCTGTGTGTCATGCTCAAAAGCAAAAGCTGCAGCTCTGAAAGGAAAGCCTCATGCTCACCAGTTGCATACGAGCTGTTCTAGCCGGATAAGCATTTCCCCCCCCCCCCGTCTCCTCCAGATGCCCCATCTGCACTCACTGGCTACCCAAAGTGTACACAGCAGCTGTCAAGATTGTGCTAGACCTTTTCCAGTGTGCCCTGCTGCTCTGGGAACTTCCTCCCTAGGGAGGCCCATCAGGGAGACTCTTCCCAGCTTTTCAAAGCTTCTTGGCTGTACTGTTTCTTTAACAGGGCTTCTTTTAACAAAGAGAGAATGATTTCAGGGAGGCAACTTATTTTTAGTCTAATAGATTCTATTGATTTAAAGTTGTTTCACTTCTTTATTATCTTTTAAGCTAATGGTTAACATGAGAATGGGATGGAGAGTCAAATCAGATGGATTAATTCAGATATGCAGTTTTAAAGGAACAAGTAAAGTTTTGAAGAAGTGGATAAGGGAGCTTCCTTTAACTATCAATTAATTTTGTACTTCTAATAGTGTGAAAGTTGGATTTCCTGCCTGTTTTAAAGAAAACTTTTATAAAGGAAAAACACAAAGTATTGCTACATGGAAATTTGCTGAAATACGTTAGAAACAAGAGTGCATGCATTGTATTTTCCTCTTTATAAAGAATTTTACAAACTTCAATGCAGCTTTTCTGCAGAAGCAATAAAGGCAAGCGGAGTTATTTTTGGCATGGAAGAAGCCCACGAGAGAGAGAGAGAGAGAGAGAGAGAGAGAGAGAGAGAGAGAGAGAGAGAGAGAGAGAGAGCAGTCTCCAAAATTCCATATGCCAACATCCCGTATATTTTTTTAAAAAAAAACATATAACCAGCGTATTGCAGTTTGATACAGAGACTATCATCAGTTCCACAGATACATGCAAGCTTTGGACATTTTTTCAAGTTCTTTATTAAAAATGCATTAATCTATTATGAATAACATATTCTAAGAAAGAAAGAAAGAAAGAAAGAAAGAAAGAAAGAAAGAAAGAAAGAAAGAAAGAAAGAAAGAAAGAAAGAAAGAAAGAAAGAAAGAAAGAAAGAAAAAGAAAGAAAGAAAGAAAGAAAGAAAGAAATTCCAATTTGGGGTGAAAGGAGAGAAGGAGGAGGCTGCTTATTTAATTATTTTCTCCACTGTGACAAACTTCAGAAAGGTGCTTTATACATTTTACAACCAGGGGCTTAAACTGCTCGTAAGTACTGTAGTTCTGTGATTACTTTTGTCTCTGCATCCTTGCTTATTGACAGGAAGACACGACAGACGGGAGTGTTGGAAATATAAACTCCTGGTGTTGATTTCTGTGTTACAAACATCCACTCAGAGTTCTCATGAGCATGGCATGACCTTACAACATAGTGCAGCCGGACTGCCTGAGCCGTTAATATGTTTTCATAAAGAAAGAAATGACTGGAAAAGGTCATCATGTGGTGAACTACAGCGGGAAGGGGTTGCACCCCTTCTCCAAATGTCCAATGCCTGCCTCTGGGAGAGAACGTGAGGGGATGACTTTGGGCAAGAGCAAAAGCACAAAGGAGGTGGTGGTTGTACAGAAGAATGGCCGATCCATTTTTGAAATTTCTCCTTGCCTGATGCTTGTGATCAGCTGGTGCACGGCTGGCGGAAGAATTAAATTAGAGCAGCTTGATCATATTACAGTTCCATTTAGTGCCTGTGCCAGAAAAGGAAAAGGCACCCCTGTGTGGGTCCAAACCAAAACTCCTTGATCTCTGTGGAATATGTTGCTGTTTAATAGTTCTAGTCTTTCCCAAGTTCTTCCCTTGATTTTATTTTATATGGATTTATTTTTAATTGTTGCTATACCATGACAGCAAAGCTAGTAAATGTGTGTGTGTGGTAAAGATAATTATGTAGGTTCAAAGTTTGTGCAGCCAATCCAAGTGTAGCATTCCTGTAAATCATATAAAATAGATGTTTTGAACCCTCTTGGTGGTACAAATAAGATTTAATCAAGTACAGAAATAGAAACATGTTTGTTCGTTTGTAGTTCCACATCTGTCAGCCAATGAGTACAGCGGTTTTCTGCATGGCGGCCATGCATATTGTTAGCAAGTGTTTCGTATTATTATTTTCCATCCTGCTGACCACATTTGTACACTTGAAGGTTTAGAGAAAGAAGCAACAGCAAGAAGCCACTTCGCCGAGTGGATAGAATTGGTTCCCTGTGCATGCCAGACTCATTTATTGGTGGTATAAGGAAACAGATCAAGCTAAATCAACTAGAGCTTAAATGCTAAGGCATAGGCACCTACTCTAAACTGACTCTGACCTCTGGTGCATCTAGCCCCATACTGTCAAATCTAACTGGCAGCAGCTCTTCAGGAGCTCTGGCAGACTTTTTTTTTCCCCTGGCTCTACTAGGAGATCTCTGATATCTGCTGGATATCTCAAGTGTTTAGGCATCTGGCTATGGAGTCAGGGGTTGGGAGTATGATTCCCCCACTCTGCCTCCTCGACAGGGGCTGGACTCGATGATCTAGAGGGTCCTTAGAACTCTGCAGTTCTAAGATGGTTGCTGTTGTTGTTGTTTCACAGAGCTCTCCCAGACCAAATACTAGGCAGGCCAGACCCTGTTTAATTTCTACAGTCAGACAGGACTGGATATAACAAGAAGTCCTGATAAAAAGGGGGGGAAGAGGGATTAGACAACCAAGCCTGAAGTCCACGGCTCAGTCAGTGATAATGTGACTTAGATTCGCAGATAATAAGTCTAATGAAACACCTACTTTGGCCCATGTCTGCACATGCATATGTGTGACTGTGTGTGTGTGTTTCTACAGGAAAGAGATGGGATGCTGGCCTTGGCCAACACAGCTTTTAGTGATTCTAAAGTTTTACATTTTCTTTGGTTAAACAAATCCAGCTTTTATATGTTATGGTCTGTTATTTAACATTCCAAATCCTATGAAAACATGTATGAAAGCTTGGCCTGTTTCTGTTGGTATTTACGATGAATTATTGTGATTGCTCATGGCTAAAACAATAAAAAATAATTGAACTGAGAAATAAGCAGTCTTGCATTTTTTGATAGAGAGGCATTATCCCAGTCATGAATCTAGGCACAGCCATGCATTTACTATCCTTCAAAATAATATAGCCATTTTCAAAAGACTTCCATAGGTTTAAACACGCCTTTCACAAGATTCATGAAAGGTTTCAGAGTCTATATAAGGTAACCATGCACTATTGCAATTGGAATAGACTTGTATCATTTGGGAATCAACAATTAGCATTGGTGGGCTGAAAGGGAATCTATTTTATGAATTCAGATCAAGGCTGCAGTTGGCTGGTACTACTGAGTGGACACAGTTATAGGGATTAGGCTGTGATGTTATGATTAAATTTTAATAAATTTAGTTGTCAATGATGCATTAAATACAATGGGATGTTGGTTAATGAACATATTTTTGTGCTTGGAATTTTATTTATGCTTTATGAAGTGCTATGGGGTGGGTTTAAATTAAAGATAGATGGTTTCAATTAAAAAAAACAACTGAATAGAGAACTTTGAAATAGAAATCCAAAAATATGGGAGGGAGATTGGAATCCCCGTGAAAAAAAAAAAATAACAAGAAAACATTTTCAAAGCAGAGTTCCTTGAATTTTAATTTTAACTGAGTACTGTATTTTGGGGTTCCTTTCTTTCTTTTGCATGAAGCATGTGTTGATTTGTATCACGAAACAAACCATAAAATTTCAGAAAACCTTTCAATATGACATGTATAATTAGAGGCTTTCTATGTTCAAACTTCAAAGTGCTGGGGAATTGCAGCTGTTAAGAGCCACATCTTAAATGTACAGATTATTTGGCCAACAAGGATATAATATAGCATATTTTAGACTGCGATTAGTTAAAGCATCATCCTTGAGAGCCGGATGTGTTTTGTAATATTGTAAGGTTCATAAGCAGGGCTACACAGATGAGAAGAAGCTGGAGAAAAATTTGATTTCTAGAGCCTGCAGAATCTTATGATGCAAACATAAGCGTAGGATTTTTTTTAAATAACTGGCCTGAAGTGTTCAAAGCCACTCCCTAAATTCCAAACTCCTTAATGCTAAAACCATGTCCATAAATTACATCTTTCTCTTGTTAATTATTAAATGATAAGAAAAAAAAATATTCTGATAAAATACCAGTGATGATGAATGCTTAAATTATTGAAAGCTCAGTGGTTTAGGTATCTGGCTGTGGAGCTAGAAGTTGAGAGTTAGGTTCCCCGTTCCTGGGAGAAGAGCCAGCCTTAAGCAAGCTACACAGTGCCCCCCGGAAGGGAATAGTCAACCACTTCTGAATACTCTCTACCCAGAAAACCCTGGAAAGGGTCACCTTAAGTCAGAATTGACTTGATGGCACACAATTATTATTATTATTATTATTATTATTATTATTATTATTATTATTATTATTATTATTATTATTATTATTATTATTATTATTATTATTATTATTATTATTATTATTATTATTATTATTATTATTATTATTATTATCATCATCATCATCATCATCATCATCATCATCATCATCATCATCATCATCATCATTATTATTATTATTATTATTATTATTATTATTATTATTATTATTATTATTATTATTATTATAGAAATGATAGTAAAGAAAATATTTTTTTCCTGGATAACTGTAGTAGATCCATATGAGCCATTCTGGAGGTTGTCTAGTGGACCTGTTGTGACTTGTTGACTCAGTGCAGCAGGGATCCGCACTTTTTGGATATGTCTCCAAAACTTGAGATGGCTCTCAGGTCATGACAGCTGAGATGCAGTCAGCTTCCATTGGCAGCTTGCCTTACCAAAGTCCCTAGATCTGGTTGTTCCACAGGTGTGCCAGGTACCAGCAGAGTAATTTGTCAGGCATACCTCTTCTCCCACTTTGAGTTCCAGAAGGGTACTGGTTGATTTGTCAGAATATTCTTTGTGTTTCATCTTCTGATTTCCTTTTTCCTGACTGAACTGTTGTGAGGCTGTAAGAAACTGAGATCACACGAAGCAGTCAGTTCCTACTTTCAGGTAGGTCCTTCGGAGAATGGAGGCTATTTCAGTAGTTCCAGTTGTGGGCATGGCTTGCATTTTATATAGGAAGGGCAAAATAACCTTGTACTGCTGCTCCTGTACCAGTGGAGGCTACTGACTCTGATTCCACAGAGGTAATGTATCAGATTTGGGTTCTACTAAGAACTTTAAAGCAGCTATCCACAGTGCTGAACTTTTTGATATATATAAATAAAATATGATAACCATTTTGTATACCTGTGGCACTGATCATGATATCTAAATCAACTTTTTGTCAGTGTATCTATCAAATGTATTAATGAATGGATGTACATGTGCCCACTTTTGAGGAGGTAGCAATACATTTGTGGTTGTTATATGCTGTCAAGATGGAATTCATTCATTCATTCAGCTTATATACTGCCTCATAGTACAACACACTCTGGGTGGTTTACAACAAACCATACAAACAAAGAATAAATACAAAACAATATACAAATATAAATCAATTGATCAATCAATCAATAAAACCACTGACTAGCTAACTTATAAATAAATGAATAAACAATTTAAAATGACATTGGGCATCACAAGCATGAAAACTAAGAAAAGGCAGCTTTGAACAGTTCTGTTTTTACTAACTTCTTAAAGATTGTGATGGCAAACCTCTGCTAGAAGTTTATCCCAGAGCTGTGGGATTATCATAATCATTATGATAATCATTTAGTGAAGGCCCTCATATTATTTTCTCAAAGTTTCCTCACAGGCTGTGGACTTCTTACTACACAGCTGTTTCTGTAAGTCAGTTAGGATGACTTACAGAAGGAACACCTAAAGCTTGCTTCAAAGGGTACACCATGGATACACAAAGACTACCTTCCAATGAGTACACAAAGACTATCCTAGGGGCTTTTCTCAGGCGCTTTGGCAATTAGAGCCAAGAATAAGGGAATGAGGTGGCATGTGGTGAGGGAGGCGGGCTTGGGTGATTTCCGATTTGGAAACTCCTATTCAGAATAAAAATCAACATCCAGTCCTGTCTTTCAAGTATGTTGGATTGTATGGGTTGCTAGACTTCAGTAAAGCCAGAGAACTAGAATTTATCAGAGGGAAAATGGAAACATGCTATCAGTAGGAATTTTGAGAGAGAACCTTCCTCAGCCCAGTCCCTTTTGCTCTTCCAATCCTACAAAAAAGAGTTCAAGATTGACCACTAGAGGGCAATGCTAAGCAAGTAGAATATATTCATTTATTGCCTTTAAAAACTGATTTGAGCATGGCCATTTCACAGAGGAAACAAATCCTCAAGATAAACTGCTTAATGGAATATCAGTTAATATCAAGCTCACTTAGAAAGACAGAAGGTTCCTAAGAACTCTGAACTGAACCTCCATGTCCAGATGTAGTCCAGCGCTAAATAACAGTTGCTGGGGGATTTTAAAAGAGGGAGAACTTCTGCTTTCATGTCGTATAAAAAGGCTTAGAAATATCTGGTGTGCAGCCACTGGGAGCCGAGTGTTGCACAGAGTCTTCAATCTTATCCTTAAGACTTCCCTTATGTTCCTACATCCTTCACTCCCAGATTCTGTCACCATAACAATTTCTGAAGCCCCTCCCATTTTGAATTTAATCACAACATGTCTTTGATGGGCTGATCCTATCCTATCTCTGAAAGTACAAAAGTGTCCATTGAACCTTATTATCACTGCATGAGTCATTTAATAAAGTAGCTTTTCTTACACCATGTTTTCCTACAGTCTTCTAATATAACGAGTCTCTAGTCATACATAATGCTTGGACTGACTTCACAATTCAGCCTATTCCCTATTGCCAAATCTGCTGCACTTTTCCAGGTTTCATGGACTAATTAATTCCTTCTTCCTGTAGTGTAACATCATGGCTGACATCTTTATCCCTTCCTGAGGACATTGTGACAAGAAAGTGACTCTCTGTGTTGCAAAACATTCCCTACAAAGTGATGCTGTATTTGGGTTTCAGATAAGATTTGGAAGAAATGTTTCATGCGCTTCCCTTTTTATTGCACGCATGCATGGGTTCAAATCCACTCTTGCCTGCGTTTACTATATTAGGTTCCCTTCCCCAGGCATCCAGTACAGATGATAACAGCAGCAGCAGCAGCTTCATTACTGTGGAAAACCCCAATTTTTAGAGTTTCCTGTTCCCCAAAGAGGTTGAATAAGCAGAAAGGCACCCGTCACATTTAGTGCAAGATACACCAGCTTTCACAATCTGCCTGAAGGGAGCGAGGGAGCTCACTTCCTCACTATAAGGGGAAAAGGAACCAAAGGCCTGCTTTCAGTAGCTGCAACTTTATTTATTGATTATGAAAATGTATGTACTGCCCTTCAGGTACCTAATGAGGTAGACTAACAGTTCAGTCAACATATAAAATAATTAATACATAAAAATAAGATTGAAACCAACAATTGAGTAAGAACAACATGAATAGCATCAAAAGAGTGAAAGAGAACCAGCAGATTACTTTTACTCCTGTAGGCTTTCCTTAGAAGGCCATCCTGCAGTGTGACCAGTGTCATCTCACTATCCTGTCTGAGGCAATCTTAATCTTCCAGGTATACCTAGGCACCATCTGCTCGATCACCTTGCACGTAAAGGGCATATTACCGATTGGATTTAAATTGTTAAGATCATCCATCGCTAACCAGGGGCATTTGATAATGCGTTGGATGATAGTTTCCTCTATGTGGGAGGGAAGAAACCCCTCCCTCATTGAGGAGTGAATAACATTCATTACCCAATCCACCTTAACCCCATTGGCAGCTTTTATAAGCCAGACTGGGCAAGGGTCAAGCACAGAGGTAGTAGGTCTACAGCCAGCCTGCACTCTGGATGCTTCCTCAGCTGTTACAGGGTCAAACTGAACCAAATTGACAGATGAGGGTTTAGCATCAGTCCCCAGCTGGTCAACTGAGCTGCTGGTGGAGTCGAGCTCATAACAGATGGCCTCAGTTTTAGATTTGAAGAAGCCTGTCAATTGGTCACTGGAAAAATCAAAGCAAGGCCACGGCTGTCCAGAACTGGTCAGGTTGTGAACCACCCAGAAGAGTTCCGCCTATCAAGATCACCAATAATCTGATGTTAAAAGCCTTTCTTGCCACGTTTAGAGCATTGGCACACCTATTGGTGATGTTCTTAACAGCAGCCAAATTTCTCACTAACTGGTCTCTCCTCCACCTCCTCTCTAGCCATCTCCTTCTGCGGCCCCTTGATATAACAAAGAGTCAGGTGAGCTCTGAGGTGGAGAGGCCATTTGGCGGTGGTCGTCTCAGCTTCCTGGGTCATCTCTGCATATCATTGGTCAATCTGGGCTTCAACAGGATCATCTACCCAGGTCAGCTGGATACCCTCCCAATACCTCCCCAAACCATTCAGGTTCTAAAATCCTGCAAGGGCAGACCAGTTTCACAGGTTGATTCTTTTGAGAAGTCATAGAAAAAAATTTAAAATTACATGAGCATCTCTTTTTAAGAGTCAGGACTCTTTTAAAAGTAAAAAAAGAACAATGTGAATATTTGAAATGCAGTCTAAGGCAAGACCTAGATATCTAAAAATATTAAAGTCATCAGGAATAAAAATACATGAAGTACAAAAAGCATTATTTAGCTCTAAGTATATGGAGACACACAGAAAAACACTTCTAAACAAATCTCACTCAGCATACGTGAAATCCATTGTTTACTCTCTGGATGCCTCTTACAACTGCTGCTTGCTCTCCGATTCCTCTGATGAGAAATAACAGATGTTTTTATAGTCTAATCTATATTTACCTATCCCGCTAAGAAGCAGCCACCCTCCTTGCTTTATCTGCTTGCTGTTGCTAATAAGCAGAAGGAAAAACAATGCTGGCATCACACAAATCTGTTGGTAAGCAAAACAAAATGCATACAACTAAAGGTTTTCAGTATTTATAATTTTCATGTCTTCCGTGTAAGGATTGTAAAACGAAATGGAACAGTCCATTGCCAAAAAGTGTTATTCTTTCAATGACTTGCTAGTGACAATTGTAATGAACAATATTTTCATGTTGCAAGTTTAAAAATACAATACTTTTAGGCAGTTTTAGGGCTGTTTCCTATACCCCCTATAATGCTTTTATTTTGAACCAGTTAAGGTTGGAAACCCTGACAGGATATATTCTTTCTGTTATTAAGATCCTATAGCAGTTGATGTCCAGTTCAGTGGATTTTAGCTGGGCCAACAAATCTGTTCTGAAAATATGCTTATTTTTTACTGCATTCTTGTGTGTACTGTGGCAAGAACAGGAACATTCAAACAGCTGGTGTTGAGCATCCCAATTCTTTGAAGAACATTATTTCTCTTACTTATAATGGGTATCCCTTAATCCCATTTTATCCAGGACAAGCGGGCTGTCAGATCTGCAGAAAGAGGAAAAGAATAAATTAAGAAAACAAAACCACAGTTGCTCTAATGTGCTCCTAAAAATGCTAGTTCCTGTCTCTTTTAAAGAAGCAGTTTAATTGTTCACACACTTCATGAATGAAAGCACAACAAATATATACTGGTCTCTCCTCCACCTGCTCTCTAGCCATCTCCTACTGCAGCCCCTTGGTATAACAAAGAGTCGGGTGAGCTATGAGGTGGAGAGGGCATTTGGGGGTCGTCGTGAGAGAAACAAAGCATTTTAATTTAGAAAGTGGAAGGATGCTAAATTGTTGTCTCACAACTAGTTTCTCCACCTGTTTCTTACCTTTGATGAAGCTAATAGGAAAATGATGAAAGGAATTAATTAACAGATGGTACCCTTTCTTTTTAGATAAGTGATTTGTCTCTTGCTGTTAGTGGCAGTTCAGCAGGGAAGATCTATTTCGATTTACATGGAAGCTGGGCATTTCTGTCTTGCTTCACTGTTTTTAAGGATCATCTGCTCCCCATGATTGCCATCTGTAAAGATCTTGGATACATAGCCTTGCTTCAGAGCACCCTAAAGCTAAAGGTCTAAAATAGCCTCAGGTCAGCCTGTTCCTCTCTCATCTCTAGTATCATCTAAGAGAGTTAAAAGGGTATTCCTGCTTTTTGTTTTTAACTGGTGGTCACTCTGCTGATACCAGATAGCTTTTTAAAGATCATGCCCATTATTTAATTTTTTTCAAAACATGGGTGGAATTTTGCATGCTTCTTACCAAGGTAACCTTGCCTCTACCCCTACTTTTTTTTACCCCCAGTAGAAGAACCTTTCAAACTTAAGTGCTACCATAAGCAGCATTTTAATCATTCAAACAGGCAATCAACGTTAGACTTTTACTTCCTGAGGGATGGAAACTAGCACCAAAATCCAGATTCGGAATTTGGATTTGGGATTCAGAATGACAGCCTGTTAAGATTTAGAATTTGGAATTTGAAAAATTCAAATTCTGGGATATACAGAATTCAGTATATGAATACCGTTATTGTCATTATTTCCCCCTTTAAAAAAAACACACAAGTGAGCAAAACATTTTAAAAGGATTTCCCTGTGTCCTCCAACACCTTCCCCCTGATTGTGCCAAACAAAAAGAGTGCATACTAACATCCAGTAGTGCCTCGATATTGGGAAATGACTGTATTTATCAGGGAAAATATGTCTGTCATACCAAATGTTTAAGCATTATTATGTTATGTTATATTTTATAGATGTTTATAAATAGTAAACGTTCATTTTATATTTTAAACCAAGACACAAGTGATTATTTAATATCATAATTGCTGGCACAAACACATGCAAAAGGGAGAACACCCAATTTTATACTTTACAACAGTGTTTTTTAAATCTAAAGCAGGGGTCTCAAACATATGGCCTGGGGGCCATTTGCAGCCCACCGGATGATAGTTTGTGGCCCCCGCCTTGCCTGCCCCCCCGAAGCACCCACACATCCTCTGCTGTCAAGAGTCAAAAAAAGCCTCGCCTCGCTCGCCGGCTGTCTCCCAAGACAGAGCCTCTTGCACCCTCCATCTGGAACTGCACCTGCCAGCCCGCCTGCCTGTCTGCCGGCTGGCAGGCTGCAGTTCCTGATGGTGGGTGCAAGAGGCGCTGTCTTGGGGGAGAGCCGGCGAGTGAGGTGCACTGCTGGCCCTTTTCCCCAAGTGCCTGAGCCAACGCCAAGCGATGCCTGAGAGCAAAGCTTGCTCCCGTCCCATCCTCGAAGAGTGCCTCCAAGCCGCCAACAGCAGCTGCCACTGCCTCTGCCTCTTCCAGGGAAGCGGCTCTCTGGCTCTCTTTCTCTCTCAGCACCCCCAGCACCAGCCCGGCCAGCGACCGCCTCAGCGCCCAGCAGTGCTTCCTCCTCCTCCTCCTCTTCGTCTTGCTTCAGCCGCCTCGGCTCTGGAGGATGCCTGGGCTTGCTTCGCAAAGTTTGCTCCTCTGTTGTGGTGGGGGTAGCTGCTGCTGTTGAGTGCGCCTTTTTTGAGGGGAGCCCTCAGAGGAAGGTTGCCAGACCTCCGTGTGTGTGTGTGTGTGTGTGTGTGTGTGTGTGTGTGTGTGTGTGTGCATGCGTGCATGACTCAGCGGGGGTCATGGCTGGCAATGAGGGCTCGCACACCCTCTCCTCCTTGGAGCCCCAGCCGGGCTAAGGAAACTTCCCCGGGCTCTTGCTCATTTGGCGGAAAATCTGATGCAGCCCACCCTCACCCAGACTCTGCCTCCAGTGGCCCAGGGATAAATTGAGTTTGAGACCCCTGATCTAAACATTTCCAGCTACTATACACAAATTCTGCTAAGTTATAGTTATATATTTTTATAACCAAAAGCCAACAGATAGTATTCCTGCAGCATTCCCCAAGTGCCTACATCTACCACACATTTCATACTTCCCCCAGACTCCACCCAAAAAAACAATAGAATCTGAGGGTGAGACTTAACATGCATTCTCTCACTGTGAAGTCAAACAGGGGCATTCAGTTATCTTCAGTACGTATGAGTGATCACATAAGCAGAGGAGGGGAAAAAAGCCTTCTAATTGTAGTTCTAACTGAAGTGCCTGCAAGTGGCGCATTTCAAAGAAACCCCATTAAGGCTTTCTTTCCTCAGTCACCATATCTTATTTTGCTGGTCAGCAGAGCTTGTGAAGCAACAAACAAACAAACAAACAAACAGAACTGTTCATCCAGGCAAAGATACTTGGGGGGGGAAAATAAAAGAGTATTGTGAGAGGAAAGTCTTTGTGGAGAGAGGTGAGTGTTGGTGCTGTTTGTGTGTGTGTGTGTGTGTGTGTGTGTGTGTGTGTGAACACATGTCCATGTACATGCACACAAGATCCTTATCCTCCCTAGAGATGTAATAGGCGAGGAGGAAGGTGCTTTGTCAAAACACCACTTTATGAATGTGCACGCAGGTGCTTGCTTGGTTTTTCCTTTCTGCAGTGGTTCAAAGTGGTCACACTCTTTGAATTGAAGTGAGAAGATTTGATTTTTTAAAAGTAGAAGGATCACAATTGGAGGGGAGGGGAAATACAGTTTGGGGCTGTGGGACTCAGGGCTCCTTTGCTTTCCCTGTTGTGTGGCCTGATCAGTAGGGGAAAATGTGAATGAGCCTGCCCCAAACCTGTAGTCTTTCCCACATGTTTCCCTTTGTAACAGACACTGATTCTGCTACAGTAGAACACAAATCCTTCCAACAAGAATCACACATGCACTCGTGCATGGACAAAAAAAATCTGTTAACTTAATGTATCTGTCTACATATAATAAAAATGTATCCTCCTGCCTGATATACAGTATACCCAAACGGGGCCTAAACCGAATATAATATTTCCCTGCTGATTTATAACATATGCATCTATTGATCCTAAATCTTGTTTCTAATTATATTCAGTAAACAATATACAAAGAGATGTAGAGAATGTAAATGCATGTTTAGAGTTCAGAAAAGAAGACAGAGATAACTGCTGCAGTGCAGTAAATGAGATTCTGAATGTTAGGATTATTACAGATATTCGGTACTATCAGATTTTTATTGGGATATATTCAAAACTATCAGAATACAACATAATTTGGTAAATTCTGTATATTTCCAATTCTGAATCCAAATCAAAGTTAGAATCTTTAGAAGAATTTTGTCATGATGATGATCATGATGTTTCTCTATATTGCCAGATGAGGCTGAGAAACAGCAGTGTGCCTAAGGTTGCTTTATAGACCATGGCAGAGACAAAATTTGAACTGGACATGTTTAAGTTTTAACCCAGGCCTTACCCTACCCTGGCTCATTGCATTAAGCAGCTGGTAAGGTGCCCTCAGTAAGATTTTCTAGTAGAAAGACAAACAGAAAATTCGAGGAGCTCAGAAAGAAGCTAAATGGTGTAGAAGAATAAATACAGATTCTTTGCAAACAGTGCAGGAATAAAGGAAAGTTCTAATATTCTCCTACTATATAGTTATGTAAACTGAAAAATAGTTTATTTTCTTTTCAAATGCATTTGCACTTCTTCTCTATTTCTGCTTAAGAACCAATCTAGCTGTTAAAATCCACATGGCCAATTCTAGCAAAGCT
Source organism: Pogona vitticeps (assembly GCF_051106095.1). NCBI lineage: Eukaryota > Metazoa > Chordata > Lepidosauria > Squamata > Agamidae > Pogona > Pogona vitticeps. The sequence continues at coordinate 172,746,291 of NC_135783.1, read as the reverse complement.
TATTTCCTGTTGCATCAAAGATGTGTGCTAGAGGGACAACATGCTGAAGTTGCTCATTCTTATCAGTTTCTATCAGTTATGTTTATGTCTGACAGATCTATAAAATGTACGGAAGTTAGAAAGAAGTGGGAATACAAAGTTATGCCTGATCATCTCATGCTAGGGTCTTGGCTATGTTAAGGTAACAAGTTTTAATGGTTTCCTATTATTGCTGATCCTGAGTCTTGTAGAGTTATATGGCTAGAAATCAGAGAAGAGAGGTCAGTGCCTTACTATGCAGTGCAAGAATATATTCTAATTCTTCAAACAGGGAACCCCTCTATTTACAAGTTCAGTAACTGCTATATTGGAAACAGTAAGGAAGATCCTCAATAAGCAAAATTAATTAAAACAAGCCAGATTTTCAAAGTCATCCTGGCAACTTTGAAGACAAAGGCTGAAATCCTATTGCTATAACGTGTTCTGTTTAAGGCTGATTATGGCAACAGCAGCAGCAATTTTTCAGAAATTAAACCATTCCAATTTTTGTTCAAAGCTCCCAAGGTTTCCTTATGATCCCTTTCATCACTGAGAACATACAGATGGCACAGGATGGGAGGTGGAAGTCTTTAATTACAGAAAAATGCCACCATTGGTAAATGAACCCTAGAAGTGGAGATTTTCAGTAAACCAGCCTCTCCTGGTTTGTGGCCTCCAAGTTAAAGCAACAAACAAAAGAAGCTGAAAATGTTTAATTTCTGAGAAATCATCACTGCTGATGACATCACCAGCCTGACGCCAAAGGCAACAATATTTCAGCCAAGGTATTTCTAGGGCATGTCTAAAAACACAAAGGCCTATTTAGGAATAATATATCTTTTACAGGGATCTTCTCAAAACTATTTGGGCTATTTTTTAGCATTACAATGGGATTTTAACATGCAGCACCATTGCTGAGCTTTCTCTGAAAAGATCTGAGCAATCTGCATAGGAGTGGTATTATTCTGCTACTCCCATTTGGTGTGGGGATTTTCTCCTCTGATTTCATTGCATTGCAACAAAAGCCAGATTTCCTATCAAATCTTTAAAAACAATTTTTTACAGACTTACCGCTTGTGTTCCAGATGGCATCCTGTTTACCTTTATATCCCTCTTTGATACATTTTTGCACATAGGATTTTGGGTCAGATCCTGAAGTCAAAATATCATTAAGCAGTGCAATGTATGCTATAGCCAGTCTGAGGGTATCAATTTTGGAGAGACGCTTCTCGTAAGGGAAAGTTGGGATGTGGCCTCTGAGTTCATCAAAAGCAGAGTTGATACTTAGCATTCTCTTTCTTTCCCTAATGTTGGCAGCATGCCTCTGTGTCTTGTAAGGGTGAGCAGGAAGGCGCTGCTGAAATTTATGCTGCAGATCACTATCACCACATTGAACCCACACGGAGCTGTCCAGTTCAGCACTACCTTCAAACTGCTCAATCTGCCCACCTAGATCTGGGAGGGTCATTTGCACATCAGGAAACAAGGACTTGGAAGGTGGAGGCAGCCAAGAAGTTCCATCGCCTGCAAATGTAGAGTCTCCCTGTAGAAAACTGTCTGGCTGTGAGGACAGTTGGTCAGTGGAATCTATATTGATCCAAAATGGAAAGTCTGAAATCAATTCTTCTTCAGAAGGAAAACAGGGCAATTCCATCATATTTGTACCTAATGCAATCCAGTTGGAAACTTAATACAGTGATTTATTCCTCAAAGACATCAGGAAAATAATCTAATACTCTAGCGTTAAACAGAATGTCCAGAAGCAGAAAAGCATTAAACTTGCTATTGCTCTAGGCAAACACCTATAATTACTCCAGATGGTTAAAGACTGGATGGAACTGGAGCTTTAAATATTTTCAACCTTCATAGAACAAGTGGCTACTCTTGTTCTATTATCTCTTGACCCTCTTCGGATAACCAATTATTCATTTTCTATTGATTTCCAGATTGAAAAACCATTGATGTCATTACCAAGTTTTTCCACATATTCATTTGCTTTACTCTTGTCTGCTATTTTTGGAACAGAATCCACAGATACTTGTTTTGTAGGTACAGAAAAGAGAATAAAGTGTTCATTTTTAACCCTTTAAAGATGTAAAGCAAATGTTACACAGCTGATTGAGAAAACAGAATTTATCCCATTATAATGTTGTCAAAAACATATGATACATCCCTTTGATGCAAGAAACCCCATTGGTTTATCTGCTTTTTTAAAAAATTAGGAGATAAATGGTGAGAGAGAAAGATCAGCAGAAAGCTGCTGTGTTGGTTTAGAACACAAATATGTGGAGATACTGCTTTCTCATAATGACTAGTAAATCCACTATGGATTTTTAAAAATGTTTATTTTTTTAAAAAAAATTAAATATAACAAATACATAAACAAAATGCTACTAACATATCAACTCAAAAAGAAATTCAAAAGGAACATAATTATAACAATCATTTTTAACTCCATGCTCCCCAGCCCCTTCTGGACTAGCTCACATATTTATTTTGCCTTATCTTTTGTAACACCCCATTGCTCTCTAGAAATATAGTGATCTGTCTCCAGGGATATAACCTTTACCTTTTTCAAACTCATGTACCAAAAATAAATTCCATATTTCTTTAAAGTATGGATTTATTTTAAAGAATTCAAATATTACAAATATGATAGATATTCTGAAAGTCTGACATTACTCACTGGAACAACACATTTCCTCAAAATATATTGACCTATCACATGCAGTACAAAAGAGAGCAAAATTATTTCAGAGCCTACTTATGTTGGCCGATATGCCACACAGTCCAGCAAAAGACCAAGTATTTTAATTGTAGATAAAATTAAGAGATTGGAAAAAATGAAGTGAAGGCATAATAAAATATCTGGATCGTTGGTAGCCACGACGAACGTCATGCCAACTGTTGACATTAGCCCTCTCTAGAAGTGGTCAATGAGTCAATAAATCATAGTGGTACTCTGTTCCAGTGACGTCCACAAATTTTTAATTTTGCTGTCCTGTGTGTGAAATTCAGACATCCACTCAAAAATCAAAAGGAGGGACAGAGGACTGAGGAAATATGGAGAGAATCCTGTCTAACTTTGGAAAGGAAAGAAAGGAAAAGAAAAATAAAGAAGAGGTCCAGAGTAACCATCATGTACAATCCTTCCTTCCTTCCTTCCATCCTTTCTTCTTTCCATCATTTCTTTCCATCATTTCTTTCTTTCTTTCTTTCTTTCTTTCTTTCTTTCTTTCTTTCTTTCTTTCTTTCTTTCTTTCTTTCTTTCTTTCTTTCTTTCTTTCTTTCTCTGGCCCTTGAGATGTAAGGCAAAAAGTGTGGCTGCAATTCTGGCTAATCACTTGGTAGAAACAAGCCTTTCCACTTGATCCTTTACTTTTGTCAATTATTCCTTTCCTCAGATCAAGTCCTAGCCAAGCTTCTACTGAAACTAAGCTTCCAAAAGACTTCTACACAGAAAAATGGAACTGGATGTTTCTAGAAGATAAGTAGAACCAGAGACTCATCGAATAACAGAACTGTAGAGTTGGAAAGGACCCCAACCTGCTTTTCTGCTTTGGAGTTCAATCCCCTACTCAAGCAAAAATGTAGTAAAATGCAGTATATCACCTATTTGGAAGATTCCTTCATTGTTACAGCTCCCATAATCTCCTAGCCAGTATTCAATCCTATGGTTTAATTGCTTTATATACAAGGCAGCTCTGCAAACAGATTTTAACTCTTCTTCAAAAGACCCAGGCCTAGCATACCCACAATGATAAAATTTACCCATTTGTCCGTAGTTTACATATTTGTGAGTTCTTGTTAAATTTTTGATTATTTCAATGTATTCTCAAAGGCTCCCATGGCCAGGATCTGATGGTTGTTGTGGGGTTTTCGCTCCGTCCCACCATATTCTGTTGTTTTTCTTGCAGTTTTAATATTGCTCTTATTTATAAGTCTTACTATGATATCTGTTTAATTCTTTTAAAAAATATTATAATAATTTATTACTTTAGCTTTTAACTTTGTTACTTTTAATACTGTAGTAATCTTCCCTGGATCCTTTAGGAAAAAAGCAGCATATAAATATTTTGAATGAATAAATGAAAATAAAATAAATAAAAAAGAAATTCAAAACTTTTGCAGAAAAGTAGAAGACTTTTATGTACACTATTAATGATGAGGAAAGTGCTGGCTTTTCACTCTCACACGGAAACAAAAATCTTGCTCTTTTTAATCATTTTTTTCAGCCAGTTGTCTTGCTGTCTTAATACATTGTATTTCATCAGATGATAATACAGTGGTGCCTTGACTTACGAACACCCCGACATACGACCATTTTGAGTTACGACCAGGTCCAGCCACAAAATTTTGCTTCGACTTGCGACTGGTGCTTCAAGTTACAACCAGAAAAAGACAGGGAAAAAAGGCGGGGAATTCAAATTGTTAACCATTGGTGGTGAAGAGGCTGCTTCTTTGTAGCTCTTTCGCCCCAGCAGTTAGAGAGGGTGCGATCGGAGGAACCTTCGGACTGCCTGGTAAGGTAAGGTGCTGCTTTCTGCTTTCTAAAAACTGTTCTGGCTGGGTTTTGCAGCATGGTTTTGGGCTAGGTGGTGGGATTGTGTTTCTATGCTGTGATGGGTCTTGCAGGGTTGGTTTGTTTTTTGTTTTTTTTTCCTCCCCATTTCTGACGGATCTTGCAGGGTTTGTTTGCTTTTTGCTTTGCTTTTTTTGCATTTCCGAAGGGTCTTGTACAGTTTGTTTGCTTTCTGCTTTGCTTTTTTGCATTTCCGAAGGGTCTTGCATGGTTTGTTTGCTTTCTGCTTTCCTTTTTTTTTTTTTTGCATTTCCGAAGGGTCTTGCACTGTTTGCTTTCTGCTTTCCTTTTTTTTTTTTTGCATTTCCGAAGGGTCTTGCACTGTTTGTTTGCTTTTCTTTTGCTTTTTTTTCTTCGTCCAGAATGGATTAATCATGTCTTGCAGTGTTGTGGGTTTTTTGTGATTTTTTTAATTGGCCGGAATGAATTAATTGCATTTCAATGCATTCCTATGGGAAATGGTGCTTTGACTTATGACCATTTTGAGTTACGACCAGAGTTCCAGAACCAATTAAGTTTGTTCGTTGAGACACCACTGTATTTGTATTCATTATATGAAGCAGCTGCTTGAAGGACTCACAAAGTGTGTGGAGAAGAACACTTTAGAGAACAACTCCCAATAGCAGAACAGTTATCATGTGTGCCTCTAGGAAAGAATGGGGAGGAGAGTGAAGCCACTTTGCAGGGTGAGCTCAAGAGCACAAGATGCAGCATATCTGGAATTGGCAAGACCAAGGGATAGCTCAGGTTACAACTCCTGACCAGAACTAGTCCAGAAGTATGGCCCTTTGATTCTCAAAATCCATGCCCTATTAATGAAGGTTTCTCAGTTGTTTCACTGTCTTGGAAGCACTTGTTTAAAGGTCTAGGGGGATTGTTTGGGGCACATGGAACACCTGGAGAAACAAAGAATTACATCTGGGATGTAGTCAGTCCCTGCTCTGGCTTGATGCTTGTAGGCACAAAGAGGCTCTCTGCTCTGACCAAGGGATTATTGCTATACAGATATTAAGGCCGCACTGGGATCCCTTGAAGTCCAAGTTTGGACTGTATTTCTGCTAAACAAACATGGAAGATAGAGATGAGGCATTGACAAATCTCTCAGTTCCACTTTTTTCCCAACTTAGAATTTTGCAAATTTGGTAAATGCTGATCGAAAATTGAGATGAAATTCTCATCCACTCATGAGTTTGATGTGCCTTTCCCAAGTGAGGCCATGATACCATGTATCTTGGGTCAAACAATGCAACTTATGAGGTCCATCAAGAGTTAAACTAGTTCAAAACTGTGTGGCAGTACTCTTTAATTTGTTTAACCCCTAGTGGTTTCCAGTTCTTCACCATGTTAAAACATGACAACCTTGGGAGCTGTATGTTGGATTAATTGATGGATGTCATTCATTGTCTGCTTCAATTAATCATCCATTTTCATTCATTTTTAAGATGTCGTTCATTGTCTGAATTTTGATTCCTCAGTTAAAAATTTCCTCAAATACCATTGTCCCAACATAAATATCTGAATTTCCAACAAATGATTTCTTAAAAATCCTACTTGATTGCCAGCTTCAGATTTACTGTAATGGTATTGTGGGGGGGGGGGCAACATTACTGATGCTATTAATATGCACGTCACATCTATTTATCTATTTATCTTTCTAGACTGTGAAACATTAAACATATGGCGTCTTGAAACCAGAAGGGGTTTGATTGCTCTTTTCTCTGTGGAGCTACTCCAGAGTTAAATGGTTTGGAAACTATGCCTTTATTTTCTATGCTATTTCTAATACAGTGAGTTACCCCAGTTTCACCCTGTTCTTCCATTACATTCAGAGGAAGATGGATGATCAGGATAGCAGCAGAAATCCTAATCGCAACAGGTGCTCGGAAATGAGGGTTCTGGTTGCAGCCAGGCGCTGTTGGCAACCAGGTAGACACTTGGTGAGAGTTCTGTGGAGAGCTGCTTAAATTTGGGAAGATGTTATAAGCCAAAGGACAAAAAGAGAGGATTGGAAGAAATAAGGGACAGAAAGGGCTGCTAGTGTCAGTGGTAGCATGCTTCTGTCAAAGCTAAAGTTTGGAATGCACACACAGAATCTTTCAGCATAGAATATGACCACTCTGTGTTCATGAAGGAGAATATAAAAGACAATGTAACTAGAGATTCCTTATAAGATTTCCCTTCTCAGCTGCACAGCTAGCACTTTAGGGTTGTGATTCTATTGTCCAATGACTACTTTACTTGCAGAAAGAAGTTGGGATTTGACCAAAAACTGGTAGTGTTCCATGGATGGCTTTGGACACTGGCATGACTCTTTGTGCATAAAGAGAGGTACTATCAATGTTTATTGGCAGAGCATTAACATTAGAATCTCATTCTACTACTAACTATTTTCACCTGGATATTATCAGAATAAAATTAAGAAAACTTTCAAATGTGAATAACAAATTCAGCAATTTTTAAAAAGGCAAATCATTTAAGATGGCAGACAATAAAATCCAGCCATTTTCCAACAGAGCGGGCAATCAGATGGACATACAGCTCATTATTCACTTTTGGTGTGGTGCCTCATGGCTAATTGGACTTAAAAACCTGGGTGTCTCATTAGCGGTCCTATTGCTAAGACACTCAAATCTACATGCTTTACTGTTGATAAATCAATGCTATATCTTTAGATTTTGTTGTGCAGGGTGGACCTTGATGGTCACCAAATGTAGCTTAGGGCACAATCAGACAGGGGAAATTGGAGCAATATGGTTTGTGCTTAAAAGGTTCCTCTCTTTAATGAGATCTGTTTTATCTCACCATTGAGCAACCATTCCATTCACATGGGAGATAGTTCTTCTCCTGGGAGAAAGATCCAGACATCTCTTCTGATTGTCCCAATTTGTCATCTGTTTCGTTATTGATGCACTCTTCCCTGTCTTTTTTCCATCATACTGCATAACAACTTCACCCTATTTTCCAGTGACCACAAAACAATCCATCCCACCTCATTCACAAGCAGCTCCTTTCTGTCCTGCTCCTTTCTGTCACAGCACTAGGGCTGCAGTTTATTTGGTGTGATTGGGAGTGCTCCTGATTATCCTGTTAATTTGCACCCTAATAGAACTGTGGGTTGGATAATTTGCACCCTAATTTGCACCCTAATAGGGCAGTGCTATCTGAGGTGACAACCTTATAATGTATTTATTTGTGTCCTCTATTTTCATGTTCTTCTTTGAAATACTGTAGTTCCATAATTCTAATACAGTGGAAATGTCTTTTGGTACTGGATGTATAATATGTATACCATCCTAGGTTGATGCACTACTGTAGCGCTATGTCACTTTATTTAACAAAAAAAGAGGCAAGTTGTCTCTGGTGTGCACAATTCCCCACCACTTTGCACATGCATCCGAGAGTGTGAGGGGCCGCCCCACCTCCCTCAGAGGCTCAGCCGGTCCATGGTAAGAAAAAGGTTGACAAACTCTGAACTAATGGATGTGTCATCTTTAGTTTGGCAAATGCAGGGACAACATAAAGCAGATTTTTGCCGTACCCGTTGAGTTGGCTCAAGTTGTAAGATTTCTTTCTTTCTTTCTTTCTTTCTTTCTTTCTTTCTTTCTTTCTTTCTTTCTTTCTTTCTTTCTTTCTTTCTTTCTTTCTTTCTTTCTTTCTTTCTTTCTTTCTTTCTTTCTTTCTTTCTTTCTTTCTTTCTTTCTTTCCCTAGCCCTTGAGCTGTAAGGCAAAAAGTGTGGCTGCAATTCTGGCTAATCGCTTGGTAGACACAAGCCTTTCCACTTGATCAGCCAACAAGGAAATAATCAACATGGTTGTTGTGGGTTTTTCGGGCTCTTTGGCCGTGTTCTGAAGGTTGTTCTTCCTGACGTTTTGCCAGTCTCTGTGGCCGGCATCTTCAGAGGACTGGAGTAAGAACTCTGTCCATGCTCTGTTGCCCGAAAACCCCACAACAACCATCAGATCCTGGCCGTGAAAGCCTTTGAGAATACATTGAAATAATCAAAAGTTTAACAAGAACTCACAAATATGTAAACTACAGACAAATGGGTAAATTTTATCATTGTGGGTATGCTAGGCCTGGGTCTTTTGAAGAAGAGTTAAAATCTGTTTGCAGAGCTGCCTTGTATATAAAGCAATTAAACCATAGGATTGAATACTGGCTAGGAGATTATGGGAGCTGTAATGCAATGAAAGAATCTTCCAAATAGCTGATATACTGCATTTTACTACATTTTTGCTTGAGTAGGAGATTGAACTCCAAAGCAGAAAAGCAGGTTGGGGTCCTTTCCAACTCTACAGTTCTGTTATTCAACGAGTCTCTGGTTCTACTTATCTTCTAGAAACATCCAGTTCCATTTTCTCTATGGAGAAGTCTTTTGGAAGCTTAGTTTCAGTAGAAGCTTGGCTAGGACTTGATCTGAGGAAAGGAAGAATTGACAAAAACAAAAGTAAAGGAAAAGGAAGATGAAAATGAAGGGAAATATACCATTTTAAAAGCTTCCTCCTCCTCCTCCTCTAGATTTATTGAGCTTATAGTTACAGCAAATGTTAATGTTTGAGCCAGTACGATATGGGGGGCAGAGTGGTAGATTAGGACCTGGGATTCAAACCTCTGCTCAGGAATGGAAATTATGCTCCTGCTGCTTATCATATATTGTCAAGTCAATTCTGACTTCTGGTGACTCTTTTCAGGGTTTTTGGGTAGACCAAAAGCGGTTTACCATTCTCTTCTGCACCTTAAATACCTCACATACCTTGAAGACCCCATTATGGTCACCATAAGCCAGATGTGACTTGATGGCACACAACAACAACCATAATGTAGCCCATAGCAGTGAAACAAAACTGCAAGTGGAAGAAATGGCTAGGAAGCATAGAAATCAAAGAAAAGTAGAGAACATATATGGGCAGCCCTGCACTGGATTGGTGCTTATTTTGACCCCCCCCCCCTCTCTGTATGGGAGGGCGTTATGCATGTATACATAGTGATGAAAGGTCAAATCTAGCAAAGAAAGTTAAGTCAATCTTATTTATAACAAAATAGCTCTGATGGAAATTCTGTCTTCTGATTCTTGCAGATTGCCCTCACTTTCACTGCATTGTTTTTTTTTTTACTATGAACCAGATAGTGTGTCACTTGTGTAGGATTCCTGTGGTATTTTATGCAGGGGGAAGGAGCAGCCATCTCATGAATTGCTCCTGTGTGGAGCAACATGGCATTATCTATATACACCAACAATGAACATGGCTACTTTACATGGTTCCCCTGCTTTTTATCCATTCCCATCTCCAACACACCCCCCCCCAATAAAATAGGCTTGGCTGAGAGGTACTGAGCAGCACAAAGATGCCAGGTAAGCTTTGCGACTAAGTAGCAATTCTAACTTGGCTCTGCCAAGCCCTCCACTTAACTATTATGTTATACTGCCTTTCTTCTTAGATCCATGGTTATCAATGCCATACACGTGTGCCAAGACTAAAACATATTAGTAGAAAAACAACACAATAATGAGTGTATTTAATCTGCAAAATGCTCGGATTTACATGCTACGCAAATAAGGGAGCTTAATTTGCATAACATGCAAAATGGGTTGCCTGGATTTAGTGAACTGGAATATGGCAAGTTCAAGATTAGTAATAAATTAAGATAAACCCTCTGTCATTATAAAATAAAACTTATGAAAGAAAAGGAGCTGGGACTCTTGAATTCACTCCCAAGACATAATGGCTCCACGTACTGGATCTTACACAGCAAATTTAACTATTGTGTGGAATTTATGTACACATATTATTGATCTGATTTGTATAACCCAAAATTTGTGGTGGAAATCTATATTGGTCCTTTTAGATGTAAACTATATGGATTTATGAATGAGTCAAAAGCACTTCCTTTTCTGGCCTGTGTTCCTGACCTTGTTCCTTACTCTCTTCTTTATCCTGCACCTGCACAGCTATTAAGGTACCTTGTAAACTTGCCCTCAGGCCCTAGATTTGAAAACCCAAGTTGTTAAAGCAGATTTACAGGGTGATATCCATTTGACTGACATCTGTTTGCAGCTTTATGGGGAAAGTGGAGCACATGTTCGCACCATAGAGGGGGAACAATAGTTTCAAACATATCAAAGGCAAGAAAAAATGCTGTGGCAAATGGAAGGAGTATGGCCTTACACTTCTAATTTCACTGGGTGCTCCTTTGTATCTGGCCAGTGCTTGGTAATAGTTCAATTGATTGATAAATGGGTGTAGGAGCTGCTGATAAACATTTTTCATAAAACAATTTATCAATAATGTTGTTATTCTGTACCTTCAAGCCTGTGCCTGTGTACCCCTCCCCCTTCCCAGAAGGGAAGGCATCCAGACATCTTTTTCAAGAGCAGGCCTATACCAGTCCATCTGAACTTTGGAACTATATGTAGATGTATTTTAGCTGTAATAGCCCAAAGCTTTAATTAAGCTCAATAACCTCGATTTAGTCGTTTCTATCAACTAGTGATTGTTGAGGCTTAATTTGACCTAGAAAACATTCATTGTTTTTTTCTGACAGTCCCTGTATCACCTCTTAAATGAATCATTTTGTTTCTTCCTATCTATCTATCTGTCTATCTATCTATCTATCTATCTATCTATCTATCTATCTATCTATCTATCTATCTATCTATCTATCTATCTATCTATCTATCTATCTATCTATCTATCTATCTATCTATCTATCTATCTATCTATCTATCTATCTATCTATCTATCTATCTATCTATCTATCTATCTATCTATCTATCTATCTATCTATCTATCTATCTATCTGTCTGTCTATCTATCTATCTATCTATCTATCTATCTATCTATCTATCTATCTATCTATCTGTGCAGAACTAGAAAAGGATGGGTGTTAGTGCTAATATAGGGATCCCTCAAGAAGTGGAGGGGAAGATCCCCAGATTTCAGGTGAAACCGCTTTCTCCAATCTCTCAGTCTTCAGACACATTGCACCCCATCATCCCAAGCTAGCAACTGGATTCTGGGACTTCTGCTCTGTCGAGCAAAAACCACAAGAGAATAGAAGGCATTTTTAAACCAAGAAGGAGATCATTTGTGGAGAACTTACAAAAGTACTGTTAACAGCCGCCTAGAGTGGTCTTTTAGACCAGATGGGCGGGGTATAAATCAAATAAATAAATAAAAATAAATAAATAATGATCACTGGACTTGTAAATCCCACTGCCTTTTTTTAGAACTAAGAATTTAATTTTCAAATTAATATTGCTACTTCAATAAGTGAAGAGGTTTCAGTTTTAAACATTAATAGCATTGTATTCATTTCCCAGTTTTCAAACATTAGAAGCCGCATGGTCTTCTAATAGTTATTTAACTTCCTGAGGCCCAGCTCTCACAGAGTTTGGTAAATCAATGTCTGGGTGTAGCGCTTCAAACTATGGCTGATTCACATGGTGAATGAATGTCTATAGAAGAAGTCTGTCCATACAAAGTAATTCTGATGATTTGTTGTTAGAAGAATAGTCAATAGTTGTAGTCTGGAGTGTGTCCTGACATAGTGTAACTACCTCAGTGAAAACTAGGACTTAGCCTGGATGATGTACAAACTCCCTTCCACTTAAACCAACTGTGTTTAGGTCACTAATTACTAGCTTCCTCTGCAAACAAAAGGGACGCAGGGGAGGAAATCACGTTTACCCTAAAATGGTTCATGATGGCATGTGAACATTTTTTGTACTCCTGCTCAGAAAGGGTAAGGTTGCCATAGGCAAGCAATAGTACAGTACTGTATATTGCCAAAGCAGTGAACTGGTATAAATCAGAAGCCTGATCCCTCATTGGCTGATGGAATGTGGGTTGCTCTTGCTGCCACCAATCCCAGCGGAGCTGCTGCTGGGACATCATTGCCAATCTCATCATCGACATCTCTGATGGGATTGGCAGCAGTAGCAGCATGATCAGCTGGCACGACTGCCACAAAGCAACCATCTCTTTTGATCAGTGTGCATCATTCAGTCCTTGTTGCTGAGTGGAGCCTTTTGTTGGCAAGTGATGGACAGGTTTCTGGTGGGAGTGAGGTGGGGGTTACACTTATTGGAATCTCTAGAACCTCTAGCAAAAGCATTTCAACCCTTTCCCAATATTTTCGGGCTTTCTTGCATGTTCACCACATATGGTAAAAGTACCTTCTTTTTGTTTGCATTTCCGACAAAGGTTTGAAATTTTTACATCCATTTTGGCTAGTTTTGTGGGAGTTATATACAATCTATAAAACATTATATATATTTTTTCTTCAAATTCTGCTGACTTGGTAAGTTTCATATTGTTTTTCCATATTTGTTTCCACTGATCCAAGCTTATATTGTGCCCAATATTTTGTGACCATCTTGTCATGCATTCCTTGACCACCACCTCCTTTCTCTAATAGAAAATTATATAAGGCTTTAATATGCTTATCTTCGGTATCCAGGAGGATTCTGTCAAAGGGAGTACTATCCACATAAAAACCTTGTTGTGGGTGGATTCCTTCTTCGCCCTTGGGCAATTTCAAAGTTTTTTTTTCTCATTCCCTGAATTATATGGGGACTTTACTTGATGCTATCTTTCACTCATAACCCTTCTTTGTTTTCCCACTGCTTCTCTTACTTCAGAAAACCTGTGAAGAGGAAAATACTAAATAGGTGGAAATTCCTCCTAACACATGTATGATAAAAGCTGCATCTAAAACAGCCCAACATGATAGTAAATCCCAGTGCTCTTGATTCACTTTTAGGCTGGTGAGGCTGGTGTGAATTCCTCTTTTTCTCTGCTCTACTTACTCCCTTTGGAGATATCTTTTGCATGAACATGATAAAGGACAAAAATGGCAGAGACCTCACAGAAGCAGAAGACATCAAGAAGAGGTGGCAAGAATACACAGAGGAATTATACTAGAAAAATTTGGATATCCCGGATAACCCAGATAGTGTGGTTGCTGACCTTGAGCCAGACATCCTGGAGAGTGAAGTCAAGTGGGCCTTAGAAAGCTTGGCTAACAATAAGGCCAGTGGAGGTGATGGCATTCCAGTGGAACTATTTAAAATCTTAAAATATGAAGCTGTTAAGGTGCTACATTCAATATGCTAGCAAGTTTGGAAAACTCAGCAGTGGCCAGAGGACTGGAGGAGATCAGTCCACATCCCAATCCCAAAGAAGGGCAGTACCAAAGAATGCTCCAACTACCGTACAATTGCACTCATTTCACATGCTAGCAAAGTTATGCTCAAAATCCTCCAAGGTAGGCTTCAGCAGTATGTGGACCGAGAACTCCCACAAGTACAAACTGGATTTCGAAGGGGCAGAGGAACTAGAGACGAAATTGCTAACATGCGCTGGATTATGGAGAAAGCCATAGAGTTCCAGAAAAATATCTACTTCTGCTTCATTGACTTTGCAAAAGCCTTTGACTGTGTGGACCACAGCAAACTATGGCAAGTCCTTAAAGAAATGGGAGTGCCTGACCACCTTATCTATCTTCTGAGTAATCTATATGTGGGACAGGAAGCAACAGTTAGAACTGGATATGGAAACGCTGATTGGTTCAAAATTGGGAAAGGAGTACAACAAGGCTGTATATTGTCCCCGTGCTTATTTAGCGTATATGCAGAATATATCATGCAAAAGGCTGGACTGGAGGAATCCCAAACCGAATTAAGATTGCCGGAAGAAATATCAACAACCTCAGATATGCAGATGATATCACTCTGATGGCAGAAAGTGAGGAGGAATTAAGGAACCTTCTAATGAGGGTGAAAGAGGAGAGTGCAAAAAACAGTCTGAAGCTCAACATCAAAAAAGATCATGGCCACTGGTCCCATCACCTCCTGGCAAATAGAAGGGGAAGATATGGAGGCAGTGACAGATTTTACTTTCTTGGGCTCCATGATCACTACAGATGGTGACAGCAGCCCTGAAATTAAAAGAAGCCTGCTTCTTGGGAGGAAAGCGATGACAAACCTCGACAGCATCTTAAAAAGCAGAGACATCACCTTGCCAACAAAAGTCAAAATAGTCAAAGCTATGGTTTTTCCTCTAGTGATGTACGGAAGTGAGAGCTGGACCATAAAGAAAGCTGACCACCAAAGAATTGATGCTTTTGAATTGTGGTGCTGGAGGAGACTGTTGAGAGTCCCCTGGACTGCAAGGAGAACTATCCATTCTAAAGGAAATCAACCCTGAATGCTCACTGGAAGAACAGATCCTGAAGCTGAGGCTCCAGTACTTTGGCCATCTCATGAGAAGAGAAGACTCCTTGGAAAAGACATTGATGTTAGGAAAGTGTGAAGGCAAGAGGAGAAGGGGATGACAGAGGATGAGATGGTTGGACAGTGTCATCGAAGCAACCAATATGAATTTGACCCAACTCCGGGAGGCAGTGGAAGACAGGAGGGCCTGGCATGCTCTGGTCCGTGGGGTCACAAAGAGTCGGATACGACTAAACAACAAAGTACGTAGATGTTGCTGTGTTCTCCTTTCTTGTTCAAATGTTCCCATATCACATTTTGACATCCACATATTCTCCTCCCCTCTTCCTGTGAAACATTTTTTGTGTGCCTTGATTGATGCAGATTTTTCCCTTGTTTGATTGATTGATTGATTGATTGATTGATTGATTGGTTGATTGAATTAATTAATTAATTAATTAATTAATTAATTAATTAATTTATATGCCGCCCACTCTACCCAAAGGTCTCTGGGCGGCTTACAACAATTAAAATTCAATATAACAAAATATAAAATGATTAAAATACAATTAAAATATGATTAAAATACAATTAAAATTGCCACCATCAAGACCCACAGTTAATGTTATTTCAATTAAAAGCCTTCTGGAACAGGAAGGTTTTGACCTGGCGCCAAAAATGTCATCAGTGTCGGCGCCAGACAAATTTCAGTCGGGAGGGCATTCCATAGTCTGGGGGCAGCTGCCGAGATTGTGGATCTTCCCCCCCCCCTCAAAGTTCCTGTAGCCTAACCCTTTTAATCATGATTTATGGGAATAAACAAAAGTATGTGCAGTTCTGATGGATGTACTTTCCTCATAAAAACCAAGGACCTCCCTTAAATCTTCAGCTTGGCTAGTGTGTCCCCTGTCTTTGGCTTCTGCTTGGTTTCCTTCATTCCCTCCTCTGAATGTTTCTTTTCCCTTTTGTTCCCATGGTCCTTGTTTCATCTCTCTGCCCAATCCCATAGACATCTGTTAAATACCTCCTTTTCCTTTTGGATGTCCCTGTAAAAGAAAACTGGGTTTCTAATCCACCCACTGAACACCTTAAGGTCTCTTCTTGCTTTCTCTCTGTGTTGCTGCTTACTGACACTCGTCTGCAATTCCCCATCTGGTGCTTCAAAATGCTAAACAGTTCATCCATGAAGCTATTTTCCATCCACTGCACTTTATTAAAAAGAGAATTACAAGGCTTGGCAGATATCAGTGATTTGAGCAATGCAGCTAACAAACTTCGGGCCCCATCGGCTTCCCAGTAAAGTGAGCGCCAAGGCTCACAATTACCTCAGCATTGGACAAAAGAACAGAGCGGCTCTATGGGTAAGGCACTTAACACGTGCAGGGCTTCACTTGTGCATATTCAGAGTAATAAAGTAGTGAATCACACTCTGTGTGGACTGCAATCTTTGCCCTGAAGCTCTTTGTACATTTATCAAACACAGAAAACAAAGAATTGGAAAGCTGGGGGAAAAAAGGGAATAAAGCACATGATTGGAAGCTCTGTTCTCCAGATGTTTGTTGCTTTGCCATTCTCTCTTGAATAATAGCAGGGTTTGAGGGGGAGGAAGGACAACTTGCCAACCTCTTTGAAAGTGGTGCAAGGTTATGTCTGAAATTCGGTGAGAGGTGTCAAAATAAGGCTGATGAAAATCTGGACGAAAGAGAAATCTTATTTTTTTACCAGTCTTTAAAATCTGCTTTAAAAATCTTTGCCCCTCACAGAGGTCTGTTTGTCAGCTGAAGCCCCACATAGTATATTTATAGCATTTTTGTTCAATTGTTATGTTTATGACATCTACGAATAGCATACCAAAACAAATTTTGAAATGCTTTATTAAGAAAAGAACAGAACAGTATGAGTATGCTTAAAATAATTCTTTTGCTGTAAAAGTTCAAGCTGTAAAGATTACTAGACTGGATATTTTTCTACCCATGTCTGTTTTGGGTTTTTTTAAATAAGAGACTGTAGCTGTTGGAAGTTCTTTCCAAATACACTTTTTAGAGGAATAAAGTGAATGCTCAGAGCCGTAACATTTATTAGTGACATAATGGCAAGATATGAGGAGTTAGCATGAATAATTACCCATTTATTTATTCCTGAATATAAAGGGAGCTTTCAAGTAGGTTCATACAACTGAATAAAGGGAGATGACTGATGGGAGGTCAAAAGAGGACCATTGCTTTTTTTTTGGCAACCCTGTGACATCAAGTGTCCTGTGAAGATTTGCTTGTTCAAGTAGCAATGAATTTTACATGTCATGCACACTGGTTTAAAATGGACAGAGAGATGTTGTTTGATATACTGACTGATCTAGATGAATGTTTTTAAAGGTACCCTACCAATCTGATTTTCCATTAATAGCACTTGACATATGCTTTAATTTGGACCATACTGTACATGCAGATAGATGTGAAAGTGGATGCAAAATAAAATGAGGAAGGAAGGAAGGAAGGAAGGAAGGAAGGAAGGAAGGAAGGAAGGAAGGAAGGAAGGAAGGAAGGAAGGAAGGAAGGAAGGAAGGAAGGAAGGAAGGAAGGAAGGGGTCATTTTCATACAGATGGAGGCAGATAATTGATTCTACAACTGTTGAGGTGAAATCTGTTATTATCACTACACCTTAAGTTGAATCTTAAAGTTTTCACTATCCATCTTGCTGCTTTAAACTTTATTCTAGATTCAGTAGGTTCATCATTTAGCCAGGATGATCCTTTCCTGGTAAATTATCTTTTCAGCAACACTCAATCTAATGAAAAGGCACCTTTTAATATTTTAGTCCAATAAATACGTTACCAATCTCTCTCACTGAAAACAAAATGCATGGCTCATTAAATATTTTTTTTTATCAGTAAAGTTAGTGAGACCTTTTCTAAGAAGTCAGGAAATAAATATTCAAGATACAGCAAGGGAAATTATTATTTGAAAAAGAGGGAGGGAGGGAGAGGAGAGGAGATAGGCATCTCAGCTGTCAGTGATGGAAAATGGTAAATTAGATGATAAGGAAGGAATCAAGAACATCAAACAGCATTATGGAGTTTACTAAAGTAAAATAAAAAATTAAGAGAAAAATGTGTAATGTTTATTATGTTCATAAAGCTCTTATAGTGTATTTACTCATGCTGTTCAATAATGTAAGCTGTGGATGCCATTTGGATTTTTTTAAAGTGCAGCAATTATGATAATAACAATCATAGTTGCTGCAGGTAGTCCATGGCAGTAGTAGTGGCGGCGGCAGCAGTAGTAGGGAGAGTCATCGGTAACTGTGCCTTTTTCATTCAGAAAAGAAACAGCAAAGAAGGAAAGCATAAATGCAAAACTAGGAAACATGGTTAGATTTTATTGCTTTTACACACAATATTAGATTTCCAATTTATTTAAGGAAAAGGGCTGGCAGTGTGTTCAGGAAAGAAAAACACATTTAAAAAAAAAGAATAACCAAAGGTCTGTGACTATCAAATTCATGGCCATGAACAACGATGACCACTCTCTTGAATGGTTCTAAAACGTGGGTGCAGGCATAAGAAACGGCTGTGTCCAGGTAACAACAGCAGCTTTAAGATCGCACTTCTATTATGAAAACCCATCCACACCAAATCGAATCTGTTCAGCAGCATTACTAGATGTGCTAGAAACCAGAGTAGGTGTGCCTCTTTCTCTCATGCTGTGTAGGTAAGCTTCCGACAAGCAGTCAATAGCCTCCAGCTTTTGCCAGCATCATCCAGTACTCTGTGTGGCAAAATAACGTAGTTCCATAGCTTTAACAAATCCTGTCCCACTGTGCTTATACCCACACAAAATGGAGCAGGGGCCATTGTGACCTCTTTAGGAAGATTCCTTTCTTATGTATTCGCGAAAGCTTTCACAGCCGGGATCTAATGGTTGTTGTGGGTTTTTCGGGCTTGAAAAACCCACAACAACCATTCCTTTCTTACCTCAGGACCCCAATCAATGACATCTGAAACATTACAGTGTTAGAATAGTGTTGTTTTGCATCTAATTAGAGAACCTGAACAGGGAAGGCTTTAGGAGCGTTTCCTAAATACAGATCCATAATGGCTTAACTGGCCCTTTTCTTTTGTCATGGATCACACTTGGGAAGCACAAATCAAACCAACTGCACATGCAACATTCTAGAGCATCGTAGTCATTTAGTCGTTTAGTCATGTCCGACTCTTCATGACCCCATGGATCCCAGAGCATAGCATGTTTTGAAACCTAGAAGAGATGAGAGAGAGAAATAAAGAACTATTTTTCTATGCAGGTAGCAGAGCTTCGTTTGGGCTGTTGCTTCAGATAAGGCAGAGATGAGAAGGCAGGGCTTCCATGAGAAAATTCTCCTTGAGGAAATGAGAAAAAGTTCTGACACATGGGGCTTGTTAGGCTTTTAAAAAAGGCAAACATGGGGTGGGGGGGCCAGGATAGATGCCTATAAAATTATTCACAATGCAGAGACAGTGGGCAGGGAGAAGTTCAACAGAGGAAGTTTTTGGAAGCACATTGTTTTTGATCTCTCTGTGGTTACAAGCTTGTTTGCAAAGGATGATCCAGTTTATTTTTAACATTACTCAAACGTCTTTACTTTGCTTTGGAGAACTCCTCAATCTGTCTGAATCTGGCCTTACAGCTGTGGATTCAGGACTCATCTGAATCCTATACCCATTCTCTGCACAAAATCTTTGTGACTAGTAGCCACTAATAAAACTTTTCCTCCATAAATTTGTCAAGCCCCATTTACAGCCACCAATGCTGGGTGTGATCAGCACATCTTTTGGTGGCAAATTCCCAGAAGCACTGCCATGTTACAATCAATTAAATTATCAGTTGGGTGTTTTAATTAGTGTTTAATTAATTTGGGGATTTTGCATCAACCATTCTCCAGTGATAATTTAGTCAGCTATGGGAAAGTGCAACAAATGAAAGCTGTTGCAGGCTGATAGGATCATAGTGAATTGCCTAGTAAAAATCCTGTCTCTCCTCTTACTCCATGATCACATTGCCCAGCCTGATGAAGCAAGAGGAGGGCATTGGAGTGGATGGGTAACAAATGAAATGCCTAAAAAGTCTTGCTGCTATTTCCTTCTCTCCAGACTGCAAAAAGAAGGGATGGGCTAAAATCATGGATGCCATTTTTTTTACCTTTCTCCTAGTAAGATTAGTATAGGAATGTAACATAAATTTAAATGCCAGTGTAAACAGCATTTTATCAATGTAAATGTAATTTAATGAGATTTTAGTATATTAACAATTAACTGAATGTGCAACCATTCTAAACTAACATTTCCACCTCTCCAAAATCCACAGTTTACTTATATGCTGTGCTTAATTCCTTTTGTCTTTCCTGAATCTCACATCATTTTAGCTACACTGAGTTCTATTACTACGAGAGAAGGAGAAAAATGTTTCCCTGTCCACTTACTTCTCTACAAGATGCATAATTTTGCACACCTCTACCATGCCTTGTCTTGCATAACCTTCTTTCTAAACTGAACAGGTCCACATATTACAACCTTAGTAAAGTTGTTCCAGGTCCTTTATCATTTTCATTGTTTTTCTTTGCAATGTTTTCTTTTCCTAACGTTACAGTGTCCTGCTTGAGGTGCAGTGACCTGAACTGATCTAACCTCATAGATTTCTACAAGAGTATAATATACTCTCACTTTAGAGTCTTATTTTAGATCCCATTCCTAATGACCCCCCAAATGAATTCACCTTTTTCATATGCTAGGTCGACCTTTTCATCAACATGTCTACCACATCCCCGTGATTCTTTTCCTGATCAGTCAACACCAACAAAAAATTTTTTGTGTGCAATAGCTCTGTAAAAATTGAAAGTTGTTCCTATAGGACATAAGGATGCCCCCTAGACAAGATGGATTTCGAAGGGTATTAAAGAATTTCATGATGATTAAACCTATCTTCAGCTACTTACCCACAGGAACCGTCCATAGGCAGCAGCTGCAGCAGCAGTAGCGCATTATACCAGCTGTGTATGTGTAGGTGGGTGAGGTTAAACAAAGGGGGAGGCCTGTTTCTGGATGCTTCTGGGATTCCTAGAAGCAACTTATTGGAAACAAGGTACTGAGTTAGAGGTATCTTTGAATTTACTCAGAAGGACTCTTGGTTTTGGAACAAGCTGGATGTTCAATTGGCCCTCTACCACTATTATTTATTGTTTTATCTATTAAACAGACCTGTTTAGTTGTTTCCAGCAACAGTCATACTGGAGTTGGCTAAATACGGGTGCTTGCAGGAATAATAACAATATTCCGAAACATGGGAAAACAGGGGAAGGGATTGCTCTTCCTGCCTTCATAAATGACACGCCTGACTTTGTGACCTAGTGAGCCAGTTTAATGTTCCCATTTCTAATAGGAAAAAACACTGAAAACCACTTTTGACACATTGTGAATTTGAACTTTGATTTATTCCTCCCATCCTGATCATGGCCCACACTGCTGAACATGTGCTCTGCATATGGTCATGGTTTGCAATGACACACGGGTGGGCTGGAAGGCTGCCACTTGGCATGTATTTTCTGTGCGCGCCACATAGTCTCTGCTTTGTTCCATGCAAACTGCTGCGTGGATGTGAGGCTCATGTGGTCCTTTTCCTCCCTCCTTCCCTACCATTAAAGTTCATCTAGCCAGGACAACTCATTCGTTACCAGGTAACATTGTCCTGCTTCTTCTGTAGAGACCCTCTAGACCAGTGATGGCGAACCTATGGCACATGTGCCACAGCTAGAATGCAGAGCACTCTCTGTGGGCACATGAGCCATGAGTCGCTGGATTGCTACCCCCCCCCCCCCCCGGAAGCCGAACCTCGGAAATTGTCAGATCGACACTGCAGGGTTGTAAGCCGCCTATCCCTGCTACCTTCCTATCTAGTGGTGGACCGTTCTCTGGCCTCTGTTCCACAGCATACAATCCCTGCAATGCCCTCGGAGGACACAACAGTGTTCTCCAGGAGTTGGGCTAACCTGAGCACTCATCATGATGCTCCAATGCTCACTGGGGCCAGGGGTTTTATTTAAAGTTTATTATTTATAGTTATTCAATGTTTTATTTAAAGCTGAACTCTGGGCTAAAAAAGTTTTAACCCTTGCAGTGGAGCTGCCCCTACACTCCAAGGGTTAAATACTTGTTTTTCTCTCTTTAGGAGCTGTATTAATGGAGAAATACTTACCCATCCTTTGATCCTTGATTTCGGCACTCCACTCTTCTGGTGGAGGGGTGCAATGGCGGCCATTAGCTGTCTAGCCCAATGGGGGATTGGAGGACCAGTAAGTATTTCTCTGTTAATGCAGCCCCTAAACAACCCCCAAAAAAGCATTTCACCCTTGCAGTGCAGGGACAGCCCCATGACAAGGCTTAAAAAAAGTTTAGCCCAGAGTTCAGCTATAAATTTTGGTGGGGGTGAGATCATTAATTACTGCATCGGGTGGCACTGGGTGACACCCATGGTCTCCGTGTACCAACTCACTAGGCCTCATTAGGACAAACAGTACTCTGATCACATTAGCCATCTTCCACATATATACTGAGGTTATCACCGTTCATTGGTTGTGTCGCCTTTTGCTGGATTGCAGGTACCGCTGCATTACTACTTGCAGCTTTACAGGAGTCTGCTGCAGTCAATCTGGCTTCTGCATTACTACTTCTGCTGGACGTGACTGCAAACATGAGAGAATGTTCCAGTGAAGGTGGGAAGGAAGGTGCGAGAGAAGGGAGGATAAAATTTGCTGTGTGCTGCTTCATCTCTAGGTAAGTACAGAGATTTACATGTTTTGCTGATGTAAAAATTTTGCAGTGCCCTGGTGAGTGACCACTGCAAAGATGCACATCACTCATTAGCAGACTAAAGTGGTACATATCACTCACCAGCA
Source organism: Pogona vitticeps (assembly GCF_051106095.1). NCBI lineage: Eukaryota > Metazoa > Chordata > Lepidosauria > Squamata > Agamidae > Pogona > Pogona vitticeps. The sequence continues at coordinate 172,723,553 of NC_135783.1, read as the reverse complement.
CACTGTAAGGGTACATGTCACTTATTACCACACTGCGAGGGTACATGTCACTCACCAACACACTGTGATTGCAGTGGCTAATGAGTGACATATACCTACAGTACTTACAGTATACTGTTTCCCCAAAAATAAGACCTAACCTGAAAATAAGCCCTAGTATGATTTTTCAGGATGCTCGTAATATAAGCCCTGCCCCAAAAATAAGCCCTAGTTAAGGGAATGCTCCACCATTGTGCAGCAACCAGAAGATGACATGACTATAAAATAAAACATCCCCTGAAAATAAGCCCTAATGTGTTTTTGGAGCAAAACTTAATATAAGACCCTGTCTTATTTTTGGGGAAACATGGTATCTTATCTGGGTGGGGTTAGTAAATGTGACAATAATATTTTTGGTATAGGGATAGATTTGTATTGGGTGCGTCATCTATCTTTATATATATAATTTTTGTGTTTTTGTAGACTCCAAGTCTTGAACTCACACAAAAATGAGTACAGCAAAAAAAAAAAAAAAAAAAAAACCTGAAAACAGATAGTGAAAGATCATTCCAAGAAGGCTGGACAGAATTATTTGAAGTGACTGAATGCAATGGGAAAGCGTTATGTATTCTGTGTAGTGAAAGTGTTGTGTCTCACACATCAAGTGACCCAAGACCACTCACAGAGTTTCATGGCTGAGTGGGACTTAGAACTTGGCCTCCAGTGTTCTGGTCATAACATTCTTAACATTTATGCATGACAGACCAGCTGTCACCTGATACCACGGTCTATGTGAGGCCTGGGAAATATCTCAGGGGTGGATCTTTAGGAGGTTAGGCAGGCTAGAGTTGGTAGGGAGTCAAGCACAGTACACATGCCAACTCCACAGAGAGCCAGGGAATGCTGGATCTAGCTGAGAATGGGTGGACCTAAGTGCCCGAGGTTTAAAGCTGCCTCAGAAGCAGCAAATTCTAACTATCCTTATTCTGAAATCCTTCTCTCCACTTGGAGACCCAGAGAAGTACAGTGATGCTGAGGGGATTCAGCCCTTGCCCTGAGGGCTCGCTACAACTAGCCTCACTGGCTTGGAAGTGTCCAGAAATTAAAGCAAATGCAGGGTACAGTTACACTGCTGATTTGTATCCATTTTAGCTTTGCTGTATTCTGAATTGGTTGGTTTAAAGTCGCATGGTAGTCATGTGGGATTTGGGTCCCTGTGTGCATCCTCTTGAGAAAACGTTTTATCACTTTTTTGGGGGGAGGGGCAGCTCCTCCAAAAGTGCTTCCTTTTATTGCTGCCCTTTCAATTTCCAGGCAGGGTGTTTTAGCTCAGCTTGCTTTCATGCTTCTCTCCCTTTTCTCTGTCTGCCTTAAACAAGCTAGTTCACAGAGCCAGGCAGAGAGTTGACAAGTTCCTCAAGTCTCCCCTCCTTTCCTCTTCTTTTTCTTTCCTTGTGTGAATGGGCATGCACATGCGCACACGCACACACATACAGTGCATGCTTCTCAGCGCAGAGAGAGCGAGTCAGCAAAAGGGGTAGTACAAACAGACTTTAAAATCCTGGCACGGAATGGGGGAGGGAGCAGCAGCAGCAGCAGCTTTGAGCCAGCTTTGAGCCCTTGGCTCCAGAGACACGCTCACTGCTCAAAGCACGATAACAGCCAATACTCGAGAAGCCACAGACTGGCTTTATTTTATTTTATTTTATTTATTTTAGTTTTGAAGTGGCATATTGATGCAGTGCTAAAAGCAGAAGCAGATTTTTAAAAAAAGGTCTTTTCTAACCTACCAAGAAACCTGTAATCCTAGCAGCCAACATTAGACAACCCCCATGGACACAATTTACACTGATATAAGAATTCACAAATGTCAACATGATTTTTAAAAAGCAAGATGAGAATATGTGAAAAATAAACAGACCTCTCACCTCTGTTTAAAATAACACACTTTCCGACCACTAAAACCTGGACAATGCATCCCAGAATGTGTGCTTAGTTGTACATCATGTAGACTAATTGTAAAATTTCAGCCATGTTAAAACCAATACAAATACAAGGTTAAATAGATGTGTAACAATAACCAGTCACATAGGGCATTTCTAGAATTTGTCTGAGCACATGCAAATTTGTTGACGCCCAAGACTCAGTGATATATAAATCATACAGGAAATGTGAATGAAAAGGAAACCAAAACACTAGCAGAGCATGACCTTACGCTTCCCAGAGGACAAACATTTGTAAATATCCAATTCCATTTCCATTAAAGTCAATGTCAACGTTTTTTAAAAATATTCTCTAATGCAGATCTGTGGGGATAAGAAAGAAGAGGTTGCCATTTTGAAAGTCTAGTGACTGTGTTATGCTGTAAATTCATGACAGATTTATAGTGACCCAAACTGGTTTCCAGGGTATGTGAGATATTTAAGGAGTGGTTTTACTAATGCCAACCCCCAATGAGTTTTCATGGATGAGCAAGGATTTGAACCCAGGTCTCTAGATTTCCAGTCTGTCACTCCATGCTCCAAGACACACTGGCTCTTACTCATGACGGTACATTACATTAATTTGTCTAAAAGGAAAAGAATGATCATTTCTCCCTGCTTTGGCAGTCTCTTTCAATAGCTTTCTTCTAGATCAGAAAAATATGGCCTTATCCGCCAGGGACAGCATAAATGGTTCCAATTTTCTAAAAATAATCTACAGATACCACAACAATAAGCAAAATAATGGCTTTACAAGACTGAGGAACTAAGTGAGAGCTGACACTGCTTACACTGCACCACAACAAAACTCTTCCAGATGCCATTTTTGAATGTCTGCATAAAATTCAGTACCAAAGCAATTGACACCAGAATATTTTCTTTATTTTTAGGGTGGCTAAGAGAATTCAGCAGCAGTTGGCTTGTGCTTCTCATATCTTTATGTCTTTACTCCTTTTCCATTTATTCTGTCTGGGTCCCCACTGTTTCCAAGGCATTGCTATGCTATGGCTATTAAAGGCAAGATTGTTCCTATGTTTTCACGCACCAGACAATTTTGTGTGACATTTTCTATAGACATTGCCAGATTCTGCTCTTCATAGCAACATTTAAAATTGCATGGGAATCTGGTGACAGTTGTTTAGTCCATTCTTAGCTACATAACCTACTGGACCGCATGCACACCCATGAGTCCCCAAGCCAGTTCAGATCATCTGGAACTGCCCTTCGAAAGTTGCTAAACATTAAAGCTGTTCAGATTGAATAGGTCAGGAAAATATATTTTCATGTTGCTACCCAGTGATTCTAAACCAGTGAGCTACCCAGCAGTTCTTATCTTAGAAATGCAGCGCCGGAAGGGAACCTATGGATCATCAGCCCCTACCAAGCAGGCACTGTGGGGAATTGAACTCCCAACCTCTTGCTGCTCCTATGCTGTGTGGAATTCTCTCCCTGAGTCTCTACGAAGTATGGCGTCCCTACAGGGATTCAGGAGAGGGTCGAAGGAGGAATTGTTTCAGCAGGCCTTTGGACATTAGGAAACTGCACTTCTACCACTTATGTGGCAGCACATTATGTGGTAATGTATATAACACTAAATTGTTGGGTTAGATTTAAAATATTTTTATATTATTGCGATTTTTTATTTAATTGTTTTCCATTTATATCATGTGATAGCATATAAATGAAAGCCATTCCTAACCTCATAGGTTAAGGCAGGGGTCCCCAACCCCTGGTCCGTGGCCCAGTGCCGGTCTGTGGCCTGAGCTGGACCGGGATGTGGAGACAGACCTCCCCCCACCCCTGCATGCACTCCCCTCTGCATAGCCCCTTTGTGCAAGTGTGCGCACCTGCATCCATGTGAACACTCCCCCATCCCTTCACGCATGCGCATGAGTCCTCCTCGAGCGTTGCCCCATCCTTCACGCATGATCACAAGTGGGTGCACACCAGCACGAGCACCGGCCCATTCTTCATGCATGCACACGTGCGCAGGAGCAGGCCCCACCTTCCCCAACCAGTTTGCAGGGTTAAAAAGGTTGGGGACCACTGGGTTAAGGTATACACATTATACAGAGGGTTACCTGGGCAAAGCACTTTGTGGGCAGTGTTGCTGATATGCCTTTTAGGGGAAATACTGTATCATAGAATCATGGAATAGTGAAGTTGAAAGAGACTTATAAGACCATCAAGTCCAACACCCTGCTCAACACAGGAATACAAATCAAAAGATATTTGCCAAGTGGTTGTCTAAGTTTCTCTTGAATGCCTCCAATGCTGGAAGCACTCATTGGTTCTCGAGGGAATTGGTTCCCTTGCCACACTGCTCTAATAGTTAGGAAGTTTTTTCCTGATACTCAGCTGAAACCTGGCTTCATGTGGCCTGTGCCCATTATCATGTGTCCTGTATTCTGGGATGACTCTGAACAGATTCTGACTCTACTCTGAATGACAACCATTCAACCATTAGAAAAGTACTCCACTCAGTCTTCTTTTCTCAAGGCTAAACATGCTCAATTCTTTCAGTTTCAACTCATACAGCTTGGTTTCCAGCCCCCTTATCATCTTTGTTGCCCCCCTCTGAACCTGTTTCAATTCATCAGAATCCTTCTTGAAGTGCAATGTCCTGAAATGGACATAGTACTCTAGATGAGGCCCAACCAATGCTGAACATAGAGGAACTAGTACTTTATGGGATTTGGAGACTACTTTTATTAATGCAGCCTAAAACAGCACTTGCCTTTTTTGTAACGGCATCACACTGTTGGCTCATATTCAGCTTGTTATCTATGAAGATTCCAAGATCCTTCTCACTCATAGCATTGCTGAGCCAGGTATCTCCTGTCTTGTAACTGTGTGTTTGGTTGAATTTCATTCTGTAGTTTTCAGTCCAGTGGTCAGGTCTATCCAGATCATTTTGAATTTTGTTTCTGTTTTCCAGGGTATGAGCTATTCCACCCAACATTGTTTCATCTGCAAATTTACAGACATTCCCTGCATCCCAATACAGATCATTAATAACAACATTGAAGAACACAGGGCCTAGGACTGAGCCATGAGGTACCCCATTTGTTACCTCCCCCCAGTATAAGAAAGAGACATTAATTATCACCCTCTGAATATGATTCTGTATCTACCTGAAACTTTATCTATCCAGCCCACGCCTAGTTAGCTTGCTAACCAGGGTATTATGGGGCATTCAGTCAAAAACTTTGCTGAAGTCAAGATATACTATGTCTACAGCATTCGCTCTGTCTATCAGTGAGGTTCCCCAATCAAAAAATGAGATCAGATTAGTCTGGCAAGGTTTGTTCATGACAATCTGTGTTGGCTTCTAGTGATTACTGCATTGTTTTCTAGGTGCTTGCATAGTGACTGCTTTATAATCTGTTCCAGAATTTTCCTTGGGATTGATGACAGGCTGACAGGTCTGTAGCTCCCAGGTTCTTCTTTTTTGCTCTTTTTGAAGATAGTGACAACATTAGCCCTCCACCAGTCATCTAGCACCTCATCCATTTCCCATGATATCAAGAAAATAATGGACAGTGCTTCTGCAAGTTCTTCAGCAAGCTCCTTCAGTACTCTTGGATGCAGTTCATCCAAGATATAAGGGACGTATGCATTTAAAAGTTTTGTTTGTCTGGAACTCATTTTGAAGCATTGTATAGCAGAAAATCATGCATAAACTGAGATCTGCATTAACTCAGAATAAGTAAAAAGAAATTACAGAACAAAAAGGTATTATTCCAATATCTCCCAAATCAGTTAAATAAATCTAAAACTTCTCAGAACCACCACCATTAAGTCCAATTGAAATGTAGACACCATTACAGTGGGGTCTTGACTTGCGAACCTAATCCGTATTGGAAGGCGGTTCGCAAGTCAAAAAGTTCGTAGGTCAAAATCTGCATTCCCATAGGAATGCATTGAAAACCATTTGATACGTATCTGCACACCCGCCGCCTCCATGCTGGATGCTCCTCTTCCAGCCCTTGTCAGTCTCCCGGCCGCTGATGAACTGGAACTCGTTGGGCGTCCTCCGGGAGAGGGTGCGGGTGGGAGTGGGGGGCCTGGGGGTTTGGGGCGTGTAAGTCCAGGTAGGCGCGCGGGTGCGGGTGGTGGTGATGGGCAGTGGCGCCGGCGGCGGCAGCGAAGAGCTGCTCGTAGGCCGGCGGGTGCAGGGTCACCACGGGGATGGCAGCGGCTGCCAAGGGGAATCCTCTGAGCAGGTGGGCGCGCGCGCGCGCCAGCCAGCAAAAAAGCAGCCGAGCAATCCAGGGAGAGGTTGCCTTTGGCAGCCGTTGCTGTTGCTGCTCGTCCACGCCCTCCCTCCGCTCCGATCTTCACAGCTTTTTTTCCCCGAGCTCCACGGAGCTCAGGGCAGGGGACGGGCTAATCAGCCAGAGGCGGGGGAGGGAGCTGTTGCTGCTCCTCCACGCCCTCCCTCTGCCCCAGCTCCTCCCGATCCGGCCGCTCCTGCTTGATGGCCGGCATGTTGGCGGGGGCAGCAGGAGACATGGAGGAGGACCACGCGTGGCGGCATGCACCGGCTTCCCTGCCCGGGCTCCGAGTTGCCTGCCTGGAGGCAGTCGCCTGCAAACGCAGCGGCACCACCAGCCAGATCACAGGCAGGAACAGCCGCAGCCACAGGAGCAGTAGGCACTGCCCTGGCCAATGGACGAACGACAGCAGTTTCCCTGCCTCTTCCGCCCCCTTTTTTCCCCGACTTTTTGGTTCGTACGTCAATTCTCCGTTCGCAAGTCAAAATGGATTTTTGCGGACGGAGAAGTACGTAACTCAAAAAGTACGCAAGTCAAGCCATTCGTAAGTCAAGACCCCACTGTATCTGAATTTCTGCCTTGCAGTTGTATTTTACGATAGTTGCTACAGAATCGTTTCTACCTAATTTGACAGCTAATTGTTTTCTTCTAGATCAGAAAAAGGTTTCAGATTTAATTACACTAATAGGTCTGGAAGGTATTGGAATAAATGTTTGCTTTCTAATTTCTTTATGCTTGTGCAAATTCTGATTTATGCATAGTTTGTTTTTGTTTGTTTGTGGTCTTACTTCCTGCTTATTTAGATTGAATAGGAAGCCATTGTCCACTTACGCAGACATAACACTTCGGCTCAGGTCCAAAGCAGAACCTTGCCTTGATTCATTTGCCAAAGCTTTGGATGCACTTTTGTTGGCACCTTGACTCCTTCTTGATACCAGTAGATCTGAATAATATATCCAATGCACCATCTAGTCAGGTTAAATTGGATCAGTTTCAGTTAGTATGGGCTAAGGATGTGGACAAGGCACTTTTATGCTGCAAAGCTACCACGTCTTCTCTAGACCCTTGCCCACCATGCCTCTTAAAATCAGGAATGGAAATGGCCCTGGAATGGGCTGCAAACATCATTAATGCATCTCTATGGGAGGGCCATTCGCCTTGCTGTTTAAATGAAACTAGAGATGGGCACAAACTGCCAAAATGGCAGTCCATCTTGGTTTGTGGTTCTTCAAGGCTGACAAACCACAAACTACAAATTTCCAGCTCAGTTTGTCAGGGCTTTTTTTTAAATTAAGACTTGGTGTGGTCACCCAATCTCCCACCTCCCCCTGCCAATGTTAGCCTTAAATCTACCTTAAAACAATCTTTAGTCTTGAATCTCTTAGATAGTTGAAATTCTCTTTGTAAAAATAACTTTACAGTCATGTGTTTTCCGTTTCATCAATCAAGGAGTTAAACTATTTTCTTGGCCTTCAACAAATGAGTTCTCAATTCATAAGACGGAACTATCGCTACACATTTTGATGAGTTTAGTGCAGAAGGTTGGGCAAATGTTGTTCTTCCGCGTACATGGCAGTGTTATCCACCTTTTAGGGATGTTAGAAAGAGCTCAGCGTTGTAAATATCAATAAATATCAGTCTCTGTTGTCATGAATTTGATTATGAAAATTGTAAAAGTAGAATAGAGATGGATTTTGTTTCATTACAGCAACGAAACAACTAGAAGCTAACTGATATCCAGGTGTTAATTAGGAAGAAAAAATTGTACAAGGTCAGTTCTTTTTCCAGCAGCAGAAAAAAAAAGTAAAGAAGAACAAGATGACCCTTATCTTATCAAAACTCCAACGGACAAGGACACAACGGCTTAATTTAAGAAAGATGGGCGAAGAGAGAGAAGGAGGACGGAGAAGAGAGATGGGGGAGAGTTTGCTTGCACGACAGCCTGAGACGACAGACGGAGAGAGATGCATCTGGCAGAACTTTAATTTGAAGACTGCGTAAGAATGTTAATTTAAGATATAGCTAGACTGTCTATTGTTTTCATTTTATAGAGGAAATATCTGGTGGTGAAGGCTGGGGTATTGGAAATAATTAATGACCTTATTATGCTTTAGTATGTTTGTTTGAATGCTATCTTGTTTTAATAAAAGATAAAAAGACAATTTGTCTGTAAGTTGGCTCCTTGTTTAGACCACCGCTACTATGGTAAAATTGGCTACTTTAAAAATATATTATTTGATCTGGCCGCGTTTACGCTACCAAATTAGGGTCCTAAAGTAATAAAAAAGGAAGAGCAGACCCTCCAGATTGTTTATTTAAAATCGAGACAGACTTGGGTGAGGGAGTGAGAAGTCGCCTAGGGCAAAATTACAGGACCCGATTTTGCTGGCAATAGGGATGGATCATTCAGGATCCCTCTCTGTCTCGTGTAAAGGCAGTTTTAAGGGACGCTTTTATGACATCTGTGGCCGGCATCTTCAGAGGACAGGAGTCAGAATATCAGGAATAGGAATTAGGAATAACCTAATCCGCCCATTGCTCAACAAGTCCCAAGGCTACCCTTCCAGTTGGTTAGTACAATACTACCTATTAGATCATAACCCTTATACCACAGCACAGGTACCAAAGTTCTTCCTAGTTGCAATGCGTAAGAGGGCTGAGTGTGTCCCGATTAGCCAATCTTTCAATGCATCTATCTCCCTGTAGTCCCTATCATTGTTTTTACTGTATACTCTTTTTCTGTATGGGCCATATGACCACAATAAACTTATTTGCATTTGTACAATGTATGTGTTTTAGTGTTTGGGCAGAGATGGGACCTGTGAGTGGACAGTGGTTCTGGGATGATCTTGCAATAAAATCATGTGGATCCATGAATCATATGATCCACCACTGCAAAACCATGCACTGAAGAACCCATGATTTCTGTGGTGTAGTCTGTGTGTGCAAGTGAGACCTATGATTTAACAGTTTAGGGAGAATAACATCTAAAAATCAAATGAAATCATGTGGATCTGTAAATGTATATGTAAAGTGGGTAAATTTACTCATGAATAAACCAGGGGGAACCTGGCAAAACTTGTTTCGAGATCATTTCCCAGTCACGAAGGAAACAGAAATAGTAATTTCACAGCTTAAATGCATGAGCTGCTTAATACATTTAATACAGTGGTTAAACTGCTGTACTGCAGCCAATACTGTGCTCATGACCTGGGGTTCAATCCCAGGTAGCCGGCTCAAGGTTGACTCAGCCTTCTATCCTTCCGAGGTCGGTAAAATAAGTACCCAGCTCGCTGGGGGGGGGGGGGAATGTGTAGCCTGCATAATTAACTTGTAAACCACCCAGAGAGTGCTTGAAGTGCTATGGGGCGGTATATAAGCAGCACGCTTTGCTTTTGCTTTTTTAAAATCTATTTTTAAACATATCTTTTAAAATATTTTCACAGGCAGGAGCTAAAAATATGTGGCGAGGAATGAGTTAAATGCTTCCCTCCACACTGAAGGTTATGGCAGTGTTAAAAGTGATACACCTTCAGCCCTGTATTAGCTGCCAGGCTGACTCCAGACACATTCTGATTAGTCAGAATATTATGCTATGCAAATTGCTCAGTTGTTTAGAATCCTGCCAAGTTATTAAAAAAGCAGCAATTTGGGAGGTTTCAGACTTTATAAGGACTAATTTAAAAAGAAATTAAAAATGGCTCAATCATTCTGAAATGAAAATAAGTGGCAAAAACAGATGTGATTTTTTTCAGGTATGTAAATTTTGTCTTATTGTCATATTTCATCTTTTTTCACCCAGTGACTGTATATATTTGGTTGTTGGCATCTGTATGGACTAAAATGGTGCTAATTCAAACACAAACACAAACACACACACACACACACACAGAGCTTGAAAAGTCTTTGCACAAACATCCCCAAATTTGGCACAGAACAAGAGCAGACATTCTCTTACTTCTGCGTCAAATTTGGTGCTGATCTGAGGTCCAGGTTCATAGTTATAATGTTTTGCATCCCTATTTTTGATTTGCCTTATGGAATGCTTTTGTGCTCCTAAGTGCATAATATATGGCTGCACACTTGTGCACCCACAATGTACTCTGGGCTATACTGTAAACTCCCACCCCTGGCCTGACATAGAGGGCACCACTACTGATCCTACAGCAGCATTGAATGGGAGCTCCTGTGCTGCTGGTTTATCCTGGAAGCAATTTCCTCATTAAAAGAACACTGCAGGAGGGGCATAGAAGGGAAGATAGCATATATTGATGCCTACTATCATCATGGTCTTTTGCTTTGAGATGGAAATTGAAACGCTTTTAAAAAATGAACTAATGGAAGATGGATCATGATGGACATTTTCTCATTTTCTAGATCTTCCATGTAAAAGGGGAGAGTAAATAATACAAGACAGAAGAGAAGTTCATACCACAGTTAATTCCAGCACGAAAAAAAACAGACTTACCTTAATATTCATTTCCTACTCCCTCATAAATGAAGTCTGTTAAAATGTTCATCGTGATCCATATCTTTCCCAAACCAAAGTAGCCCTCTTACTTTCCAACCAGGTTCCAGGTCCACCAACTCAGCTGAGGAAAATTCCAACCATTCCTTCTCCCTCATTCTGGCCATTGGGAGGGTGAGGCCCTGGGCCTCAGGGCAGAAATCCAGGAGCTACGATTTGAGGACCCACCAAATGACAGGAAGGAAATGAACAAGGCAAAACAGATCTAGCATCAGCAGCTGGGCTGGCAGGAGCCCTAGGCTGACACTACTCATCATGATGCCTTTTTGTTTCTTTCTTTCCTCTTTCATTATAGCCAGGAGCAGCCGACTGTGCATGCATTATGGGTGCAGGTGCTAATTTTATTATTTGTATTTATTATTGTCCCTTTCCACATGAAAATGATGCTGTTACCAAGTAAAAATGTGTTTTAGTGTCAGGACAGTAAAGGCAATGCAGTTCTATGTAGTCTCTGTGATTTAAATGAATCAACTGATTTAAAATGTGAAACAATACATGCTTAATATTACTATTAAGTTATTCTTTAAATTGCAGCTAGCAGTTAAGTTTTGAAATGTGGGCTTTATAAAAATGGTGAGTAACATGTGGCCAGCAGGCTGTACATGCTCCTGGGGTCATTTTTATGGTCAACACACACCCCTTAAAAATTAAGAAACGTTTTTAGTCAGAAGGTCCCCTGGTACCCTCCAAGGGGTGTCAGAGACAAATGTTTTGAGGGCCTCAAATTTGTTGCATCCCCCCCCCTCCATAATATCTTTTGAAAAAAAAAGATTTTTGGCAACTAGAGGGCACAAGGGGATTTTCACAGCTTACAAAAACCCACTGTAGCAACTAAAATGACTTTGTGTTAAGAAAAGAAAAGTTAATTATGCAAATTAGCATATCCTTCCCTTCCACCCAAGCATCCATAAGCAATCTGAAAAATGACCCTCAGATCCATTGAGATTGCCCACTCCTGCTCTAAAACACCAGTAACATGGAAGTAGTTATGAAGCATGGAATGGAGTTGGGGGACAAAGAAATTGTGGTTATCTGCTTCACAAATAAAATATTACGGTGGGGCCATCTAAGCCTCCCTATCACCACCACCACCACTCAACCTGCTTAGGACTGCTAAGTCCTGGGTCTAAAATTATTGAACTTCACCACAGATTCTGTCCTCCAGTGGGCTCCCTTGACTGTATAACCTTCAAACAGTTCTCATCCAGTCAACATCTAAGGTCTAGATTGGGGATGGGGTGGGGCTCTGTCAACCACATCAGCGTGAGGTGTTCCCCCCCCCCACTACAGTCCACCCCATCCTCCAGAATACAATTCACCACAACACATTCACAATTCTATTTAAAAAACAATTCTCAAGGCAGAATAGGCCGAACATATCACCAGAGACAGATGGCAGATAGTAATTAATGCAAGTAAACTGGATTAATGATTCCCTTAAATAAATAGGAAAGTGATGGAAGATTTGGATAAAACTTCAAGCGGGATCAAAGAAGTTCAACCATTCTCCAGATCATTGTATTCCAAGGGACAATTGTCCCAACTGTCCCTTGGAAGTGGTGGATTTGCCAGGAGCTGTGCATCCATGTTAAGATGTGCCTTTTCAAGCCTAACTGACAAGGACTTGATGGCAACAGTGGAAGGCTCTCAGTCTACAGTGCATTTGCATTCACATACCAGAAATGTCAAACTCTACCTGCCCCTCCCACAAGTTTAACTACAACAAGTTGGACAGTTGAAGAGATACCTTAGAGACCATTTCTTTACACTTTCCTTTAAGTCATCCAGGCACTTCCCTTCAACAGACTGCTCTTTCCTCCTTTTTTCTCCTCTGACTCTTTATGGCCTCCCTTTCCATCTGCTTCTTATTATCACCTCCAGTTCTAATCCCCTCCTTAGCTGTTCACATAATCACCCCTTTATTTGAGAACCTGTGTTTGCATCCTTTGATCTGAGGCTCCTCTTTGTACTTTCTACTTCCCTTTTATCCAGCAACACTTAGCATGGGTCTTGCTTGCCTGTTTCCCCATTGTCTCCTACAGTGTTACACCCAAGCCTATGATAGAAGCCATGAATGTATGATATGAATACTCCCTTCACTTTCTTGTTACAGTAAAAAATGTTTTTTCAGGCTTCCTTCCAATTGCCTCTCAGTATGGTACGCTCCGAATAGTAATTGTGTGCCGTCCGGTCAATTCTGACTTTTGGGAACCCCTTTCAGGGTTTTCTAGGTAGAGAGTACTTACAAGTGGATTACCATTCTCTTCTTCTGGGACTCTGCTGCTTACCCAAGGCCACACAGGCTGGCTCTTCTGGGAGGTACAGTGGGGAATTGAACTCTCAGCCTCTAGCTCCACAGCCAAATGCCTAAGTCACTGAATTATCCAGCCAGTTTATGGCATGTTCTTACATAAATATGTGAATTGTTCAAATGCTACCTTGATCTTGTGACTGTGCAGTGTCTTGTGCCGAATGACAAAAAGAATTTGCAGAGAAGATGTGAGGATGAAACAAGCAGTGAGGACTTGTACACACACACACCGGTACTTTCTCCCACTTTTGCCATCCTAACTACTGTTGTTGTTGTTTAGTCATTAAGTCGTGTCCGACTCTTCGTGACCCCCATGGACCAGAGCATGCCAGGCCCTCCTGTCTTCCAATGCCTCCCGGAATTGGATCAAATTCATGTTGGTAACTTCCTAAGTGCTATTGCTGCCAAAAATGTGGAGTTGGGTAGGGTGAAGTGTAGTATCGATGTAGAAGGCATTTGTCATGGCAAGAAGGTCCAGTGTGGTGTGCAACAATATTCCCTCTGTGGCCAATACTATTGCTACTATTGCTATTGCTAGATAGTGATAGACACCAGAGGTTATTTAAAAATGACTTGGGAAAGAACCAACTGCTAGAAGGTGATTGAGACCAGTCTTGTCTGCACTTGTCTACAAAGTCATAGTTGTTTATCCCAGATATTCAAGGAAGGCCACTCAGTTATGAGAGCACCAAAGGTGGACAGCTTTGGAATGTACACACAATAAGACCTTTGCTTCTGTTATCACTTTGCCAGTTAGCAAGATGCTCTGCTGTCATTCTGCAATTAATAAAATGTTAACATATGATAAGCTGTCTGTATATACAGTAAAAGTGCTTAAAATAAAGGTCCATGAAGTTGTTATACTATAAAAAGGTACGTACTGTATATAAATGTTCAGTATCTTAATTCAAAGAGCCTTGGTGTAAACCTGTATCCTGGGAAGTATTGTACAACTACTGATTCCAACAGCTGCCCTCCTCCCTTTCTCCAGGGACTCCCAGCAAGTAGAAAGGGTGTCAGTTTCCTCTTTCCATGTACTCTGCATTTTATTGCTCTTTTCTACAATATTGTCCTCCTCTCCCCTCCCCCCCCAAGCATTCTACCTTTCCTTGGTTGGTGTGTTTATTGCATCTGAATTTAGAAGAACCTCTTGTCAGTCTTGGCAAGACAAGGGAGTCTCCCTCTCCATCCTCTGCAAAATTTAAGTTTAAATGCTCTTCTTTCACAAAATTCCTGCAGTTCTCTGAATTTGTGTCAGACTTTACTACTCATGCTAATGTCAATGAAAATATAGTCAAATTATGGGAGAAGGGAAAGGACTTCCCTGGCACCTGTAGTGCTGTGCTTCACATTCGTATCCCCAGGGATACGAAAATACAAAGCTCCTATCTCTATCTATCTATCTATCTATCTATCTATCTATCTATCTATCTATCTATCTATCTATCTATCTATCTATCTATCTATCTATCTATCTATCTATCTATCTATCTATCTATCTATCTATCTATCTATCTATCTATCTATCTATCTATCTATCTATTTATTTATTTATTTATTTATTTATTTATGTGCCGCCCACTCTACCCAGAGGTCTCTGGGCGGCTTACAATAATTAAAATTCAATACAATAAAATGACTAAAATACAATTAAAATACAATTAAAATTGCCATCATCAGGACCCACAGTTGTTATTTCAATTAAAAGCCTTCTGGAACAGGAAGGTTTTGACCTGGCGCCGAAATGTCATCAATGTCGGCGCCAGATGAATTTCAGTTGGGAGGGCGTTCCATAGTCTGGGGGCAGCTGCCGAAAAGGCCCTTTGTCTACAAGCCATCCCTCTTACCTCTTTGAGGGACGGCTCTTTCAAAAGGGCCCCCTGGCTAGATCTTAACTGCCGGGTAGGTTCATATGGAAGGAGGCGGTCCTTCAGGTATTCAGGGCCCAAGCCATTTAGGGCTTTATATGTCAAAACAAGCACTTTGAATTGGGCCCGGGCAGCAACTGGTAGTCAACGTAACTTGAACAGAATTGGCTTGATGTGTTCTCTAGCGGCTCCACCACTCACCAGCCGTGCAGCTCGATTCTGGACTAGTTGCAGTCGCTGGACCGTCTTCAAAGGCAGCCCCACGTAGAGCGCATTGCAATAATCTATACGAGATGTTACCAGTGCGTGTGTAACTGTCATGAGACTCCGCTCGTCCAGGTAGGGCCGTAGCTGGTATAATTTCCGCAGCTGAAGGAAGGCGCCCCTGGCCACCGAGTCCACCTGGGCTTCCAAAGTTAGACTGGGGTCCAGGAGCACCCCCAGGCTGCGGACCCTGTCCCTTAGGGGGAGTGTAACCCCATTCAGGACAGGGAAATGGCCCTCCAACCTGTCTCTAGTCATTTCCTGCTTTGACCACTGCAATGCTATCTATGTGGGGCTTCCCTTGGGTCTGCACTGGGTCCAGAACACAGCAACCAGACTGGTGACAGGTGTGCACAGGTTTGACTACATCTCCTCACTTTTGGCTTGCCTTCACTGGTTACCTGTTGCCTCCCAGATAAGATTAAAGGATTTGATTATCACCTATAAAACCTTCACAGTCTGGGACCACGTTATCAGTCGGAATGCCTTTTCCTAAGGCCATCCACCTGACCCAATAGGTCCTCCCAGGCCATGATCCTCCAGGTAACCACTGGTAGGGCCTTCTTTGAGGTGGCTCCAATGTTTATGGAACCAAATGGTGCTGGAATTGTGCCTGGCCCCCTCCTTCCCCTCCTTTAAAAGATCATTGAAAACAATGCTTTACAGAGAGGACTTCTTTGGCGTTCCTTGCTGTTCTATATGGTTATGCGCCCAGGCCATATTTCATTTTGTATTCCCACCACTTGAGGTGCTGGCAGTTATTTTGTTGTTTTTATTTACACTTACTGTTTTACTTTATTGTAAACCATCCAGGGTAATGCTTTTGCACTAATGGAGCCCTATACAAATTTAATAATAAACAAACAAACATGCAAACAATCTTAAAAAGCAGATGAAGATGATTCCTATTCCAGATGCTTCAGAAGCCAGTTCAGGATAGGTTGTGGCCTGATAAATGCCCAGTGGAGCAAACTGGTCTTGAGCCATGTGCAACAGCATGCATGTTCAGACATGCTCACTCAGGCAGTAATTGTGGCACACAAAAAGAATGGCTAGAAACACATGAAGTGCCCTTTTTCTTTACTGTGACATGCCGGAGGCTCTGTTCTCTGGCTCTGAAGAACTAATACAAAACTGCAAGACTTCACTAGTTGGAAAGAGAGAGGAAAAGAAATAAGCTCTCCACAATCCCTGCTCTCAGAATATTGTCACAGGCTGAGCCAGAGTTGCCAGAGTCATACTCTTGATGAGAAACCCTCTAAAGACTTGCCACATGTTTGTATCGGTTTTATAGATTAATAAGGTTTGCTGACATCAGCAGCAGTCCCCAGGAAAAAAATGACCCAAATCAGCCATTTGTTTTTCCTATTGTCCACAGGACAATCTTCATTCCATTACCAGAGTTGAGGGCTTGTTCTCAACGAGAAATCTTTGGTCTTGGATGTGAACAATCTCTACTTCTAATCAGGAGATGAGCAGTGGGTTTTCAGAGGCTTAATTCAGAAAATCTTCCAAACCACTAACTTCTGCATCAGGGGTCGGCAGCTGCTGAGAATTTGGGGGGGGGCACTGCCCTCAACCCTGAGTGCTCACTGGAAGGACAGATCCTGAAGCTGAGGCTCCAATACTTTGGCCATCTCATGAGAGGAGAAGACTCCCTGGAAAAGCCCCTGATGTTGGGAAAGAGTGAAGGCAAGAGGAGAAGGGGACGATGGAGGACGAGATGGATGGACAGTGTCATCGAAGCTACCAACATGACTTTGACCCAACTCCGGGAGGCAGTGGAAGACAGGAGGGCCTGGCGTGCTCTGGTCCATAGGATCATGTAGAGTCGGAAACGACTAAACAACTGAACAACAACAACTGCCAATCCCCAACCTGCAGCAACTGTTGCCACTCTCACAAAATAAGCTCTTCTTCCACACAGAAAGAAAGCACATGAATGATACGTGTGTGTGTGTGTGTGTGTGTGTGTGTGTGTGTGTGTGTGTGTGTGTGTGTGTGCGTGTGCGTGTGTGTGTGTGTGTGCGTGCACGCGTGCGTGTGCGTGTGCATGCGTGCAAATGTTAAAGAAGTGCATTATAGCTAATGGCCTACATGCAGCCGCTGGCCCCAGCTAAGGTTCAGAATCAACTACTGAAGCCAGAATCAACTACTGAATGGTAAGCCAACACTTGTATAAATCCCATTGTTCAATGACTACACCCTAGTTGGGACTAGCAGTTGGATTTAGATCAGTGTTATAAATTGAATAACAGGGCAGTGTTTTTGTTTATCCTTAATATGAACAAAAATATTCTTCAAGGTGGGCTTAACTTTCGGCACCCTGCCAGCTTCATGGTACAGGCAGCATTTCTTCTTCTGCTGCTGCTGCTTATGGGAAAAGGCAGAAAGGCTCTGTACCCAGGTAGATCATGGCAGTGGCTGAAGCTCAGACATGCAGCTCTAGACACCGCTGTAGCAAACAGACCCAAACCAAACAGGGAGCCTCATCCTGCCTCCATTGATCACATCTGAAGTCCTGTCAGAAATATTAATTAATTCAGTTGAAAATATCCCAGGTGGCATCACAGAAATAAAGAAAATCCTAATAATAATAATGATAATAAAAAAAGGAAATGAACTCTAACTGTGAGAAGCTGTGTTTAATTATTCTTCTCTATAAACCCCAGCTGAAAACTGTTTAAACCATAAAGGATAACCACAGAATACAGGAAACATTTTGGGGCAGCTCCTTAGCTAGTGAGTGTCAGAATGGCTACAATGAAATACAAGTTGCTTTATATCAAGAAAAATCACAGCCCTACGTTTCCCATATGTCCCTTTTAATTCTTCCGTGTCACACACTCATCCCCGCCAAGCTACAAAGAACTGCCTTTTCCAAATATTTCTCAGTCCTCTTATTCATAAATGTTATATCAGTAGAATAGGCACTTGGACTCTAGCTCTTCACAGCTTCTGCTCTAGAGTTTTACAACTGTCCTTTCAACTGCTGATTGAAAAAAAAAATAAATGAATGTAGAAATAGAGCAATAAATATTATATATGTGGGTTACAGAACTGTGCTTAGCATTGCCCCATCTCCTCAGCTTTGGGATACAAGAAGGTGAACCCTGAGCAGCAGAGTTCTGCTTGATAGCTCAGGGTTGAGACCTACTCATGTTTGTGGTGGCAGAGGTCAACTCCTGGCTGTTCAGGGGTGTTAGCAAAGTGAACAACAACAAGTAGCAGCCAAGTTAACTTGTGGATTCAGCCCCTGAAAAATAGAGCAGTTAGCACAGCACTGTTCCTCCTTTGCAAAGAAATCACATCCAGGCTTCAGATTCTAAGAAAATGAGAAAGCTTTTTTTTAAAAAAAATCAAAGAAAGACGTTGAGGCAGGAGAGATATAATAGGAGTCCTAGTTCTGGCTACCTAAGGTGGAGATGCAGGGAGCCATGGCTGCCCCTTTATTCCTCAAGAAAAGAGGCAAGATGTCGTCTCTTCCCTCTCCCAGAGGGGATTTGAAAAAGGAAATGTGAGAGGGAAAGGAAGTGACAAGAGCAACCCTCAGGATATCAGTATAGATTGAAGGATAGAAGTCCACACAGGTCAGAGCAGATTAAAAAACAGTCTAGGAAACATGAGGAGGCTCTACCTCCTTCTCCCCATCCAAAGATGTACATCTTCTCCAGTGTAAGCTGAGTGGTACCCAGTCAGTTCCAGCAAGAGGAAGGATCTGGAAGTGTCCAGCGCTTCAGAGTTTGATCGTGATGGACATTTTAAAATGGTAGATCTCTCCTTAAGCCAAGCAAAAAACAATCTCCCAGCTCTCTCACACAAGCCTTATACAATTGTTAATTAAGTGAGTTGAATCAAGGAGTTGGGTATCCCATCAATTGTATTCTCTGGTTCTCTGGTGAAGGGTGACAAATCCATACAGCTGAGCCTGTGTCATTTGTAGGAGCTCTTAATGAGAGCCCTGGAAAATCAATATTATTACTCAAGTGAAAATCCTCCATGGATTTCAGCTTCAGAGTTACTCTTCACGTGTAGGAGAGCCCCCAGAACTGATGAAAAAGTGGTGGGGGTAGTGGCACTCCTCCCGACCAAATCCAGGAGGATGGATAAAACAATTTTAATAAATCACTAAGCATGCCTAAGATTACAGTATCTATTTTCATTCTGGTCTTTTATTTTATGCCTTCTCTTGGAGATCTTGAGAAGGTAAACAGTTCCAACCAAAATTCAGTTCTGCCAACACTTACATGGTCAACGTTTGAGTACCTGTGTCTCTCCATGTCTCATGTGAGGTGTTTCTATGAAAAAAAATGTTTTAACAATGACTGCTTAGGAGACATCAGATTATAGGTCATCAAATGTTCTAGTGCATTTGGAGGCATCAAATGACACATAGAGCACAGCTATTTCTTTCCATATCCATTCATACATACTTTGTATCATACCACGGAATATTCTCATGGATTTACCTCTCATCTTCCTGACTAGAATTCTGGAGAATACCGTTTCTGAGCTAGGAAGGAAAGAACTTGATTGGAGCCAGCTGAGTTTAAGCTTGGAGATATTTATCAGTTGCTGATTTGGAAATAGGAAGTATGTTTAAAATTCAGATATATATGTATTCAAATGTCTCTAAAACCATTCCAAATTAACACAATTTGGTTCAAGATTCAGCTGAATCTCAAACATACTTCCTATTTTCATATGAGTAACCGTTTTTCCTAAGATAGCTAAGATAATCCTCACTCAAAACATGCTGGCTACAAAGGGTAAAGGATAGGGAAAATATTTTTCTGCTATTATGCTGGCAGAACCCCCTTCAGCTGGCAGATTTCAGAGATCTGCTAGTAAAGGGATCTGCCAGCAAAATCACTATTTCAGCTAAAGTTCCAGCAACAGAAGAGCCAAAGAGAAGCAAAAAGGAGAAGAGGAGCAAGGGAGGAGCCAAGTTATGCTGGATCCAACCCTGCCCCAACCAAGGAAAACAATCTCTAAACCAGTAAAAAATTTGGCTATGGAGAGGGATGTTTCCAGCACACCTACAGTTAAAATAAATTGAGAGGAACTGGGTTCAGAACATCTTCAGCTCGTCCTCACCATCTTGGCTAGCTAGGATTCCACTCTTAAATATTAACCCTATCCTGGCATTCTGTTCCCAGATCTAAGGCACTTCTGTGTAGGCTTTTACACAATTTTAAAAATTGGGGTTCTAAATGATGTCTTGCTGCAAATCACATGTTCACATTTTCAGATGGTTGCCCTCTCTGTATAGAGAGGTGTGTCAGCAGGTTTTCCCACATCACAAATTAGGACTCCTGCAGAAAGCAATTATTGCACTCATTTCTGAAAATTAAGTCTTCCTGATATCAGATTGGTATATTCAGCAACACCACAACTGCTGCCCCATCTATACATTGAGCACAATTAGAAAAAGGTGCAGATGAGGTTAAGGTAACATTTCACAGAGATTTGAGTTACATAATCCTCCAACACAAACATAGCATAGATCCATGACAGTTAACATAAATATGTTATCAAATGTCTGTTCTCATATATAATTAATCCTATCCCACAAGAAAATGTTAGCTGGTTTCTCAGACAGGCAATGTGGAGTAAGATGCAACATAGTATGGAGTCAATTGCAAAGACAGAGCTGGCCCTGATAAAATTCCTTGGGGGCATCTGAAATCTGGAGGAAGAAAATAAAAATTCTGCTAACTCACAAGGAATGTCTGCAATAAAAAGGCCTTTTGTGGCTCTACCATATCTTAAATACAGGCAGGCAGGAGATGTCTCTGGCTATTGGGGGCCAAATCATATTTTCCTCCCCTTTTTCTTTTCCCACTTTATAGCAGTTACACCTGAGTGGCTAAGAAAGGGCAGAGGGGAAATGACTAAAAATCTCAAAGCCTTTGTGGTGTCGGCTCAGAAGAGGAACAATGCTGCCATAAATCAAGGGAAATGCCTAAAAATAGTGAGCAACTTTACTGTGTTTGCTATCACTGCAGATGGCAATATTTCAATACATGTCAGTCAGAGTCTGCTCTCCATAGGATTTTGCTTCCCCACACTTACCCATCTGAAAGCGCCAGCTCTGTAAAACATTCTATTTTAATCATCGTTTTAGGCACTTTCAATAGGATTGCCTGCAACCAATATTCAAACATGTGAGTCAGTACATTCCTCACAGATTCCTTTCATGAGGTGGGCCTAAATGATCACAAGACATTAAAAATGTATGTAAAACCTTTACTACATGACCTGTGAGTGTAATATATACCTACATTCCATTAGTGAGGCAAGTGATAACGCTATAGTATGTCCTGGCGGTTCGCCTGTTGAGTCTGGGAGTATGCCTTTCATTTCCTACCACTTTATAGATTGACAAAATCTTTTCTTTTATATAGAGTACTATTAGGGGAGTACTCTTCTAGTTTACTCCAGCAGTTCAGCTAGGCAGGTCCATTCTTGAGAAATGACAATGACCAGATTTCTGAAATGAGAACCTTTATTGTCCAAGAGGGATAAAACAATTCAAATCATTCAATAGCTGTGTAGCTGTCATAGTGAGCTATGGCTTCTTTGTGCAAAATAACAGTATTTCAAGGAAATTGTGAGGCCCTTGGCAATTCCAGAGGACTTGGGGGGGGGAGGAGTCATCAATGGCAAGAAATAATGACCTTGCCTGCCCTTCTCTTTGGAGTGGTAGAGCCCAAGTGTGGTTTTCCTTCCACAGTAAGAAAAGGCCTCCCACTTACTCAAGCCCTTGATTTCTGTCTTCTTTCTCATGACTTCATAACTGTCCTCCCTTTACCCCTTCGTTGGATTCAGGAATAGCCTCTTCACAAGGGTTGCACCAGACATGATAAGTTAATAAGTCAACAGAAGTGGGACACCCTGAAAAGGTAAAAAGACATCAGTGTAACCCAGCATGAGCATTCCTAGCCTCTGGAAGTTGCAAATTAGCTTGCTTTTGTTTTGCCAGAAAGTCACCAAGGGTGTCATTTATAATTTGATTACTCAAACAATTGGCTCAGGCAATCACCACCAGCTCTGAAGGAGCTGCATTCCTGGGGGAGACTCGTTCTATCAGCTTCTAATTGGGAAGCTACCATCTGCGCTAGACTGATGCCTACCTTCAGCAACTACCACTATAGATCCATAAGACATATTTATGACACACAAACACATAGATGCTCTTTTTTTATCTGTGACATTCACCCTGTGGCCCCTGCTTGTTTCACCAAACACAGAGCTCACGAAGGTATCCCAACACGCCCTTTTCCTCGCTGCCACCAGTTGGTCTCTTTATCAACCTATTTTTCCTGTGAAAAACTGAGGTCCATTCAGTACTGAACTTTTAAACAGAAACAGGCTTATTACAAGTTGTCTTAAGCACATTCTTAAAGTTACACGAAGCTTCAGTATTTTACTTTAACCTCTTCTTTCGTAATTAATACAGGTCACACTCTGAGTAATCACTCCTTAAACACTCTCTCTGCCTCAAACCACCAAACTGTTTTTCTTCTTTTCTGTCTCTCTCTGAACTCTCCCCTCCCTCCTGGTTTCTCTGGCTCCGCCTCCCAACAGCTCTCATTGGTGCAGGCCAATACCATTAAATACAGTACTGTATAGGAAGACAAGGTATTTGCTACATTATCGATACTTACTTTCTGAAAAATCAGAAATGCAAGCTAAGTTTCAACCTTAAACATGAGCACAGTTTAATGCATCTGGTCTCCTACAGTTTCTGATGGTAACAAGAAATGCTTAAGCTTCACATGAAGCACAGAGCTGTAGTGGTCTATAAAGGTATCACCTATTTTTTGCACTAGAAATTGGCAGTTTCACAGAGTTTTAAATCTTGATGCCTTTTATTCAGGTTGGATGGAGAATAAAAGGACAGCTCTGGTACTTCTCTTCATTTACTGCAAGAATAGATAGACAGGCAATTTTTACCAGATCCAATGAGGATTTATTTATTTTTAATAATTCACTGTCCTTTTAAACATCTTTGGAAATCCATCAGTTTCTTAACTTACACTTGGCTCACATTGAAGAGACCAGAGAAAAGGTAACTGGGTGCCCAAAGTAAAAAATCTCCCACTGCTATCTGCAGTGTTTGAAATATTTGGGGCAAGAATAGTAGTTGCAGGGTAATGTTTCAGCATTCCAAAATGGCATAATTATCATGGGGGGAATGCTAGTAGGCCCTTTCTGGTAGCACTGTACCCCCTTAAATATCAGTGGAGCTGAATATAGGTGAGAGGGCTGTAAAAGTTGCAAATACATTTTTATTTTTTAAAAAAGGAATAGTTACACAAAGAATTTAAGATTTGGTTGACTGAAAGCAGAAAAACCCACCATTCCCCATAGCCAAGTGTGAAATGAAGAGCCTAGAGGCAACTTTCAACATCTCATGATGCATCGCATGATGAAAGTTGCCTCTAGGCTCTTTGTATCACACTCAGTTTTGTTTCCAGTTTCCATTATTTCCCCTGAGCCTCTTGACGGAGGTAGCAGATGGTAGTTAGATGATGCTTTTACCAGCTGAACACAATTGGTTCACCCTCCTGCTCGCTAGCAACACCTTTGTTGAAATCCTATCAGTTCCTGTTGAAATACTGTATCTGCAGCATAATGTTATCGATTCACCTATATTTCACTGGTCCCTTCTTTCATCCAATAGCCTCCACAAGGCAACCAACCAAGTGCATGCTGCCACCCCAAAAGTCTTCACCAAAGCTATTGCAGGACACACCACAGCTAGAGTAGACTTATTGAAACGTTGGACTTAAACCTTGGCCACGCAAATTCTCATGGATGCAATGGGCCTGCCCCAGAGGTACTGACAACTGGGTTTGGACTAGAGGAAGGAAGGAAGGAAGAATGTGATAAATGTAAGCATGCAGTTTGAATCAAATGGAAATACTGTATTTGTTAGTTCAGTCAGTTTGTATAGGCATGAAATCTACTGTTTTCTCATGAAACTCTCAGTCCTGTGATTAGCAGTGCTCGATGAGTTATCAGTGCAGAGATAATAAACTACAATAAAATAAATGCTTCTGTCCTTTACATTTCTGGAGCTGTCCCATACTACTGGAGGTGGGCGCTTGCCACAGTTTGATGCTTTGCTGTGGTTCAGTGGATTGGGCCCACAAGTTTTGCACACCTGTGCCAGATTCCACACCCTGCCTCCTCCCATGGGTGCCATGTCAGAAGCAGTGCTGTGAGGTTCCTTGACCTGCCTCCTCCTCCTCTGAATGGGTGCCTGTGGGAGGAGGCGGGCTCTGGAATCTGGGGTGCCCATGCAACACCTGTGGGCTCAATCCACCAAACACTGAAGCGGTGAATCACAGCAATTGTCCATCTCTACTTGTGATCCTACCTGGTGACATTTGTGTGTATTGAAATGTGTGAGAGTTTGTACAAAGATGCTTAAATGTAGAGTTAAAGAAACCACACAGAGCATGCCTGGCGAAAACCATCTTGCTGACAACTTTTGGACTTGACATCTAAGAGTAAAGTTCCTGGCAACATCTATCTTGCCATGAACTTTTGGGCTTTAAGTTCTTCACACTGGTACAAGCCTAGTCTTGATCCATGAAAGCTTGCATATTGGATGACTAATTGTTTAGTGGTCTATATTTGCATTTGTATTTTGTGTTACTACACAGCACTCTTTTATTTCAAAGGGTTATACCTACTGGATGATCCCCTCGATTGATGGTTCCAGGTTGTTAATACTTTCAGCATTGTTTTTATATGTAATACAGCTCATCCTCCTTGTAGAATTTCATGAATTTTTACAAGTTTTTTTTAAACATTTTTTATTAATTTTCCAATCTATCTATATTGTTTGTGCTTGTCAAACATCGTGTTACATACTTGCTTGCAATTATTTGTTTTTAACATCCCAGTGTCTTCCCGATTATCCCCCCAAATTCCAACCATCTTTCAAACCATTCATATACAGATTTTAGTATATAATATAACTACTATCATAATATTATTCTCATATTATATAAAGTTCTCAGGATCTTCTAATAACATTCTTGTTGAAAGTGGTTCCAGATCCATGACCCAGCTTTATATCTAGTTTAGTTTGCCTAAAATAAAAAATCACCATATTACATCTTTACCCTGATTCGGGCTCCCTTATTTCAATTTAGTTCTCCTTTTAATATATAGAATATACCCTTTTACAGATCCAGATGATAAATATAAACATGTCTCCAATATTAAGGGGCCCTTCCTTGTTTTCCCTTTTTTCATCTTTCTAGGTAATTCCATCTCTGATTCCTCTTTTTTCATTCCCTGCTATATCTCTAAACATTCTGTCATCTTTCATGTCCTCTGAAACCATTTTGTAGTTCTGATTTATGTCCACTGACTCCTTCAATGAGGAGACTCCTATCTTCAATGAGTCTTCCAGGCTTTTTTTGGTTAATTTTGCTGGTTTTTTCCCTTTGTCTTCCCCTGGTACTCTCCTCTGGTCCAAGACTGATGTTTCTCTTAGGTTAACTTTCTCAAGCTACTGCTTGGTTTGGCATACATCATCTGTGATACTCCCATTTCCTTCCTTGTTGTTTCCTGTTGCTTGTGGACTATAGTCCTTCTGATGTTGATTAGATAATTTTGCCTCTTGTTAATGAGATCTCATGGTCGTTAATATTTTTTGAAGCATAGATTTTATTTCATTCCAAAATTGTCCTTGTTGTGCCATTCTGTTTCTGCTGCCTAGATGCTTATAAACAGATATTCCAAATTTCCAGAGTCATTTCAAGAGTTCCGCTTTGGCTATGTAAAGTTGAACCAAATTCGACCCAAGGAACAGTTTTTGAAAAGTCCACTTTGGGGTTAATTCCAGCCAGAAGCTCACGAGGAAATAAACAGTTTTTCAGACTTAAGCAACAACAGTATATTCAAGGTCACATCTTCTGGGAATCATTCCAAATGCTCTGGATAGTCAAAACAATGTCCGCACTTAATTTGCAGGAAGATCTCTTAAGCTTATAAAGGCAGGTTGTAAATATTCTTAAAGTATAATTTTAAAAAGTTACTTTCTTCAGCTATCCCTCTCACCAGATTTTCTGCCGCATTAAAAAGTTACTGAGATAAGATAGCAATTCTTTTTTTCCATATATAGGGATACGTAGGCAATTAGTTGTAAAAAGATTCTCACCCGATGGAAAAACAGCGATGCCAGGTGCTGTTCCTTGCTTCTCTCAGCCGGCTGCCAGCGACTTGGAAGCTCGCCGAAGCTGCTTATTTCTGCCCGTTGGCTGATTAGGGAGTTTCCTGGATCGAACCGGGGTGGCCACTGCCCCCTGTGATCAACAGGCTTTCTCCCCCAGTTCACCACCCCTCCAGGGTGGTTCCGACACCCTACGGTGTCCCAAAACGGGTCAGAATTCAGCACAGGGGACAGAGCTCTGCCCTCCTGCTGCTGTCTCGTTGCGACGTCAAGCCGGAAGTCAATTCTTACTTACCTGGCAGGGGAGATACCATGATCACGAATTTTTACAAGTTTTATATACTCACCCTGTCACAGTATATTTTAAAAACATAGTTGAAGTTTGCTTTTTTTCTTTACAGTGTTCCTCTAGGCTGAAAATGTTTGACATTTTTTAAAAGTGTCAAATGCCAGCTATTCCTCTAAACTATATAGATGATCTTGGGACTGAGTATATGTTCCTTTGATTTTTTCTTTCTTTCTTTCTTCATCACTAACATTGACAGTGATGTCTTCAGTGGGGCATAATATTAGAGCAAGATAGTTCCACTCAACTGAGCACATGTTTTCCCTCCTCTTCCACATAATTTTTATTATATTTGTCAGATTTTGTGCTGTGTCAGATAAATGTGTGACTTCTGTAAAATAAAGAAAGAAAAATAAACACTAAGGAGAAGGGGCGGGGAACAAGTTGTTACTAATATCATGGGGCTGTCTTCCCAGTAGAAGCTGACCCAATTGGGAAGTGTGGTGTATACTCTTGCATGGGATATATAATCATATCAGTGTGGATTACAAGATATCAAGTTTTAAAAACTTCAAAGTAAACCAGGTATTCCTAGGAGGAAGGACCATGCTGAGACTGTTCAGCAGCTGATTTGTCCACTCCAGTCCACTCTTTCTGTATCACAAGTTCCTCCTTTTTACACAAGAGATTACTATTGTTCTCACCCAAGGAAGGACATCTCTCTCTGTGTTTTATATTCACACACACAAGAACATCTTCCTACAGGGTCCCACATATTAAACTCTGCATCTGTTGTTTACTCTCCTTCAAAATATATTTTTTTAAGAGTTTCATCTCTTGGAGCACAGCAGCATAGTCCTTCTTTAACTCTATCACCTGCAGTCTGATTGGGTGCAGAGTAAGAAGAGTATAACATCTTATTACTGCATGTTTCAGTGGCCTGCTGGCTCTTCAAAGCAAGTCTCCTTACTTAACAACCATAAATATCAAAATCCTGTTGTTTTTCCCTGTGTATGAGTAGACACACCACTGGCACCTAATTAATTAGCCTTGTTTAGCCACTGGAATTCCATGATGGTGTTAGTGCATGCAGAAAGACCAATGGGATTTTGGCCAATTAGTTTGTACTGAATGCCTGTTTGTGACCTGCTGATCACCTGCTTTCATTAAATTTGTACTCATCATAAAGTATGTTCAAAGCAGGGAGTTACTGATAACTGGAACAGAGAGAAGCTGCAAGTGAAGGACAGACAGTGCCTTGCTATTACAGAAAGTATTAGAACATCATCAGTTTGAGACAATCAGTTCTTTGTCTCTGAAACAGACAAAGAAGTGTACCTGAAAATGTGTTGTTGGGGGTAGCTTTTACCCTTGATGGGATCAGTATACCATTTCATAATGAGCTCCTGAGATGCAAATAACATTTATACTGACAAAGTAGTTTGAGAATATGAATGAACATTTTGTTAAAGGAAGCAAATGTTTGTCTTTGTTTAGTTGGAAGAAAAGAGAAAAAGGAAAAGGAGAAGAAGGCTATAGAAGCAGTTCGTTCAGTAAATAGAATGCATGAACCAATAATCTATGCCAGTTTTTGGAGGATACTGTGCCTCTTGGCACAGCCTTCTTTTTTGAACTGGGCAATGAAAACAACTTCCTGTCAATAAATGTGAACAAACACTTGGACGAATCTTCAAAGCAATGAGTTACATTGAAAATATGCTTCAAATCACTTTGAATGTTCCTGTAAATAGCAGGGAAATGATTATTCAGAGCATTTTGGCATCTAAATAGGCTTAATAAACAATCCAAGCAGGCCTGGCATGTCTTTAGTTGCACTTTGACATGAAATATACAAGCAAAAGGGTAGGGGTTAGTGATGACACTGTGAAGAAGCTGGGGAGATGTAAAGGGGGAAGGCAAGTTTGTTAAGCCATGGAGACTGTTAAGCCATTGAGTGTTACCAAACGTATTCAGCAGCAATAAGAACATTAGCACCATTTATTGAAAAGAATATTTTAAAAACCATCATTCTCTGAGGTTTTTTTTTAAAAAAACATTTTACATATACTGTATAAGATTAGTACTAGATCAACCTATTACCTTATCGATGGGTCGTCGTTATTATTATTTTCCTTATTTATGTCCCTGTCAGTTCCCCATCAGATTAGCAGAGGCAGGACCAGAGGAAGGAAGGAAATAAAGGAAGTCTGTAGGTTGGAATGCGAATCACATCTAGTATGAACACTGAATTCCTGAATGAATCCGCAGTCCTGTGGGAGTACTAATTGTGATTTCAAACATAGTACAGGCTGTGAAACAAATCACAGCAAATGTGTGTCAAATGTTTCCAGTGTAGTTGCACCCTAAGCCCTATTGAACCGAAGAAGAAAGAAGAATTGGTGTCCTGTTATCAAAAGGAGTTCATTATAGCTAGCAGGACCTAGGATTCCTTCCATCAAAAAAAAACTAAGATCATGGCCACTGGTTCCATCACCTCCTGGCAAATAGAAGGGGAAGATATGGAGGCAGTGGCAGATTTTACTTTCTTGGGCTCCATGATTACTGCAGATGGGGACAGCAGCCACAAAATTAAAAATGCCTGCTTCTTGGGAGAAAAGCAGTGACAAACCTAGACAACATCTTAAAAAGCAGAGACATCACCTTGCTGACAAAAGTCCACATAGCCAAAGCTACGGTTTTTCCAGTAGCGAAGTATGGAAGTGAGAGCTGAACCATAAAGAAGGCTGACCACTGAAGAATTGATGTTTTTGAATTGTGGTGCTGGAGGAGACTCTTGAGAATCCCCTGGACTGCAAGGAGAACAAACCTATCCATTCTGAAGGAAATCAACCCTGAGTGCTCACTGGAGGGACAGATAACTGAAGCTGAGGCTTCAATACTTTGGCCATCTCATGAGAAGAGAAGACTCCCTGGAAAAGACCCTGATGTTGGGAAAGTGTGGAGGCAGGAGGAGAAGGGGATGACAGAGGATGAGATGGTTGGACAGTGTCACTGAAGCTACCAACATGAATTTGACCCAGCTCCGGGAGGCAGTGGAAGACAGGAGGGCTTGGCATGCTCTGGTCCATGGGGTCACGAAGGGTCGGACACAACTTAATGACTAAACCACAACAAAAAGGATTCCTTGGCTGCACTGTAAGCTCAGTGCCAATGTTCAAGTGCATATCACACTTTGTGGCAGGGGTAAAGAGGAAGGAGGGAAAAGGCAATCCATATGGTTTGCATTGTTTTTTTTCAGAAAGTGAAAACACATGGAAGACTTTTTTGGCTAGACATGATTCTTGTTATTTTAATGAGAAAGTCCATAATTAGATGGGGTAAATAAAATAGAAACGAAGCTACACTACAAGCATATGAGAGACATATTGAAGATAATGCGTTTTTCACTAATTGCAGTTTTTTGCAGGATGTGATGTTTCTTCATCTTTTCACTTCATGTATTTAAAGTATAACCAAGTAATATGACAGCAATATTACATACGAAATCTTTGTTTTAAATAGCAAGTGAGACCTCTGTCTGTATTACATTTGTCAGCAGTTAAACATCATTACAACATTAACAGCCAATCTAAATGTGGAGAAGCCCTGCTTTGTACATCTATAAACTATAGTATATCAAACTGGACTTTATGATACACTGCCCAAACCGGGGGGGGGGGGAGGCTCTATAAAGTTTTACAATTCTCTGCATTCTTTTGATTATAGTAAAAATTTATTTGAACTTCTTCTGAGATATAAAACAAGGCTTTATGAAAAACATTTGGGCCCACTCTTTTAAATGAAAGAGGAAAGCAAAGAAATGATTCAAGGACCTTCAGTTAGTTGATGCCTTTTAGTCATACAGTCATTATGGAATTTTTGAGATCACCAGGGTAGATACAAATTTTTTGGTTAGGGAAGGGAACAGTACTCACTAGAGCCAACTCAAAGATGTTTGTATCCTTGTAAGATACAAGTTATAATGGCCCAAATCCTCTTGTGCAGGTATGCAAACAGCATACCTTTTGGAAGAAAATTGCCCCAAGCTAAAATATCACCATAGACATATCAGTTGCACCCTTCTCTTGGCATGTGACAGAAGCAAACTTTTTTTCTCCTTTCCACATATCATTCAGTTCATTTCCTTTTTATTCTTTCTTTCTGCTTTTGAAATCAGGATCTGCTGTTTTTCATGTGTGTATGGAGATATGGACAGAGCTAGGAAAGTGGATTTCATTACTTTAAAGGATCGATGAGAATGGCACAAAACCTGAAACATTTCTGTTAAAGAACTTCTAAATTATTTCTCTAATTTTTTTTTAAAAGTGACCAGAAAATGTTACTTCTTTTAACAGTAAAAGCTCTCTTTTTAAAAATCATTCATTATTTTGATTCCTAAACTCTACCCCCCCCCATATGCCTTCATTAAATGTTGTGACTTTATTTTGAAATAAGCCTGCTGTAAGCCTGCCCCCGGCACTGGCTGGCTGGCTTGGTAAGTAGACCACCTCATTGGGTGTAGAAGGTGCACCTTCTCTCCTCACGACACTTGGGTCAAGGCCAGGGAGAACACCACTGTTGCTGCTGCCCTCGCTGGTGCAGCCATGGGAATGGCTGAGCTAGACAGAGAAGGTGAACCAGCAGACATGTAGGGGGGGGGCAGATCATTGGGAGGATTCAAAGGGCTGGCCAGCAGGGCTTGAGAGACAATAAGTCCATGTCGATCCACCTTGAAGGGATCTGATGCCGCCACCTTAAGAAGCTGTCAGGATAAGATAGAATGAGGCAAAGCTACAAGAGCCAAGGCATCTGGAAAGCTAAAGAGGCACCAAGTACTGCTAGAGACAATACAGACAAGCCACTGATCCCCTGCCCTCCCACCTTGAGTCCTGGGTTGTCCAGCCACCACACTCAGCCTGATCTCAGCCTCCACAACATGTGCCCAGTCATCTCATGTAGCAGTTTCTGCCTGAACTCCAGTTGTCCCACCCAGGAGGGGTGTGTGCATGACATTTCCTCTGTCGGGGACCAAGTAAAAGGAATGTGGCTGTGGAAGGGCAGCGTGCCTTTTGCCTGCAAAGCCTCTGGCAATTTTCATAGAGAGACCTCCCAAACAAACTGTACTTGTGAATTTTAGGGAGTGATGTAGCTCCCTGGTACCCATATGACTGTGTTGACCCACTGGACTAGAGTTTGTGGTTATTTGTGGGAGCTGGACCTAGTTTTGGACTTGTCTATTACCTGTCCAGAAGGACCTGCGTCCACAAGGACTTCTTATGTTCCTGGTTCAGCTGAGCCTGTTTCTTACAAGAGTTGTGTTGCACCTGGCCCAGAAAGGAACAGTCCTGCTAAGGACTTTTCATTTCTCATCCCAGAAGGTCCTGGATTTGCAAAGGGTGATGTAACCACTGCCTGTCAGGGCTTGAGCCTGCCAAAGCCTATTTCTAGTCAAGATCAATCCAGATCCGATTCTGTAAAAGGCTTTTGATGCAAGTTATTTTCTCCCCTTCCCCACTTTAATAAAGCTTCTGCAAAGATTCTCCCGCTCACACCTTCTTTAAGCCTTCTTTGTCTAGAAAAGAAAAAAGTACTGATTGCAGATTATATCCAAGTTCTGGGTATGAATCCGAGTCAGGACAGAGTTGACTGAATCAAAACTTAATAACAACATGCAGAATTAGAGAGGAACATTCACTGAGGTATGCAAAATGGTTAAGGGGACATATATATTTAAAAAAATTGAAGATTAAATGTGAACAAGAAAGCAGACCTGCATTTAAAGTTCTAATGATTTGTGGGGCAGATTATCAAAAGGACCATCTTTATTATGGCTGCAGAAGTGTGCAGCAACATATTGTACAGCATTCCATAAGCAACTCAAAAATAGGGATGCCCCAAACAAAAAAAAATATAACTATGAAATGATATTGGATCCACATTTGGTGTAGATGCAACACAATGTCTGTTGTTGCTCTCTGCCAAGTATGGGGACATTTGGGCAAAAGGTTTTCAAGTTATAATTTTTTAAAAAGCAACACTGTTTTACACCTGTGCAGAACCAAGCAACCTAGCACTCTGGTTGGTTTAAAACAGATGAAATACATTGATAAGACAAAATTTGCATACCTGAAAAAACCATCCATTGTAGGTCCTATTTAATCTTTCATAAGAACTGAGCCATTAATTGCTCTAAATCATAGTCTGCATTTAGTATTTTTAAAGCTCTAGGTAAGAGTGACCACCATTGGATTTTTTAAAAGCCAATTTTAATAATCTCAGAACAAGGAAAAGTAAGGCCCCATGGCAGGAGATCCTAACAAGAAAAGGAGTCCAAGAACAATGGGAGCTTCTAAAAAAAGAAATTCTAATGGCACAACTACAAACAATTTTAACAAGAAAAAAGGGGGGAGGCAGCAAAAAAGGCCAGTGTGACTTCACAAAAAGCTCAGGGAGGACCTGAAAACCCAAAAAAGACATGGACAGGAAATGGAAAGAATGCCAGGCCACCAAGGAAGAGTACAGACAAGTAGCAAGGAAATGCAGGGATGGCATTAGGAGGGCAAAAGCTGAGAATGAGCTGAGATTAGCTAAAGATACTAAAAGCAATTTTTAAAAGCATTCTTCAGGTATGTGAGTAGCAAAAGACAAACAAAAGACATGGCGAAACAGCTCCGCAATGGAAATGGGGAAATGATAACAGAGGACAAAGAAAAGGCAGAGGTGCTCAATTCCTATTTTATTTCTGTCTTTTCCCATAAGACAGACTATGAACTTCCAAAGAAATTGGAAGTGCAAGGAGGGGGGGGGGGACAGGATTGCAGCTGAAGATAGATAAAAAAATAGTCAAGGAATGCCTTAGCACCTTGAACGAGTTCAAATCTTCAGGGCCGGATCAACTGCATCCAAAAGTACTGAAGGAACTGGCTGAAGAACTCTCAGAACCACTATCCACTGTTTTCTTGAAATCATGGGAAACAGAGGAGGGCTAATGTTGTCCCTGTCTTCAAAAAGGGCAAAAAAGAGCAACCAGGGAACTACAGGCCAGTCAGCCTGACATCAATCCCGGGCAAAATTCTGGAACAGATAATAAAGTGGTCATTGTGCAAGCACCTAGAAAAAAAATGCAGTAATAATTAGAAGCCAACACAGATTTGCCAAGAACAAATCCTGCCAAACTAATTTGATCTCATTTTTTGATCAGGCCAACTTCCTGACTGACAGATGAAATACTGTAGATGTAGTATATCTTGACTTCAACAAAGCTTTTGACAAAGTGCCCCATGATATCCTGATTAGCAAGCTAACTAGGTGTGGGCTGGATAGATCAAGTGTCAGGTGGATACACAATTGGCTACAGAATCATACTCAGAGGGTGATGATTAATGGGTCTTTCTCTAACTGGGAGGAGGTAACAAGTGGGGTACCCCAAGGCTCAGTCCCGGGCCCAGTGCTCTTCGACATTTTTATTAATGACTTGGATGAGGGAGTACAGGGAGTGCTTGTCAAATTTGCAGATGGTACCAAATTGGGCGGAATAGCTAATACCCTAGAAGACAGAAACAAAATTCAAAATGAACTTGATAGGATGGAGCACTGAGCCAAAAACAACAGAATGAAATTCAACAGGGATAAGTGCACATTGGAAAAAGAAACCAATTGCAGAGTTACAAGAGGGGAGATACCTGACTCAGCAAAACAAAGAGCGAGAACGATCTTGGAAATGTCATAGATCACAAGCTAAATATGAGCCAACAGTGTGATGTAGCTACAAAAAAATCTAATGCTATTTTAACCTGCATAAGTACAAAGATAGTTTCCAAATCCTGCGAAGTGCTAGTCCCTCTCTATTCAGCACTTGTTAGGCCCCACCTTGAGTATTACATCCAGTTCTAGACACTACACTTCAAGAAGGGTGCTAACAAATTGAAACAAGTTCAGAGGAGGGTGACAAAGATGATCAGGGGGCTGGAAAACAAGCCTTATGAGGAAAGGCTGAAAGAATTGGGCATGTTTAGCCTTGAGAAAAGAAGACAAGAGTGATATGATAGCAGTTTTAAAATATTTGAAAGGCTGTCATACAGAGGAGGGGCAAGATCTGTTCTCGATCATCCCAGAGTGGAGGACACGCAACAATGGGCTCAAGTTAAAGGAAGCCAGATTTTAGTTGAATGTCAGGAAAAAGTTCCTAACTGTTAGAGTAGTATGACAGTGTAACCAGTTACCCTGGGAGTTGGTGAGAGCTCCAACACTGGAGGCATTCAAGAAAAACTTAGATAACCACCTGGCAGATATGCTTTGATTGTATTCCTGCATTGAGCAGGGGGTTGGATTCGATGGCCTTGTAGGCCCCTTCCAACTTCACTTTTTTATGATTTCTATGATTGTCTCAGAGCAGGGAAATGGCTATTAAACTGGTATGGATAGGGCCCCTTGTTCCCAGCTTTCTTACTGTTAAACATTTTTTTTCAATACTTACCGTAGTCATGGATCTAGAGCCTGGAGGAAAAACTTATGAGGAATCATGGATCATGATAGCTCTGTAGGTGGGGTGCTTTGTGAGATCTCAGATTTAAATGTTATATAGAGAAGAGATGATTGACAGTAATGGGGCTTCTGGACATGCAAGGTGTTAACACCACCCCTCCCCTTGCACAAGCACCAGAAAACAAACAACTACACTGTACACAACGGCTATTGCATCTGTGGCAAAAATGAATAAGATTCTGACCTCTAAAGTAAGGAAGGAATGGGAAAATATTTCAAACAACATTCTGTTTACTCTCATTTTAAAAGTCAGTCTCACATACCAGATGTCTGGGTTACTAAAAACAGTCTCATATTAGCTTCCACACCTTAGCAGCAATGAGGTATTTTGTAGAGCTTTGATAAGAGACATGTGGCAGGGTTTATTTCTGCATTAAAAAATAAAACAAAGAAGATCCCTCTTAAGTATTCCTCTTTGATCTTTATCGCTAGCAAAAAAAAAAATCAGAGATAAAGCTAGGTGTCTGGAAACCTGTTCTTTCATATCGCAGATGATGAAGCAGAGTACCAGGTGTGGTGTAGTGGATAGAGTGATGGGCTAGAATTCTGGAGAACAGGGTTTGAATACTTGCTCTGCCATGGAAACTCACTGGAGGAATGGAACTGGTAAAATCACTCCTTAAATACCATACTTACCTTGAAAGCCCTATCAGGGTGGCTATAAGTCGGTTTCGACTTGCAAGCACATAACAGAAACAACAGTATCACAATTGTTTTGTATAACGCACAGGATTTTTCTCTCATCTCACTTATGAGAACTGAATTCTGATGAAGCTCATAGTTTGCTCACTGTTTATTGACTTCTAAAATTGATGCTAACAAAGTAATTACGCTGCTGTTACCTCTGGATCTTTTTGTTCTAATTCTTTGTATGGCTGCCTGTGACTTTGGGTCTGTTAACAAATGTAGCCTTGAGAGAAAAAAATGATTCCTTAGAAAGTCACAGAAGTCAGGCAGAAAATTATGGAGGACAATGATCTTTGATTATCTAACTACTAAAAAAACTTGTCTATGGGAGAAATGACATACCTTCCAATCTCTCTCCTCAGTTTGGCATTTTAACTACAGTGAAGCTACAGGCCTGTTAGCCTAACATCTGTTCCAGGGAAGATGGTAGAAAGCCTCATCCAAGATAAAATCTTTAAAACACATGGAAGAAGAAGCCTTGCTGAGGGAAAATTAGCATGGCTTCTGTAAGGGTAAGTCTTGCCTCACAAAGCTTTTAGAATTCTTTGAAAAGGTCAATAGGCATGTGGATGTGGGCGAACCAGTGGATGATGTCTCTCTGGGTTTTCAGAAGGCATTTGACATGGTCCCTCACCACGTCTGCTGAGAAAACTCCACAGTCAGGGGATAAGAAGGCAGGTCCTCTTATGGATTGAGAATTGGTTGAGAACCCAGGAAACAGAGAAGGTGTCAATGGGCAATTTTCACAATGGAGAGAGGTGAAGAGTGGTGTGCCTCAGGGATCTGTCCTGGGACCGATATTTTTCAACCTGTTCGTAAATGACCTGGAGACAGAGATAGGCAGTGAGGTGGCCAAGTCTACAGATGACACAAAACTTTTCCAGCTGGTGACGATCTCTCCCAAACTGGGAGAATAGGTGGCAAAATGGCAAATGTGTTTCAATATAAAAGATGTAAAGTAATGCACACTGGGGCAAAAAAATCAAAACTTTATTTATCAGCTGACAGGTTCTGAACTGTTCGTGATAGATCAGGAAACAGATTTGCTGTGCAGGTGGACAGCTCGATGAAAGTGTCAACAAGGTGTTAGACAACCATGCATTTTACCTCTCCATCTGTTCAGTCTATAATAATAATAATAATAATAATAATAATAATAATAATAATAATAATAATAATAATAATAATAATAATAATAATAATAATAATAATAATAATAATAATAATAATAATAATAATGTGATGTCAAGTAAATTCTGAATTATAGCAACCCTTTTCAGGGTTTTCCAGGTAGAGAAGTCTTAGAATTGGTTTACCGTTCCTTTCTGGGGGCACCCTGGGACTGTTCAGCTTGCCAAGGCCACACAGGCTGACTCTACTCAAGGGAGCACAGTGGGCAATTGAGCTCAAATCTCTGGCTCTGCAACCATATACCTAAACCACTGAGCTATGTAGCCAGCTATAACGCAGAACATGTCATACAGAAAGCCAGACTCAATTCAGATGAAGGAGCAGTAAAAATGGTGAAACACCAATAATTTAAAATCTGCAGATGACACCATCTTACTGGCAGAAAGCTGCAATGACTTGAAATGATTTTTAGCCAAAGTGAAAGAAGAAAGTGCCAAAGCAGGACTGCAGTTGAGCGTTAAAAAGACTAGCATGAAGATTTACATAACATTGACAATGAAGATATTGAAATACTGAAAAATTTTGTATATCTTAATACAGTCATTAAACCAGATTGAGACTGTAGCCAATAAATCAGAAGAAGACTGAGACTCAGAAGGGCAACAATTAAGGAATTAGAAAAGATCACCAAATGTAAAGATATGCCACTGGAAGCCAAGACTAAGATCATCCACTCTCTTGTATTTCCAATCACCATAGGTCAGAGGCAACTTGATGGCACATAACAACAATAACTACACCAGAGTCAACTGTATAAAATGGAATTATAAGAAAGGCAGATAACAAAAGAGATTTTTTGTGGTTTCACTGCATTGTTACAAGTGTGTTCAATGCAGATAGTAAATCAAAGTAATTTTCACAATTTGAAATAACAGTAATGACTGTATTTTCTAACAATTTTCATTTCACACATATAAATTAAACCTAGACATGTTCTGCCTCCACACCCACTTCCCACCTGAGATTGAAGGAGTATTACTAGATCATTTTCTCAGAATAGATTTTTGTCATTAAATTTTCCACTGTGTGAAAAGAATGTCTGTATCAAAGTAGCATTAGCACCATACTTGAAGCAATCTATTAGTGCCATTAAAAATAGTTATCAAATAATGTGGACCACATTTCTCTCCATTCCTTTTTTAAGGGCCAAAAGACTTTACCGTCACACCCACCCCACTTCTGTGTGATCTTAGTTCAAGAGTCTTTATTTTTTTGACAGATGTAAATTTTGTTCTTTTTTAAAAACAACAGTCACTTAAGCAACTACCATCTGAAAACACTTCATTCAAAAACGATTCACATCTTGCCTTCCTTTTCTTTAAGTTATTCAGAATGTCTGAGATCATTTTGCCTTTTTATAAATCTATGTGGGGCCTCACCTCATGGTTCTGTTTGCTCTACCGCAAAAACAATGTAATCATCAGAAAACAAGCTACGAAAGATGCATGAAAAGGCAACAGAAATCATGCAAGGATTGGGGCACTCTTTTTCTACTGAAAGGCTAATACGTTTGTTGTTTTGTTTTGTTTTTGGTGGTATTATTTAGCTTAGAACAAAACAACTAACTGGGTAAGTAATGGCAGTGTTTAGAAAGTTATGCACGATATGGATCAAGTTCTGTGGATCTGGGGAAGGATCTGTACCCAGGTCATAAGAGGCTTGCCACTAAAATGTAGTGATGACTCCACAAAAAAGCTGCATTTTGAAGTTCTTACGCTGTAAGGTATGGCATGTGCATGGGGAATATTTTAAAAGAAGCTTGATCTTCTTGGAAGCTTCAGGGAGCAAAAATTGCTTTGAAATAAGGTCCATTTTAAAGCAAATGAGTTTCAAAACACTTCTATTATGTCTGGAAGACTTGGGATATCTGCCTTCTGCCATAACAAGTAAAGTAAATGGGCAGGGAATGGGGGAGTGACAATGGTAGAGAAGAAGAGAAAGAGGGAAAAGGGAGCTGCATGACCTGTGGACCCTTCAAACACACCTTCCTGGAATAATGAAATATTTTTGTGTGAAGGCTGGCCGTGATTTAAGTACCAGGGTGCAGCAGAGAGAAGTTCACATCAAACAGGGACAACCTCAGATGCTGTCAGTCGCACACCCAGTTCGGAAATGAATCTAACAATCTTGTTTACATAAAAATTCGAAATTCTGACTATCTTTGTTTTGGGGGAGTGAACTTATTGTGTCAATTGAAACCTGCTAATTTATGAAGGCTAGATAGGTACTGGTACATGAGTTTTCCAGGATTCCTTCAAACATATACTGAATTTAATATTTTCTGTTGAATGGTTATATACTGTCTGGGACTACAAAAGAAAAACTTGGAGTCTATTTTCCCACTGGCTCTTTTCTGAATAAAGACTTCTCTGCTAACTTCAAGCAGCCCATATATTTCCTTCCTTTTCAGAGGACAGATTTTGAGATGGGCAGGTTAAGACTTGTGATCGTTTAAGATGAAATTTGGTGGACTTTACTTTAATTAAGCATTTAATTGAGAGAAAGACAGAAAACAGTCTTCCTTGTCAGATGTCCACTTATATAGCCTAATTTGGAATACAGATTTTAGCTTACATATTGAAGAGATATATGCAAAAACAAATGATTGAAAGAACAACCCATATCCAGATAACAAAAATTACTGTATTTTTTGCACCATAAGACTCACTTTTTTCCCCACAAAACAGGGGGGTGGAAAGTCTGTGCATCTTATGGAGCGAAGAAAACAGATTATATTTTCCTGTTTTCTTCTCCTAAAAAATCGGTGCGTCTTATGGAAAGGTGCGTCTTATGGAGCGAAAAATACGGTAAGCATCTTCTTGAGTAGAAGCAGTAATTCAAGGGTGTTGTGAGAAAATCCTCTGTTTTTTTACTGGCAGAAAGGTCAATTCTAGGGAATTAACGGGGAATATTTTCCTACAAATAAGTCAGGGAGATTTCCTGAGAGGCAATTGTTTGCTTAAGCATTTAGAAGATGCTTTTCAACCTATTGAATTCATATATGCCTACACCTGAACGATACACTTGAGCTTTCACTCAAAAAACAAGGGTGGCAGTCAGAATGGTTGATTCCAGTATCTTCACAGTACAAGCTCATTCTACTCAACCAATCTTACTGGAAAATTTTAAAACAAAGTAATATGGGATCTATGTTTTTAGTTCCCTAGTTTGGAAAATTAAACAATAGTAGTCAATTAACATCAAGTAAACTATGTAAAACTTGTACAAAATATGTTATGAAAGGAATGATTAAGGACAATAATTTAGAACCTCTTATGATTTTTTACCCAGCTGGCCCCTCCTCCCAGTTACCATAGCAAGAGAGAAGATACAGGTCATGATCACAAATGGAAACATTTTTTGATAGTGCTATACATGTTTTTCTGCAGTCATCAAAATTTTTGCTGTTTGTCTGGGCTTTTAAGATCCAGCTGTAATGCTGTTAGCACTGGTTTTTAAAAATCTGCTCTGCCTTAACTATGTTTTGAAATATCTTGCTTGTTGTTTTGACTGATAGTGTATTTCGCAGTTAAGCACTTGTGGGCTGAGGAATGTGATTGTAAGTGCCTAAAATAAACAATTAAGATTCATTAGTGTATCTCTGTGAGCTTGTGAGTAATCTCTGTGACTCTTGGTATTCACGGGAGAATGCTAATATTCATGTACAGCAGTTGTATGCAGCTGCCTTGTATGAAGGCTGGAATGCTACCAATGATATTGTTGTGTTTGTGCGTGCGTGCATGCATGCATGTGCATAGACAACCTGTATAGATTCTGGGGAATTTACATTATTAGTCAGCTACCCTTGTAACAATTGCAAACCTGTTTTCTTATATTTAAGAGCAATACCATTAGCATTATATCATTATTAATGATGGTTGCATTAGTACATTAGGGAGAAAAAAATCAATTTGTTATCCAGCCATGTTTTTCAGTTTATAAAATCTTTGGAAGATTCCTTCACCCACTCCCAGCCAAGAACTGTCCAGATTTTCTGAACATGCAATTTTCCACCCCATACTGACTTTGAGACAATTACATAACACATGGAAAGTATATGGAGGTTGGGGGTGGTGGTGAAATAGTAGCTTTAATTGGAAAAAGCACAAACAGCAATGTGATTTAAGTTTTGCTTCTGTTCCTAATCTCAGTTTCTAAAATTCATAAAAATATGGGAGTGCAATCAAACAGGGAAGCTGCTACACTGATATATTTTACTGCTGTTTTCTATGCATGAAACGTCATTCAGAACATGTTAATTCTACATTATTAATATTTACAATGA
The DNA here is from genome assembly GCF_051106095.1 of Pogona vitticeps. NCBI lineage: Eukaryota > Metazoa > Chordata > Lepidosauria > Squamata > Agamidae > Pogona > Pogona vitticeps. Next base: position 172,682,154 of record NC_135783.1, on the reverse strand, counting down.
AAATAAGCTTAAGCTAATAACATTAACTTACCCTTCAACATCTGCAGGGCCTCAGTCTACAAAAATTAGAACTAAAAGGTCTTTTAAAAAGAAAAAAAGGCCTTATTGGTCCTCTGGGAGATTCTGCAATTCCCCCCTGCCAAGTCTCCCAGAGAGACAAAACCAGCAAGAAAAAGTTTAAAATTCAAGAGTGTGTGTGGATCTACACAGTAAATCCTAATGGAAAATAAAGAAAAATTATTTTTGTCCTTTTCTTTTTTAGCTGAAGCTGTTTTACCATGCAAATAAACTTCATCTGTATCTGCTACTTTATTTAAAGGTGTTGTGTTATAGTGCCACAATATGTGTTAATTTTTGAGTTTCCCTAAGACACTTTTGTGATATTTGTCATAATAAAGTAGCTTTCCCTGAGCAATTTTTCTCCTTAATTCAATGTATATTTTCAGAACATAAGAACAAATAATAGTGTTTTGAGCATGTAAAGAACAATTTTCCTTTCACACTCATGCAATAACTATTTTAATTCTGAAACTTGCTGTTGTTGTTAGCAATATTCCTGAGCTTAAACCTTTTGAGCTTAAACATCCTATATTAGCTCAGTGACTCAGAGACACAATATTATTTCATTAAATTTTTGTTTTGACATTAGCCAGATCCTCAATTTTATTTCAAAAAATTCCTCCTTTCTCCTTCTGATCAGCAGTACTCCTCAGAGGGACACAGACTTCTTGGTGGCTACTAGGGATGGGCAGAAACCAGGAAAACGGCAACCACAAATCACCCAGAAAACAAACTGGTTCGTGGTGGTTCGGGCCCATCTCTGCCCGCCCCCCCCATTGCCTAGCCTACCTGTTGTCACCACCATTACCACTGTTGCTGCCAGTGCTGGAGCTTCCCTGCCTGATCAGCTGACCCACAGGCACACACGCGGAGGCAGCAACCCAACTACTCTTTGCTTGAGGAAAATGAGATCCCTGAAACAAACCACAAACCAGCCCAGTTTGTGAATTTTTGGGTTCATAGTTCATTTTGTGCCCATCTCTAGTGGCTACTTCTTCTCCTGGAGGGTGATTTCGTCTCCACCAGCCCTTTCAAGACTGGCTTCCAGACCAGCTTCCTTAAAAGTGAAACCACATGAGTACAGTGGTACCTCAGTTTGCAAACACCTTGGTTTACATAGTTTTCGGTTTACGAACCAAAACCCATAGAAAATAATGCCCCGGTTTATATTTTTTTTCCTCTTTTTTTCTGCAGTACAAAAGGGTTTTCCCAGGGCACATTGCACCTATAGCGCCACTCCTTTTCTAGCCCAATTGGCATATCTCTTTGAGGAGATCAGTAGTGAGCGATTGGGGGCGTGAGCAGTGGTTGCAGGGTGTGTGGAGCTTTGACAGAACCAGAAAAGGAGGAATTGCCTTTCATGGATTATACAGTGTTGTAGTTTAATTATTCTTTCTTATTGAAAGAATGGTATGTTTGCAACTAAGTCTCCCAGACATTGTTAATATTGATACTTTTTTTCTTGTTCTCTCTTGGTTTGTTTTTTTTGTTATGATTTAAAATCACCATATTGTCTTATGTGGGGTCCATGGGATTTTTAGATGTAAACTTGTAAACTGTCCAGAATAGTGCGAACGAGCGAACGAACGAATGAACAAACAAACAAAGAAACATCTACTTGATTTAATTAGACAGCAAGCTGTTCTCGGGATATTATATGTCCATGTGTCTCCCAGTTTGTAAAAAGCAGCATTTCTCCCCAGAGAGACATGTGAATTGTCTTGTGAACTTCTGTTTCCACAAATCCATCATTAGAGATGTGAATAGTGAAAAAGTAAGGTTTTTTTAAAAATAGTTTGTTTCCGATCCTTATCAATGGTTTTATAGATAGGTGTGAAAGTACTTGAGATATGTTGCCTAGATTTATACTAAAATATTCCCAGAGTTGTTTCATATGTAATTTCTATGAGACAGAAAATGACAGCAGGGAGGTTTCTCCAGCTTCCAGTTCTTAGAGAGTGATTCAGGAATTCTGGAGCATCATTCTCTTCTTAGCTAGAACAGAGATACTGATAATCCAGATTATGAGGATTGGCTGTTTTCCAGGTCAAAGTAATGAAGCTGCTGAGCTGTGCTTGGTTTCTAGCCAACCTGTCCTTCTGGGAAAGTTTCTTAAAACCTGGCTCAGCAGTAACAGGACAGACTGCCAAGTTTTGCACATCTTTTTGAAAACCTCAGCCAAGTTGGCCAAATTCAAGAAAAACACTTTTTAAAAATCCATTTGAGTTTGGTTTTGCAAAGGCCCCATTATTTTAGTGGGAACCTTTCACCACTGCAATAAAATTAAGGCATCTTTGTGAGTGACTAGGGACATTCGCTTTAATGCATGTTTATTTGACCTCTTCAGTGCACATAGTGCATTACAAGGCATGGACTTAATTTCAGTATTTAAAAAGAAAGAAAAAGAAGGCTCGGTATTGTATTTATTTCACTTTATATAGCTTACAGAAGCAACTGTCACTGTTAGTGCTTCTATATGTGTCCTCCATGAGGAGGGGGACCAAAGGGGTAAACTGGTCCAGACAATAAGGGTCAGAATTAAGGGTTCTATTGAAATTCAATTTTAATTAACAGGCCATTGAAGTAAATTAGTCCACTCTTGGGCAGTCCTCAAGTCCAGAAATGAAGAGTGGTTACTTCACTATCCCCATGCAAGTCTTCAGAAGTTCAGAATTGTCCTCTACTTTGTCCTCTACCCTGGAAGAAGGAGGTCATATGTTAAATAGCTTTTGTCTCTGCCACCAATCACTGCCAGAAGTGATTGAATTGTCTGCCAGCTTCAAGATTGCAGCTGGGTGGGAGTGGGGTTTGTTGGAGATAGTTTTGTAAGTTGGTTACTAAATAGCCAACTAAATCTTGAAGTTTGCAGCACTTTCTTGGATGGCTCAACTTGGAGTCACTCCAGTGCATTCACCCATATTTCTCGCTTTTCCTCTTTTTTTCCTCCTTCCTCGTCTCCTTTGACCCACCGCCACCAGTCACCCCCTTTAATGCCTTCTCCATCTCCTTTTATAACCTCTGGATCTCCCTCCTCCCTTCTAGATACCAAGGTCCCTGATTCTCCTCCTTCTATCTCATTCTTTCTAGAAGGTTCTCTGCCTCTTCCTCCAAAGGAAAATGACCCTTCAAACGTAATCTGATGCTTTATGCATCTCACTGAAGAGGAAGGCAATGTTGTTGTTGTTGTTGTTTAGTCATTAAGTCATGTCCGACTCTTCGTGACCCCATGGACCAGAGCATGCCAGGCCCTCCTGTCTTCCACTGCCTCCTGGAGTTTGGTCAAAGTCATATCGGTAGCTTTGGTGACACTGTCCAACCATCTTGTCCTCTCTCATCCCCTTCTCCTCTTTCCTTCACACTTTCCCAACATCAGGGTCTTTTCCAGGGAGTCCTCTTCTCATGAGATGGCCAAAGTATTGGAGCCTCAGCTTCAGGGTCTGTCCTTCCAGTGAGCACTCGAGGTTGATTTCCTTCAAAATGGCTAGGTTTGTTCTTTTTGCAGTCTAGGTGACTCTCAAGAGTCTCCTCCAGCACCACAATTCAAAAGCATCGATTATTTGGCAGTCAGCCTTCTTTATGGTCCATCTCTCACTTCCATACATCACTACTGGAAAAGCCATAGCTTGAACTACATGGACCTTTGTCGGCAAGATGATATCTCTGCTTTTTAAGATGCTGTCTAGGTTTGTCACTACTTTTCTCCCAAGAAGCAGGCATTTTTAATTTTGTGGCTGCTGTCCTCATCTGCAGTGATCATGGAGCCCAAGAAAGTAAAGTCTGTCACTTCCTCCATATCTTCCCCTTCTATTTGCCAGGAGGTGATGGGGCCAGTGGCCATGATCTTAGTTTTGATGTTTTGATGTTGAGCTTCAGGTCATTTTTGTGCTCTCCTCTTTCACCATCATTAAGAGGTTCTTTAATTCCTCCTCACTTTCTGCCATCAGAGTGGTATAATCTGCATATCAGAGGTTGTTGATATTTCTTCTGGAAATCTTAATTCTGGTTTGGGATTCCTCCAGTCCAGCCTTTCGCATGATGCATATAAGTTAAGTAAGCAGGGAGACAATATACAGCCTTGTTGTGCTCCTTTCCCAATTTTGAACTGATCAGTTGTTCCATATCCAATTTATTAGCGTTCCGTGTCTAAGTCGCACTGGCCATGTGATCACGGAAGATTGTCTTCGGACAAAACGCTGGCTCGATGGCTTGGAAACGGGGATGAGCACCGACCCCTAGAGTCGAACACGACTGGACAAAAATTGTCAAGGGGAACCTTTACCTTTACCTTTTTATTTTATTTTATTTATACCCCGCCTATCTGGACTACTCTAGTAATTCTAAATGTTACATTAGCTAATTCGGAGAACTCCTGGACAGGGTGAGGGGGACTGAAAGAGAGAGAGAGAGAATGGTATGGAGTATTAACATTTCAGTTTATCATAATGCAGTGGCCATATTAGAATGAATTATCAAAAGCCTTGAAATATTGGATCCCTAGAACAACAATTTCATTTATGCTGCCCACAGGACACCAACCGTTAACATAGGAGAGACCAGCCCAAATCCAGCAAAAGGTACTTGAGTGACACTAATCTCTAGAAGACAAACGAATTAATCACTTTAGCTGAACTAGCATCATGTTGTGCCATTTTTTTAAAAAAAAAGTCCAATAGTTCAAGAGTTCACTTTATTGACATAAACAAAAAAGAGAAAGGGTGAGAATGATTTTTTTTGGCACAAATTCCATATACTGTAATATTGAAACAGAAAATTCACTCAATCAAATATGGAAAGATTCAAGAAGGTCAGCTTTCTTTGCCTTGCCTCAACAACCCATCCAAATACCAAACCCCAACTCCAGAGGTGGGTTCCATGCAGTCTGCGGGTTGCATGTAGGGCCTGAGGGACTCACAAATGTGGCCCCCTCAGGGTTCCTGGAATCTCTAGCACTCCAGCACCTCACCCCCAAGATTGCCTCAAAATACCCCGTGCCACATAGGGAACATGACGGCAATATTGCCATGTTTTGAAGGTCCCCCAGCACCTCTGGGACCACTTACTCCTCCCAAATTTTAATGGAAAAAAATTGACCACTGGAAGGTACAAATATTTTTTTCCAGTTAAACTCTGCAGTGAGGATGGGAGTGGCTGTACTATTCCAGTATTCAGGGATGAACATATGTGGCTCCTGCACCTGTAAAGATCCTTCACCCTGATGTATTCTTTTATCTCACTGGGAGAACGGGTGCCTGCCGCTCAAATATGACAGGGTTAATCTTGTATTTCTACAGTGATCTCAGTAATCATTGTCCAATGACTCACTTACATTTGTTTGTGAGATGGAAACAAATGTTTTCTGTTGCCATGTTGTTGAATTTCTTTTAGGAAAGAAAGGAAGCCAGAGATGGAGCTTGTCCAGGTTGCAGACCCAGACTTCTCCAAGCTCAGATGGGTTGGATTCGTGCTCCTGGAGTAAGCCCGTTCTCGATTAGTTTAGCATGTCTCTGCAGGCACGCACACACAAAAAAAGAAGCTCAGTGAAGAAACATCTTATTGGTTTTTGGAGACACATGTGGGATTAAAAATAAAAATAAAACAACTTGATCTTAGTATGTGATCATTTGCAGGGAAATGGAAAAGGGATGTTGCATGGTTTATGAAATGGAATTCAAGAAAATGTCTACCTTGATGAAGTTTTTTAAGAATGAAAAACACCTCATAACCTTTAAACTGCTAGTCCATAGCATCTTAAATGTTTATTTCAGAGTACTGTAATCTAGACATGTCACAAATTAGGTGCATGCCATAAATTTGCATTATTTTTCTAACGTAAATACCAGTCATTGAGAATAGTGAACAGTTTCTGGTCATAGGGAAGGAGTGTGGAGTTAATGTCTTTTTCTCCCTGCCTGGGGAAAAAAAATTCTTAGAACTGCTGTTTGAATTTCCATGGAAGCTGCAGTTGTCACCTACGATAACCTGCCATGCATGCAAATAGCACCTTCCAAGAGGTGCTTTTTGTCAATGCGGTGGCAGAGAACATTCCGTTTTCTCACTTACCATTCCCACAGCACAACCTGGAGACTTGGAATCTGCTGTTTATTAAACTCAAATGGCAATGCAATTACTGTATCGTCATGTCCAGATCCTAACATGGTTAGGATCTATGTACATCTACATGGCCGGCCCAACTATAATAATAAAAATGAATGTGTGTAAATCTGCCACAAGCCATACCACCAAGAATATGAAACACGAATTGCCCTCTGAGGGGTTGCTGGGGATTATTTTTAAATGTATATGTTTACGTGGTGGCGCTGTGGAGGGACATGGTGGTGCTGTGGGCTAAACCGCAGAAGCCTGTGCTGCAGGGTCAGAAGACCAAGCAATCGTAAGATCGAATCCACGCGACGGAGTGAGCGCCCGTCGCTTGTCCCAGCTCCCGCCAACCTAGCGGTTTGAAAGCATGCAAATGCAAGTTGATAAATAGGGACCACCTCAGTGGGAAGGTAACAGCGTTCCGTGTCTAAGTCACACTGGCCATGTGACCATGGAAGATTGTCTTCGGACAAAACGCTGGCTCTATGGCTTGGAAACGGGGATGAGCACCGACCCCTAGAGTCGAACACGACTGGACAAAAATTGTCAAGGGGAACCTTTACCTTTACCTTTTATGTTTATTAAACACATCAATTTATTTTAATTAAATTGCATTAAATCAATCACTAGCTTTATATACAAAGAGGTGAAATCTGCCAAACTTATGGAAGCAGCCTGTTTGGGGATCTTCTTCTAGGATGGCTATCGGGATGGTTATTTGGAACTTGCTGAGCTCAGACTATTCCGTACTCTCATTTTCCTCCCTATGAAGAAAGTGGGTGCTCATACAAAATGAAAACACATCCAGAGCTGTAGCTAGCCATCTAGGCACCCAAGATTTGCTGCCCCATTGGTAAACATGTGAGACTGGCATAAGAGGAAAAATTGGGTCAGGAGAGGGTGACAGTGGTATTGGTTCTGTATGGAACCCACTTGTTTTGTGTTTCCTTCTGCCTGGGAAGAAGCAGCCAGAAGCAGTAGAAATGCTTGAGAGGGAGCAGGTTCTCACTCTTCCTCTCTTCCTGAAGCAAATATCAAGGGCAAAGTTTGTGACCTTGTAGTAGCTTTTGTTGTTGTTGTTGTTGTTGTTGTTGTTGTTGTTGTTGTTGTTGTTGTTGTTGTTGTTGTTGTTGTTGTTGTTGTTGTTGTTGTTGTTGTTGTTGTTGCTGTGCCCTTCAAATTTTGACACCCTGGATCAAAGCCCTGATTGTCCAGGCTCTGACAACATCAAAGCATCTCATGCTTATGAGGAGCTGCTTCTTCCCCCTGCTCCTCCTTGCTTGAGGCTGTCCACATCTTTTCAGCAACAAGAGCAGAACAACCATTTTCAAAGCGCTGGCCATGTCAGTTTGCTTCGGCATGTATCGCAACAGTAAAAAAAAAAAAAAAAAAAGCCCTTTGAATCTAAAGATTTCATTTTTAAAATTAATGGCAAAATTTAGCAAATCTGTCAGTCATAAAGACGTTGTAATTGTTTTTCAGTTTGCGCTGTTTTTGTCTGAGTGAGATAAGGAGCAAAACAAGGATCTCCCACTGGAGGCTGTATTGCAGGATCCCAGATTCAAAAGGCAGACATCAATAGTTTGTTTTCCATTTGAGATTCCACCATGAATTTATTTTATAGTGCCTAAACAACCTGTTATGTTTGTGAGGTGTTTTTTTTAAAATTCCCTTCCAGTGTAATGAAGACGACAGGGTTTTCTTTCTCACCATGTTTGAGCATTTCTTGCGGCTTGTGATCTCCCCGTTCAAACTGTGTGGAACTGCAACATAAGACCAAAAGACAGAATGGCTGCCAACCAAGGCACACAGAGGCTAACAGAGCTCAGCTGCCTTCGCAGAGAAATCCTTGTCTGTCAGTATACCTTGAGGTGCTTCCATACAGTGGAGAAAATTGTTCTGCTTAGGCTGCAACTACATGGTCAAATTCCATGAGATTTGGTCTGCTTATAAAACGGGTGAAATCAAAGTGTTTTTTAAATGACCACATGATGCAAAGGCTAATTTGAATCAGTCCAGTCCTTTTTTTAAAATCCCGAACTGGTTTCTTTTTTCTGCTGCTGGAGAGACACTTACTTTTCCAAGCCAGAACAATTTGAATCATTTTTTCCCCATGCTGTTACTTGTGATTCATTCTTGTAAAGACAGGTTGTAAGTGGTGTTTCGGTGACATAAGCAGTTGGGGCATGATGTTCAGGAATAGGGGAACACGTCCTCACATTCTTTCCTCTGCCCCAATTGCCCTCCAAATTAAAAAATAAAAATAAAAAATTCTTACATTTGTGAGATTAGTACTAGATCACCCTACAATCTTTACTGCTGGGTACTTGTTATTTCCCACATTTATGCCCCATAAAAAGATTGTCAGAGGTTGGACCAGAGGAAGGAAGGGAAAAGGGGAGGGGGAGGTGGGCTGGAATGTGATTCACATCCAGTATGAACACTGAATTGCCGGTGAATCAATCCGCAGCACTTGTATGAGCACTGACTGCCATTTCAAATGAAACACAGGTTGTGAATCAAATTGTTACAAAGCTGAATCACTCCACTTTTGTTTTCCGGTGTTGTTACACCATAAGTCATTCAGGAGAATATTATACTTCAGAGTAGAGTTCTTTGGTGCTGGGGAGTGAGGTATAACTACTGTAAAGGCATTCTCTAGCTTCCTTTGTAGATGTGAACCATTTAAACCATCATGAATTACTTCAAAGAAACTTGTAGGCTGTGATTCCGTGAAAAAAGACCAGCGATCTCAAAGAGCCAGGCTAAACCTACCCTTGCCATGTGAGCCAGCTTATCACCCAAGAATTCCAAAGATTCCTTCCAGCAAAGAGACTGAGAAAGCAGCGGGCAGGAAGAGAGCTTTCCCGCCCCCTCCATCTGCACTCTGTTCTCTTTCTTTCACGCCACAGAAGTGCATGGTTATGAGATTTCTTCACTCAATTTGAAATTCAGCCCTTGTTAGCAATGCCACAGGGGGGATTTGCTGCTTGGGTAACAGCCTATCCTCCATATTACTCTACCCAGGCTTCGTGCTCTGGAGAGGACACTCATACAGAGCACATTAACTATGGTCTTTCGAGACTGAAGGATGTCTAAGAAGACAACCCTGCAAGCGCTCCATGGTTACATAAACCCTCTCCCTTTTTCCCTTCGGTCAGCAGGAGAAGACCTTCATATTCAAGATGGCTTTTTCACTGGCTACTAAGAAGAAGGCTTTTAATGGAAGGTGCTATTTTTTTCCACTTGATGCATTTTGAAATTTTAAATTTCATTGTTTAGTATGCATTTAATTGTATAAAATGCTTATAAGTTAACTAAATTTTGTTTTATTGTACAGTATTGGTTTTCTAATCACATTGTTGACTCCCTTGGAAGAAGGTCAGCCATAAAATGAGGAAATAAGTGAATAAGGAAATTTTAAGCAACTACACAGTGCAGTGGCTCCAGTGGAACAAACCGTAATTTGTGGAGCATGTGCGCAGCTGGGTATATATGTGAACTCTATGTTAGATTGTGGTTGATTGCCATCCCACCTGGAACTATCTTTCAGGATGAGCATGTATCAATTTTCTGATTAACTGAATAGGGCTGTTGACATAAATGCTAGCCACTTTTCCTAATAGTGAAATAAATGTTAAATAAAACAGAAACGAGCACTAATCCTCCTGGAGGGGGCCCAGCTATAATTTGGCTTCCTCTCTTTGTTTATGTAGAAACCATACCAGTGTTCTCACGGATGAGAAAATCACATGTCCTTCAAGTAAAAGAAAAGAGGGGGGAAAACATTTCTAATGCACATCAAAGTTGGGAACATGAACTGATTGGGAAATGTTGAAGAATTTGTGCTTCATGTAGTGGAGAAAAAGAGGATCTGTGAGTTGAAAATCTCTGCTTTTGATTTTTTGTTATGTTTGATATATTATCCAGTATATTAAGCACTCTTCCTGGTGCCCATTTTGGCAGTCGGCCTGGATTTCAACTTTCATTTTTTTTAGATATTAAAAAAGGTTCTAGGCCTTATAGAAGTTAAGGTAGAATGCAAAAAAAGAAGAAAAAGAAAAAAAGAGATGATTGTGCCAATTATTTAAGAAGAAACAAGCCTTTGGTGTGGACCCATCACAGTTTGACAGGGTCTTGCTGATATATAAACTGACAAATCACTTATTCCTCATTCATGGATAGAAATGGCAATTGTGGATTAGCCCAGCTCTTTGAAGATAGCTGACATCCATTTGCAGAGCTACCTGAAGATCACCGCAAATGATCCTGGCTGCTCCCCACACCCCGCCCCAGTTCATGTGATTTGTTCTGTGCAAGTTTAGACATTCTTGGGTGGAATGCTTTCAGTGCTGCTATTAATCCACTAGCAAACAGCCCTGCAATCGACAACACATTTTCTAAAGTGTTCCTTCCTGCAGTGTTTTCCAAATAACTGGCATGAAAGCCAGCTGATTTTCAATGGAGATCAGGAATGGAAGGATTGTCTGCTGTGTCAAGGGCTAAGATGGGCAGCTTTCAACAAAATGCTAATCAAACAACCAAAAAAAAAAAAAAGGTAAATAAGGGGGGGAAGGTTTTTTGGTTTTTTTGGGGGGGGGACACTGCAAGAGAGCCAAGAAACTCTGTAAGATTTCTCTGCAAGGAGACCTGGAAGGTGAAATCCTAAAGCAAGAAGGAGAGGGAAATTTTTTTCTTTCTTTTTTCTCCTTGGAGAAGACAAGAAGCTGTAAGATCCACTCCTCTGAGCTACACATTTTGCTACCCCAGTAGGTTAGCTATGCCAATGAATCTAGGCATGCTTTGCAACCATTACTGTGAGCAGCGGATCAAAGAGATGTGTTAGTTATATTTTTATCCTACCTTCCCTCCAAGGCATTCCAGTCAATGTCCAGGATTCTCCTCTTAACCATATTATCCTCACAATAGCAACCTGAAGTGCCGGGGTGGGGGTCGGGGTGGGGAGTCAGATGGAGAGAGGGTCACCCTGTCAATCTTGTGTCTCAGTGGGAACTAGAACCTGAATCTCCCAAGTTCTCATCCAGTGCCCTAACACCTACAGTTCATGGCTTCGGTGTGCTTCAGCATTTCATAAAACCGAGTAACCAAGTCTTTATGCTTGTAGAAGAACACAGCACAGGGTGCACTACAGAGGAGCAAAGCAGAGGCTCATTAAGAACAGAGACACGTGGTCCCTTTCTGCCTGCGAAGCATGAAAAAACAAGTTCACTGGAAAAGTGAGAGTGCAGACTTCTTCAGTTCTCCCATTGCAGAAGGAATTCTCATTTATATCCTTTGAGATCTGATAGAGAAGTTTCAAGAAGCATGAAGGGAGGAGAGGCAAGCAAAAGAAATGGTACCTTGTCCAATATTTGTCTCATTTAATGTACTGTGTACTGTTGTGCACATAAAACACAAGGTGCTGGGTTGATCCAGATCAATATCAGAGTTCTAGCTGTTTTCATCTCTACCAGGAGCTTTTGTAATGCCAGTGGCTCTTAACTGCCCCCCCCCCTCAAGACCAAGCCACCTGAGAATCTTTTGAATAGAAACAGCCAGAGATCACAGAGAACTTTGGGGCTGGGAAAAATTCACTTTTCCTTCTGGCAGCTGTGAGGATTTCAACAAAGGCCAAGGGAACCGGGGAAGCACTGTGTGTATGCGTGTGTGCAGTGGTAGACAATGTTAATTAAAAAGTTCCTGTGTTTCAGACCTGACTTCATGGAACCCCTGGCTCCTGCCATTCCTCTGGCAAGTTGCCCCTATGACCTTTGTTTGGAGTGATAACAGCCTAGGTTGCACAGATACAGGAGCATACAGCCTGCAGATGCTTGAAAGGTACCATACCAATTCTGGTGACATATTGGTAGGAAATTGAATACAGAGTATGTTCAGCCAGATGGTTTCTCTGGGTGCGCATGCTTGCACAAGCCGTAGGACTTCTGAGAAGAGTCCTCATGGTACACCAGAAGCCACCTCTTCCTGCCCTTTGTTTCTTCCAACTTTTAGAGTTGAGTAGTGAGTTTGTGTAATTGAAAACAGTGATACTATGAAGCCTTTTCATCTAGAAGTGCATGGTATGTGTCTATGTGTGGGGGGCAGCTAAGTTATTATGTCATGTTATAGCATCTTCTGAGCATAGGACACTGTTGATTCACCAAACAGATAGACCACGCCTTCATTACTGGATTGATCCTTGACAGGAAGATTTTGTGCATAATCCCCAAATACTGAGAGCAACTCTACATATATGAGATGCAATGCCTAAAAAAATAACACTGCACTCCCGTTTACCAAATGTAAGGGTGCAGTTTCTCTGCTGTGTTATTAATTATGATCTATATAGGTTTTCTCAAGTCCTGCTGTTTGAGGCCAGCACCTGCTAACATTTACTATGCCCCTTTTGACCCAGTTATTAATAGGATGTGAAAGCTTTATGTCCCCAGTATTTAACTGGTAGAAGTGCATTTGTTCCAATTCTTCTGTATCTGGTAGTATTTGGTGCCTTCCATCCCATCAATCAACAGCTGAACCCTGATCAAATCCAGAGATAATGGACATATCTGAGAGCTTGAGCCAGAAATGAAACACCCTTGTGGGTGGAGGGAAAATAAAAGAAGAAAGGCCACTGTCACAAGGAATAAATTTAAGCACATGCTTTGATCTTTTTCTGCGTTTTGTGTTAAAGTTGGTTTCAGCCACATCCTTTTCACCAAACCACTTAGCTAAAGATGCTTTGAATTATGCAGTGCTTGGCATGGTATGCCTTCCCTCTCTCTCCTCTTCCTCCCTCTACTCTCACCTGCCTGCAAGTCTTATGCTTCATCTGGCAGCCAGAAATCTATCCATTGCTAGTCAGTCAATGGCACGAATGGAATGCTTTCCATCTACTTTATTTAACCTTAATTACATTTACTCACTTTCAGCTCCCCTTGCAGGATGACTTCCCAAAACTGTATGATAGGCAAATGAATTTTCTCTGTAATTCTAGGAATATTATTTATGTATCTCACCCATCAGATTTTGAAGACCAGTTTCCCACAAATTACTCACAGTGTATCTCCCCTTTAAAATAAGACTAAAATCATATGCTTCCCTGTGGTATTTTATGTTTTGCAGAAGAGAAACAACAGTCACATTTGTAGTTTAACTTCAGTTTGCAGATTCATGTTGCATTGTTTAATTCAACAGTACTACCTGTTTCAGATATTCAGTGCACTTCACATATATTATCCTGTAATCTTTCCAGCAACCATTTTCTGTTGAACCCTAGGAATTTCTAGCAGAAAGAGAAAAGTTTGGCATATTCAGCATGTAGGAACAAGGAGAAACACTTTCTTTCAGCAAAGATCTATTTTTCTGCCCGAATGAAGGCAGTGGCACTAACAGATACAGGGTTAGTGATGATGATAGTAAGAGAAACAGCATCTTGCCAAATTGCCTGCATCTTCCTGTAACATTTTATACAGCTGATGACCATCTGCATCTGTGCCATTATAAAGAGGGACAACAACAGCTTATTGCATGTCATGAAAATGAGGGAGGTGAGATGAAGAGTCCCTTTCCAAGAGAAGGACAAGAGTTCGAATTTCCCGGCCTTGAGTTATCCTTTATATCATAGTTTGAGAACACTGGTCTTGCTGTAATCCAATTTGCAGCAGCTTTCCATTTCTATGGGTTTCCCATAATTATCAATGACATTATGTAAAAAAAATGAATGATAACATTTCTTATCTTTAAATGGCTTAAGATGCAGACCTCTGAAAAGACTGCCAGGATAACAGGGCCATTGTAATTTTTCTTTTCTTCTAAAGGCCCAGACACTTATTTCCAGCCTCCTGTCTTTATTTCTTGCTCCCTGGATTGTTTGGAGCTCCTTCTGGCTGCCAGATGTAGAATACAAATTCTTTCCATTCTACTATTATTTTCAACGTGGTCTTTGATCTTTCTCATCTGTGACAGTAGCTGTGCCTGATTGAGGTGGAGGCAGGGAGGGACAACAAAATGCCTTCTATGAGTTGCTGTGAGGTAAAATTGACTAATTGTAAGCCATGGAATAGCCAAAGCACAACAGTTTTGAGCTTGCACCCAGCAACTTACACATAGATTTAACACTTTCTCAGTATCCCTAGCAGTTGGCAAACGGCTAGAGCATTTCCAGGCAATTGGATACACAAATGCTGCTCCATTTTTACATGGGCTCCATTATTTATGAGGGCATGAAAAGTCTGTGGTGAACCTGTCCTTCAGAGCCCATGAGCAGGAAGGGCCAAACTCTCCAGTACCAGATGAATATTCCATTGGATGAAGGTATTGTGAGTACTGAAGTTTGACGCCATTGCTTTAGGGAAGAGGAAGTGTCTTCTTCTAGGATAGCATTACTAGCTTCATGGATTCATATTTATTTCTGGGGGATACAATTATTCCAGAAGCTACACATTGTTTTTAAAACATGAAGTCATTCATTACTATTACTCATTTCAATATTTTCCATCAACTTTCAAACATGCATGAAATAGCAGGAAAACATGAAGTGATATATTAAATACTGAAATCTATGTCTTAATCTACATTAACTCTTGCAATCAAATGGTTACCCAGATATGAAAACTGTATAAGCAACATAATCATATATTCAGTCATTACTAGATCTGTTATGCTCATTAAGGGCAGGGGAAAGCAGTGTCACCCTGTTCCAGCTGTTTGCAGATCCCTGGGGAATCTCCTTGTGTGTCAGGAGGACCCAGTTCTTCTGGCTCATATGGAGAACCCCCATGGAGAGCAAAGGCTTCCCTCTTCAGCCTCGTTGCTTCCCATGTGCAGAGGGGTGAAACCAGAAGTAGAGGATGCTTGCCATGGTAAGTGTACTCAATTTAGTAATGACTGAAGATATCTACAATATTTCCTTAAAGTGCTCAGGCTTTGCTGATTCTGCAAGAAAAAATTGTTCCATATTCGGAGGGCACACCATGATGTGTTTGAAATGTTTTTCTTTACAAGCAACAAAACAAAGGAGTGAGCTAATCTGATATTTCTAGGAAGATGCTCTTTTGTTGAATTGTAATTGCATGTATCATTCCAGCCGAAAACACGTACAACAATGGGCTCCAAACTACACATCTCTAGGGAAACTGACTTAATGCCTGGGATGGATACGGCAGCTAAAATTACAAGAGAGTATGAAACGTATGTTTCATCCTAAAACCATTACAGTACCTTCATTTTTACAAAGTATGCTGTACTCAATGGTTCATCTTCTTTCATGAAGACGCCTGTTCTGTTCAGTTGCCCGTCACTTCAAAATGTTCACTGAGGGCATTGAGCTGCATTGCACATCAACAGTAGTCTGAGAGTGAATGCATGAATATTAATAAAACAAGTTTGGGGAGGAAACACTATGAGGACAAACTAGAAATAATAATAATAAAAAAACCTAACCCTGACCCAGTGTTTGCATTCTTCCACCTTTTCCCCTTGGGGCCAGGGAAGCATTCCCCTCATGTGCTGCCAAGAAAAAGAACAGCCATAAAATTGCTGATACTTTTTTCAGTTCCCCTTCAAATGTGCAGCCTTCATCTCTGCTTTCCCCTCATAAAGCAGGAAATGGTTCAGGTTAAATTAGCGTGGAAGCCGGAGCCTGGAATAGGAATCATTCTGTTGCTGGGCTTCAGTGCGATCTGGGAAGACATGGTGAGGTGGGGGCCGGGAGCCTTCGGTTTGTACTGGAGAAGGACGTTCCCTGCTAGCTTCTCATGCGCTGTCACAGCATAAAGCTGTGGGAGTGCTTCCCGACACATGTTCCCCTTTAGCTACTACAGACGTTGTCCACAGTAATTGGTGTAATCACATGTGAAAATTACAAGAAAGAAAGAAAGAAAGAAAGAAAGAAAGAAAGAAAGAAAGAAAGAAAGAAAGAAAGAAAGAAAGAAAGAAAGAAAGAAAGAAAGAAAAAGAAAAAGAAAAATTGGGCAGCGGGGAGGCGCTCTTCTAAACAAGTCTCTTCTGTTGAAAACAAATATGAACTGTAGCCATAATTTCACAACTGTATTGTTTTTAATATTTTCCATAATTTTTGAAAGTGTTCAGTTTCGGAAACAATTGCTTCCTTCAGGTCAGGAGTGTGGTGCCTCTTGTGAACCCTTTAGCGCCTTCCACCAGGGTCTTAAAAAAAAACTTACAATATCTAGGGTTGCCAAGTCAGCAGCATTTTCTTCCTGAGATTTTCAGCTGAAGAACCAGAGACAAGAGGCCTGGTGATGTCACAGAGGTAGGACAGCCAAAGATTGGGAGGGGCAGAACAGCTTCTGCACCAGCTGACTCTGAAAGCAGGCACAACGTCCCCTTCCCCTACTCCAAAGGCAAGCACCCACTCGCTCACTCCCACAACTCCTGGATTTCTCAGGCACTGACATTTTACAAGTGCAACACTCAGATAAACACCTTTGATCTCAGCCAATGAGCCCTGGTCCCCCAGGAATGGGAATGGGTAGAGAGACACATTCGGGATTTAAGGACGCATTCTACTCTTACAGCTGCCCTCGCCTGGAATCCTGGGAGGCCCAGCAATTCCCTGACCATTCCACAGCTAGAGCTGGGTGAGATCTTAATTCTTTCAGTCATATTCAGTTGAATCTTAGACAAAGTCTTCTCAAACTGCAAAGCTAAATGTTCCCACATAACAGGTCTGTATATTAGGAGGTATATTGCTCTGTTTTAGCGCAATGTTCAGCTTTTGTTCTCTGTCTTCAAGGTTCATTTGCTCTCATAGCTATTCTTAAAGCTATCCTTATATTAGATTCAAAGAAATGGATATTACCTGAAGGTGTGACTGAAAGCTGAGTTTGATAAGCCTATTGGCAGCAAGAACCAAAGGTCTGGCATCATGATGTGAATACCTAGAAGGAAGCAGTTCTGTACAAGATCCTGAGAGAAATGAAGCTCACGGCAGCAGCCCTTTTGCAAATTATGGGAAACACTTACACAGTAGTAAAGATTACTTATTTGTTCCTCCTTTCAATCCCCTGTGAAATCATTTTGCAAAGTTTGCAGCAATAAATGGTAGAGGAAACTTACAGCCTTTTCCAAAGAAACTCCAACTGGGTAGATATGCTCAAGGCTGAATAACTAGGTAAGATTTACACCATATGTCTGACAGTGTGGACTGTCACATAGTACAAAATGGATTGATTCATTAATTTTAAATCAATAGCCCACAATGCTAATTTATATCAGGATGTCATGTGCAGCTGAAAGAGAGACTGGACTCCATGCCAAAGTGAAACAACAGTAAGACTATTTCCACAGACAGGGTGTGATTAGATTCTCAATAATAATAATAATAATAATAATAATAATAATAATAATAATAATAATAATAATAATAATAATAATAATAATAATAATAATAATAATAATAATAATAATAATAATAATAATAATAATAATGTTGTTGTTGTTGTTATTATTGTTATTGTTGTTATTGTTATTGTTATTGTTGTTATTGTTATTGTTGTTGTTGTTGTTGTTGTTGTTGTTATTATTATTATTATTATTATTATTATTATTATTATTATTATTATTATTATTATTATTATTATTATTATTATTATTATTATTATTATTATTATTATTATTATTATTATTATTATTTTCAGTGATTCACACTGTTTGGTCTGGTTTGAGGACAGGCTGGTTTGCTCCTTTTCCCAATGACTGCATGAGGTACAAGCCACCCTGAACCTGCCTATCTCTGATCCATGCCTACTCACACCTTTTTGGATCCCTGTCAGGGACAACTGCTGTTTTGGTGCTAGAAGGATTGCTCCTTCTAGAAGTTTGGTTTGGTTCCAGCATGCATGAGCTCTTTCGAAAAGTCCTTGAAAGGCAACACTGATGTGGTTAAATTTTTTAAAAAAATTTAAAGCTTCCTCCCACTCCCTAAGAGAGGAGACAGAAGGGGACAAGCAATATGTGTTTGTCTTTTTGTTCTTTTTTCTCCCCTTTGCTGTTAAAGGGATGAAGGCAAAATAGAATTGCTTTGAGGAACAGTGCGGTTTCTTGCTCCAGAGTCCCCTCCCCAATCTTTGCATGTGGTGCAAGGATTGCCAAAATGACAGACTACACCTCAAAGTGGCTCTGTTTAGGACAATCTGGCCCAACCCAGGCTGGGATAATTCAGCCATCTGGTCACAGTCTAGTCTCCCTATAACGCCATTATCTCAAAGAGTGAGGTGTAGACTGAACAAAACTTTGCACAGTAAAGTTTTGATTTTTGTTATTTTATATGCTGCTAGTTGTAGGTTCTCGTAATCTTGAAAAATATCACCACAGGCCAACATCCTAATCAATAATTATACATGCATTGCTTCCACTGTGAAAGCTGCAAGTGGCCATTGGATGGGGTGCCAGTTGCATGTGGTTTCATGCCTGGTTGCATGGTCTGTTTGAACAGCTGCTGCAGCTGCTGCGGTTGGAATTCCACACATACAAATATTGACCAGGGCATGGGCCATAATGTGGTAGGTTTTTTCCCTAGCATGGGTGTACAGTAACTCCTGCCTAGATTTGTCCCCAATTTCTGGACTAGGGTGATTTTTCTATTACAGTGGTGCCCCACATAGCGACGATAATCCGTGCAGCAAAAATTGCTGCAAAGGGATTTCGTCGCTATGCGGAAATAAAAAGCCCATAGGAATGCATTAAAACCCGTTTATTTATTTATTTATTTATTTATTTATTTATTTATTTATTTATTTATTTATTTATTTATTTATTTATTTATTTATTTATTTGTTTGTTTGTTTGTTTGTTTGTTTGTTTGTTTGTTTGTTTATTTATTTATTTATTTATTTATTTATTTATTTATTTATTTATATGCCGCCCACTCTACCCAAAGGTCTCTGGGCGGCTTACAACCATTAAAATTCAACACAATAAAATATAAAATGATTAAAATACGATTAAAATACAAATTAAAATTTAAATTGCCATCATCAAGACCCACAGTTAATGTTATTTCAATTAAAAGCCTTCTGGAACAGGAAGGTTTTGACCTGGCGCCGAAATATCATCAGTGTCGGCGCCAGGCAAATTTCAGTTGGGAGGGCGTTCCATAGTCTGGGGGCAGCTGCCGAGAAGGCCCTTTGTCTACAAGCCATCCCTCTTACCTCCTTGAGGGATGGCTCTTTCAAAAGGGCCCCCTGGCTAGATCTTAATAGCCGGGTAGGCTCATATGGAAGGAGGCGGTCCTTCAAGTATCCAGGGCCCAAGCCGTTTAGGGCTTTATATGTCAAAACAAGCACTTTGAATTGGGCCCGGACAGCAACTGGTAACCAGTGTAAATTGTACAGAATCGGCTTAATGTGCTCTCTGGCGGCCCCACCACTCACCAGCCGCGCAGCTCGATTCTGGACCAGTTGCAGTCGCCGGACCGTCTTCAAAGGCAGCCCCACGTAGAGCGCATTGCAATAATCAATACGAGATGTTACCAGTGCGTGTGTAACTGTCATGAGACTCCGCTCGTCCAGGTAGAGCCGTAGCTGGTATAATTTCCGCAGCTGAAGGAAGGCGCCCCTGGCCACCGAGTCCACCTGAGCTTCCAAAGTTAGACTGGGGTCCAGGAGCACTCCCAGGCTGCGGACCCTGTCCCTTAGGGGGAGTGTAACCCCATTCAGGACAGGGAAATGGCCCTCCAACCTGTCCGGCGAAGCACCCACTAACAGCACTTCCGTCTTGTCTGGATTGAGTTTCAATTTATTAACCCTCATCCAGTCCATTATCAGGTCCAGACACGAGTTCAGCACAGAAACCGCCTCACCTGGATTGGTGGAAAACGAGAGGTAGAGCTGAGTGTCGTCAGCATATTGCTGACTCCTCAGCCCAAACCTCCTGATGACCTCTCCCAGCGGTTTCATCTAGATGTTGAACAGCATGGGGGACAGTATTGAGCCCTGAGGAACCCCATGACATAACTGCCATGGGGCAGAGCAACTGTCCCCCAGCACCACCCTCTGGACACGGTCAGCCAGGAAGGAGCGGAACCACCGTAAAACGGTGCCCCCAACTCCCAACCCAGCCAGCCTATCCAGAAGGACACCATGGTTGATGGTGTCGAAAGCCGCTGAGAGGTCCAGGAGTATCAACAGGGTCACACTCCCCCTGTCTCTCTCCCGGCAAAGGTCATCATACAGGGCGACCAAGGCAGTCTCTGTACCAAAACCCGGCCTGAAACCCGATTGAAATGGATCCAGAAAATCCGTTTCATCCAGCAGCGCCTGGAGTTGCCCGGCCACAACCCGCTCCAACACCTTGCCCAAATAAGGGAGGTTCGCCACTGGTCGGTAGTTAACCACCAGCCTTGGGTCCAGGTTAGGCTTTTTAAGGAGTGGTCGAATCACCGCCTCTTTCAAGGCGGTAGGGACCACTCCCTCTCTCAAAGAGGCGTTCACGGCCTCCTAGACCCAAGTGCGAACCCCCCTGGCAGATCTTCCAATTAGCCAAGATGGGCAAGGGTCGAGCGGCGTGGTGGTAGAACGGACAGATCCAAGCACCCTGTCCACATCCTCGGGTCTCAACAATTGAAACTCATCCATTAAAGTTTGACCTAAGCACGGCACACTGGGCACATCTTCCGATTTTGCAGTAACAGTGGAGTCCAGCCCACTGCGAATCAGTGATTTTTTTCCTCAAAATGAATAGCAAACTCATCACAGCGAGCTGATGAGCAGTCCGGGACCTCCACCGGATTTCCCGGTTGAAGAAGATCCCGGACTACCCAAAACAGCTCTGCTGGATGACATTCTGAGGAAGCAATGCGGCTGGAGAAATATTGCCGTTTCGCCAGCCGTATTGCCACAAAATAGGCCCGATAATGGGCTCTAAGTTGTGTTCGATCGGATTCCCAGCGGGACTTCCTCCACCTGCGCTCTAGCCGTCTCCCCTCTCGCTTCATCGCCCGCAGTTCAGAAGTATACCAGGGAGCTGTCTGGGCTCGGCGAGCAGGGAGAGGGCACTTAGGCGCAATCGTGTCAACCGCCCGGGTCATCTCCCTATTCCATAGGGTGACCTGAGCTTCGACAGGAACGCCGACCATATCAGATGGATACTCCCCCAGAGCATTCAGGAAACCATCCGGATCCATTAGTCTCCGGGGGCGGATCATCTTAATCGATCCCCCACCCTTGCAGAGGGAAGAAGAAGCTAATAGACTAAACTTGACCAGGAAGTGGTCTGACCATGACAATGGGGTCACGACCAGCCCCTCCACATCCAAACCACCACCTTCCAGTCCCGTTGTGAAAACCAGGTCCAAGGTGTGGCCCTTCTCATGTGTCGGGCCGATGACACATTGAGACAGCCCCATGGTTGTCATGGCGGCCATGAAGTCCTGAGCCGCCCCAGTCAAGGCAGCCTCAGCATGGATGTTGAGGTCCCCCAGCACCAACAGCCTGGGAGTCCTCAACACCAGGTCTGAGACCACCTCCGTCAGCTCAGGTAGGGAGACTGTTGGTACGCAGCAGGGTGGGCGGTACACCAACAGAATCCCTAATCTGTCTCGTAAGCCCAACACACAATACAGGCCCTCAAGACCTCCTCTCAAGGGGATAGGAAGCCTGGTCAAGGAGATAGAACTCCTATAGACTATAGCAACTCCCCCTCCCCGACCCTCCGAGCGACACTGGTGCTGGACTGAGTACCCAGGAGGACACAGCTGGGAGAGGGGGACACCACCTTCCTCTCCCACCCAGGTCTCAAGTGATATTTTCCTATCTAACCCATTACAATGCGATCACAAAACGATCACAAAAAATTCGTCGCTATGCGGATTCGTCGTTAAACGAGGCGCCCATTAAGAGAGGCACCATTGTATTGTTTTTCTTAGTCTCAAATCCAGTATTCACTTTGTTCCCCAAATGTTATTGCTTATACGTATGTGTACTGCTCAGCTAAAAGAAAGAGGGGAAGACAGAGGACTGAAAAGTGTCAGGTTGCTAGCCACCTGCATGCCCTCCATGTTTCCAGCACTTCTGTTCTGACCATTGTGCCCATAGAGTCTTCCTTGCTTGGCTCCAGCCGGCAGGTGAGAACAAGGTTGTTGATTGTAACATGCATTTTTTGGCAAGGTGCTTTAAGAATTATCGGTCATGTGCTAGTTGCAGTTCAGATTTCCCAGTTTCACTTTTGGAGCTTTACTGAATCTGTGTGACAAAAACCATTAAAAGAAAAATAGGAGTTTTATTATTTAGATAAGAAATGTTCCAATGAGGATGTTGCAGTTAAATCGATAGGTACCTGTGAGGTGAGATGGACTCATGGCCATAACGTACCACTTACGGATGATGTGAAGAGAACATTCTCTTTCATCTTCTTGACATAGCTTCTAACTGGATAGTTCCGTGAACATGTGAACATTCCTTTTTCCTTTTGTTTGAAAAATGTATAAATGTTCACTTATAACCAAGTTTTGGTTGATAATCTCTACTAACTTTCTCAAACTCAAAGCAAGCTAGATATGAGCAATCATGCTAGAGAAAATATACTGGACTTTCTGTCCAGAATCATAGCATTGGAGGGTCATCAGGCCCATCCCTCTTCTAGAGCAAGAAACCCATGACAATAGTTTTTGTCCACAGACTGCATTTTAAGGTATTAAAACGCAGTTCTGCCAACAAAGGCCAGCACCAAGCTTAAGCTGATTGGGACCCAAATGAAACCTTTTCTTCTTTTAGTGATACAAAATACAGGACAGCTGGAGAAAAAAGGCAGGTGGGTATGTGGTAGCCTGTCTTAAGAAAAGAGCAGATGGGGACGAGTTTAAGCAACCTGGGGGAAGCAAATACATTGTAAAACACCCAGTTCTCTAGTTAGTTTGAAAGCCTATAAAACACCAGCCTCGCTGTTGCAGGTTTGGGGAAATGTGTGTGAAGAATGAAACTATTCTC
The DNA here is from genome assembly GCF_051106095.1 of Pogona vitticeps. NCBI lineage: Eukaryota > Metazoa > Chordata > Lepidosauria > Squamata > Agamidae > Pogona > Pogona vitticeps. The sequence goes on along the minus strand of NC_135783.1, from coordinate 172,659,055 downwards.
AAGGGTTTCTATTCAGACAGCCAATTAACACCATCAGAAGTTTCCAGGGCCAAAAGATGCCGTGAAACTGATGGTAGTAACGTTTCCAGAAAGCAAGTTGCTAGCAGTTGATAAATTAGAGAAAGTTGGTTGTTAATTCTCTGAATAGGTGGGAGGGGAATCCGGCGCTCCAAAAAAGGAAAGCAGCAGAGGGTTTGCACTGAAAAAGAAAATGCTCAGGTAGAAACAACCAGAAACATTTGCATTTTACTTTTTAAAAAGTATTATTGACTGCTTATTAAATTGATTGTATAAAAATTATTTTATATTGTCCCTCAGGAAGAGTGAGTGGCTTTGGCAGAAAAGTGCTGAATAAAATGTGTCTTACTTCCATATTTGTAAATAAGCCAAATTGTTGTTGTTGTGATGGACTGTCAAGTCACTTATGGCTTATGACAGCCGGTGTATGAATGAGTGGCCCCCAGAAGGGCTTGTTAACAACCTGGCACAGTTCTTGGAAACGTAAGGCCATGGCTTCCTTTAGGGAGTTTCATACTTGGTCTTCCTCTGTTCCTGTTGCTTTCAACTTTTCCAAGCATAACTGTCTTTTGCAGCAAGTCTTGTCTTCTCATGATATGCCCAAAAGTTCTGTAGCCTCAGTTTTGTGACATCGTTGTCATTTTTGCTTATAGAAGGAGTTAGGTTTGAAATAAAATACAGTAGGACCATGGTATCCAGAGGGGATCAGTTCCAAGCCCATCTTTGGCATTCCTTCCCTGTGCCAAAAAGCACGGGTATGGAAACACTGTATATAGCAGCGATGGCAAACCTATGGCATGTTTGCCACAGCTTGCATGCGGAGCCCTTTCTGCCGGCATGCGAGCCATAAGTTGCCGGATCGCTACTCTGCCCCCCCCCCTCGCACAGCCAAACCTGAGAAGGTTTGGCTGTGCGGCAGGCAGATCCAGAGCAGCTTGGTGCTGGCAGAGGATCTGGAGTGGGGTCTCGCGGTACCTCTGTGCCAGGATTCCCCCTTCTGCTGCCACTTCTGGTTCCACCGCTGCGGCAGCACATTGGCTGCTCCCCCCCCCCCGCTCCCAGTTTGGGCACGCAAGCCCAAAAAGGTTCGCCACTACTTATATATAGCATATTCTCTGGTTCCCTCTAGTGGCCAGTTCTGGTAATACACCTTGGAGATACGTATTTCAGGGTGGGGTGTTATTTAATATTATCAGGCAGTGGATATGTTTAAAACACAATCAAACATAAATATGATATTAAGAGGTCACTCTTTTAAAAACTGTGGGTAATCACTCCATGGATACCATGATCCTACTGTAGTTCAAATACATTTTAAAAACTAAACCGAATAATATAAATACTTTAAAAACTCAATAAGCCAGATATTTCCAGGGTGCTATCATTCAAAGCAAGCCAAGTCTGTGAATTGCTGCCCCTAGAATGTCCCAGAAGCATTTGCAGCAACGTTTCCCATGTTTTTTTGCACTGTCTAGGAATAGCCATGGAGAAGTAAGTGAAGCAATGACATTCAGAATATTGTGTATAATTCTGGGCATCACAGATGTAGAAGGTGCAAAAATGGGTCATCAAAATGACCATGGGGTGGAGAGAAAGGGAGCTGAAGCAGTTCCTTTCACTTACAATGATTGGGCCTCTTTGGCTGAGAAAGAGGCAAAAAGGGGAGAATTCTGGATAAAGTTGATTGGGCACATCCCTCCCCTTTTCAAAATAATAAAATCTGTGATTTTCCAGTAAAATAGTGGAGAGAAAGCCAGTTTGCTAAAGCCCGTTGTTAAGTCTATGGAATTCACTAGGAGACAGTGGTGGCCACCAATGCCATTGTCTTGCTAGTAGTTAAGTGTCTATTTATCACCTCCAGTGTCACGGTCAGGATTCCTGTTTCCTAGTTGCTGGCAGACTTCTCACATGCTGTTGGCATGGCTTGAGGGGCAAGGGCATCATCCTAGACATTTCAACCACCAAGCTTGAGGCCATCTCGGACAGCTTGATTGGGCCGTGTGATGCATAGCAGCACCATGGCTAAACACAGCACCAGGTGCACATACTTGAAGTCGCCCCCAACTTGGAGATATCATTTGGGAAGGGAAAAGAAGGGCCCTCGGTGCCATGGCGACACCATGCTCTTGCCCTCCAGCCTGTGCTGCTTCCACTATACTCAACCATTTCAGCGGGCCTCTGGAATTGTGTACATATCTCTCCTCCTAGAGATGGCTACCTGGAAAAACTTTATTACAGCTTCGATTTGGGATTTGAGTGGCATCCATGATGGAATGCATCTGTTCCTAATTTTTGCCCAATTTGACAAGTATGATATTGTTCATTTTATCACGGTATGTTTGCTTATACAGTATATTTAATTGATTTCTATCCCACCTTTCTCTGATTAAAGGAACCCACAGTGGTGTACTCATAATCATGAAACATGTACAAGTGAAATCACAGTACATTACAACATTAAAATGCAATTAAAATATACCAATATTTAAAAGTCACTTTTTAAAAAAAGTTTAAAGCCACTTTAAAACATGTCATAAAACGGCAAAGTCTCCTGCATACACCTCCAGGTATTATGACTCCCTTCTCACCAGACCATTCAGTTATCAAAAGCCAACTTGAAAATAAGTTTTTGCCTGCTGGCAGAAGGACAACAAAGTGAGGCCCAGCCTAGACTTGCATGAGGGGTTTCATAGCCTTGGAGCAATGATTTTTTAAAAAATGGCTGGCCCTTGTTTCTCCCTCTGACCTGCCTGTGAAGACAGAAGATCCTTCAAACAGCCTGGATTGAAGGGAATATAGGTCATATAATCAATATCAGGAAACTAAACTCATATTTGAGGACAGCAGAATTCTCAGCTGATTTATTGTTGCTTTTCCTGGTCATGATTATGCTAAATGAGAACTCTCCCATAAAATTCCATCTTTGTCTCTTTCACTTTAAAATAAAATTCATATGCTTGCCATGTGTGTGAAATAAATTTAGCACGGGACTAAGCACTGAAAGACAGAGTGTTTATTTCACCTAGTTCCAAAGAAAAGCAAGTAAGTCCTTGAATGGCACTAATTTGGTCCCCTCAATATAAGGGAAGAGGTGTAAGGATATTTTTAATTTACAGAAAGAGAAGAACAAGGGAATACCAGTTGATTACAAGTCTCTAGGCCAGTCTTTCTTCTTCCTATCATCAACCTTAGCCTACAGAAGCTAAAATTAATTCTGTGATTTCCCATAATTTGTGTGCACGCGTGCATGTAAATATAAAAGAAGTTGCCATCTTTTGTCATCTGTGTGTAAAAGCATTTCCCTTCTACAAGCAAATCTTTCTTCAATACAAAATAAAGAGAACTTGCTTGTGAACAAAGGAGGGAAGGAGATGAGTTGGTGATAGGCTGAGAAAATCCAGAGAAATTTTGAGAACTGATTTTTTTTTTTTTTTGGCTCAACCATAACCAACTTTTTCAGTTGAGCCTAGAAACTGACCAGCAGCCAGTGAATTTGTTACATGAGCCTTGATTTGAACTGGGTGAAGTTTCCAAACAGTCTTCAGAAGCAACATCACATAGAGTGTTGTACTCTATGTGGCATCCAATCAAGATGTAAGTAAGTAAAGTATTACAGTAACCATATCAGGTACAGTGGTGCCTCGCTTTACGATTGCCCCACATTACGAATCCACTTTACGATGATCTTTTTGCAATCACAATTGCGATCGCAAAACGATGGTCTAAATGGGGGAATTTTGCTTTGTGATGATTGGTTCCCTGCTTCGGGAGCTGATTCTTTGCAAAATGATGATTTTTCAACAGCTGATCGGCAGTTTCAAAATGGCCGCTGGGTAAATAAAATGGCTCCCCACTGTGTTTAGGGACAGATTCCTTGCTATACAGGCAGCGAAAATGGCCACTGTATGGAGGATCTTCGCTGGACAGTGAGTTTTAAGCCCATTGGAACGCATTGAACAGTTTCAATGTGTTTCAATGGGCTTTTTATTTTCCCTTTACTATGTTTTCGCTTAACGGCGATTTTTCTGGAATGGATTATCACCGTTAAGCGAGGCACCACTGTATTTCCAGGAACTAGTGCCACTGGATCGCTAATTTTAACTGTGTTAAAATTGTGCTAGAATTACCTCCTGATCACTGCTGAGACCAGGCCTTCGACCATCCAGGCTCAGCACAGAATCCAGGTAGACACCCAAGCTATGAAGCTGAGTTCTCTGGCAGAATCCTTTGCCTGCCTTTCATCTGACCAGGAACACTTCCATCTTGCCAGTTTGTTCATGCTAAAATTGTTAATTTTTTTAAATGAAAAGACTGGCTTGTGAAGGCCATTCATGAGCTTGTGGCAGAAGCAGGGTTTGACCCAAACACTTCCTGACTGCAATCTTAGTTTCCCAGCTGCTATGCAAAACAGGGTCCAAACATTTATACAAAGGGGAAGGCTTATTTATAGGGGAGAATATAGATGGAGAATTAGACAGATGATTCTATCATTGTAAGATGGAAGCAGTTAACACACAAATGAGGGCCTCAGGCATTCAGCCGTCCTTTCAATTCCTGGCTGAGTTCATGGCTCTGGGTTAACTGGAAGCTGATGGTGTGGATGTGGTCCTTGACACTTTGGGACCAACCATTCATCTGATATGTGTGAAGCTGAACACGTATTAGGAGGTGCTTCCAGATCACTTCCACCACCTTGGTAACAGCTTTGGATGGGGACGACACATCAGTAACCACCGTCAGGTGGCCTTTGCAACACTTTCGTTAATGACATTCGAAATGTTGTTGCACTTTCCACCTGGAATTCTAATTTGTAGTTTGCAGGGCATTTTAAACAAAGATTTCCATGCTGGAAAAGGTGACAATTGACTGTCTGTTTCTGGGGTCTCTTCCCCCACTAAAACAATCCTTTCTTCCATTGTAAGGCCATAGGAATTTGCCAGACCTTCTAATGACTACTAGTGTTGTTTATTCCAAAACAGTATGGCTTTTCCATTTATAATTCAAAAACCAGAGGGCAGAACGCTCCTGCTGTACAAAGCTGCTTGACAGTGAGCCAGATGCACAGGGCGAAATGCAAGTAATTCTGTCCCAAGGAAAACCACTGAAGCAGGAGGGATGGGGAAAGAGAAATGTAAGATAGTTCTGCAAGTTGACCAAAGCTTGTTTGGCCATCCCAAGCATTTTAGCTTATACATTTGTGAAGTCTAGCCCTCAAGGTCGCAGCAATCTCTTGTACAAATAATGCAACAAAACTTTTAAGAGAAACAACGAAGAGACACAAAAGGTTAATAATGTGACTTCAGTGTTTCTGTAAGTGATTTCACGTCTTCAAAGGACTGTACATATTTTTTCTTTTTGTTATCCTCATGTTGAGGAAATGGCACATGTCCTGCTTAGTGAATTCTAGCAAAATCAACATATAAATTAAAAATTAATAAAAGTAAATAAATAAAGAGGCCAGAATTCTGTAAGGATTGTGCCGTGCAAATGGGCAAGAGAGCTAGCAATCCTCCCTGGGAAGCTGACCCCCAGTCGTGCAAATGACTGCAGCCCCAGCAGTACAATCCATGGAGGGAGAGAGAAAAGAGTGGGGAAACTGCCCTTATGCACAGTTTTCTTCCAGAGGATTTTGGCAAGAATTTCTGAACCTGTAGATCAGTTACTTGCCCACTTCACCAGCTCCTCCAATTTTTTTTAATGAAATGTAAGCCTCTCCAACAAGTCTAACCCTTTTAACAGTACAAAGCTAACCAGAACAGTTCAGTGGGAAAATGTGCCACATAAAGAGGATGGCCTTTGCCCTGGCTGCAGTTTCTCGGCCTTGCACTGTGAGTGAATGTGGAAGGCTGGTACTGACAGGTCAGACTGAATTGGGTGGGCTTTGTTCCCCCCCCCCCGCCGGTACTGCGAAAAGGTTGAGAAATCTCCATGGACTTCATTTGTACAAAAGCAAAAACCGCTCTGGGCTTCTGGAACTTCAGAACACAGAGAGAAATAGAAATATATTGCTCAACTGTTTTCGAAAACCTTGTCGGGAAAAATTCTCTGAGGAAAAATCAAATACTTCTGCCAATAGATACAATATCTTCATGGTTCAGATGTGAGGGAAAATGCCAAGGGTGTGGTAGAAAAATAACAGAGTCATCTTGAGGGCACATAAAATCTACAAAAGCCATAATGACAAGTTGGTGATCAAATCAGAATCAAGACTGACAGGAACAGAGATGCCAAGGCACTCGCTCGAGTAGCTTCGGGGAGCAGGCAGGCTGTGCAGACTTGAGTATGGATGGTTAGAAGAAGCCGTGTGGAATATTTACATAAACCTATTTACGAAATAAATAATGATCAGCTCAACCGGCTACCTGAAAGGAAGAAAGCCTCTGAGCAGCCAGGTCAGGGCAAGCAGTTCATGGAGACCTTCGGGCTGAGGCTCAAACACTGTCAAAGCCCCCCAAACATGGGGCCTCTCCGGCTCGCTTTGATCCAAGGCACTAACAAGCACTGGCATTTCTTATGCAAAAGGAACGCCCATCCTGTACTCGTCTCCTTTAATAAATCACTGCAAGTCACACCTGCTGTTTCAATAGCTTTATTTTGTTAAAATATCCCCAGCTCCACCAAAGATTGATCAAGCCGGCACACCAGGCAGAGTCTAAACTCCTAGAGAGGATACGGCTCCTTGGGGAGGGAGGGCACCGACACAAAGAACGTCTCCCAGGGGTCAGTACGCATGCAAGCATCCGGATGCATCCGACGTGGCACGAGGCACACAGCTAGCGAACTGAACGGCTGGGAGGACACAACCCGTTTTGTTCCCTGCACAGGGAATAAACCTACGACAGCCCTAGGCAGGCTTCTCAGCTTCAACTTGCCAAGGCTCAAAGGATGGGGAGGGGGAGGGTGGGGCAGAGCAGGCAGCCGTGGGGGATACATATGGCAACACACAACCAGAGCCACCCATGTATCCCCCACGGGTGCCTGCTCTGCCCCACCCTGGACGTCCAAGCGTTCCACACAGTCCTGGTGAGTTCAGGGGGGTGCATTTAGAATCCCTCTGCAGACCTCTGTGTCCAGTGCATGAAGATCAGGAGGGGGCATGTGGGGATCCTGAGATGGCCAACAGTGTATGGGAACTCTCTACAGATGCTGAGGAGGGCTGAAATCCAGTACTATGTCACAGTTAGAGTAGGACCACTGGAATCAGTGGAACTTACAGAGGGGCTGATTCACCAAATCTCCATTGATCTGATGGGTCTACCACAGCTGCAAATGACTGCTGGATATTCACCACCCTTGCCCCAAAGCAGCAACCTTCCAACTGCGAGAGGAACTGTAGCCGCCACACAGACGGCACCAGAAGGGCCCCTGGAGCAAAAACGCAATGGTCTGTGCCATAGATTCAGCTACTGGCAGCTGGACTCCTCCTTGGATTTCTTTTTGCAGAATCCAAATGCAACCCTTAAGCCTGAAACAGATTTTATACTGTGCACACAACCCAATCAGCCTGCAGAATCAGAGGCTACATGATATCCCACATGCTAAACTTATTTAGTTCCCATAAGTTTTAAATGCTTTTCACTCACAATGCTCTTTCCCATTTTTCTCCACAGCAAACATCAAGCTAGCTGAAAATGTTTTTAGATTGTCAGGCAGTGATTAGAGCGAGGAATCCTGGTGGCTGCATAAGCAGACGATTGTAATGAACGGGGGCCAAGTTTCATCCTTTTGGGCCACAAGAGGGCACTCTGGGCCCCTTTGTGGCTAAGCAAAAAGTTGCAGTATCATTGCTATGTTAGGTAAGCCAGACAATATCTAGTAATTTGTCATTTGGGCAAGTGTCCATTCTGTGTGAAAAGCAGAACCATGTTGAGAGATATTTTCCTTCCAGTTGACATATATGATGCCTAGTCTTCTGATTCTCAGCCTTTTCCGACCGAACAGCTAAACTGCAGTGGCACAAAATATGTACACATGTTGCACAAATCATCTGTCAATGAGAGAAAGACAAGTGTTAAGCATTATACTAACATCTTATGTTAATGTCTATTTACATGGAAGGAAGAACAAGAAGTTTTTAGATCTGATTGTGTATTCCTTTCTTGTTAGTAGCCATAAAACAAGTGAATCGGCTGACATCAGCCCCTGCAGGTAGTTAGGAACAGTTATTTCACAGCAAAGGAAGGCTTTTGCTCAACCTCAGATCCTTAAAAAAATAAAAATAAGAAAGCAGTCTTTCCAGGACCGGGCATGCAAGATTTGTGAGTCTCAACATCTGTCCCAAGAGCACCACGTGGACATTTAACAGCCACTCTGGACAGAGGTTTTGTTAAGAGTCATGTCAAATCAATGAGAAGGCAGAGAAAGTGGTCCACAATTATCTATACAAATCAATCAGTCTCTGAGTAAAATGTGAAGAGCAGCAGTGAAATCTTTAAACTGTTGTCCTACAGAAGCTACACTGATGTAGAGGCAGACCGCAAATATTTACCTTATCTTGTTCAGGAACTATTTTTTTTTTAAGATAAACACCTATTATCTTATTTCCTTATCAGTTTGCACAATGGCAGAATTAATCGGATTAAGGTACTTAGAATAAAGAAAAGGGACCCAGAATAATTTGGGGCTCTTATCTAATATCTGCTTCGTCACTTCAACTACATGATCATGCAAAAAAGTATAAGGAATTTAGAATTTCTATGCCATAGGTGGCTGTAAACTGATACAGTACATTCCTGTGGCTGGTTTTTAGAACCACAGCAATAACAGGAGCGTATCAACAATCCCATATAGAAGCAGCTATTCAGAAACGACCCAGGGCATGAAGTGATCACACCCATACGATGTCACGTTATGGCCTTTCATGTGAAGTGGGTTTGTGACTGACATTTTGGAGTGTGAAGTGGATGAGGGTACTTTTCATATCAGTTGCACTGGAAAGGTAGGGCTGACTGTATAGTGAGGTATAAAGAATATCTTAGAACCAAAGGACAATATACATATATGGAATTTAAACTGCAGTGTTCTGAAGGGCAAACTTTTTGTAGTATAATGCTCTATAATTTATCCTAATTCCTCAGCAAAGGGTGGATTATAAATCTAAATAAGTAACACACTCCCTTTTAAGATATTTGGGGGTAGCAGAACATTGGGCCATAGTCATTGGTATCAATGGCACTTACAGAAGAAGCTGACTGGATAGTTGAGTCAGTTAGGTTTCTGGCTGCAGAGCCAGAGGCTGGGAATTCAGTCCCCGCTTGGATTCCCAGAAGAGCCAATATGGTTGGCCTTGGGCATGCTACATAGTCCCAGGATGTACCTCAGAAGAAGGAAACAATAAACCACCTCTGAGTACTCTCTACCTAGAAAACTCTGGAAAAGCTCACCGTAAGTCAGACTTGACTTGACAATACATAATTATTATAAACTCACCAAATCCCCACTGATTCAATGGGACTACTCTAGTGAGATTTACTGTGGTAACCAACAGGATTTCAACTAATACATTGATTGTTTTCAAAATTCTTGGAATTGGGGGGCTGGAAACCACAATAGGCACTTCCTGTTCCTAAGAACAGCTGTTTTCAACTAAATTAGGTTGAGGGAGGCTTCAACAACATTTAAATTACAAATTGTGACTCCCCTACATCAGCTTTTGCCATTTTTCTGATCAATTTTTTTTTCAAGACAGGAGGATGGAGGAGTGTGTGTGCAGCCCCCACCAAGGTCTGGGGGAGAGCAGGAGCGGCCCTTGGAGCCCCAGAGGTTGCCCAACAGTATATGAAATCATGCCATAGTTACCAGGAAGTAGTGCCACTATAAATTCAAATTGCAAACAATAAGTGACAAGAGGTATTATCGTGGCAAATAACTTTACAGCATTATGTAACCGAACAATGTAGTATGGAAGAGTCGTACGAAGTACTGCTTCTGTTTTCATTAGATCACTCGTTTTGGCAGGACGGGATGTGTGTGTGAACCTAACACCAAGAAAAGAAACTGTCCTCCAGAACATCGTACTAGATCTTACTATTGTTCATGAAGTAAAAAGTTTTTGATGGAAACTGGGACTGGAAGAGTTTGTATCAGCTGCAGACGGTGTTTCCCGAGTACCTTCCGTACTGCTACCCGGCACAAAGACATCAAGCTTCTAGGGCAGCCTGCGATTAAACAAGAAACAGATCAAAAGAGAGCAAAAGACGTGACTTAGTATTGCAGTAAATGTCCCCTGTTCATTTAAGTTGTTTATTTTGCCAAGATAGTACTTTTAAAGATGATAAATTCTCTGACGGCATGAAAGGATGTTGGACCGTTCTGTTCCAACATGGTGTTCCACCACCATAAAAAATACCATGTTTCATTGGATGCATCTGATGGACAGAGTGAGCTGGAGTGCACAAAACCACAAAGTGAATAAAACCTGCTAGTCTTTAAGGTGACACAATGCTTTTGGATCACTTGCTCCTAAAGGACAGCCTGGTCTTATAAATGTTTAAAAACTAAGTCACACAGAGCACATAAGAGCACTACTGTGAAACTACACATAGCACTGCAGCCTCTGCATAGCTCCTCATGAGTAATTAGATCTAGTTCTAGTGACACAATAAACTATTTCACAAAATAAACAGCTGACCCATTGTGGTGCCGAGGAGAAGGCATATATTTTTCCAAGAAAGAAGCGAGCAGGTAAAAGTGTCTCAGAGTTCCAGCGCCTCTACTGCTTCCTCAGATCAAGGCATGAACGGCAGGAAAGATACACTTAAAAAAATATTTCAGCCTGGTACAATTAGTTGTATGAGTTCCTGGTCTATTTTCAACTGGACCTATCTCACAAGAAGTGGAAATGTGGGAGGTTTCGTTGGAAAATCAATTTTATATTTCAGTAAAACCATTTTCAGTTGCTTTCTCATGGACAAATGAGTCTCTGATGCTTACTAAGTCACTGAAAACACTGGAGAGAAAGGAATAAACTTAAGTTTAGTCCAATTAAGACACATTGTGCATAACTTGAGAGAGAGGAATTAAACTCCCAACCTCTGGCTCTGCAGACCTAAACCACAGAGCTATCCAGAATGGATACCCACAATTACTCTGTTTTGAAGCATCTGCACAACTTGCCTGTTTTGTTTCCAGGTCCAATTCAAACTGCTGCTTCTTAGTTTTAAGAATCTCAATAGATTCCTTTTAGAATGTGGCTGTTGTATTTACACTTTACATGTAAGATGAAACTGTGCAAGTGGCTGTGAAATTTGAGCTAAGGGGGAAGTCAAATCCAGCAAGCAGTTCTATCAGTGTGATATGCAGTAGGTTGCACAAACCACCAAGCAATCCACTGCGCAATCAGGCATGCAAAATGAACTGTCTGGACATAACGGGGCATGACTTCCTTTGTATCGTACCTTTACGCTATGTCAAATAAATGAGGATTTCAGTTCATATAGAATACTGTATACATGATTTTATGATTATGTCAAATGGTACTGGGAGCTTTTAGTAGAAATTCTTATCATTTATTACTGTGAAATTCTGATTAAGCCAAGGAACCTTTCCTCCTGTATGACTCCCCCTCTTAAAATCTTGGGATGGGGCCATGCTCTGTATGATGAGGTTAGATTGGCCTCTGCTAAGAGAAGGGCCTTCTCTTTAAGGTAACCAACGTGCTAGAAATCTTGTAACACTGATCTAAAAAATGTTTTGTGAAGCTTCCTCCCTTCCACCTTTCTGCAAATGGGAAAAAAAAATTAGTTTGAACTGATCTTTTGAAGCACAAAAATAATTCACACAACAACAATATTATGATAAGACTTAATTTCTAATTCATTCTCCACTTAAATATTTGAAAATATTTTTTTTAATTTTTATCATTTAAAACAATTGGAAAACTTTAATCACGAGATAACCCTTATCTGCAAAATGCAGTTCACAAAGAACTCCTTTTACAGAATTAAAAACTGAACACTGACTTCAATCTTTATGAATAATAAACACTCACTCTTGGCTTCTCTGAAAAGCCGCATGGCTTCGGGGTTCACTCTGATTCTTCCTGTAGCTTCTTCAGCCAGAGTCTCCCACTTCACAAGATTCAGGTTAGCTCCAAAGTCAATCAGGAGGCAAACGAAGGCTGCATCACAGCCATGTCGCAAGACTGCGTCCATCACACACACTGCTGAGCCCCTGGAGAAGCCCTGGACGTTCACGGGGCCACAGAAGTTGAAATCAGGATTGGCTCCTGCTTGCAGAAGCAGCCTGAAGCATGGCAGGTTATGATAGGCAGCGCTGATATACAAGGGGCAGACCACTAGGGATGTGAGTGGCCTGGAAGATGGGTTAGGGATCCCAGAGGCCAAGTGGGGGTTCACATCAACATCAGCTCCATACCTGAGGAGAGAACAGGTATTCATTTTGGAAGATTGTTTTGTGGAAGGGGGTGAGGGTTGCTTGGCAGCCACAAAATCCAATTCTCAGGCCCCAGTCGCTTGAACAATGGCAAATGTTGAATCTAACCCTGTACAAAGGAGAGGCTGTGATTGTGCGGGGCTTGCGTGGCTAAGAATAGCAGTTACAGAATAGCTGTCTTGAGTCCTTCACCAGGAGGAAGGCCACATAAACATGACACGAAATAAATGAAACAGAATAAATAGATAAACAAATGTGTCCCCATGGTAGCCAGTGCAATCTGCTTTGCAGGGTTTTGCATGCTGTGATCCTAATCCCAGAGGAACAGAAATAAACACTTCCAAATTCTGGTAGATCACCTTCCGAACTTTAGCTCACATTAGCTGTGCAACACCAGTCCAGGAAATGCTTCATCAGGGCCAGTCTGGCCAGATTCTCCGTGCTTGTTTTATACATCACACCTGCCTTAGATTTGATGCAAGCTTCAAGTTATAAATAAGGGATGCACAGCCCCGTAAGAATTTTAAACATGCCTATCTTCTCCACCGCCAGATTTTTCTTCACTTGCTACAGTGGCTCCCAGTGCCTTCTCGAGAAGTTCAGTGCTTTCTTTAGGACACAAAGTATCTTGCGCTCTTGCCTTTTCCTGTACACTGCACTGTCCTCTCCACTAACAAGGGTGAGTCTACTATTAGTTGCTAGGAAGGTAAAAGAAATTGCTTTGAAACAAATTCTTTCTCTTCAGCTTTATAAAGAAAAGGGATTGTTTACATCTTGGAAGGCGTCAAAGAGGCAGAGAGAAATTCCTTTTCACTGGAAAGGAATTTTTACATGCAAAAATAGATACACACACATGGAATACAGACACGTGCTTGCACACAAGCACACATATCAACAAAAAATAAAATGGGTGCAGGGGCCAGTTGGTATTGTGACGTAAGACATGCAGTTGTGTCTTCAGTGGAGACAGCAGCTTGCCTTTCACTATCTCAGTATTTAAGGAAGGCAGCAGATATCGCTTTGAAACCACCCGGGTGCTTTCTTCCTTTACTAGAAAAACTGATAACCAAGTGCAAATGCAAAAAGACAAAAGCATGCACAAGTGACCCTCACAGGTTTGCCGAATGCCATGCAAGTATGACAAGCGATGGTACAAATGAATCTCAGACAACAAGTCCAGACCCAAGTTCATCTACCTGCACTGAATAACCATCCCTCTGGCAACAAAAGCTTGGGATGATAACCTTTGGCACAGCAGAACCCCCAAAGAGTGAAAAAGGAACAGGCGAGTATCATTTCTTGCTCACCCCTCAAAGAGCCCAGGAGTGTTCCAGAGCTACTATTCCAGCAAGAGGGGCTGTTACCCCCCCCAAAAGAATCCAGCCATCATTGAGAACTTATCCTAAACAATAATTCTTGTATCCAGTTTGTGGTTTTTAGAGGTTTGTCCGGGGGGGGGGGGGTTGGGGAGAAGCCAATGGAGAACGGAGACAGTGAAAGAGCAGATAAGGATAAGCTTGAAGCAAATGTGACAGGAGACTGCAAATGAAGTGCTCCCTGAGAATTACTGAAAGCTCTTCCCTAAGTGGAGAAAGGGCAGAAACACACAAAAAAGCACTAGTCTGACATGTAGAAATTCTGCATAGAGGAAACGGGCCTTGCACCCGCAACACTTGTTGCCATTGCAATGTTTGCACTGTCAAGGCTTAAAGAACTAAGCAAACCAAAAAGGTTCAGCAGTGAGAGTGATCCAGCCCACATACGCCAGAAGCAGAGCACTTGGCTTTGCTGTGTCCAGAAACGGGATCCTTTTCTCTTCAAAAGATTTTAAGATGTCCCTACAGAGTAATTACATGAAGCACACATAACTATGTCATCCCATCCAAGAATGAGGATTTTCTGCTTTCCTAATTACACGTTTCCATTTCCCTCCCCTCCTGCACACTCCCAGATAATATGTAATGGGTAATGCGCTGCTCCAGACTGCTAGTTGAGCCTGTAGGGCACACTACTCCTTCCAGAGCTGGAAAATAGCACCGTTAAGGCGCACAAATATTTCCCTTCATCAATATGCTTGCATGCAACAGGTACATTCAGAGTAATCCTCCCAGCGTCCAGATCCATGACAGGAGTGTGCACAGCAATTCTGAAAAGAGCTCATCAAGCTAATATGCTGAATGAGAAACGTAAGAGGAAATAAGTCTTCTTCTCTTTAGTGTCTGGTCTGGTGCCACATCTGCATTGGCCCTTTGTGCAAAGAAGAAAGAGAGGGTTCTTGCCAGGAGTGGCTGTGTGGCCTACAGGAAGGGGTAGGGGTGCCAACTGCCTTGGATCTCCCCTTACCATTTTCCTCAGATTCAAGCCACATGGCACTGCGTTATATTATATTATGGCTGAGGCAATTTGCTGGGCAGTGGCCCCAAGTGCTGCTTGGCCTCTGCTGCATTTGGTGGAAAAAAGGAGCACAGGCAGAGGAGGTATACTGAGGACTGGTGCCAATGATCTAAGAGTCATGAGACTTTAAGTTCCAGTGGGACCAACATATGTGTTACAGCAAAGGTTGAAGGAAAAGAGGCGAAAACGTAGGTTGATCACGCCAGGATGCCAGAAGGAAATGATTCCGCTAGAAGGGGAACCACAAAGGTGCACTGGAAGAACGCTTTATGTTGCCTTGTCTTGTCTCTGAAAACCCACTATATTTCAGCCACAGTAGCCCAACTGTGGAATGAAAATAACGCCGATGTAAGAAACTGTGAGGAGAGAAGACACCATGGAATGCAGTTTCTGGTCTTCAGTTTTAGAGATAAGGAAAGATGTTGTTTAAAAAGCTATCAGAATGGTTAGGTCCAATTTAGCTGGAAATGCAGCTATTTTGTGCACCATGTTGATTAATGGCATAATTTAATTTTAAGTTTTCTACAAAGCAATTTAAACTTATTAATAACTGCATTTCAGCATGACAGTCTGGTATTAGCATAGCCATCCTGAGAGAGACATTCTACAACCAGAAGATATTGGCTCTGTTTCAGTTAATTTTAAATCTGAAAGTCTTCCAAAGTCTGTATTTTAATGCTGTTGGCCAAGTGTCCTTGCTAGCAGATGTATAAATCTGCACATCATTACTTTAGACCAAATGGCCTGTTTTTACAGGAGAACCCTCACACAGGTCATAGTGGCTTCCTGCAGTGCATATTTACCCCGCAAGAATGCCAAAGGCGGGCACAAGAATCAAATCAGCAGATCAAACATGAAACCCCTTGAATATCACTTCCTTGCTTCAGGCAGCATTCTCTCTTGATGACTTAGGGTCAAACTGGATGAGATAGTGGAATAATAATGTGGATTGTGTCAGGCCTCTATATAGTCCAGGACAGGTGGCATAGAAGAAAGGGGATTTAAATGAAATAAGAATGTATAGGAAGCACTGCCTACATATCGTCATGGGGAAAAGAAAGTACACCCTCTTTGAATTACTGTATATAGCTTTATGTATTGGGACATAATAAAAATCATCTGGTCCTTAGAAGGTTTGCAAATTAGGTAAATACAATCTCAGATGAACAACAATACATGACATTACACCATGTCATGATTTATTTTACAAAAATAAAGCCAAAATGGAGAAACTATGTGTGAAAAATTAAGTACACCTTTAAAGCTTCCATAGGAAGCCAGGTGCTGCTAACCAAATGTCCTTGAGTAACTGATCATCAGCAAGTGTGACCATCTCTATAAAAGCTGAAGTTTTAGCAGTTTGCTGGTCTGAAGCATTAAAGTGTGTGTTACCACAATGCCAAGGAGGAAAACATCAGCAGTGATCACAGAGAAGTAATTGTTGCTGCCCATCCATCTGTGAAGGATTTGGAGGCTACAGTGGTGTCTTGCTTTACGATCGCTCTGTTTAACGATGAAACTGCGTTATGACAGACTTTTTGTGATCGCTTTTGCAATCGCTTTACAATGTTTCCTATGGGGGAATTTCGCTTTGCGATGATTGGTTCCCTGCTTCGGGAACCGATTCTTCGCAAAACGATGATTTTCGGACAGCTGATCGGCAGTTTCAAAATGGCCACTGGGTAAACAAAATGGCCCCTGCTGTTTTCTGGGATGGATTCCTCACTGCACAGGCAGCGAAAATGGCTGCCCTATGGAGGATCTTCGCTGGACAGTGAGTTTCCAGCCCATCGGAACACATTAAATGGGTTTTAATGCATTTCTATGGGCTTTTTGATTTCGCTTTACGACGTTTTCGTTCTACAGCAATTTCGCTGGAATGAATTGTCGTAATGCGAGGCACCACTGTATTTCCAAACAATTTAAAGTCCATCATTCTACAGTGTGGAAGCTTACTGACAAGGTGGAAACACTTAAGACAGTTGTCAATCTTCCCAAGAGTGGATGTCCAAGCAAATTCACCCCAAGGTCAGACTGTGGAATGCTTAGAGAAAGTGCAAAAACCCCAAGAGTTACATCTCAGACTCTACAGGTTTCAGTTAGCATGTGAAATGTTAAAGTCCATGACAGTACAATTAGAAAAAGACTGAACTAGGATGGTTTGCTTGGAATGGTTGCCAGGAGAAAATCTCTTCTCTCCAAAAAGGACATGGCCGCATGGCTTAGGTTTGCAAAGTTGTATCTGGACAAACCACAAGACTTCTGGAACAATGTCCTTTGGACAGGTGAGACCAAACTGGAGATGTTTGGCCATAATGCACAGTATTATGGTGAAAACCAAACATTAACATAAACAACTCAAACCAACTGTGAAGCACAATAGTGGTGGGGTGATGATTTCACTTGTTTTGCAGTTATTGAGTCAACCATGAGTATATCAAAGTATTTTAAATTCAAATGTGAGGCCATCTGTCTGACAGCGAAAGCTTGGCTGAAATTGGGTCATGCAACAGGACAATGATCCCAAGCACATCAGCAAATCTACAACAGAATGGTTGAAAAAGGAAAGAATCAAGATGTGGCAATGGCCCAGTAAAAAGCTCGATTGTAATGCTGTGGTGTGACCATAAGAGAGCTCTGCACAAACAGATGCCCACAAATCTCAATGGACCAAAGCAATGTTGTAAAGAAGAGTGAGGCAAAATTCCTCCACAACAATGTGAGAGACTGATAAAGTCATACAGAAAACTATTACTTCAAGTTATTGCTGCTAAAAGTGGTTCTACAAGCTAATGAATCATAAGATGTACTTGGTTTTTCACACATGGCTTCTCCATTTTAGCTTTATTTTTGTAAAATAAATCATGACATGGTGTAAATATGTCATGTGTTGTTGCTCATCTGAGGTTGAATTTACCTAATTTTCAGACCTGCTAAGGACCAGATGATTTTTATTATGTCCTGATGTGTAAAACCATAGAATTCTAAGAGGGTGTACTTTCCATTTCACATGACTGTATTATGAGAATTGGCCTTTCCCCTGCTGTTTCTCTCCCAGTAAGTAGGATTATGAGACCAAGGGGAGTTGTTCAAATGCTAGTCACTCAATGTCCAAGCTGGGCCACATCTCACACAATCATTCTGGTGAGCCCCCACCAAATCAGACCACAGACTGCCCCTGATTTCCAAAAGAAAAAAATAAATATCTGGGGAAGGAATTTCAGGAAACAGCATTACTAGTTGCCCCAATGCACTTATACTACTCCATCTTGGTTTTATTGCCAGTCTGCATCTTGTGTACAGATCTGCTACTATCATGCTTCATTTGGTTCTCCAAAGTGTGAAAGCAACTAGGAGCCACTTTAATGTGATGTCCTTTAGATGTCAAGCTTTACAGGTAAAGATTTGCAGATTTGTCAATTATGTACTGTATATGAAGAGGAGGAGGAGGAAGAATTGGAAAAACCAACAAAATACAGAGACCCGGCAATCGAAACATTTCACTTGTGGATGAAACACACTTCAGTGGTCCACATAGTCATTGGGGCTTTGGGAACAACATCAAGAAGTTTCATACAGTATTATAAGCAGTTGCAGATTTCAGAAATAACATTATCAGAACTAGAAAAACCAGCAATATTAGGAACAGCATATATACTACAGTGGTGCCTCGCTTAACGGCGGTAATCCGTTCCAGGAAAATCACCGTTAGGTGAAAACATCGTAAAGCGAAAAAAAACCCATTGAAACGCATTGAAACCCCTTCAATGTGTTCCAATGGGGTCAAAACTCACCGTCCAGCGAAGATCCTCCATAGGGCAGCCATTTTCACTGCCTGTCTTGCGAGGAATCCATCCCAGAAAACAGTGGGGAGCCATTTTGTTTACCCAGCAGCCATTTTGAAACCGCAGATCAGCTGTTTTAAAATCATCGTTTTGTGAAGAATTGGTTCCCGAAGCAGGGAACCGATCATCGCAAAGTGAAAAAACCCTATTTAGACTATCATTTTGCGATCGCAATTGTGATCGCAAAAAGATCATCGTAATGCAGTTTCGTCGTAATGTGGGGCAATCGTAAAGCGAGGCACAACTGTATGTCAGTATTTAACTGATACTTGGGTTTTTGGTTAAAACTAGTGTCTGCTATATAATACAAGTCAATGTTTTATAATTTTGATTGACTGTGCCTGGAATTTTTCAATAATAATAATAGTTATAGACAAATAGATATAATGAGATATGGGGTGAATTTATAAATGCTGTGTTGAATAAAGGGAAAAGTTGAACCATTATTATATGTATTTTTGGAAGGGATATGGGGACAGTTGAATGAAGGATTGATGGCCATGTAAAAGGAGGTTAAAAATTTAAGTAATATACTGTATATTGGTCCCCAAGGTGAAGCAAGCACTGAGTTTTGTGTTATTATTAATTTTTGTATGTAATTTGTGCAGATAGAATGCACTTTTATTTTATATTTTATTCATATGTTTTGTTAAAAAATTAAAATAATAAGAATAATTGATATTTAACAGACACTTAGATTTTGTATCTGTTGTATAATACTAGTCACTGTTTTTATAATTTTGATTGACTGTGCCTGGTTTTTTTTAACAACAACAACAACAATAATAAATGCCAACAAGTTGATTCTAACTTGTGGTGAGCCTTGCCAGGGTCTTCTAAGTATCAAGTACTCAGAAGTGGCTGACTATTCCTTTCTTCTGGGGGTGTACAAGGACTGTGCAGTTTCCCCCAGGCCATGCAGGCTGGCTTTTTTCCCAGTGGAGAATCAAACTTCCAAATTCTGGCTCCCCAGCCAGGTGCCCATCTCACTTGTACTTTTATTCTGAAACCACAGTAGCAGGGGCTTTGCAGTTAAGACTTGTTCATACTTGTTACTCACATCTGGTACAAAACTTAGCCGTCTTGCTTCGTGATGTCCTGTGTCAAGATATTCTGTGCTCCACTGAGCCAATTTCACAGAAATCAGTGAAACACTTTCACGTCTCACTTATTTCAGTGAGAGACTGCTTAAATTTCTCTCATTTAATTAATTCTGCCTTCTGTATAAACCCAATTCCAAGCTCAGTTCTTCATAGGAGGCTTGTGTCCTACTGTGAACTGAAGTATAATGAATGGATGGTGGGCAGCACAAGGTGGTCCCCATTTTGCGGTGGGCTTCTGGAGGGCCTGGAATGCCTGCCAGGTTCCTCTCTGCCTGCTTCCACAGACGGTCATTCCAGTGCGCCCTTTTTTCTTTTTCTTTTTGGTGAGGGGGGCATAGGCAGTAACTAATTATGCCTGTTTACCAAGGTTTGCTTTTGATTCTGCTGAAGTTTCTCCTGATTTTTGCTAACTGGGGTTCCATTTATAATGGTGGACCTATTTTTATCTGTTGTAAAATTTTCAGAGTGATTTGTTGTTATCTGTCTTGAGAATGTGTGTAATGGTTGAAATAAGGCTGGATGTAAGGTGAATATATTTCCATAAATAATGATAAAATGGGACTTTAAAATGCTAAGGAGCAGATGTGAACTTTTGGGTTACGTCGTTCATGGCTTGATATTGCATTCAGTGATAAAGGTGAGAGGGAATAAAAGTGAGTACTTTTAGGTGTTGTGAAGAAACAAATGAAGGACATATGCAATTCTGTCACTTTAAAATAGGAATTCTGAAGTCTTTCCACTTGGTGTCCTCTATTTTCTTTGGACCCTTTCCCACTTTAACCTCTCCTTCCACCCTGCTAACTGGTGCCTGTTGTAACTGGCAGATTGGGAATCATTTCTGTAGCAAAGATACACCTGACGGGTTATTCGCTCGAAAGCGAACATGAAGTGAAATTAATTTGTACTTACTGGATCAATTCTCTGAGGATGTCAGCCCTGCCCACACGGGCAGCATGATACACTGGGGTGCTGCGGTGGTGACGGCTCCCGTTGGGATCTGCGCCAGCTTCCAAAAGTATCCGAGCACACTCCAGGTGCCCGTTCACCACAGCTACATACAAGGCTGTTTGTCCTTTTACATCAACAAGGTCGATCTCTGCGCCTTTCCGAATCAGGAATTCCACACAGTTTCCATGCCCTGCTGTAGCAGCAATTCGCAAGGGCGTACAAGGCAGCCAGCCACAACACCACACAGATTTCTCATTGATGCGGCTGAAGAAAGGCAAAAATATAATGTGACTTCAGTCATCCATGAATACCCTTGAATCTTACCTTGCATTAGCTTTGTGAACCTGCAGCTCTTCTGAAAAAAACAACATGTGGCAAAAATGAAAGAGAAGGTGCAGCTTTTCTGTCCCTGGATGCTGAAGGTATGCATTCTCCATGGGTGCCTGCCACACTCTCCGCACTGACATTGCACCAGAGGAAGCATGTGAAGAAAACATGGGCAAGCCAGGTATCAGGCAAAAGCCAATGCTGTACCGAACCTCAAGTCACATAGTGCTACACTATTTGGTGAGACTTCATCACCATCCTCAGGATGGACAGGTGGATGACCACTACAAGTTGTGCTTTGCTGGGCTCAGACGTGACACACGAATATGCCCATGTAGTGCTCTTAGATTAATTTAGGAGAGATGCCATTATAGAATGTACACATCTTCTGTGGGACCTATATGCAATCCTAAAATACATCTGAATGGCTGAATTCCACATCCAATTAGCACAAAAGGCCTAGGATTAATCACAGCTCCACCAAAAAGGAAGAGTACCAATGACATGTATGTAGAGAACATGCAAATAGAACCCTAAATGCATCAAGGACATGATTCTGATCTCTTTCCCCACCTCCGCATTCTGTTTCTACACAGGGCTAAACAGTATGGATAATCCAAATCTGAACATCTGTGTTTAGCTACAAGAGGATGAAAACCGACCTCTGGAAGCTCTCTTCCTGTAACAGGCTTCTAAGAGTCTGCAGGTCCCCCACATAAGCAGCATCGTGCAGCCTGGTGTCTTCACAGTGCTCAAGGGGATGGTCACAGAACTGCTCCTTCAACCACTCCTTCAGATTGCGACCTGTGCTGGAGAGATGGTGGCTGTTGTTAGACCACAAACCTTTGTCCTGACCATCAGGTACCTATTATTACCAGAGGAAGAACTGATGGAAGAGAATGAGGCAATACATTCCAGGTTACTTGAGTCAGAGACTCTAGGTGGCCTGAGGAGGTATCAATAAATTTCTGTACAGATGATGAATTTTCTATAGAGACTTGAAGATATGCCACTGCTAAATTATGCTCATTTTCTTTTATCACAGAATGGTCTTGTTTTAAACCGGCTGTATAGATTTGGCTATATGATCTAAACCTATTTGATTATAATAGGACATAGTGCTTCCCGGTCTGTACACACACTGTCAGATGTTATTAGATTTACAATATGATTTCTCATTCTTAATTGAAATTACAGGTTCCCCTTGGCTTGAGTAGGGATTTGGTCCCCACCTGCCCCCAATTTTGGGGTGAAGCACCCCCCCGCCAGCTTGAATCATAAATTACCTCAACTAAAAAGTATAAATGATCTGGAATATTATGAACTAAAGAATACATTTATTATTTTGGTGTGCATCTTTATTGAATGCAATTTTCAACTGGGAAAGCAAATAAAATGAAAAAAATAAGTAAATAATGATAAAGATAGAGAGTCATAGCCCAAAAAGGCAATATAAAATATACAATTTTAAAAACATACAAACAGGGGTCAGCACTGAATTAAATAAACAGACATGTATTTTAAGTAAATGAAATAGGAATTCAGGATCTACTTAAAATCAGGGGGAACACAGCTATGATATCACAGGGAATTCCACAAACAAGGAGCAACCGAAAAAAGGGGCTGACATCTCTGCCCAAGAGTCTAACGGACCTTTGCGGGTGGATCTCTGAACATGTCCTCAGTGGCTCAGGTTCACAAAAATTCAGACTGTTCTTCAACTATCTGGATCCAAAACTGTTCAGGACTTTAAGGTCAGCAACAGCATCTTAAACTGGACCCCCCAAACTAGAATTGTATTTGTAACTTTACAACAGAAAAAAAAACAGATGAAAATAAAAAATAAATATCAAAAACTGAGGCACTGACAGGCACTGAGAGTATGCCTTGGAGATGAGGTTCCTCACTCTAGAAAATAGCTGAGGACTCATGTGACCGAATAGTCTTCCATAGAATTCTCTCCTTGTGACAGCAAACAACTGTGTAAAGAATAAAAGAGAACCATAACTTCGTTGACAGCTGATTTTCTATTTAGGATTACCCTATTCTTAATTGTCCTCCCAGAAGTACAAGCTGGATTTTGAAGGGGCAGAGGAACTAGAGACCAAATTGATAACATGCACTGGATTATGGAGAAAGCCAGAGTTCCAGAAAAACATCTACTTCTGCTTCATTGACTATGCAAAAGCCTTTGACTGTATGGACCACAGCAAACTATGGCAAGTTCTTTAAGAAACGGGAGTGCCTGACCACCTTGTCTATCTCCTGAGAAACCTATATGTGGGACAGGAAGCAACAGTTAGAACTGGATATGGAACAACTGATTGGTTCAAAATCGGGAAAGGAGTACGACAAGGCTGTATATGGTCCCCCTGCTTATTTAACTTATATGCAGAATACATCATGCGAAAGGCCGGACTGGATGAATCCCAAGCTAAGTTTTCCAGAAGAAATCTCAACAACCTTAGATATGCAGATGATACCACTCTGATGGCAGAAAGTGAGGAGGAATTAAAGAACCTCTTAATGAGGATGAAAGAGGAGAGCGCAAAAATTGGTCTGAAGCTGAACATCAAAAAAACTAAGATCATGGCCACTGGTCCCATCACCTCCTGGCAAACAGAAGAAGAATATATGGAGGCAGTGACAGATTTTACTTTTTTGGGCTCCATGATCACTGCAGCAGATGGGGACAGCAGCCATAAAATTAAAACGCCTGCTTCTGGGGAGAAAAGCAATGACAAACCTCGACAGCATCTTAAAAAGCAGAGACATCACCTTGCAAACAAAGATCCGCATAGTCAAAGCTATGGTTTTGCCAGTAGTGATGTATGGATATGAGAGCTGGACTATAAAGAAGGCTGACTGCCAAAGAATTGATGCTTTTGAATTGTGGTGCTAGAGGAGACTCTTGAGAGCCCCCAGGACTGCAAGGAGAACAAACCTATCTGTTCTAAAGGAAATCAAGCCTGAGTGCTCACTGGAAGGACAGATCCTGAAGCTGAGGCTCCAATACTTTGGCCATCTCAAGAGAAGAGAAGACTCCCTGGAAAAGACCCTGAAGTTGAGAAAGTGTGAGGGCAAGAGGAGAAGGAGACGACAGAGGACGAGATGGATGGACAGTGTCATCCATCTACCAACATGAATTTGAACCAACTCCAGGCGGCACTGGAAGACAGGAGGGCCTGTCGTGCTTTGGTCCATGGGGATCACAAAGAGTCGGACAGTACTAAACAACAACAATTCTTAATTTGCATGTTATGCAAATCAGATGAAGAATAGTTGCATTTGCCCCCCTGGCATCGTTTCTAGAGTAAGCAGTGACTGACCCTAAGGAGCCGATTTAGTACAAGCATTAGAGGGCTGGACTTAAAACAAAGCAATCTATATTCTCCTCAGGTCATTCTTTGGCATGTTTCTACTGATGGAGGGGGAGACAAAGCTTTGCCACAAGTGACATACTAGTGCCTGATATGTAGGGGGGAAATATAGGTGAAAGTGAAAATGAACTGTAAGAATCACAAGAAATATACCCACCTCACCCACACACCACACACTCTGTTTCCCTGAAAATAAGCCTAGTATGATTTTTCAGGATGTTCATAATACAAGCCCTACCCCCAAAATAAGCCCTAGTTAAGTGAAACCCTGCCCTCCACCACTGTGCAGCAACCAAAAGTAGATGACATGACTGTATTTGAATAAATGTAGATTGTTGTATATGAAAAAAAATAAAGCATCTCCTGAAAATAAGCCCTAATGCAGTTTTTGGAGCAAAAATTAATATAAGACCCTGTCTTATTTTCGTGGAAACACAGTATCACTGTTTCATGCCTTCAAGTCGGAACCAGTTTATAGCGACCTGAACAAGCCTTTCAAGATGAGTGAGCTATTTAAGGAGTGGTTCTACCACTTCTACTGCCCCAATGAGTTTCCATGGCTGAGCAGAGATTTGAACCCAGGCCTCCTGAATCCTGGTCCATTACTTTGTCTAGTACACCACACTGGGTATCATTACACACACACACACACACACACACACACACACACACACAGAGAGAGAGAGAGAGAGAGAGAGAGAGAGAGAGAGAGAGAGAGAGAGAGAGAGAGAGAGAGAGAGAGAGAGAGATGGGGCAATTTCCTCCAGAGATACAGATTAAGTATTTCATGATTATTTGAAAATATTCTTTAACTATCTTTGTCTCATTTGATTTTTCATCTCTGTGTGTTAATCAACTCACATGTGCTAGGATGTTTGTGCTATAACCCATCACTATTCTTAACAATTACATTTAAGATAATGATCCATGCTTGTGCGCTCTACGTAGCTCCACACGTCTTTGCCCCCTGGATGCACCCTCCTAAGAAAACATGTATATATATAGAGAGAGTATATAATAAATTTCTTGTACATCTGATGGAAATGGACTACAGTCCAGGAAACTTTGAAAAAAATTTAAACTTGCCAGTTCTTAAGGTGCCAGTTGTTTGTTATTTTTGCTGCAACAGACTAATACAGCTATACCCCTAAAAGCTGTTTCTTTGTATAAGACAAAGATATAAAAATACCCTCTCATGTTTTGCTTCCAGTTCTCTCATCATAAATTATTTCTGCAACACTACAACCAACACCTGCTGTTTTGTTTCCCTGCTCTCGGAAACACTGTAGTACCGAATGAGACGCTTAAGAGTGTTTACAAATGTTACTGTGGGAAGAACTACAACATCCAGAATTTCCTAGCCAGCACTGCCTTGGAGGATTATCAAAAGTGTACTCCAGGAAAGTGACATTCCCAATCTTCGATTCCTTAATACATACATCAATCCCTTGTGTACATTTATTTGGGTATAAGACCCGTCTGACTTGGTATGATATATATATGTGGATAAATATTATTTTCTTCTCATTACCTGAAACTTATTTCCAGAAAGGTGAGATTCACAGGAAACATAAGCTCAATATGTTTCTATCTTTCCTTTCCTCTTGTTTTGTCCAACTCCTTTCTACAGGCTAACACCCAGCTAATATCCCAGACACCTGTAGAAAATACAAGAAAATTTATGGGGGGGTGCGTGCGTGGGACAAATCATACTATCAGAGTATGGAAAAGTGTTTTCACTGCTTTCTTCGTTTACAGAACGCTCCATGAAACATACCTCATTTATCTGCAAACAGGGTAGTATGAGACTTTACCCAAATTGCACAATTTACAGTACCTGTAAATATGCCGATGACACCCAGCTCTACACCTCCTTTTCACCAACTGCAGGTGATGCCGTCCTGTCCCTACAGCACTGCCTGGGGGCCGTACTGCAGTGGATGCAGGAAAATGGGCTGAGGCTGAATCAGGACAAGACGGAGGTTCTGAGGGTAGGTGGCCCTGTGGTTGGTGGCTTGGGTGACTCTCTCACATTTGGGGGGGTGACCCTGGCCGCGAAGAGTGGGGTCCGCAGCCTGGGCGTACATCTGGACCCAACACTCACCATGGAAACGCAGGTAGCGTCGGTAGTCCGCACCGCCTTTTTCCACCTCTGGTGGATCGCACTGCTCCGGCCCTATCTCGACTCGGGGGCACTCACTATCTTGGTGCATGTGCTCGTAATCTAAAGATTAGACCACTGTAATGCGCTTTATGTGGGGCTGCCTTTGAGGCTGATGCGGAAACTTCAGGTGGTGCAGAATGCGGCGGCCAGACTCCTCACTGGAGTGAGAAAATACCAATGTATTTCTCCAACTCTGGCCGCACTGCATTGGCTGCCCATTCGTTTCCACGTCGACTTCAAAGTCTTAAAGCTTACTTACAAGGCCCTAAACGGTTTAGGACCTCGATATTGGAGGAATGCCTGCTTCCACCAAGGTCTACCCGGATCACCCGTGTGAGTCAGGAGGTGAGGCTGAGGAGCCTGACGCTGAGAGAGGCCCGGAAGGAAAAGACATGAAACCGGGCCTTCTCGGCGGTGGCTCCTCGCCTCTGGAACAACCTCCCTTCAGAGATTCATGCGGCCCCTACGTTGGGAATCTTTAAAACCCAATTAAAAACATGGTTGTACATCCAGGCCTTCCGTCCAGTCAATATCTGATTTATTTTCTATTCCTTCTTATTTTATTCTCACTCTATTTTATTGTAACTGCATCAAATGATTATGTAATGTTCTTGTGTTTTATTGTTTTATCCTATACTGGAAGCCGCCTAGAGTGGTCGAGTAGACCAGATAGGCGGGGTATAAATCAAATAAATAAATAAAAATAGGATAAATTCTAGATCCTGTAAACATAAATGTTCCTTTCTTAGAGAACAAAGGAACAAAACAGTGACTGGATATTTTGCCATATATCTCCAGTTCTACGAAGGCCAGTGACTTTGTTTTTATTGTTATCTGGTGTCCATGTGGGCCATCCAAGCAAGGGGATGGCCCAAATG
This sequence comes from Pogona vitticeps, assembly GCF_051106095.1. NCBI lineage: Eukaryota > Metazoa > Chordata > Lepidosauria > Squamata > Agamidae > Pogona > Pogona vitticeps. Next base: position 172,631,605 of record NC_135783.1, on the reverse strand, counting down.
GACACCAGATAGCATGGCTAGAATCCAGGTGAAACCCAGCCAACCAGATAATATGGCAACCCTATTTCTATATTAAGATACTGTAGTTTGTTTCAGTTTTACACAGGGGAGCATTCAGTCTTATGAACTTCTGCCAGCAATCTGAGATGTCACCACCCAGACACAATTTGGTTACCACAGTAAGATGAGAACTTGGTGTTTGCTTTCTCACAAGTGCAGATATCAAAGAAATATCAGCATAACACATGCTGTTTCAAACTAATTTCTATAAAAGACTGACAAACCCATAAAGAGACAGTTCTGCAAGTAAGAATATTAATCTAACTATCTCAGATTTTTTTAAAGGTACATCATGTTTCTTTTATATAATTGTAGCCATCTGTGGCCTTAAAGAACAGAAAGAGTAACATTTCATACAGTTTGGTTGCAATTCCTGGATAGCGGTTTGGAATGCCTTATTTCAGATTCAGGCACATCACAATGCGAGGATCGTAGGATGACCTCTCCTCACCTCATCTAGAATGTTCCTTGTCTGGATCTCTTCTGCCCATCTTACCTGGTGTTCACAGACTTCGTGTCTGTGGGTGTTGACACCTAGAGAAGCCCATAAAAGAACCACCAGAAACTGGGCCTTCTCAGCAGTGGTGCCTTTTACATGGAATGCCTTCCCACAGGAAATACACCAGGCTCCCTCCCTCCGAAACCTTTTTAAAAGCTCCTGAAAATAGAGCCTTTTAGGGAAGTCTTTGTGGAAGCCCTCCTCAGTTAATGGGACACAAGAGGAGGAGGAGGAGGATGAATGATGAATGATGAATGTTGGAAACTGGTTTTTTGGGGAGGGGTTGTTGCCCACCTTTCTATGTGTGATTATAAGTGTTTCCTTATAAGTGTAGTTATAAGTGTTTTCTACATTATAATATATGTTCTTTCCATTTTATTGTTACACCCCCCAGAGTAGCGATTTTAATGGGCAGTATAAAAATGTTATTAATGTAGGAATGAATGAATGAAACAACAACAACAAAATGAAACTTGTCCATGAGAACAAACTTACTGGCTACATTAAAGTAAGTAACAAATGGAGAACATCATAACTGGTCAGTCACAACACAGGGAAGGATCATGACTGAAGGAAAAACTGGGCATGAACAGTGATCAAGGACTGCTGCACTTTTAAAAATACAAACAAAAAGTTAATACTACAACATTTGGATCTGAACGTCCATGTCTCTTTAAGAATCCTTCTCTCTGGCCCCACTGGATAGTACCCCCGTCCTATGAGTTTGGTGTCCTGCCAATGAACTCCAGCCTTTATTCAAATCCACAGGGTGAGTCTCTCAGTAAGAGATGTGTCTCAGTTCTCCCCTTTCTTCATACTCCTCTGGCTAGGAAATGCATTCACTAACTTCCTTCCAGATGCTGTCCCCTTCAAAAGGCAGCTCATTTTTAAAGACTCTTTGGCACTCCTCATTACCTTGCTTCCTCCTGTTAACCTATTCGCCTCTCATTCCCCTCACTCCATTCTAGGAAGTACAATAGTTTCCCATTTGAAATTATTTTCCAGTATAAGTTGGCCATGCTATTCACAAATATGTTGCAATCTAGCTTTATACATGTTTACTGGTAGACAACATAGGTGCTAATTTGATTATTCTATTAATATTGCTATCTTGCATTATTTTTCTGATCCCTTCCATATAATTTCAATAAAATTTCTTACTCTGAATGTAGGATTTGTCTGCTTATGTTGTTCGTCCATATACAAGCTTGCTCAACTGATTCTACATGATTTGATCCGAGGAAGATAGAAGACGGAAGTTCACCCCTGGACTTTGAGGGCTCAGCTAACAGTTTACCTCCCCTCATATGGGCCACCTGTATGTTTTCCACACTCCCTCTACCCCAAAAGCCTGAGCATAAAAGAAAGCAGTTGCTGAGAAGGGAACGATGTGGCAAAAAGGCTGGTTGTATGTTTTTCACTGTGAAGAACCATTTTTTGTAATTGTGTAGAAAATCAGGTAAAGGACATTGTTAATACCATTTCCTAAAAACAGCACAAAATGAAACAAGAATAATTGCCTGCAGCACAAGTCCCAAACCCATCTACTATGATGACTTCAAGCAACTGTGCAGTCTAGGAATCCACTATCAGCAATTTTACTACATCACTCCATGCAAGAATCGGAGATTGTTCATGACTTTGTGTACCTTGGCTCAACGATCTCTGACACTTTGTCCCTAGATGTTGAGCTGGATAAACGCATTGGCAAAGCAGTTACCATGTTCTCAAGACTAACAAAGAGAGCATGGCTTAATAAGAAGCTGACGGCATATACCAAAATACAAGTCTATAGAGCCTGTGTCCTGAGCACACTCCTGTATTGCAGCGAGTCCTGGACCCTTTGTGCATGCCAGGAGAGGAAGCTGAACACCTTCCATATGTGTAGTCTCCAACGCATTTTTGGTATCACCTGGCAGGACAAAGTTCCAAACAGAGTAGTCCTAGAACGAGCTGGAATTTTTAGCATATATACATTACTGAAACAGTGACGTCTACGTTGGCTTGGTCGGATTCCAAAAGATCTCCTGTATGGAGAACTAGTGCATGGAAATCACCCCAGAGGGAGACCACAGCTATGATACAAGGATATCGGCAAGCGGGATCTGAAGACCTTAGGAATGGACCTCAACAGATGGGAAACCTTGACATCGGACCGTTCAGCCTGGAGGCAGGCGGTGCATCATGGCCTCTCCCAATTTGAAGAGACCCTTGTCCAGCAGGCCAAGGCAAAGAAGCAATCACGAAAGCAGCAAAATCAGGGAGCTGGACTGGGGACAGATTGGATTTGTCTTCAGTGTGGAAGGGATTGTCACTCTTGAATTGGCCTTCTCAGCCACACTAGAGGCTGTTCCAAGTCCTCCATACAGAGCACGTTACCATAGTCTCTCGAGACTTAAGGATGCCTAAACTAAACTAACTTGAAACTGAATACATAGATATTCCAAGATATTCACCATTTAAAGAATGTGAAGGCCATTCTTCTACAGTGTTTATACTACCAATAATATATACAGGTTTCTTATTATTACAGGTGTTGTGGCTAACAGTTGATATCTTTTAAAATGAGGGGAGCATCTGTAGGTCTCCCTGCGAATGATATGCTTCATCGCTTCAAGGGTGAGTGAGACAGACTTACTGGTCAAGGGAGACCCTACAGTCCCCACACAGAGCAGGAGGCAGGTTCTCTCCCATCCCAGCTGAACAGGGAGTCCAGAAAGAGCGAGCAACTGCTGTCTCTTCCTACAGGGCACACAGGTGGGGAACTTCTGTCCACCTTAGGTGTGAATTCAGCCTCGGAGATGCTGTCTGGGGCGAAGGCATAAAGGTGGAGCCAAAAAATAAAAAATACTGCCATTTAGCTTAAAGCTGTTCTTGTCTCTAACTAAGCCTTCAGAGAGGAAGGAGCAGCTTGGAGTAGGGAGCACCTCACCTTTTTGCTCTCCTTGCACAGATGAGTAAATATTTTCAGAACAGGGGAAATGACAGCACAAAAACGGAAACTGCCACATAATTGTGTTATGAAGGAAAGGGCAGGACCTTCAAAGGAGCCCCATGGGGGTCCATCCTCCAGCATCTAAAGTTCCCTACCCATGCTATAAAGACAAGTCAAGAGCAGCATATGGAAATCTTGTTGCCATACAGACAAAAGCATGTCCTTTAGCATAAAAAACGAGTAGCCTGGCTCCCACCAAGGTCAGAGAAGGGAATGAGGATGGCTATGTTTACATGCAGTGTTTCTATATACTCTTTCACTGTTAATGCTTATTGGTAGAAAATTGAAGCCCCTCCCAAGGTAGATACAGTGGGGTCTTGACTTAAGAACGGCTTGAGTTAAGAACATTTTGACTTAAGAACCGCTCTCATAGGAAAATATTGACTTGACTTACATACTTAGATTTGAGTTAAGAACTGAAAAAAACCCACGTGGGAGGCAGGGAAAGTGCAAAATGTGAACTTTCAGTTAACTGTTGGCCAGTGAAAAGGGTGCCTGTCTGCTTCCTCACGCCTCCCAGCGTTTAGAGAGTGGATTGGGAGACAGTCTTCGGAATGCCTGGTACTGGACTGCCTGGACTGTATTTTCCCTGCCTTCCCTGAACCTTTCTTGACCTAAGAAAAAAAGAAACAAAATATCCCCCTCTAGTGGTCGAAGGCGGAATAGCAGCTTCCCATTAGTTTCTATGGAAGGAAAAGAGCAGATACGGATCAAATGGTTTTCAATGCATTCCTATGGGAAATGCAGATTTGACTTGAGAACATTTTGACTTGAGAACCACCTTCCAATATGGATTAAGTTCTCAAGTCAAGACCCCACTGTACTGTATATATCAACAGACCAGAGAATGCAAAACAGAGAATGCACTATTTCCCCCCAGATGCATCTGGCAACTGAGCCAGGAGGACAGTTCACATGACGCCCAACACAAGTTTAGGTGACCACAGGGCTGAGCAGTGCATGGTAAAGCAAGAGCTCTGAACAGTGGCTTTTTGACAGCACAGACACCTGACCTCTGAGCCACTTGCATTTTTGTTTGTTTGGTTTTAAATGAATTCCAACAAACAGGCTATTATATGGTCAACAAGTAGCTTCGGAAAGGTTTTGAGATCCCTGTCTTTGTTAGGTAACTGCTTTGTTGAGCCAATCAAAAGTGGGCACAAGATTTCAAGATGTTTGCACCTGTGTAGGAGGGAAGGGATGAGGCAAAAAGCAGGCGAGAAATGTGCCTTTCCACACTACTTTTATCAAGTGGGCAACCAATTCCTCTCTGCAAATAAGCCTCAAAAGGGTAGTTTTAACAGATAGGAAATAACAGCTTGTAATGTCACCTAAAGAGCCAGGGGTGGTGGAGCAGACAAGAGTGACAGACTCGACCTTGGTTCTGGTCTCTGCTTGGCCAGGGAAACTCACTGTGGGGCAGCAACAATAAAACCATCCCTAACCACTTCCCATGTTTTGAACTAGTTACTGTAGTACGGTTGCCATCCGTTGGGTCTTAAAGCAGTGACAACTTTAGGTATTTATACACTGCATATGACTCAACGTATTTTCTTCTCGCTATTTAAACATCTTGGCCTCTTTCCACGGAAAACTCCGGCGCTGTTGGGCGCGCTCAAGCTTTTCAAAGTCCATTCTGGCTAGTGTCAAAAGACGCTCGTCTGGAAGATCCAGTCTGTTTGAACCGCCTGCGGGTGAGAGATTCCTGCATCACGACAGGAAAACATGTCCGCAGAAACCGGAGGGAGCGCCGGGGAGCCTCTGGGGGAGCCTCTGCCGAGGAAACCAAGCGGCCGGCTCGCTGCCCAGGCCTTTGGGCGGCTGCTCATCAAAGCATGAGAAGCGCCGCCGCTTTCGGGGCGCGCCAAGTCGGGGAGGCCCCAGGGCCCGCCGTCGCCGCGCTGCCTTTGACATTACCTGCATATCCACTTGTGGCACTCAGAGGGGGAGCCCCGGGATCGCCGTCGCCGCTGCCGGCTGGAGCTTCCGGGCCGGCGCTGGGCTCCCGCTCGGGGCCATCCGCGTCCGCAGCCTGGCCGTCTGGGTTGTTTGCCTCAGCCATCGGGTCGAGAAGGCGCCCCTCAGCATCCCTCCGGGCCTGGACCTCCCTCGGCGCCGGCGCAGCCCCCGAGGAGGCGCACGGGATCAGGTCCCTTCCCTCGCCCTTCGCGGGGGAGCCGCCGAGCCTGCCCGGCCTTCCTCCCACCGGGATTGGTGGAAAAGCGACTAACCCCGCGGCTTCCGCCTGCCCAGTTCATATGGCCGGGCGCAATCGCTCTCGCGTTCTCGGTCTCTCTCTCGATCTTGTTTTTTAAAAAGGGATCGGGCTTGGTTTACGGCAGAAAAAAAAAACCGAGGGCAAAGCAGAAAATCGGGGCAGCGGGGGCGGATCACCGCCTTTGAGAGCACGACGTTTTAATCAGTTTCTTACACAGTTGGCGGGAAGAGACGAGGGAGAGGTGACGTGGTCGTCGTCTGCAAGTCCGTTTCGGAGATGCAGGAGATGATGAAGCAGATTTGTCTCCCGTGTTGCCAGAGCTGGAGTGGCCTCCCCGTCCCCTTCCCCTGCAGCTCCTGTCGATCTGCAAACTCCCAGCTAAAAGATGAGGGGGGTTACAGACCAGCAACATCTGGACAGCTGCAGTTAGTCCAACCCTGCTCACCAAGAATGCAAAAATCCAATGAGTTCAAATGGCAAATGGGATTTAGAGTAACATTGGGGGGGGGGGGGATTCTTCCTCCGAGAGCAGGAGCTAAGTGCCAGAAGACTAACGTTGTCCCTGTCTTGCAAAAGGGCAAAAGGAGGAACTGGGGAACTATAGACCAGTCAGCCTAACATCAATCCCAGGGAAAATTCTGGAACAGATAGTAAAGCAGTCACTGTGCAAGCACCTACAAAACAGTGTAGTAACAGCTAGAGGCCAACAGGGATTGTCAAGAACAAACCTTGCCAGACAAATTTTAGCTCACTTTTTGATGGGGTAACCTCCCTGATAGACAGAGGGATGCTGTAGACATAGTATATCTTTACTTCAGCAAAACTTTTGACAAAGTGCCTTAATTATAATTATAATTATAATTACAAGCTTTGTCTTTGCTGGAGGGAAGGTGGAGTACCACAGGACATGAAGGATGCAAACATCATCACATTGTATAAGAACAAAGGAGACAGGGGTGACTGCAATAACTCCATGGCATCTCTTTTCTCAGCATTGTAGGGAAGCTGCTTGCCCGTGTTGTGCTGAAGAGACGCCAGGCGCTTGAAGACAGAGTCTATCCAGAATCACAGTGTGGATTTCGAGCTACTAGATCCACCACTGACATGGTATTCTCCCTCTGACAGCTGCAGGACAAATGTAAGGAGCAATAGCCACTCTTTGTGGCCTTCATAGATCTCACAAAGGCCTTTGATTTGGTTAGCAGGGATGGCCTTTTTAAAATACTTCCCAAGATTGGATGTCCACCTCGACTCCTTAACATCATCAGGTTCTATCATGAGGGAATGAAGGGCACTGTAGTTTTTGATGGATCAACATCAGATCCCTTTGACATCCGAAGCAGATGAAACAGGGCTGTGTCCTCGTGCCGACCCTGTTTGAGATCTTTTTTGCTGTCGTGCTGAAGCAGGCCTTTGGAACTGCAACAGAAGGTGTCTATCTCCAGACTAGATCAGATGGAAAGCTCTTTAATCTCTCTAGATTGAGAACAAAGACCAAAGTCCAACTGAAATGCATACGGGACTTCCTCTTCGATGATGATGCAGCCGTTGTTGCCCACTCTGCTGAAGACCTCCAACAACTCATGAATCGTTTTAGGAAGGTCTGCCAAGACTTTGGACTAATTATCAGCCTGAAGAAAACACAAGTCATGGGCCAGGGCATGGACTCACCTCCCTCTATTACCATCTCCACACAAGAATTGGAGGTTGTTCATGACTTTGTGTACCTTGGCTCAATGATCTCTAATAACCTCTCCCTAGATGTCAAGCTGGATAAATGCATTGGCAAAGGAGCTACCATGTTCTCTAGACTAACAAAGAGAGAATGGCTGAATAAGAAGCTGACGGCATATACCAAGATCCTGGTCTATAGAGCCTGTGTCCTGAGCACACTCATGTACTGCAGTGAATTCTGGACCCTTTGTACACAGCAGGAGAGGAAGCTGAACATGTACCATATGCGCTGTCTCCAATGCATTTTTTGTATCACCTGGCAGGACAAAGTTCCAAATAGAGTAGTCCTAGAACAAGCTGGAATTTTTTAGCTTGTATATATTACTGAAACAGCAACGTCTACATTGGCTTGGGCATGTCGTGAGAATGGCTGATGGTTGGCTGATGGAGAATTAGTGCAGGGAAATTGCCCAGAGGGAGACCACAGCTGTCCAGCATCCTTTTGAAGGGCATTCCAGTTTTTCATAAGTAGTCTTCAGCTTCTCTCATTTAGATCTAAATGAGAGTACCCCAGGTTTGGAATCAATATTCTAAAAGAAATGGATGTTCCACAGCACTCAGTTGTCCTATAAGCCCAGTTTGCTTCCTTTCATGTCTACAGCATAGTTCCATTTTGACAAGCAGTGTTGCCAATGTAGTGAGGGTTGGGATATCTTCAGCATTTAACAGTCAACATTTGTAGCTGATTGCCACCTTCCAGATCAAAGTTGAAATCTTTGGGAGTCTCAACTCAAGCATCACTGCAGGTGCAATACATGGTGTCAAGGTTAATATTTTGCTAAGGAAGTTTAACTACAGTTTCTCAAGTTGTTCTGTTGGAGCCAAAATCCAGATCTGGGAGTCAAACAATAAAAGTGGGAGCACTAGAGTTGTGCATGCCTTCAGGAACACAGGTACATATTGAGTTCCTTGAATGTGGAAGAACTTCTTCAGGGTTAGCATGGCTAGTTTGGCTTTGTGCTTAAGATATTGAACGTGGTTGGGCCATGTTAGATTTGACTGAAATACAATCTCTAGCTATTTGAACTTGTTGACTTGTTGTAATGTATATGTATCAATTTTCTACCTTTTGTTTGACTGTCTTGCTAACTTTGAAAATATCATAATTTTGGATTTGTTATTGTTTATCTCCAGTAACTCTTCATTACAGTAGGCAATAAATGCTTTAATGGCATGTTTTGGGCCAACCAGAGTTCTCAAGAGCGTGAGTAGAGATGCTTTATAGGGCATTTTTCAATTTTTTTCATGCACCCCTAAATGTCCTGGTTTGTAACCCTGGGATACATGTACCCCAGCTTGAGAATCAATGTTCTAAAAGAAATGGATGTGTTACATACAGCACTGATGTTACCTGTCTGTCATGGGTTTGGAGGGAAAGTTCCATCCTATGGGGTGTGGAAGGCGGGACATCAGGAGGAGGGGCTGTACTGTATATATATGTGGAGCGTGTGTGGAGGGAGAAGCTGGAGAAGAGCTGAGAGAAGAAGCTTGAGTGGGAGTCTGTGTGTCAGACAGGGTACTACTGTGTGTCAGTCAGTACCAACCTGATAGGTTCAGGTGTCTGTATGGTTAGCCAGAACTGATAGGTTCAGGGTCTGTGCTTCAAGTTAAGTGTTCTGTGTGAACCAAACTGTGTGTATGTATGATTGAGACTAAGCCACGTTACTGTATCTTATTCACTTGATCCTTTTATTTTTCCCTGTGTGTTATTTAATAAACCTTATTCTTTTATTTGTTAAAAATCCATCCCTGGTCTGTGTGACTTTTTATAGGGAATGGTTGGTGGCAGCTTAGTGAAACTGTGGCATGTCCCAGTAGGTCTGGGTTTGTCACATTGATTGGTGGCAGCGGTGGGATACGACTGGTCCAGTTGTCCAGTGGTCCAGCAAAGCCTTGGCAAGAGTGCCCAGAGCAAGGGGGGTCCAGTCAGGGACAATCTGAGAGCACGTAGGTAATCTTCTAGGTGTACCTCACGGGGAGGTGCGCTAGTAGAAGAACGTGTAACCTCAGATTGGGGACTAGATTAGGGAGCTCTGAGGCAACTTGTTTTGGCGGGAAAAAAGCTGAGGCAAAACTGTAGTAGCAGTGATCTAGCCTGCCTGCTGAGAAGCCTAGCAGAGGGGGGTAGACTCTGGCTCGCAACTGTTGCAAGTTAGTGCTGAAGAACAGCAGTAATCTATAGAAAGCTGGTTCTGAGGCAAAAGAAAAAAAAAAGTGGTCGCTTTATTTTGAGGCTTGACTTTTGAAAGCAGCCTGTTCTGGGGGGGGGATTATGCCCTTGACTCGAAGCCCAATGGCAGAAATGGGTGAAGTGAAAGACCCCCAGGTAGACCAAGGTTCTGAGGATGAATTTGGCTCAGTGCAGGGTGACAGCACGGGAGAACAGAACCCAGAACTCAGGAAAATGCTTATAGCCCAACAGCATGAACTGAGGGTGAGGGAAATGGAGGAAAGGGAAAGAGAGAAACAAAGGCAATTTGAAAAAGAAGAAAGATTAGAGAGACAGAGAATGGAAATGGAGAGAGAGAGAGAGAAAATTGCTCTGGAAAAAGAAAGGATGGCGTTTGAGTTGAGAAAATTGGAACTGATGAATCAGAACAATAATAACAATAGGGATTCTGAGGGAGGCCAATTGTCTAAAGCTGACCTGAAGAAATTCCCTGTGTACCACAAGGGAGATTGTCCTGAGGTGTTCTTTTTCCTTGTGGAAAGAGCGTTTGTGGACTTCTCAGTAAGGGAAACTGAGAAGATGACCATCATGCGATCTTTAATCAGTGGCAGCCTGGCAGAAGTCTATGCAGAGATGCCACAGGAACTGATGAAAGATTTTGCAGAGTTTAAAAAACTGGTGTTTGCCAGACATGGGATAAATGCGGAACAGCTGAGGCAAAGATTCAGGTCAATCACCAAGAAACCAGAGCAGATTTTTACCCAAGTGGGGGCCCAATTGGTGAGGCTGCTAGAGAAATGGCTATCTCAGGAGGGGACAGAGACCTTTCAGCAGCTCAAAGACTTGATAGCGCTGGAACAGTTCTATTCAGTCCTGCATGGGGAACTGAAATTCCAGGTGAGGGAAAGGAAACCGAAATCTGTGGCAGAAGCAGCCGAGATCACAGATTTTATTTATCAAATAAGAAAACCCTTAGGTGCTGAGTGGAAATCTGTAGATAAACCTAAAGAAACCTACAGCAAGTACTCTCAGGGACCAGGGAAAAGCCAGCAAGGGGGAGGGGCCCATGGTGAAGGGAAGCCCTCAGACATGAAACCAAGACCTCAGATTTTGGAGGGAAAACCAAAACAAGATGAGAAAGACTCAAAATATAGCAGAAAATGTTATTTCTGTCAGGGAAAGGGCCATCTAATCTCAGAGTGTGAGAAATTAAAGCAGCTAAAAGGAATTGTGCCTCAGGATTCGAGTGGAACCAAGCCAAAAGCTGTGTTCTGTGTCCAGAAAGAGCAAAGCCCCTTGTCACTGAGGGAGCCTGTTGCCATGGCTACTCAATCTGGAACAGTTACATCTGCTGATCAGGCTGAGGAAAATGGTCCTCTTGTGGAGGTCAAGCGCTGCTTGCTCGTGAGAACAGATTCTCAGTTGTTTGAAACAGCAGGGGTGGACGTAGGAATACTTGACCATCAGTATCGGGGGCTGAGGGACACTTGTTCCCAGGTGACCCTGTGCCATCCAGATATTATTCCTAGGGAATATATAATCCCAAATGAGAGCATGAAGGTGGCAGGGATTGAGGGGCAGGTGATCTCACTGCCAGTAGCGGAGGTACCTGTGAACTTTCAAGGCTGGAGGGGAGTTTGGCGGCTAGCGATTTCATCGACTCTGCCAGCAGCCGTGCTCGTGGGAAATGACCTGGCTGAACATGTGAAACGGGTGCTAGTGATTACACGTTCACAAGCCACCACGGGGACAGTTCAGGGGGGTACTGATGAGCCAGAGACGGAAGCAGAGGGGAGTTCAGAAGCTGTGGTGGAAACCTTAACCACAGACAGCCGATTTGGCCAAGAGCAAAAGGCAGACGCCACTCTCCAGAAGTGTTTTGAACAGGTGACTGACGCCCAGCTAACACCTGAAACCCCAGTGAGATTTCTAGAGAAAAAGGGGATTTAGTATAGAGAGACCCTGAGGAATATCTCAAAAGGGGGAGATGGGATCAGAAGTCAGCTAGTGGTACCTGAAAAGTATCGCCCCATGATCTTACAAAGGGGGCACTCTGACATGTTTGCTGCGCACTTAGGGGTGAACAAAACCCAGCAGAGAATCACACAGAATTTTTACTGGCCTGACATAGGGAAGCAGATCAGGGAGTTCTGTAAACAATGTGATGTGTGTCAAAGGCAGGGGAATAGCCGCGACAGGACCAAAGCAAAGTTGTGCCCTTTGCCTGTGATTGACACTCCGTTCAAATGCATAGGGGTGGATATTGTGGGACCTTTGCCCAAGGCCACAAAGAGGGGGAACAGGTTCATTCTCACCATTGTGGACCATGCCACGAGGTACCCTGAAGCCATTCCCTTGACTAACATTGAAACTAACACAGTGGCAGATGCCTTGGTGGGGTATATGTCCAGGATGGGATTTGCCTCAGAAATAATCACAGATTTGGGCGCATCGTTCACATCGAAGCTCATGAAACGGTTATGGCAAATCTGTGGAATTAAGCACAAGGAAACCACTGCCTATCACCCTGAAAGTAATGGGTTAACTGAGAAGTTCAATGGGACTCTAATGCGCATGATTAGGGCTTACTTGGCAGAGAATCCAAACAATTGGGACCAGAAGCTGCAATCCCTTTTGTTTGCTTATCGATCAGTGCCACGAGCCAGTACCGGGTTCAGTCCGTTTGAACTTTTATTTGGGAGAAGGGTGAAAGGGCCCCTTGATCTGATCAAACAAAATTGGGAGCAGATCACCCAGGATGACCCACAAGACGTTGTGACATACATAGACTCTTTAAGGAATGACCTAAAGAGAAACCTAGAGCTAGCAGCAGAGACCCTGCAAGCTCAAAAGGTCAGAAAGAAAGCTTGGGATGACCAGAAAGCCAGAGAGAGGCACTTTGACCCAGGGGAGGAAGTGCTTTGGCCTAGGCTCTGCCAAGAGAACAAACTGCAGCTGGGTAGCCCAGAAATAAAATACTTGGGTCACATAGTAGGGGGAGGAGTGATAAAACCCCTCGAGGCCAAGATAGAAGCAGTTCGTGATTGGCCCAGACCCAACACCAAGAAAAAAGTCAAATCATTTCTTGGGTTGGTGGGCTACTACAGAAAGTTCATCCCGAGGTTTAGCGAGATTGCGGCTCCGCTGATCGATCTGACGAGGAAGAAGACTGATGACCGCATCCCGTGGACCAGCGACTGTGAGGAGGCGTTCCAGAGGTTGAAGCAGGCGCTCATCAACTATCCAGTGCTGCGTGCTCCAGACTTCGACCGGGAGTTCATCATCTACACCGATGCATCTAACAGCGGGGTAGGAGCAGTTCTTTGCCAGGAGGATGAAAATGGTGACCAGCATCCAGTGTCCTACCTGAGTAGGAAACTCCAGAAAGGTGAGAGACATTTGGCAACCGTGGAGAAGGAGTGCCTGGCCATAGTCTACGCGATCCAGAAGGCCAAGCCTTACATCTGGGGAAGACATTTTATTCTGTGCACTGACCATTCACCACTGCAATGGTTAAAGACAATGAAAACCCACAATAGTAAACTTATGAGGTGGGCTTTAAACCTGCAAGACTATGACTTTGAAGTGAAGGTGGTCAGAGGGTCAGTGAACTGTGTTGCTGACGCCTTGTCAAGAAGACCTGAAGAATGAAGACGGCGAAAGAAACATGGACTATGTATATATTTTGATGACAAAAAGTCAAATGTATCTGTTTATTAAACATGTTGGTTTGTATGAATAAAGGTAACTTGATGTATTGTTAATGGTAAATGTTTAAATGCCTAATAGAGTGTAAGTATAAGTAAGTATGGTATTGTATGTTATTATATGACTGTTTTTGTTTGTTTTGGGTCCAGGTTGTTTTTTTGGTGAAAAGCACCTTAGCTTTCCCCCTACAAAACAACTTATAAAGAGGGGAGGTGTTACATACAGCACTGATGTTACCTGTCTGTCATGGGTTTGGAGGGAAAGTTCCATCCTATGGGGTGTGGAAGGCGGGACATCAGGAGGAGGGGCTGTACTGTATATATATGTGGAGCGTGTGTGGAGGGAGAAGCTGGAGAAGAGCTGAGAGAAGAAGCTTGAGTGGGAGTCTGTGTGTCAGACAGGGTACTACTGTGTGTCAGTCAGTACCAACCTGATAGGTTCAGGTGTCTGTATGGTTAGCCAGAACTGATAGGTTCAGGGTCTGTGCTTCAAGTTAAGTGTTCTGTGTGAACCAAACTGTGTGTATGTATGATTGAGACTAAGCCACGTTACTGTATCTTATTCACTTGATCCTTTTATTTTTCCCTGTGTGTTATTTAATAAACCTTATTCTTTTATTTGTTAAAAATCCATCCCTGGTCTGTGTGACTTTTTATAGGGAATGGTTGGTGGCAGCTTAGTGAAACTGTGGCATGTCCCAGTAGGTCTGGGTTTGTCACAGGATGTTCCACAGCACTCAGTTGTCTGTGTACAAGAAGCTAGTGTTAGGACGAAGGTGGAGATGGAGAATGGTTTCCTGTCGGCAAATATGCTAGACAAAGGTGCATTTTATCTCCCTCTCTATTCAATCTGTGTGCAGAACATCCCATACAGAAAGCTGGATTAGAGTCAGATGAAGAAGTGAAAACCTGGTGGAAGAAACACCAGATATATAAATGTCACCATATTACTGACAGAAAGCAGCAATTATTTGAAATTATTCTCGGGGGAGATGGCAGAATGTGTAAAAGTGGGACTGCAGTTGAAAATCAAGAAGACAAAAATCATGACTATAGAACTTCAATGTTAGAAATAAAGACATTGTTATTTTGCAAATGAAGACTGCAGCCAAGAAATCAGAAGAAGACTAAGACTGGGAAGGGCAACAATAAAAGAAGTAGGAAAGATTAAGGAAACTGGTCACTGGAAACCAAGGTCAAGATCATTCATGCTGTTGTGTTCCCGAATATTATGTATGGCTATGAAAGGAGGACCATGAAGAAATCATACAGGAAAATAATCTATGAATTTGAAATATGGCTGGGGAAGAGTGTTTTGCAAATAGCTAGACCGTGAGAAAGACAAACAAGTGGTTCCTAGATCAAATCAAGCCTTAACTCTCTGTAGAGGAAAATGTGATGAAACTGAGGCTGTTGTACTTTGAGCACATCACAAGAAGAAGACAAGATTCAGTGGAAAAGATAATAATGGTAGGAAAGGTTGAAGGCAGCAGAAAACGAAGGCCAAATAAGAAATGGATTGACTCCATAAAGGAAGTCACAGCCTTGACTTTGCAAGAGCAGAGCAGGGCTATTGATGATGGGACTTTACAGAGATCCCTCATTTGTAGAGTTGCTATGAGTTGAAGGTGACTTGGTGACCCACAACAACAACAACAACAAAAATATGACTTTTGCTGTTGCTTCCAACTCTATGTTTGTGTTAAAACATTTTCACATTCGGTTGTAGTATAGAATGTCTGTCCTAGGGGAAGGGCATGGGCTTTGTACTCTGTAGTTCTCCAGAGATATTTTAATGGCTGCTGCTGGAAACAGGAACAATATGGTAAACCAGCTTTCTTGTGTGCACACAATAATAGCAAGAATAATTTCACTGAAGTGATATTGACTTTCCATGTTCCTTTTCTGGATGAATGGCAACCTTGAAAACAAGAGGCTTGCAGATTCTGGTGCTGCCTTTACTCCAAAGTGAATGAAAACAGCAAGTGTATACGTTGCCTGCCAGAGGCTGTGACTATATCGACAAAAATTCAGAACAGAGATTTTTTTTGTTGCCGGTGTCCACATGACATAAGGGTAGAGGTAAATCAGCATAGAACACACACACACCCCGGCCCAACCATATTGTTTCTCTTCGCTATTTGGCCTTCTTTTTACCACATCAAATGCATTTCCATTGGTTCAGGTGTTGTGATGGCTTGAATCGATGAAGAAATGTGGTGGGGGAGGTCTTTGCAAATAATGGCACTTCTTTTTTAAAATATAATACAAACAAAATTATACAAGCAGAAAAAAATCCTATACAAACCATGATCCCTCATCTCCAGGACGATTGGGGAATTACAGCCATTCCCCCCATCCCTATGGAGCCCCATTCCCCTTCCAAAATTGCATCAATTCTTTTGAAGATGTATGCCCCTTCCTCTTGATTAATACAAAATCAATGAAATCTACCCATAGTATCTATAAATATATTTTTACTTATCAGTCCCTTATTACATGTTAACTTTTCATTAGTACTTATATCCTGTTGGAGTTTTTAGAGTCTTGTATATACTGTCTGGAGAAGGTGTGGCTGGGAGAGACCTTTCTGGGCTGGAGTAATTGTCAATCTATTCAGCACTAAACAATTGTCCCCCCCCCCCCGGCCTCTTAGTTCAAAGAGAGCCCTGCCTCTCTGCTCAGTGCCTTTCTCTCTCTCTCTCTTTTGTCTGTTGGACACAGCTAGTAGTCTATTGAAGAAAGTAGCTGTGTTTGTCCATTTGCTGTTTGATCTGTTCATTTGGAAGTAATGAAACATTTTATTCTTTCTCTTACAAATGTCTCAGAACACGTTACTGAGACTGTAAGTGTCAGTTGATAAGGAAAAGGGGTGGACGACTATGGGGAATGTGAAGCTAGTCTGCTCTGTAAATCTGTGAACTGCGGAGCTAGAGGAATTCAACCAGAAATTCAAAACTGCGCAACATGCCTCAAACCTTTCAATACCATGTATTGAATTAATGGCAATTCAGTAATGATCCTGAGAATCCAGTGTGATGTAGTGGATAGAGTGACACACAAGTACTCTGGAGATCCTTGCTTAGCCATGGAAACTCACTGGGAGTGTGGAAATGGTTTGATCACAACGGTCAAACCCAATATTTCTTTTCCCCAACAAACACAGCCTATTTAATGAGTGCTATTTCAGGAAGCAATTCTATGAGTCAGGCAATTCAAAAGCTCAGGTAGTGGTGCTTCAATTAGATACTACCACATTCTTTGCTGAAGAAAGCAGAAGACCCTAAAGAAGCAATATGTCTTTATAACAGGCACAATAATGGATCAATATTACTTGGTAACATCCATTTACTGCCCGAATGCTAGCCAAGACAAATTTTTAGATGAGACACTAAGGGATGCTAACAACATTTGGTAAAGTGGCTGCTGTCATTGGAGACAGAAAGCACCACTCAAGCAAATACTTAAACCCAATTAGATTCTGGATTTCATAGTGTATTACATAAATATGACTTGATTGACACATGGAGACATTTAAATCCAAATTCTTAGAGCTATGCTTATTCCCCCACCCTATCACCACCACAATTCACATTCTAGAGTTGACTATCCCACTAGGACTAAAATTGTTGCATGTCATTTGCTGAGGGCTAAGCTCACTGGGATATTTTACAAATTTTCTCTAAAACTGGCTCAACCCCTCCCCTCACACTATATAAACTAAGTACCATACTTATGTTTGAGCTACTTTACATTTTTTGTGATTGGTGGTTGTCACAATTCCCACGTGGCCCCTAACTAAGAGCTGAAACCAAACTAAGAGGTCACACTATGTGTGTTTCAGCTACCACCAGTTGATTACATTAACATTGTTGAATATTAATAATAGAGGTCCAGGCAATGTGTCATTTTAAAAAGAACCAAATAGAAATTGTTTATTGTTACAGATGTCGACAGGACAAGCAATGTTGTTAACTCTTAAACAAACATCCTCCTTTATCCACTCTCAACCACCACTATCCCACCCAAACTCCCCAATCCTTTCAAACTCTCAATCTCAACTAGAAACTACCCCTCCTTCTGCTGAGTCTCTTATATCTCATGGCTCCGCCCCTCCAGCACTCCCATTGGTCTATGCAGATATAAAATTAATATTCATGACCTGGGCGGATGCTACAGTGGTCAAAACCTGCTTCTCTCAGAGCTTGTAATATTTGTCTCATACGAGACAAACATTTATTCCATGTAGAGCTAAAAATGATGATGTCATCCATGTAGGCAGCCACAAAATTCTGCAAGCAGGCAATCTTTGAAAAGTGGCTACCGCTCCATGTAAGTCAAAAGGCATATATGTAAATTGGAACAGATCCTTCAGCATAGTAAAAGCTGTTTTCTCCATTACCTCTGGTTCTCGTAGTGGTGTTGGCTAAAATCCTTTGGTTAAGTCCACAGAAATTAGGAACTGGGCTGGTCCCAAATTTTGTAATAGCTCATCTATCTGCGGCATGGGGCAGGCATCAAATGTGAAATCAATGCAGAAACAGACACTGCCATCTTAGCACTGCTTGATTTCTCCAGGGGCTGCATGAGGGTGCATGAAAATGCAGTGAGGGCCTTATTTGAAGTTTCTTAACTAATAACAAAAACTAGAAACTGCACACAATAGCTGAGGAACTTATATTACCTGGTACAAAAATCATGGTTTCTGTATTGATCAGCAAGAGGGCTGCCAAGAACCTTTCCTTCATACCTTTGTCAAATGACACAGTTAAGAAGCAAACTGAAAGTTAATCAGTCAATATCAAAGAACAATTATTAGAAAAAATCATATGTCCTCCTACTTTACACTGCAATTAGGTGAAAGCACAGACATGACAAACAAAGTGGCCTTACTGTACTATACTAGATATCAGCACAAGATAAATGTTTTGTAAAACATACTGTTTATCTCCTAATTCAGTGGTGGTGAACATTTTTGGGCTTGTGTGCCCCCCCCAAAAAAACAGCGGGTGATGTGCTGCCACTATGGCAGCGGCAGCAGATGCGGAACTGGAAGTGGCGGCAGTGGAACCAGAAGTGGTGGCGGAAGGGGGAATCCCGGCACGGAGGTGTCTCAAGACCCCACTCCGGATCTGCTGCCAGCACCAGCTGCTCCGGATCTACCTGCCAAAGTGCCAGCACCGCGGCTACAGCCGCCTTTTCAGGTTTGTCTGTGCAGGGGGGGGAGCAGCGATCTGGTGACTTATGGTTCGCATGCCGTGTGGTGTTCGCCCCTCGTGCCCCTTGCCTGACTCCCCAAACACACGAAGGCAAATCACTACTCCTTTTCATCCGCTGCCACCAGTTGATCACTAAATCAACATTCATTATGGAAGGATGAAGATGCAGGTCCAAACTTCACTGTCTTTTGAATAAAATGCTTTTATTGATTACAGATATCTGAATATTAATCATAGGTAATCTATTATCATCAATCTCAACCGTCTATTTGTCATTACAGTTCTTATTCACTTTTCACTCTAATCACACCTCAGATCTCCCAAATACCACACTCTATCTCTCCACTCTCTCTCACTCTCTCTCACTGACTTCGACTCTTACTGACTCACCCATTCTCTGACTCCGCCTCTTTATTACATATCTCTCGGCTCTGCCTCTCAGTAACATTAACCTGCAACATGAATATGCATGACTACTTTACATATTAAGGGTGAACGCTACATACCTCCCCCCCTTAAATATGTTTGTTTGGGAGGGGAAACACATTTTTCCTCCTAAACAAACAGACACAATTGCTTTAAACTTTACTTACCATGTAACACATTTAACATAACAATTACGATACCTTATACACTAAACATTTCACTACTATTCAATAATATACTTTACCTTATCAATGACACTTTCTACATTTAACATTTTCAACCATACAGCAATATCACAATCAGGAAACTTTTACATAAATAATTAACCTGTAAATCATAGTCCATTTCAGTTTATTTTAAAAGTCCTTGCATCATTTACTAGGCTCCTGGAAAGCGCATCCGCGACAATGTTGTGGGCTTTCGAGGCACGATCTGAGTCTCTGTTGCAAAGTCCAAATTTGCATAGTCCAAGTCTTTTATCTTAATGTTGTAATAAGGTGCGCCATGGATTGGTCCGGTTGTTACTGCCACCTTCAGCTGGACACATGTCTGCTGGCACTCAGAAGTCCCTCTGTTGATCACTGGCTCTTTCTTCCTCAACCATTTCCATCGACTGGCGGTCATCAGCCACTCAGTTGTCCACTGGATGTCATCTGATGGTCATTTTATAGTGAAGTCTGGCTTGGGACTTCACTTTCTCAGCTTGGGAAAGGGTAGGCAGTTCCCTCTCCTCCTCCCGAACATCTTTAGATGCGTCCCTCTTTAAGGCATCAGGGCTTACATCTTCCTCCTTCTGAATCACATAATTTCCCTTGTTCAATTTTGATACTTGTTTATAGGGACCCTCCCAAGCTAATTGTAGCTTGTGACCCTTGGTTGGCCTAAGTAAAAGAACTCCATCTTCTAGCCCAAAAGTTCTTTCCTGGGCTTTCCTGTCATACCAGGTCTTCTGCTTGGTCTGGGCAGCCTTTAGGTTTTTTTCCAGCTATCTCCAGTGACTTTTGCAGGGTGTTCTGCAACCTGTTCATATATTCTATTACTGACTCTGGGTCATTTTTACTATGGTCTTCCCAGTTCATGCGGAGCAAATCTAAAGGTCCGCACACCTCTTGTCCTAGTAACAACTCAAAAGGACTGAATCCAGTGCTTTCCTGTGGAATGCTCCTATAGGCGTATAATAGGGGTTGTATTTTGCAGTCCCAATCATTTGGGTTCTCTACTACATAGGCCTTAATCATGTGCCATTAAATTTTTTAATTAGTCCATTAGTCTTGGGATGATATGGTGTAGAGTTGATTTGGGTGATCCCACAGGCCTTTCATAATCTATTTATCAGTCTGGAGGTGAAGCTAGTTCCCAAATCACTGACTATTTCGCTAGCAAATCCCAGTCAGCTCATGTAATTGATTAAGGCACCTGCCACCGTGTCAGTTTCCACGTTATGTAATGGAATTGCCTCAGGATATCTAGTGGCAAAATCCATAATGGTCAGAATGTATTTATTTCCCCTTCTGGTGGCTTTAGGCAAAGGATCCACCAGATCAATTCCCAAGCTTTGGAATGGGGTAGAGATGATTGGCAAAGGACATAATTTGGCTTTAGTCCTGTCCTGCCCCTCGTCTCTGACAGACATCACAAGTTTTCCAATAATAAGTAATATGTTTACTAGCCAAAAGAAATTCTGGGCAACCCTTCTTTTGTTTTGTTTGATCCCCATGTGTGCCCCAAACAAACTACTGTGAGCTTGATTTATGATTTTCTCCCTGTATTTACTTGAGACCACAAATTGCTTTTGGGGTTCTCCTTTTCCTCTGTATGAGGTGGCTAAAGTTTCCCTATACAAAAGGTCTTTATACAAGCAAATCTCTCAAGGCATTCAGAAGAACATACAGTGGGTGTTCTGGCTGCTTCAAAGCAACCCCCCAAGCTAATGTCCTCCTTCTGCTCCTGGAAAAAATAATGTTTATTTGGATTCTTCAGAAGCATGAAATCAGCTTCAGCAAAACTATTAATCCGGTTATTCAAGGGACTCTCTCTCGGCCTTCCCCAATTCTGCTGCAGTGGGTGATGTTTGCCCCCCTCTTTGAGCATGTAAGTACAAAAGCACTCTTGACATGCTCTATTAAGTCCCAACCGATTAGAAAAGCAGCTGGCATTTCATCTGAAACTGACACCTGCCACTTTCCAGACCAATTCCCATAGTTTATCTCAACCTCTGCCACTTTCAGTACTACAGATTCTTTCCCAATTCCTTTTAAGGTCACAGTTCTGCCTGGAATTATGTCATCCAGGGCTATCAAATCAGAATGTACTATAGAAATTTGACATCCTGTGTCCCTTATAGCAATGTATTTCTTTCTTCTCACTAATATCTCTTCACCAGCATTTTTGAGAAGAGTATTGTCATTTTGGATATAATAACAATGTACTATATGAACTTCAGGAATGTCCTCCTCAAGATCAGTGGAAGCAGTGGTTGCCATGGAAAGAGGACTCTGATTACTGCTTCCCTCAGAGGATTCAACTTGTTTTAAACAGTACACTTTTTTGGTTTGGTTATCATTCTTCCCAGTATTACGTTTATCACTTATACACTGGTACTGTAAATGTCCCCGCTGTCCACAATTGTAACACCTATAATTCCTTCTCTTATTCTGAGGAGATTTGGTAAACTTTTCCTCGGAGTTCATTTGGTTCTGAGGACTAAGCCGTACTAATTTAGCTGAGGCACCACCCTGGCCTTCATTCCCTGTTGTTTTACTGTGCTACTGTTTGTTAAAAGGTTGGTTAAAGGATTTCTTATGGTTGTTCCAGGCTGGCTTGTTAATGTTTACCTCAGAGAATCTGGGGTCTTTGTACTCTCTAATATGATCTGCCTGTTCACCAGCTTCTATTCGAGTTTTAGGATTTTTGTCCCTAATTAAATAGCGCAATTCCCCAGGTAAAATAGAGTAAAATTGTTCTGAGCCTATCACAATTTTCATCTCTTCTAGAGAAGTAACTTTTTCATGTGTCATCCATTTGTCCAGATACTGGTGTAATTTAGACACCAACTGAGTATACGATTCTTCAGGTCTTTTAGTAAGGGTATGAAATTTTTGCCTGAGATGTTCTGCATTTATGCAATACAGTGGTGCCTCACTTAACGATTTTAATTGGTTCCAAAAAAACACATCGCTATGGGAAAACATCGCTAAGCGAAACACGTTTTCCCATAGAGATGCATTGAAAACCGGATAATCCATTCCAATGGGAACGGATTACCGTCCTTAAGCGAAAATAGCCATGGGAAACATCGCTAAGCGAAACGCGGTTCCCCCATTGGAATGTACTGAATAGGTTTCAATGTATTTCAGTGGTTTTGACAGGTCCGTTTTTGCTATTTTTAAAGTGTCTTAAAATGTTCAAAAACTGTTTAAAATGCTGGGAATCGTTAGTGCACCTTGTAAAACCTTTGAAAACTTAATTTGGCTTTGTTCGGAGTCTTTGTTAATTTTTGGTGAATTTTTTTTCTCCCCCATTGGAATGCATTGAACTGTAGGTTTCACAGCTGTGTTTTGCTGTTGTGCAGAGATAGGAGGTGAGGTAGTGACAGGAGCCGAACGAGGTCCACTGAGTCCAGGTGCAGGGCAGAGAAACAAGTCTGGTGCAGCCACCAAGGGGGAATGAAGATAACATTCACCTTCTCTTGATGAGCCTTGATTATAGATTTTTGGATTAGTGGAATGGGAGGTAACATGTAGAGGAGCCCCTTGGTCCAGGGGATCATGAATGCATTGCCTAACGAGTTACGACTGATCCCCGCTATGGAACAATAGCGGTCACACTTCCTGTTGGCAGAAGAGACTAAAATGTCCACTTGCGGTGTTCCCCAGTGGTGGCAGAGAGACAGGAATACATCCCTGTCTAGTGACCACTCGTGGCTGCAGTCTTGGTGTCTGTTCAGTCGATCTACTAGAATGTTGTCTCTTGAAGCCACATGTACAGCTACAGGGAAGATGTGGCAGGTGTAGCACCACTCCCAAATCTGGACTGAGAGATACAGCAGGTGCAGAGAATGTTTCCCACCCTGTTTGTGCAGGTAGAAGACAGCTGTGGTGTTGTCTGATGCTACTTGTACCACGCGGCCACAGAAATGTTCAAAGGCCCGGAAGGTTCTGCCTAGGCTTATAGTCTTGGCGGCGGGCTTGTTGGCAAGACCGCTGCCTAGTAGGTTGTTGCTGGGACTGACCTGCAAAACCAGACATTTGCATCCTTTGGTGGTCTGGGTAAGGCCAATATGTGAAAGGTCTGCGCCAGGAATTTCTTGGGTGGGATTGTAGGACCTGGCCATTTTACACAGCTTCAAGAGATTATCAAGAATCTCATCCGTTTTCCCATCAAAAAGACTGACCCCATCAAAGGGAAGGTCTTCATTTCTGGCCCTGGTGTCATCAGAGATGCTGGCTGAACGCAACCAAGCATGTCGGCATAAGGGGATAACCATAGTAATTTGCTTGGCAACAGAGTCAACAACATGCCTGGCGGCAATTCTTTCCTGTCTCGCCAGGGTCATGGCCTCCTGATGACAGGTGAGGCTTGATGTCTTAAGTTCCCCAGGATCAGCCTGCAGTGCTGGTAGGACAGTATTCCACAAATGGTGATGGTACGCACCCATCACTGCTATGTAATTTGCCACTTGAAGTATGAAGGATGCTAGAGAGTAAACCCGACGTCTAAGCACATCAAGTTTCCTCTCCTCCTTGTTGGGTGTGGATGCAGATCTATTCCTGGCCCTATTTTGCGTAGCGTCCATGATGAAAAAATTGGGCAGGGGATGCTTAGAAAGGAACTCAGTGTCTTTGCTGTGAGTTTTATGAAGATTCTCAACCCTTCTGGGGATTTGATGGGATGTTGATGGCTTGTACCAAGGTTCTTTAATCAGGTTGAGAAGGGAAGAGATAAAGGCCAAAGGAAGAGGGGGAGTTTAATCCTTTGTGACATCTTCGTAAACCTTGTCTACCTGTTCAGTAGTAGGCTGCACCACTGCAAGGTCCATAATTTCAGCAATTTTCTTGATCTAGTGGGAGTACATCATATAATCCTCAGAAGGGGACAGAGAATGACTCTCCATGACATCGGACCGCAGCATTGGGATGTTTGGCGGAGAGCCCTTCTCAATCTCCTCATCCAAATCCCCTTACTTGGTCTCGAAGTCATAATCGTGTTCTGGCGACTGGGAGAAAGTTGAGTGGGCTCAAGCCAACTCATATCGGTTAGGGTGCACAGCTGAGGCCTCAACTGCCTCCTCCTCTGGCTGCTGTGAAGCCCTGCCTGGCGAAATCAGCAGTGGGTGAGCCAGTTCTGAACAAGGTGGAAGAGTCGTAGTCGGGCCCGATCTACGGGTCTGAGGGGCCCAAGGATGGCAGCAGCTCCTGTGGTGTCAGGCGTTTAGCTACTCTACAAGGCACAGGTCAAGTCTGATGGTCATCCTCAAAGTAAAAGTAGTAATCGGAGCACCTTAGATACCGAGGTGGTGAAGGATATCCCCCATAATACGGCGGCCACTGGTGAGCCCGAAAATACAAGCCTGGATTGTAGGGCATCGGGGGTTGACGAGCATTGAAGTTGTAGCCCCTGGGATCGTAGTGTTCTTTGGGATCATCCCAGACAGGTTGGCAAAAGTCTCCATAAGGAGGGTATTCCGCGGGCAGTAGTGTATGCTGAAACTGCTCGGACTCGGGCTCCAGGTGTCTGGTCTTCTGCTTCTTTTTTTGAGGTGCATCCATAACCAGAGAAGCAGGCAGAGAAGGCAACAACTGCCTCGACACAGAGCCTGGCACCGATAGAGGGCTGGCTTGAGCCTCAAGCTGTACCTCCACCGAGGTATCCACCCAATCTGGAGATAGAATTAAGTGTGGTGAAGGCGCTACCTCCAGCCTCGAGGGAGGAATATCATCATCTCCTGATGGTATGCTCAAACATACCGTCTCCTGCTGGGCATGGGTCACTGGTGCCAATGGCAAAGGCTTGGCCAAGGGCCTAGAGGACTTAAAAGATAGTTTCTTCTCTTTCTTCAGCATTGAGGCCGAAGTGGGGTTAGATACCAAAGCAGTTAACCTATAGCCCAACAATGACAGTTTGGCCATCTTGTGGGCACACTTAGGTGAGCAAGTTGCAGTTGAAGAGGCCTCGGACAGGGGAGCAGCGGTTCCATGCCCGAGGTTCATGCTGGGCAAAGTGACTTCTCCCACAAATAGGAGTGAACTTGGAGCCTCTGCTTCAGGGCAGGCTTGGTGAAAGCCTTACAAACGGCACACAAAGCAGGCTGCTCCTCCTCCCCGAGACAGAACAAACACTGTGAATGGCTGTCACAAAGTGGGACCTTGTTGAAACAGGACGAGCAGCGTTTGAAAGGGCCCGAAGTGGCCATAAACCTGCAAATTAACAGTCAAACAACACAGTTCTATTCTTAATGTTAAACTCATGAATCTGGAAGAATAGTGAAAGAAGCCGAGGTCAAAAAAGCCGGGAGGTTGTATGATTTAACGAGATCGAAAGGAAAAAATACCAAAGGTGAAGCTCCGATCCAAGTAGCTGTAATAGTGGCGGCAGAAATGGAACTGAGGCCCTTGGTGCTGGGGGTGGGGTTATAGCCAGCATGTGGGATGTCCTGACACCATCTGCCTGAGCTCTAGAAGATTCCAAGGCTGCATTAGTGTGCATTCATAGAGACCATGAAGAAGAACCTAGGTGCGCCCCGACCAGTTGGACTGGCGTCCGTTTTCAGCTGGACAGATGGGGACAATGGGCCAAAAGACCTTCCCACCACAAGGTTCGACAGACAATTCCACCAGGGCAACTGGGAGGCCAGCTCTGCCGTCACCTCCAGGAGCTTGGTCAGAGGATCGAGCACCACGCTGAACAGGGAAAGGTACCAAGCCTGAAGCAATCTCATTTTCAAATGGGCATGCTGAAAAACTGCCGTGGTCGATGCTATGAGACCCAACAGATGCTGAGTCTGAAGGGCCGATAACAAGGTGCACTGGCGAACGAGCCAGCATGATCCGGATCTTTAAAATCCTGTCCAGAGGCAGGGAGGCACATCCTGTTGAAGCATCGAGTATTGCCCCAATGTAGGAGGCCTGCTAAGTGGGTTGCAGCATGGACTTTTCCATGTTGATTTGGAGATCAAGAGCCGACAGCAGAGAAAGAGTCAACGTGGTATCTTGCTCGGCCTGAGCATAGGATGACATGACCAGCAGCCAGTTGTCCAGGTAAGGGAACACCGTGACAACCTGGAGGTAAAGATGTACCACCACAGGGGCTAAACACTTTGTGAACACACATGGGGCAGTGGAGAACCCAAAGGACAGGGCTTTGAATTTGTATGTCACACCCTTGACTGAGAATCTGAGAAACCAGCGATGATCGGAATGAATGCTGATATGAAAACAGGTGTCCTTGATATCTATGACTGTAAACCAGTCACCTTCCCAGAGCACCTGGATGGTGGCACCTAGAGAGACCATACAGAATCGCCAAGGAGTTATATACGAGTTCAAATGGTGGAGACTGAGGATGGGGCGCAGTCCACCATCCTTCTTTGGAAAAGTGAACTAATGGGAATAAAACCCACATGTAACATCCAGATGAGCAAGATGTACAATGGCATCTTTCTGGAGCAAAGATCAAATATCTTCTTCCAAGGGAGGATAGGGGTAGTGGTTTTGAGGAACTCTGTGATAGTGTGATAGGGGAAGTGTCGAATTTGATCACATAGCCTGTGGCTATGATGGAAAGGACCCGGGAATCTGAAGTGATGGTGTGTCAGGATTGCAGGAATGGTGAGAGGCAAACGGACGAGTTTGTGACTGCTGGTGCCAGAAAAATGTCAAAGGTTCTGCCTGGCCTTTCGGTCCAGGCAGTGTGCCTGTTGGCATGGGCACTGCCTGCCAGCTTGCTGAAAGGGCATGGATGACATACCTGAACTCTGAGGCCTCTGGTGGTCTTGGAAGGACCTTGAAGGGAATGGGCGACACCAGATATTTCTAGGGCAAAACTGCTGTGCCAAATAGCATCTGGCTGTCTTCCTCAGCTTCAGCAGATTGTCAAGGATCTCATCTGTTTTATCGTCGAAAAGACCCACCCCATCGAAGGGCAGGTCATCGATACAAGACCTTGCATCTTCTGAAATGCCCGCTGAACGAAGCCAATCGTGACGGCGTAAAGCTATCACAGTGGCGAGTTGTTTAGAAGCGGCATCCAAGATGTGCCTTGCCACAATGTGTTTTTGATGAGCCAGGCTCATCACCTCCTGGTGATAAGCCAGACCCTGGGCGCGGACATCCTCTGTGGCAGCCTCCAGAATAGGCAAGGCTGAGTTCCACAGGTGCTGATGGTAAGCTCCCATAACAGTCAAGCAGTTGGCCACCCTTAAGACAAAAGAGGTGAAAGAGTACATACACCAGCCAATTACATTCAGCTTCTTGCCCTCCTTGTTATTAGGAGTGGAAGTAGATCGATTTCTTGCTCTAGTTTGTGTTGCATCCACTACAAAAGAATTTGGTAGAGGGAACTTCAACAAAAAAATTTGTATTGTCCCCATGCATTTTATAAATGTTCTCCACCCTCCTCGGAATCTGATAAGAAGAAGAGGGTTTGGTCCAGGATTCCCTCATGAGGTCTGACAAGGAAGGGATAAAGCCAAGATGCAAGGGAGGACTCTGATATGGAGCTACATACCTTGTCCACTTTACAAGATGCTGGCTGCTCCACAGCTAAGTCTAAATACTTTCGCAATCCAAAGTATAAGCTGGGAGTAGGAGGTATAATCCTCAGAAGGTAAGGGTGAGTGATTTTCCACCACATCTGAACCTGGCATAGGGACATTTGGAGAGGATTCCTCATCAATATAAGACGGTGCTGAATCTGAATTGAGGGGAGCCAGGTCAAGAGAGGGAGAATAATCCTCTCAAGCTGGTATCGGAAGATGCATCCCAGTGTCGACACGGGTGCCCCATGTATTCCTGTCTCCACTAGATGGCTGCCGAGCAGAGGGGTGGTCCACTGCTGACTCCGACCTCGAACTGATACCAAGCAATGACTATGCTTCACCTCCACCTGAGAAGCACAGACCAGAGGCCTCTGCCTTTTATGGGCTCAGTGTGGGAGAAGGGGGTGGTCATTAATGCGGCCATACTGTGGAAGAGAAGGTGATGGAGACGGTGACTAGGGAGTATAGTAGTCACAAGGCCAATGGTACCGATAATAGGGATTGGCCCTGTAAAGCCTCGAATAGACCCATGGGTCAGGCTCGAAGTCATCGGGCTTGAAGTAAGAGTGGTGATCATAGTACCACCTCCTTTCAAAGTCTTGAGCGTGATAGTCGGGCTCATACGCAGGCTGACACTGAAGAGGCTCAGGCTCCACTGGTGACTCCAAATGCCAAAACTTGTGCGTCATTTTTGTAGGTACATTGACCCGTACCAACTCTGGGGGCAAGACTGAGATGTGCTGAATAGATGAGCCTGGAAGCAACTGCAGGCTAGCCTGTGCCAATTGAACTACCTCAACAGAGGTGTTCCCTCGGTCCAGTGAGTAGCTGGCTCTCGGGGATGGCAAGGCCTCCGGCACTGGGGGCAGACCATCCTTGTCCCCTCACAGTATGCTGAGACACACCGTCTCCTGCCGGGATATATCCAGTAGCGGAGTTGATGGTGGGACTGTCTCCGCCACGCGCCCAGCCTTTTCTGCCTTCTTCTTTTTCTTCAGGGCTGAAACAAAGGGAGGCTTCGGTGTTGATATTTTAGCTGTCGAGCTCAAGCCCAAAGAAGCATGAGGCTTAGACACCATTTTATAAGTTTTCAGAGCCTTAGACAGAGGAGGCAAACCTGAAAGAGGAGACTGCCCCACAGTCTGGGAGGATTCCATAGGAGTCTCTTGGGATGGAGATAAGGATTTCTCCCACAGATAGAAGCAAAGATGTTGAAGCCTCAACTTCAGGGCTGGTTTAGTGAAATTTTTACAAACCGTGCAAAGAGCAGGCTGATCTTCCTCCTCCAGGCAGAACAAAACGTGAAAGTGCCCATCAGAGAGGGCTATTTTATTGGGGCAGGTCTCACACCTCTTGAAGAGGCCCGGAGCAGCCATAAACAGCGTTATGGCTCTCCACCCCAGAACTAACAGTCCGCTTTTATTCTTTTTTCTTTCAACTCACAGATAGAAGAATTGTTGAGTGGTCTGGATCAGAAACCAGGGAGGTCCACGAAGATAAGGCAAGGAAAAGGTTTTGAAAAGAGTCGGAAGTTCCTAACGAGGTGCTGCTGCAGTGGCAGCAAGAAAGGAACTGAGGTACTCAGTGTTGGGGGGTGGGGTTAAGGGCAGCGTGTGGGAGGTCCCGGCACCATGTGCTTGAGCTCTGGAATGTATATTTATTTATTTTATTAGACTTTTACCCTGCCCATCTATTTTCCTATTTCTAATGCAAGCAAAACCTGGATTAGAGATCCATTTTAAGTTAATGTGTATGAACCAGAAGGGCTCACAGCAGTGGAGGAAGACAAGCTCATAGAAATATCCATGGATGGTGCTCTGATATTGCAATTCAGGGACTAGTCCCTTCCAAATTTCTGGGCTCACCTACAAGCAGATTTTCTGGAACTTATTGAAGAGGGCTATGAAATAACATACTTGCACAAAAAATTATTCTCTTCTCTCCTTCATCTTAAAAATAAGTACCATGGCAGTATTCTCTGAATACAGTTGCTGAATAATATTTCTAAAACATGCACCAAAATCTATTTTATTAATATTTTTAAAGCTGATCATTCCACCGAGTCAAAGGCCTTGAAAATATCCAGTGACAGTATCCCTGCTTTTCTCAGTATTTCCACTTTTATTTTATTTAGTTTCTAGCCACCATGACTAGAGTGATGAACTTGGATATGTATATGTAATTGCTTTAATAGAATGCTCTTCATGTGCCAAAGTTCTTTAAAGTGCAGTGTGTCCTTATTCCATTCAGCAGAAAGCCACGGAGGAAGCTCTGGCCAATATTCCCCTACTCCCATAGGAACTTTGAATAATACATAACAGGGATTCATGGGCTCAAGGGTCTCACCTGACAGATTTCTCCTCAGAGGGCAACATCAGTTGAAGCATTCTGGGAATGAGCCTCAAACAGCAGTCCTCACTCAGAGACGCCCAAGACAGGGTCTGGTCTAATCGGCCAAGATTCATTTTCTCCTGACAGAGACAAATCCTTGGAAGAAGAATCTCTGGACACCCCTTGAAAATGCTGATGATCAAAGCCCAGCTGAGGCAAAGTGAGCATCTGCATCAAAAGCATTCCATCTGCCACAAAGAGCTGATAAATGTCAGATGAGGAGCACTCTTGCAGGGCTCAGAAATGACCTCAACTTCTGGCTGGCCGTGCTACTTTGCTCCTAGCATTCCTTGTTTCCCTGATCAACAGACCTTGAGGCAAGCTGATCCAGACTGCTTCTTGACTACACCTTTGCTTATTCCCTGACTGTACTGTTGACCTCATAAAGCCCTGACTTCCTGACAATTCTCCTTCCTCCTTGGACTATGGTTACTGGCTCCCTGGTGTCCCAACTCAGTTTGAACCTTTTGCAACCTTACTGAGACTACCTTTGTACACAGGCTAACTCTTGGCTCACAGGTACTTGCTGAATGGAAAAAGGATGTCAAGTCATGTTTGCAAAATATTCCACAATAAAATTTTCCACATTTATTTCAATGCAATGTAGAATACATTGGCGCACAGAAGGAAGATGTGTGTGCTTCACACAGGCACTTTAGAGAACCTTTCTTTTGAGGTTAGAATTAGAACTTTTTCTTTTAAAAGAATAGAATTCTATGCATATGTTTTGAAAACAGCTTTTTGTTATCCTTTGTCTAGTTTCCAGCAAAGTTATGTGAAACTCTAGAGAAATGCACACAAATATAAATTCAGCATCTGTCACCATCACTTCCACTATGATTGCTAATTTTCTCCACAACCTGAGTAACATCTGGAAAACTGATTGGGAGTAAAACAGATTTTCTGTTGACAAACATGACCATGTTGGTTAGTAATTGTTCCGGTATGTCAGACTGCCTATTTATCTGATTGTGAGCAAGCACGTGAAAACATTTGCTTAGCTCTTCCATTCTATTCAGAATAGAATAGAACACTGCCAGAATTTTGTGTCAAAGAAAAGTAAAATCAATGGAGGCAGGTCATATAGGGCAAGCATACATCTGAGTGTACCTATTTGAGAATACAGTATACAGCGCTACAGAGACAGGGTGCATGTAGGTAATACAAATATTCTGAAATATTCTGAATGGGGTACTTCTGCTGGAAAATGCTGGTTCCTGCAGGGGATATATTTTCTTTGATCTGTAGCAGGAATAGTGTTTCAAATTGGGTTCTTGTTAAATTGCTGTTAATATTACAGCCAGCTTAGAAAGCAGAATCCACAACTCTCAAAACACCCCCTCCCTGATTCCAGTTGTTTTCCAGTTAGATATCAGGTGTCTGTTCAACTTTAGAAACACTCTGTTCCTTTTCCATAGCCACTGATGTTCCCTTCAGCAAATATGAAACATATCTGCCAGGCTACCTCTGTCCTTTGAGTTCTCCCTGGCAGGAAAGAGACTCTCTGCCTGAGTGAAGCATGACAGATGTTTTAACCTTCATCTATGGTGGGATTTATATTTTAGGAAGTAATTTTTTGTTTTGTATTCACGAAGGCTTTCCACGGCCAGAACCTAATGGTTGTTGTGGGTTTTTCGGGCTCTTTGGCTGTGTTCTGAAGGTTGTTCTTCCTAATGATTCACCAGTCTCTGTGGCCGGCATCTTCAAAGGACAGGAGTGCTACTTTACGGAAGGAATTGCAAAAATTTCAAAGAGACACAACGCAATAATAACAGGAGACTTCTGTTATGTTAGTATTAGAGATGGGCATGAATAGAAAAAAGAATTGCAAAATTTGTAAAAAAAACCCCGCTAATTTATCGATTCATATACATATGAATCAATGCCCAATGAATACGAATCAATGAATTTTTAGTGATTATGGATTTGTCAATTTCTTGGGCTATAAAATAGGCCCTCAGGCACCTAGAGACACTTAAATTGCAGAGTTGCTTCCTCTGACTCTCCTCTACAATTCCTCCAAGTTTGGTGAAGTTTGGGTTTTGGATGTCTGAGCTATACACCCACAATGAAGCCCCCCCAGGAAAGTTCCCCCAGGCACCTGGAGACACCAAGATCACAGAGAAGCTTCCCATGACTATCCTCTATAGCAGTGGCCCCCAACCTTGGGCCTCCAGATGTTCTTCGACTACAACTCCCAGAAGCTTTCACCACCACCTCTGCTGGCCAGGATTTCTGGGAGTTGAAGTCCAAGAACATCTGGAGGCCCAAGGTTGGGGACCACTGCTCTACAGTTTGGTGAAGATTGGGTTTCCCCAAGCCAGCTGCTAAAGGGCACTTTCCTTGGGGGAATGCACTTTCTATATCTTGGATGTTTGAAATCCAATCTTCACCAAACTTTGAAGGATTGTAGAGGAGAGTTATGAGAAATTTCTGTACAATTGTGGTGTCTCTAGGTGCCTGGGGGGGACCTCTTTGTGGGTATATAACTTGGACATCCGAAACCCAAACTTCACCAAACTCTTGCAAGACTAGAGGACTGTTGGGGCAAACTTCTCTGCAATTTTGGTATCTCTAGATGCTTGAGGAGGAATTTTATAGGGTTTTAAAGGTGAAAAGGAATTGAAAAATTGATTCAATTCATCAGAAAAAAATTGTAAATTCGTTATTAATGATTCATTAACCTTGATGAATCACAAAGCAAAATGAATCACGGTTTTTCTAATTTGTACTGATGTCTAGCTGATATCTGTTGGGGAGCAAATTCCAGACATGGCCTTGGTTTGTATTGCTTTTTTAAAAGTCTTTAAAATTGGAGAAAGAAACTAGAGAATTAGCTATCCCTTACTTCATTCTGACCAGTAGGGATGGCTTAGTGAAAAGACATGGAAGCAAAAGGAACTCTGCGGGAAAGTGACCATGTTATACTGGAGTTCTTGATTTCAAAGCAAACAAAAGCAGATTGTAGCTTCACATGTATGCTGAACTTTAGGAAAACGAATTTAATAAACTCAGAACCATGACAAGTAAGGTTCCGTGGCAGGAGATCCTAACAGGAAAAGGAGTCTAAGAAGGGTGGGGATTTCTTTAAAGTTAGATTCTAAAGGCAAAACTACAAACGATTCCAACAAGAAGAAAAGGTGGAAGATAGAAAAGAAGACCAATGTGGCTTCACAAAAAGCTCAGAGAGGACCTGAAAACAAAAAAGGGGCACATATAGGAAGTAGAAGGAAGGCCAGCCACAAAGGAACAGTATAGACAAGGAGCAAAGAATTAAAGGGATGATGTTAAGCAAAAAGCTGAGAATGGGCTGAGGTGCTAAAAGCAACAAAACACATTCTTCAGGTATGTGCTGCAAAAGACAGAAAGAAACAGATGCCAAACTATTCAGTGGGAATGGAAAAATTATAACAAATGACAAAGAAAAGGCAGAAATGCTTAATACATAATTTAGCTCAGTTTCCTCCCAAAGGAGAGTTTAAGGCTGTGGTCACACCAACAAAATGTTTTCCAGTTCTCCCTCTTTGATTCTGCAATTTGTGGTCACATGTGTGAGGAGGAGAGTAAGGAAACAACAAGTAGTGAGCCGTCCCCTCAGATAGTTATCGTGGAGTCAGAGATATCAGTGAAGCCAGAAATAAAAGAACAAGCAGAGGAGATAGAGGAAGGTCGCGCGGGCAGAGTAGAGAAAGCTCGAGAGGAGGAAAGGCGCGCGGGCGAGGAGGAAAGGCGCGTGAGAGAAAGTCAGTTGAAACGGTTGAGAGAGGAAAGAGAAGGTGCGAGAAGCAAGGTGTACCGTGAAAGAGAGCAGATAGATGTTTTCCTAACTACCGAAGAGGGAGAGATCTCTAAAGAGACAGAGAAGGTGTCTGTATTCAAAGAGAGAGAGTCTGGAAAGTCAATTGAAGATGTTCAAGCCTTCTCAGTTCCAGTAAAGAGATCTGCTCAAGCCCTGTTTGAAGGTGGAAGTGAGGAGGGAAAGACCGGCGCGACAAGACCAATCATTCCCGGTCTGAGCCCCGAAGAATGGACCGTATTGGTCTTCCCGAAGAAGCGTGGTCCTGCTCGAATAGTGCATCACATTCCCCCAGAAGTGGAGAAGGAAATATCGAGAGAGGGGGATTGGGCCCGCCACCCTTGTTGCGGGACCCTGTGCGCAGTTCGCAACAGTTTTCTGAGACTACCCACGGAAGAGGAAGAGAAAACAAGAACCTATTACTAAAAGGGTTAGATGAAGATAAATCGTTATTATGGTTCTGGGAGAGTTCTCCTCCCTCGTTGTCTGTTCATGGTTCAAATGTTAGTAACAAAGAAATGGCAAGTGAGCTTATTAATAAAAATGTTTCGTTAAATATTTCAGAATCCTCTCTTGTGTCTCCAAGTAAGGAAAAGCCCTTTAAAGACAGAGAACCCACTCACAACATGATGCACTGTTCTTGTTTAGTCATTAAGTCAAGTCGTGTCCCACTCTTTGTGACCCCATGGACCAGAGCACGCCAGGCAAGCCTGTCTTCCACTGCCTCCCGCAGTTGTGTCGAATTCATGTTGGTAGTTTCGGTGACACTGTCCAACTATCTCGTCCTCTGTCATACCCTTCTCCTCTTGCCTTCACACATTCCCAACATCAGGGTCTTTTCCAAGGAGTCTTCTCTTCTCATGAGATGGCCAAAGCATTGGAGCCTCAGCTTCAGGATCTGTCCTTCCAGTGAGCGAACACTCAGGGCTGATTTCCTTCAGAATGGATAGGTTTGTTCTCTTTGCAGTCCACGAGACTCCTCCAGCACCACAATTCAAAAGCATCAATTCTTCAGCAGTCAGCCTTCTTTATGGTCGAGCTCTCACATCCGTACATCGCTACTGGAAAAACCATAGTTTTGACTATGCGGACCTTTGTCGGCAAGGTGATGCCTCTGCTTTTTTTAAGATGCTGTCTAGGTTTCTCATTGCTTTCCTCCCCAGAAGCAGGTGTCTTTTAATTTTGTGGCTGCTGTCACCATCTGCCAGGAGGTGGCGGGACCAGTGGCCATGATCTTAGTTTTTTTGATGTTGAGCTTCAGACCAATTTTTGAGGTCTTCTCTTTCATCCTCATTAAGAGGTTCTTTAATTCCTCCTCACTTTCTGCCATCAGAGTGGTATCATCTGCATATCTAAAGTTATTGATATTTCTTCCGGAAAGCTTGGCTTGGGATTCATCCAGTCCAGCCTTTCGCATGATGTATTCTGCATATAAGTTAAATAAGCAGGGGGACAATATACAGCCTTGTCGTACTCCTTTCCCAATTTTGAACCAATCAATTGTTCCATATCCAGTTCTAACTGTTGCTTCCTGTCCCACATATAGATTTCTCAGCAGATAGATAAGGTGGTCAGGCACTCCCATTTCTTAAAGAACTTGCCATAGTGTCGGGATCTGCATTTGCATATGTTGAATTGGCCCTAACATTAGACACACTGACACAGCTGCTTCAGGCAGAAAACTTTGGGAGCCATAGAAAGGTAAAAAGTTGTTAAGTTATTGTGCTTTTTATTACTGTAAGAAATAGGGAAAATGCTTTTAGATTTTCTTGCCTCATGTGCTAAAGTGATGTGGGTAATTTTGGAAACCATGTCCCTTATCTTGTGTATGTCCCTCAAGGGAATAATTTGCTTCTCTGTCTCAGGCATAAACAGATAAAGTTTTCAAGGAAAGCTTGTGACATATTTAGGCTCCATGAAGAAACCCACAATCAAATGTAATAGAAGGATATAGATAAGGGAAAAAAAACAAATGCAAAAGAAAAAACTTATAAACATATTGTGTCTACAACAAAATTAAATTCATAAACTTAAAGGCTAAAAAAACTGCAGCTAATTCTGAGCATTAGAATTAAGTTTCTCTGTGAAATTCAATGCATATTGTCTTTTAAGATCTGGCTAACTGATAATAGACAGAGGAAAGACAAGTCAAGCGCTCTTATCAACATCACCCTGCAAACAAACAGTTAATTATCTGTTCCTGACAATTTAACAAGCATTTTTCTCCAGGGATGTAGAGAACTGCATTTAGCAGGCATGAAGTAGCCAAAAATAGCACTTGAAAACCGCAGCTTCCAGATGAAAATTTGTTGAGAGATCCGTTGTAACAAGGCTTTCAGTGCCCAGTCTGTTGATTTTTCTCTGGGCTGCACAAAGCATATTTTGCAAAAAGACTGTCCGATGCAATGCCATTCTTTTGGCAGAATGTCTGGAATCGCTGATAAGAGCCAGGCTTTCACCTGGGATCTGGATAACTGCCATGTCCGGCTGAGTAGGATTTTTCACCCAAACAGGATTAGCACATGGAAAAAGCAGTTCAAAACAAGCTTCATGTTGGGGTGTAGCAGCCACCCCCCTTAGATTCTCTTCCTCCTCCCCTTCCTTATATGATGCATCTAATGCTTGTAAAGCTGCTTTTGTACCCTGGCCCATGACATCAAAGAAATCCTGCAGATCCTCTATTATTTTCTCTGGGCCTGGGTCCCAATTCCCTGGGACATCATGCAACTTTGGCTGAACAGGTGGAGACACTGAGGTAGCCGCTGCTTCCAGGCCAGCAAGGGAGCGAGTCAGGCATGCAGTTTGATTTGCTGATTGGAATGCGTTTATAGCTACTCCTGCTGCTTCAGTTAGAGCTGCTGCCGTGAAGCCTTGCTGAACAGCAGTAGCAAATGCAGCTCCTCCCATAAACATTGGCTGAATTAGAGGACTATCAGGGGTTGCACCAGCATTAATTTCCGCTTGCTTAAATACTAAATCTTGCCATTCTTGAAGGCAAATGAGTCCTTCTGCTGGTGGAAAGGAATCTTTTATCAAGGCTTTGCAGTCATTAAGGACAAGCCATGAGGCAGATAAGGAGTCCATCCCACTGTCCTTGCTACTGCTTTGCAGTTTGCGGATGCCTTGAGCCTGGAAAAGTTCAGATCCAACAGGAACTGCTATGGCAGATTCCTGCAGGACAGGAAAAGCAGAAAGGATACAGCCAGTTTCTGAACAAGCACCAGTTGTATCCATTGAAGGACGGTGATCAATCTCAGTTGCATGAGGGGGCAATGTTTCTAAGTCATCCTGGGTTTTCCAGGAGGTGTTCTCAGGCTGGTCAGAATGAGACGGAGAGTGCAGCAGGGGAACTAAGGGGGCTGGAGGCAGAATTTGAGGAAGTTGTTTGAGCAGCTTAGCCTCAAATTCTGGATCGAAAAGGATGTTGCGTGCACCTTGAAGGCAAGTACGCACTTTGGAGCATGTAGAAATCACTTCTGCTTTAACTCTTGGCTGTCCATGAAAATAGCTGTCTATCTTAGACCATTCCTTGAGGTCCAGCGTCCCTTCTTCAGGGATCCAGGGCCACAAATCCCCTATAGTATATATTAAATCTTCCACTTCTGTGTGTGTGGTCGTGTGACCATTCCTTTTTAATAAGAACTGGAGGTCCTGTACAAATTTTTCCTGAAGACTTGATAAAGAAGTCCCCATGTTGCAAGAAGTCTAGGTGTCTTACTTGACAAATTCCACTCACCGAGGGATCCTTGCGGATGATTGACGTGTCTTGGGGCCTGAGCCAGGCGAGATGAGTGGATGGTCGTCGAAAGCTGACCTCAGAGAGGGCACCATTTGTCGGGATCTGCAGATGAAACTTAATGTTGGGATCTGCAGATGAAAACTTTTTCCCCTCTTGACCAGCAAGGAGAAAGAAAGAGGCAAGGCACTCGAGTGTGTGTTTCAGGACGGGATCCGGATGAACAAAACAGCATGCTGTGCAATGCTATTCAGTGGGAATTCCTCCCAATCCGTCGCCGCGCCCCCCTTTTATTGTTTTCTACTACCTTTGCACTAGTTAATCAAATACAATTCTAAACACAGGCAGGTAATATCCTGAATACACAAGTACGGTAAACAGAGGGGCCGGTAAACACAGGCAGGTAAACCCGAAATACACAAGCAGGGTAAACATTCCTGAATACACGAGCAGGGTAAACATAGACAGATAACACCTTAAATACACAAATAAGTTAATACAATTTACCCAGAGACAGGTAATTATCCTAGATACCAAAGCAGGTTAATGAATCATCCTTACTGGAAGCTAGTAGCTGTGTACGTGACCTGTGCGCTTAGCACAATGTCTGCTACTGCCACAGATATATACATTGTAAAAGCATACAATTTCCCCACACCATAGTTTGCTGTGATCCACACAGTCAAAGGCCTTTGAAGCAATCAATGAAGCAGAAGTAGATATTTTTCTGGAACTCTCTGGCTTTCTCCATAATCCAGCGCATGTTAGCAATTTGGTCTCTACTTCCTCTGCCCCTTCGAAATCCAGCTTGTACTTTTGGGAGTTCTCCGTCCACATACTGCTGAAGCCTACCGTGTAGGATTTTGAGTATAACCTTGCTAGCGTGTGAAATGAGTGCAATCGCATGGTAGTTGGAGCATTCTTTGGCACTGTCCTTTGGGATTGGAATGTAGATTGATCTTTTCCAATGCCAAACTTGCTGGCATATTGAGTGTAGCACCTTAACAACATCATCTTTTAAGATTTTAAATAGTTCAACTGGAATGCCATCACCTCCACTGGTCTTGTTGTTAGACAAGCTTTCTAAAGCCCACTTGACATCACTCTCCAGGATGTCTGGCTCAAGGTCAGGAGCCACACTATCTGGATAGTCCGGGACATCCAGATCTTTCTGGTATAATTCCTCTGTGTATTCTTGCCACCTTTTCTTGATGTCTTCTGCTTCTGTTAAGTCCCTACCATTTTTGCCCTTTATCATGTCCATCGTTGCACAAAATGTTCCTTTAATATCTCCAACTTTCTTGATCAGATCTCTGGTTTTTTCATTTCTGTTATTTTCCTCCATTTCTTTGTACTGTTCATTTAAGAAGGCCCTCTTGTCTCTCCTTGCTGTTCTTTGGAAGTCTGCATTCAATTTCCTGTAACTTTCCCTATCTCCCTTGCATTTTGTTTCCCTTCTCTTCTCTGCTATTTCTAAGGCCTTGTTGGACAGTCACTTTGCTTTCTTGCATTTCCTTTTCTTTGGGATGGTTTTTGTTGCTGCCTCCTGTACAGTGTTATGAGCCTCCATCCATAGTTCTTCAGTCACTAAATCTAGTTCCTTAAATCTGTTCTTCACTTCCACTGTGTATTCATAAGGGATTTAGTTTAGATTATATCTGACTAGCCCAGTCATTTTCCTACTTACTTCAGTTTAAGCTTGAATTTTGCTATAAGAAGCTGATGATCAGAGCCACAATCAGCTCCAGGTCTTCTTTTTAATGCCTGTATAGAGCTTCTCCATCTTTGGCTGTAGAGAATATAATCAATCTGATTTTGGTATTGCCCATCTGGTGATGTCCATATGTAGAGTCGCCTCTTGTGTTGTTGGAAAAGAGTGTTTGTGATGACCAGATTGTTCTTTTGACAAAACTCTATTAGCCTTTGCCCTGCTTCGTTTTGAACTCCAAGGCCAAACTTCCCTGTTGTTCCTTTTATCTCTTCACTCCCTACTTTAGCATTCCAATCCCCTAGAACAGTGGTCGGGGAACAGGAGTAAATTACTCCAAATGGGGTAAAAGTGAAAATCCTGGGGGTAATGAGCAGAGTGCTACCCCCCTCCCTCCCACCCCCACCCTCTGCAGCAGAACCTCACATTGTAAGCCACCTCTCCCTATTACTTTTTTGATTGCTGCAGGGCACTTGTAAATCCTTTGTTCTTTCAGAGATTGGAGATAAGACTGCTTGATTGGTTACAGCTGTGGATTAGCCCCCGGCAATCAATCAATCCAGGGCTTCTGAATGACTACTTCCTCCAGAAATGACTGCAAGCAAGCAGGAG
The DNA here is from genome assembly GCF_051106095.1 of Pogona vitticeps. Classification (NCBI taxonomy): domain Eukaryota; kingdom Metazoa; phylum Chordata; class Lepidosauria; order Squamata; family Agamidae; genus Pogona; species Pogona vitticeps. The sequence goes on along the minus strand of NC_135783.1, from coordinate 172,591,579 downwards.
GAGGGAAAGGATCAAGTTAACAAGGGAAGGAAGGTGCGAGAGATTGATGGCTTCATCAAGCTTATTTAAATGTATGTAGAAAATGTATGGAGAAAATGGAGGGAAGGAGGGAGGGTGGGTGTGTATGTGTGTGTGTGTGTGTGTGTGAGAGAGAGAGAGAGAGAGAGTGTGTGAGAGAGACTGACTCAAAACTATGAAAAAGAACAGGCAAACAAAAGAGAAAGCTTGAATTAAGGCGGGGGGGGAAGAGTGGCTTTTTAAGTTGCTGTCTAGGTTTATTATTGCTTTCCTTCCAAAAAGCAGGAGTCTTTGAATTTTGTGGCTGCTGTCATACTCTGCAGTGATCATGGAGCCCAAGAAAGTAAAATCTGTCACTGCCTCCATATCTTCCCCTTCTATTTGCCAGGAGGTGATGGGACCAGTGGCTATGATCTTAGTTGTTTTGATGTTGACCTTCAGACCATTTTTTGCGCACTCCTCTTTCACCCTCATTAAGAGGTTCTTTAAATTCTCCTCACTTTCTGCCATGCTTTTGCATAGTCAATGAAGCAGAAGATGTTTTTCTGGAACTCTCTGGCTTTCTCCATAATCCAGTGCATGTTAACAATTTGGTCTCTAGTACTTCTGCGCCTTCAAAATCCAGCTTGTACTTCTGGGAGTTCTTGGTCCACATACTGCTGAAGCCTACCTTGGAGATTTTGAGCATAACCTTGCTAGCATGTGAAATGAGTGCAACTGTACAGTAGTTGGAGCATTCTTTGGCACTTCCCTTCTTTGGGATTGGGATGTAGACTGATCTTTTCCAATCCTCTGGCCACTGCTGAGTTTTCCATTGATGATGATAAAAAAAGCACACTGGTCCTTTGATATTGGGCTGTGGCAGCAGGGTGGGTGACATGACCTTTAGCCTGGTTTGTTCCTTGTTGCACACCACACATAGAATAATTAAAGTGGTAGGGAAAGCCCCCCCCCCCAATTCTGCGTTGGCTGTCTCTAGTAAGCATGTCATTGTTAGCACCACTCTGGCAGCCACTGATGATGATTAAATCCTCTGTGAGCTAGCAAAAATTTAATGCAACTTGCTAGGCACGTTGGACACCTTACTACTCCCTATACCACACCATGGCTGGAGTGCAATGTGTTCCAGCAAAAATAGTGCACATCTTTATCAAATTTGGTGCATCCTGCTAGTTCAGTACATAGCCTTTGTAGATTCAATAATATTTTTAATTCAAATAATGTATGATTTCCTTCCTTTAGAATCAAGGGAGTAATGTATATAAATTTTTTGGGGGGGGGTAAAAGGTAAAAAAGTTCCCTGCCCCCTGCCCTAGAATGACATCTTTCTTTGGTGTCAGTTCTAGAAGGTGTTGTAAGTCTTCATAGAATTGGTCAGTTTCAGCCTCTTCAGCATTGGCAGTTGGTGCATAAACTTGGATGACTGTGATTTTGAAAGGTCTGCCTTGGATTTATATTGAAATCATTCTATCACTTTTGAGATTGTATCCCAGGACAGCTTTCCCCAGTCTCTTGTTGACTATGAGGGCTACTCCATTTCTTCTATGGGATTCGTACCCACAATAGTAGATACAAAAATCATCTGAATTGAATTCACCCATTCCCGTCCATTTTAGTTCACTGACGCCCAGGATGTCAATGTTTGTTCTTGCCATCTCCTGTTTGACCACATCCAGCTTACCAAGGTTCATAGATCTTACATTCCAGGCTCCTATTTTTCTTTGCAGCATCAGACTTTCTTTTCACTTCCAGGCGCGTCCACAGCTGAGTGTCCTTTCGGCTTTGGTCCAACCAGTTCATTAGCTCTGGAGCTACTTGTCCTTGTCCTCCGCTCTTCCTCACTAGCATGTTGGACGCCTTTTGACCTGAAGGGCCCATCTTTCAGTGTCATATCTTTTAGCTTTTGTTTCTGTCCATGGAATTTTCTTGGCGAAGATACTGGAGTGGCTTGCCAGTTCCTGCTCCAGGTGAATCGCGTTTAATTGGAACTCTCCACTATGACCTGTCCATCTTGGGTGTTAAGAACCACTGATGTACACTACCTTGAGTTCAATCGAGGAAAAGTATGTCATAAATGGAAATAAGAAATAAACATAATATTTTGGATGGAATTCATTTATTCCTGGCAAGCTCTGATTTGTACTGGGTAGACTATATTTATTTTCATCTATGACAGAAATATTTTCTTTCTGATTTGCTGGCACCCTACCCTAGAAATCATATTATATATATTATGCTAAGTAACTGCATCAATTAATATTGGTGCTTTGATTCTACATAATATTAAACCAGAGGCAGAAAAATGTGGACCTTTGAGATTTTTTCCTTAGTATTTTACGGATTTTCCCTTATAAGCTTGTTTTCCTGGAAGGATGTTATGTTACGGCTTTGGCCTTCCTTGTGAAATGTATTGGCTCTGACAGGAACTTGCTTTTTGCCTGAGGTTATACACTGGGCCTTTCAAAGAGTTGGTTACTCAAAGGAATTCCTGACTGTGTTCTGAGAGATATTAAACGGTTCTTTGTGGATAAGTGTGCTTCTTAAAGAACCCTAACTCTAACTTCAGCTTGTCCAAAACCCGCCAGACAGATTGTTAACTAGGTCTGGTTACAGGGATCACATAACTCCCGTTACAGCAGCTCCACTGGCTGCCGATCCATTTCCGGGCACAATTCAAAATTCTGGTTCTAACCTATAAAGCCCTAAATGGCCTGGGTCCATGCTACCTCAATGACCACATCTCCCATTATGAGCCTAACTGGGTGTTAAGTTCATCAGAGGCGATATTCCTCAGTCCCACGTTCTTCACCCGTGTGTGCTTGGTGATGACACAGTAGAAGGCCTTCTCTGTTGCTAGCTCCCAGATTTTAGAACTCCCTCCCACAAGAAGCCAGTCTTTGCTGTTCTTGGGCAAGCAGGTAAAGACCTTCTCTCCAGGGAAGCTTTCCTGCATTGACTGGCTGCCTGGGTAGGGGTTTTAAATGGATTGTTATGCCTTACTGCCTTGAATGTGTTTTTGGTATTGCTTTTGTTTAAATATCTTAGACTGGATCCTTTTTGGTATTTGTATACTTAAGTGTTTGTCATTTTAAATACTTTTTTAAATGATATAAGGCCACATTGGATATTTTTGAAGGAGAAAAGTGGAGTTAAAATATTAAATAAATAATAAATAGTATTAGTTCAGAGGGTTGCTTTATGTCTACAATGGATATCGTTAAAGTAAGCAGATCTAGAGTAGATCCATTTGAATCCATGGAGTTGACTCATCAAATCTCTAGATGTGGATAAAACCTTTGAAAAATAAATTGTAAGTATTTCAAAGGGACACAATGTAGTAGTGTGATCAGGTTCTTCAGGAGTTGGTGACGGTTCTCTCATTTTGGCAGGAATAAGAAATAGAGGCGATTTTAAAATTCCAACAGGTTCAACTTTATTAACTTCAACATAATGATTAACCAACTCAAATGGATCAAAGCAGCTTAATTCTGGCAACGTCTTGTAACTGAGTTTTTGTTTTTGAAGTAAATATATCGTTTCTCACATTGGGGCTGGACCAAAGTGCTCGTGATCGGTCATCTCTCTCAGGGGGGTACTCCTTACTGCGCACACTGTCCCACAACAAGGGTGTCTCACCCAGTCCCCTTCTAGAGGTGGAACGTTGTAAGAAGGACTGGGACGAACCACCTTCCTCCCTCCACCTTGGTTGCGGGGGTAAACTACTACTGTCCATTCTAAGGGCTTTACTCCTTTCTTCTCCACTTTGGGTAGATCCGGATCTGGCAGCAGTCCTCCACCTGTTTTTAAGTTTGGAAAATCTTTTAACAAGTTACAGACCTTTGAAGAGGCTTCTTTTCTTTCTGCCTGCACCGCACAATCTTTTGTCCTGGTTGTTGTGGGTTTTTCGGGCTTCTTGGCCGTGTTCTGAAAGTGGTTCTTCCTAACATTTCGCCAGTCTCTGTGGCCGGCATCTTCAGAGGACAGCAAACTGTGCTCTGGGTAGGCTTGAGAGTGGGTGGAGTATTTGTGGCTGTGAGAAGGCTAGTTTGTGAGGTAGGCTATTGTCCTAATCAGGAGATGGTTGATTAATGTGTTTTGTTGTGGATGTATTGTTTTGATAAAGAGGGGAGATTATCTGTCCCTGTGGTTGATGGGTGTCATTAGCTGGTCTTTTGTGTGCAGTAATCCCCTGACCTTGTGGCTGGGTAGAGTTCGTTGACCTTTTGCACTCTGTGTTTTTGAGAGCTGGGAGCCAGGTTTTGTTGAGTTTCAGACATTCCTCCTTCCGGTTGAAGTTTTGTTGATGCTGGTGGATTTCAATGGCTTCCCTGTGCAGTCTGACATAATGATTGCTGGTGTTGTCCAGTATTTCAGTATTTTGAAATAGAATTTCATGTCCAGTTTGTTTTATGGCATGTTCAGCTACTGCAGATTTTTCTGGTTGTTTTAGTCTGCAGTGTCTCTCATGTTCTTTGATTCTGGTGTGGATGCTTCGTTTTGTGGTTCCAATGTATACCTGGCCACAACTGCAAGGTATCCGGTATACTCCTGCAGTGGTGAGGGGGTCCCTTCTGTCCTTTGCTGACCGTAACATTTGTTGTATTTTTGTGGTGGGCTTGAATACTGTTTGTAAGTTGTGTTTTTCCAGAAGTTTCCCCATGCGGTCTGTGACCCCCTTGATGTATGGCACCTGAATTGGGCCCTACAGGCAAATGGCTACTCCAAAAATGAAACCACAAGAACCATCAAACCAAGAAAACAACACCGAACTGAAGAAGAAAAACAGCCACCCACAAACAAAGTATTTCTGCCGTACATCAAAGGGGTCACAGACCGCATGGGGAAACTTCTGGAAAAACACAACTTACAAACAGTATTCAAGCCCACCACAAAAATACAACAAATGTTACGGTCAGCAAAGGACAGAAGGGACCCCCTCACCACTGCAGGAGTATACCGGATACCTTGCAGTTGTGGCCAGGTATACATTGGAACCACAAAACAAAGCATCCACACCAGAATCAAAGAACATGAGAGACACTGCAGACTAAAACAACCAGAAAAATCTGCAGTAGCTGAACATGCCATAAAACAAACTGGACATGAAATTCTATTTCAAAATACTGAAATACTGGACAACACCAGCAATCATTACGTCAGATTGCACAGGGAAGCCATTGAAATCCACCAGCATCAACAAAACTTCAACCGGAAGGAGGAATGTCTGAAACTCAACAAAACCTGGCTCCCAGCTCTCAAAAACACAGAGTGCAAAAGGTCAACGAACTCTACCCAGCCACAAGGTCAGGGGATTACTGCACACAAAAGACCAGCTAATGACACCCATCAACCACAGGGACAGATAATCTCCCCTCTTTATCAAAACAATACATCCACAACAAAACACATTAATCAACCATCTCCTGATTAGGACAATAGCCTACCTCACAAACTAGCCTTCTCACAGCCACAAATACTCCACCCACTCTCAAGCCTACCCAGAGCACAGTTTGCTGTCCTCTGAAGATGCCGGCCACAGAGACTGGCGAAACGTTAGGAAGAACCACTTTCAGAACACGGCCAAGAAGCCCGAAAAACCCACAATAACCATTAGATCCCAGCCGTGAAAGCCTTCGCGAATACAAATTTTTTGTCCCTTTCGTTGTCTTCCGTTTCAATTCTAAAATTCTGCACGTCACCCTACTCCTTTATAACTTCCTCCCAAACTATTAGATCTTGCTCCTCCCTTTCTCTTCCCCCTGATCTTCTGATGGACATAAAGTGGTGCCTCGCACAGTGAGGTTAATCCATTCCGGACTAACCCTCGCTGTGTGAAAACATTGCTGAGCGAGGCAGAAAAGCCCACACTGTTTAATGTGTTCCAATCGGCTGCTGTACTCACCGTTCAGCGATGTTTCTCTGATGGCCGGCAGCCATTTTCACGCCCTCCCCTCGCTTAACGAGGGCGTGAAAACGCTGCGCGTGGCCATTTTGCGGCTTCCGGCGGCCATTTTGTAGCCACCGAACAGCTGATCGGCGGGTCGCAAAGCGAAGGTTGGTAAGCGAACTGCTTACTGATCTTCGCTCTGCGATTTTTTTCCCTATTGAGGCATCGGTATGCGATCACATTTGTGATCGCAAAATCAGCCTCGTAGAGCGAATTCATCGCTCTACGGTGCACTCGTTGTGCGAGGCACCACTGTATTTCTATTGCCTTCCTTTCTGTCATTCCTTCTTCTTCTAAGTTTATGAGTATGCCTTCTACACATCCACAACTCTCCTCCTGCACACTTCTTACTGAGGACGGCTCACTAACATGCTCTCCTTCACAAGTAGTAATGAGATATTTTAATTATCTTGGTATCTGTTGGGAGGTAAATTCTGCCAATTATGACTCTTCCAAGAAATTCCTTGCTTGTGTTGACTGACTATGAGCTAACAGTGTGATGTGGCTGCAAAAAAGGCAAATGCTGTTTTGGAAGCTGTGAGGGAAGAGACAAAGGGGTCAGCTCCTTGTGACTGTGCCACCCTTTGCCCTGCCCCCATACCCAATGCTCAACAACTGAGAGTGGAGTCTTTCAAAGCAAGGTAGAGACTGTGTGTGCTTCCCTGAGCTGTGGGTGTTGCCTGAGCTGCTGTCACCCTACTTGTTTATACTGTTTTGGTATGCTTTGTTAGTCTACTTCTTAAAATTGTAGTTTTAGCAGTTTGTTGTTTTACTAGGAATGTCCTGATTACAATTTCTTAAGAGTCTTAGATAAAGTTTATTACTAGAGATGGGGGTATTCGTATATGAATATCCCCATGCAGCTGGACTTAATAAGGGTCCAGCTCCTGGGGCTAAACTGTCCACTCACATGTCCAGTGGTGGCAGCGTCCCTCCCTCTCTTCCTTCCAATTGCTCCGGAGTGCCACTTGGCTAACCCCAGAGCAGCCTTGCAGGAAGCCTCCTCCTCCCTCCCTCTTCTAGGAGTGGCTAGACGACTGGGAAGAGAACTGCACTTAGGAGCAATTGGAAGGATGAGCGGGGCCACTGTCACCAGTGGACGTGTGCGGGCCAGACCCTCCTTAACTCCAGATGCTCAGAGATATTCATATACAAATACCCCCATCTGTATTTATTATCTTATTACTTCACTTTCGTCTCCGTCCCTTCAATTTTTCCCCACACAACTACATTCAACACAGGACTGTATTTGCACAATGAGAATAAGCGTCCCTGTGTTCCACTGGTGCTGGCTGGGCTTCCTCCTGAGTATGTTGTTAATCTATTTCACAAACTATTCAAAATAACCATCCCAAAGAAGAAGAAATTCACCATCATCTAAGATGTAACAGGAAAAATGGGAATATAATATATCCCATTTCATATATTATATTCCCATATGAAGAAGCAGCACCAGCATAAGATTGCTGTCTGACAAGTAAGTTGACTCTGATACCAACCCTCAGCCCACAGTCCTCCAGAACACATGACTCCCCCAACCATTACACAGTAGCAGACACACTCAAAACTTTATTCACATTTTTCTTTTTGAAAAAGTTTCCATGAGTGATGACACATGTAATCAAACTTGTATTCTTTACCTTACACAGTGGCAACTGCACATGAGAGAAATAAAGGGTGATGGTGAGGGACCCGTCCTTCCATTTGTGCTACCTCACTTCCTGTGAAGAGAAACAACCCATAAAAGGATATAACAAGAACTTACATATTCTGTAAAGCTGTAGATTTTGCCACAAATGACAACACTAAGGTTGATCTCTGATAAAGAAGTTAATGCACATGTCAAGAGTTATGTGTGATTTCAGTACATGGCAGATTGTAATCTCATCAATCTTATATAAAACATATAAACACAATGTTTAAAAATGTATGCATGTTGTTTTGTTTGTAATTAGCAGAGTAGCATTCACCATCAATGAATGAGGGGATGGATGGAATACAGCACCAGCTTCAAGTGCCACCTAGTGCAAAAATGATCTCATTACAAGTCAATAATTTCAATGAAAAAGAAAAAAGGACAACTGAGAGAGGTGATCAGCTGGCCCAGCAGTGGACCACATCTTAGAAGAACTGAGAATTTTCATTTTTGCCCCATTTCCTAGTTCAAAAAGATACTGATATATGTGACAAAAACCAGACCATACATCCATAATTGTGTCTCCTCCTTGATTAATAATTCTCTGAATGATTGGCTCTGAAACGATAAATGACTGCTTATTTATGGGGAGAAAAACTGTTTAGATCCAAAAACCCACGACCATCAGAAAAACTGTTATTTAAATCACCCATTTTCAGGTAAATCAAGGCCATACAACAGTAATTAACATATTTGGCTACATTTCTTTTGTTCTCTTACATGTTGTAAGAGTTGAGGAAACAGAAGTAAACAGATTTTTTTTCTTAGTCTATAAGAAGTCCTTTACATGTTTCTTCATACAGGGTCTGCCAACACCAGAAATGTTCCAGCTCACTCTAACCACTACTAACTCCCCAAACTTCGTATTTCAACGACTGAAGCAGAACTGCTTCTCTTTGTTCAGAATGCTACATACAGCAGCAATGAACGTATAGAGTGTATCACAGGATACAGGCATAAAGGAATCAGGAAAGTAACTTCTGTCAACAAGAAGAGAAAATTTATCAAGAGGGTTTAAGTATAATGGCTCAAATTCTGCTGCAACGTACGCCATGTAAGGCATGTCATCAGCTGTGGCAGTCTTTTGGAAATGAAAGACTCCTCTGCTCCCAGTCCCATGGCCCCCAATGGCTTCCCCATAATGAAAGGGATTCCAAGGGAGCTTCGAGACCTAGGGAGGATGATTGGAAATGTTCAAATTCTGAATAATCACAAGACAGCCTTACACAGCACAACTTCTGCCAACAGGATTTCAACCCAATGAATATTTTCCATTGAATTCAAACGCTGAATGAATGGCAAATTTCATCTAAATGGTATCAATATTCCAATGTCACGCACAACCATGTGAATCAATTAACTTAAAAATGCATGTGCTATTGAATGCAACAGTTTTGTACCCACACACTAGAACATTTTTTCTTTCTCATTTCTGTTTAGTAGAAAAGAAAATTCCAGTCCCATGTCCTTCTGTTTTTCACCTTCTTGAATTAATATTATGAATCATCTTCTGAATTTTTTCTTCATTCTTTAAAATGTTAGCTCTTTTTGCGCAAATTCTGTCTTGCTCATCTTTGATCAACTGGTCCAATTCGGCAAGTTCTGCTTTCAGGGGTTCTACCACACCATCTGTGATACTGAGAAGGATACAAACAGCATGTTACACTTTCTGAATCCATCCTGAGTATACAACCATGTATGAAAAAATTATTGGGCACAACCTTGTTTATTCTTTCCACTTGTGCAACCATCTTTTGTATGACTGGTTGGGCAGGTTATCAGTTTGTACAAGACAATATTATTGAACATACCCCTGTGCAAAATTGGAAATTGTGTAGCCACTTGTAGAATGGATTGTTGTGAGAACTGAAGGAACAAATGGAATTCTGCCCATAGTGTACATCAGGGAGGTCAAGGGGAAAAAAGACTGTCGTAACAAAATTAAGCTGGAAACAAGAGTGGTTCAACAGATTGTAGATACAGAGCCTGAGAATCTTGTGGTCAACTGTAACTTATTCAGCAACTTGGTAATTTTAGGCAAATGTCTTACTCGGTTCCCCATCTGTAAAACAGGAGCAGTAGAGATATACCATATACAGTGGTGCCTCGCATAACGATTTTAATTGGTTCCAAAAAAAAAAAAAAAAAAACGTTATGTGAAACATCGTTATGTGAAACACCATTTCTCATAGGAATGCATTGGAAACCGGTTAATCCGTTCCAATAGGCACGGATTGCCGTCCTTAAGCAAAAAAACCCATAGGAAACATCATTAAACGATACAATGTTTCCTCCATTGGAATGTATTGAAGCTGACTCAATACATTTCAATGGCTTTGCGAAGTCAATTTTTGCAAATTTAAGTGTGTCATAAAAGGGTCAAAAATGGTTTTAAATGCTTGGATTAGCTTCTGCACCCTCTAAAACGGATGCAAAAGTTAATTTGGCTTTGATCTGACTTTTCGTTAATTTATGGTGAATTTTTTTCCCCCAACTTTTGACAGCTGTCAAAATCTGACAGCTCCATTGTTTCCTATGGGAGAAGAAAAAATTCACAATAAATTAACGAAGACTCAGCAACTGTTCTAAATGCTTGGGTTCGTTAGAGGATCCCCTAAGTCGTGTGCAAACCTGATTTGGCTTTGATCTGAACTTTCGTTAATTTATGGTGAATTGTTTTCTCCCCCATAGGAAAGCATGGAGCTGTCAGATTTTGACAGGTCCATTGGTTCCTATGGGCTAAAAAAAAATTCACCATAAATTAACGAAAAGTCAGATCAAAGCCAAATCAGGTTTGCACACAACTTAGGGGGTCCTCTAACGAACCCAAGCATTTAGAACTGTTTTTGACCCTTCTAAGACACTTTTTAAATTGAAAAAAGAAACATTGTTAAGTGAAGCAGGGGACCTAAAATCGTATTCGTTATCCGAAGCATGGTCAAGCTGAGGCTGATGGAATCTGAAGCCTAACAACTTCTGGAGAGCCCAACCTGTCCCCTTTGTGGCTCATATAAGCAATAGCAAAGCCCAGAATAGTTAGCAGGCAGAGTACTCATCAACCTCTGCTAAATCTTGTGATTTCTTCCTGGAACTAAAGTCTGCCTGACTGTTCAAGTGAGTACCAATCCTGACAAAACAAGTAAGAAACCTTGTGATGTATAGGCAAGGAGTGGAATGAATGGTTGCTCAATTTCTCTTCAACCTAGTATCAACTTCCTAAAGACAGCAGGACCAACATAATTGTTTCTGCTATTGTGGCCTGTTCTGACAGCTTGAGTGAGGTGTTCATGCACCTTCCTCAAACCACTGTAGTTCTGGGTTTGCTCTGACTCTTCCCTCAATATTTCTCTGTAATTATATGATCTTAATAGTTAATGGACATCTCGGATCAGCTTGATACCACTCAGCCTGACTTACGAAATACAGTATGTTATAATCTGCCCTTAAACCTCAGTGTCGCTTCATGCAAATTAAGCAAGTCCATCAACATCCTCACCCTTGTTCCTTCTGTAGGGCCTCTTCAAGTTGTTTATTTTCCTTCTGCCACATCTGGAGCTCATTCTTCATGGCATCAACATCTTCCTGAATATAGTCCATGATTTTTCCAAGAGGGAGAGCACTCCGACAAAGAGCCTGAATGGATCCACGGAATTTATCTATTTCTTTTGCTACTAGGTCTTTCTCTTTTCTCCTTGCTGCTTCTGATAGAAGTGGCTTCTCCTAATTGATTTTTAAAAAGAAAAAGAAAGAAAAAGAGGGAAGGTACACAATGATAAAAAACTTAACTAAATACGATAGGTTGAAAAGCAAAACATAAATCGTAGAAAATGGGCACAGATGCATTAGAGACCTCAGTGAAAGTGTAATATCAGATTTACAAGCAAAAATGCAAGATAAAATGGCCTACTCTTCCAAAGTTGTCTCCCTGGATAATTAATAGCTCAGTAGTTAAGAATGCTCTGAAAACTCCTTTTCTCAGTAGTCTTCATCTACTTCAGTGCATCACAAGAAATTCATGAAATGTTTTTGAACACGTTAAAGCAAATTAGATATGATGAGGCATCCACTAGAGTTGCTCGAGTATCCCTGTTATTTACCTATTTATTTATTTATTTATTTATTTATTTATTTATTTATTTATTTATTTATTTAATTTATATCCCGCCTATCTGAATCACATAGGACCACTCTAGGCGGCTTACAACAATGACAATTTACAATAAAAATTAATACAATTTTAAAGTAGGGGAAAGGCAAAAACGAAGTGAAACAAAGACTAGGGCAAAGGAAAAATAGGGAAGGTCAGGAATTGGCGGTGGGGAAGGCCTGCCGGAACATCAGTGTTTTTAATTGTTTTTTAAAGATACCCAGTGAGGGGGCGGCGCGAATGTCAGGGGGAAGGTTATTCCAGAGGCGAGGAGCCACCGCCGAGAAGGCCCGATTTCTTGTCTTTTCTTTCCGGGCCTCCCTCGGCGTTAGGCTCCTCAGCCTCACCTCCTAACTCGCGCGAGTGACACGGGTAGAACTTGGTGGAAGAAGGCGTTCCGCCAAGTATCGAGGCCCTAAGCCGTTTAGGGCTTTATACGAAAGCACCAGCACTTTGAAGTCGATGCGGAAACAGATGGGCAGCCAATGCAGTGCGGCCAGAGTGGGAGAAATATGTTGGTATTTTTTCACACCACTGATAAGTCTGGCCGCAGCATTCTGCACCACCTGTAGTTTCCACAGCAGCCTCAAAGGCAGCCCCACGTAGAGTGCATTACAGTGGTCTAATCTTGAGATTACAAGCGCATGTACTAAGGTAGTGAGGGCCCCCACATCAAGATAGGACCGCAGCTGGGCTATCCGCCTAAGGTTTCATACACATATAAAGGTGCATTATCTATACCTGTACCACCATATGAAAAGTAGTCCTCCTCCATCATGCCTAGGAATCCCTCCAGGTTAATTTTCCCAGTCCTCTAGCTACTGACTGCATGAGGCTGTGAGATGAAAGCAGTCATCAGGCATTCCGCTGCCATGGTTCCTCGCCCTTCTCCCTTCCAGTTACCAAATGTCATAACGGAGGCCCTGCCCCAGGCAATCATTTCTGAAATCTGGTGGAACTGGGCAAGTGCTATGTACCAACTGCACAATCAGTTATGTGACTGGAAGCCAGCAAATTATGAAAACTGCACCGTTACATGCATGGTATTTGGCAACAGGGTTTGGGCCTTTGCTCAGTGACAGCAACAATGCTGAGCCAAATTCACCACCACCATTTTTGTACTATGAAACTTTGTGAGTTTTTTTAAGACTCTAAGCCCAGCATCCTGACTACTGGCTATGCTGGCTAAAGCTGATAGTAGTTGTAGTCTAACTACTGGATGCCAAAATATTTATACAATCTAAAGAAAAATCAGAGTAGATATAAGAAAGGCAGATATAAGAAAATTCCCTATTTGAAGCAACTAAGTGTGTATGCCGAGGGGAGGACTGGGACATTAGAACATGTTCTCTCTGAGTGCAAAATACATGAACAGATCTGGGAATGGTATATTAATCCTATAATATCAAATATGGAGGGGAGAGAAAGGAAGGGTTGTCTCCAGAAGTTGCTAGTGGATAGAAACAACAAAATAATCTGTAAAGTCGCTAAATATGGTTGTTTAGCCATTAAATTGAGGGAAAATTGGATAAGCCAAACTGATAAAGATGAATAGTAAACAAAACCAAAGGTTTGTACAGGTTGGTAGCTCTGTAAATAAGAAGCCTGATTTTATTTAGATGTAAAATTTATTATATACAATGCTACTGTAGTGCATATTTTAAATAAATTTAAATATTTTTAATCTCAAATATTGAAAGTTATTGTTATGTAATCTTGTTGACGATTTGTCACAGCTCTGTTCTGGAGCACTTTGAGTCTGATGACCATTGGCTAATAAACTTACCTATCTATCTACTGGATGGCCATGTGCAGCCCTCCACTGATTTAGACAAATTTCTTGGAGTTAGAGAGGAGAAAAATATACCCAACACTAACATTAGGTGAAACCATTAAACAGCATTAACAAGATAAAAGGGGGACTTCAAATATAAATATCAGAAGATGAAATTGGCACAGATTGACACAACACATCTCTTGATAAAGCAGAAATGAAAGAACATACAGAGTCAATATGACAAGGTATTCACCCTGGCTGCCAGTTCAAGGTCCTAGGTTTTGCCTTTATGGACTGGGATATGTCTCCTTTACTATGACCTTTGTCAAATTTTTCAAGAACAGCCCTGCTCAAAATTCAAACCTCTTGAGAGAGCAGAAGAATATGTGGGAGAATCTGGATTTTACTCATTAGTACCTCTAAAGTTTACAATGTGTTATTTTGCAGTATATTTTCCATCAGGACTTCAGCATGGCATTTGTGATTCTTCCACCCCACACTACCTCTGGCCATCCGTTTCATCCAACAATAATCTGGTGAAGTAGGTTATATTAGAAGATCGGTACTAGCCCATATTTATCCAAGAAAATTGTATGGTAAGTAGGATTTAAACTTACACCTCCACAGGCTAAGACAAAGTCTCTATCTACTGCAACACACTGCATCCACCAAGATGTCTAGCAATATAACAATATTTATTGGCATTTTTTGAACAAGAAAAAAACTAAAGTAACAAGGACTTTATTGGTTAAACGGTGGTCTGTAAATACGAGTCAAACCAAAACATATGTTTGGCTTACTCAAGAGTTGGCAAATATCTGACTGTCACTGCCCACACTTTTTCTCACATGATTTTGCAAGCAAAATTCAAGCTTAAACTGAAGAGAGTAGGAAAAACCACTAGGCTCCTCAGGTATAATGTAAACCAAATCCCTTATGAATACACAGTGGAAGTAAAGAACAGATTTAAGGAACTCGATTTGGTGGACAGAGTGCCTGAAGAACTTTGGATAGAGGCTCATAACATTGTCCAGGAGGCAGCAACAAAAACCATCCCAAAGAAAAGGAAATGCAAGAAAGCAAAGTGGCTGTCCAACGAGGCTTTACAAATAGCAGAGAAGAGAAGGGAAACAAAATGCAGGGGAGATAGGGAAAGTTACAGAAAATTGAATGCAGACTTCCAAAGAATAGCAAGGAGAGACAAGAGGGCCTTCTTAAATGAACAATGCAAAGAAATAGAGGAAAATAACAGAAAAGGAAAAACCAGAGATCTGTTCAGGAAAATTGGAGATATTAGAGGAACATTTCGTGCAAAGATGAACATGATAAAAGACAAAAATGGGAGGGACCTAACAGAAGCAGAAGACATCAAGAAGGGGTTGCAAGAATACACAGAGGAATTATATCAGAAAGAGTTGGACATCCCGGACAACCCAGACAATGTAGTTGCTGACCTTGAGCCAGACATCCTGGAGAGTGAAGTCAAGTGGGCCTTAGAAAGCTTGTCTAACAATAAGGCCAGTGGAGGTGATGACATCCCAGTTGAACTATTTAAAATCTTAAAAGATGATGCTGTTAAGGTGCTACATTCAATATGGCAGCAAGTTTGGAAAACGCAACTGTGGCCAGAGGATTGGAAAAGATCAGTCTACATCCCAATCCCCAAGCAAGGCAGTGCCAAAGAATGCTCCAACTACCGTACAATTGCACTCCTTTCACATGCTAGCAAGGTTATGCTCAAATCCTACAAGGTAGGCTTCAGCAGTATGTGGACCAAGAACTCCCAGAAGTACAAGCTGGATTCCAAAGGGGCAGAGGAACTCGAGACCAAATTGCTAACATGCGCTGGATTATGGAGAAAGCCAGAGAGTTCCAGAAAAATATCTACTTCTGCTTCATTGACTATGCAAAAGCCTTCGACTGTGTGGACCACAGCAAACTATGGGAAGTCCTTAAAGAAATGGGAGTGCCTGACCACCTTGTCTATCTCCTGAGAAACCTATATGTAGGACAGGAAGCAACAGTTAGAACTGGATATGGAACAACGGACTGGTTCAAAATTGGGAAAGGAGTACGACAAGGCTGTATATTGTCCCCCTGCTTATTTAACTTATATGCAGAATACATCATGTGGAAGGCTGGACTGGAGGAATCCCAAGCCGGAATTAAGATTGCCGGAAGAAATATCAACAATCTCAGATATGCAGATTATACCACTCTGCTGGCAGAAAGTGAGGAGGAATTAAAGAACCTTGTAATGAGGGTGAAAGAGGAGAGTGCAAAAAAAACGGCCTGAAACTCAACATCAAAAAAACTAAGGTCATGGCCACTGGTCCCATCACCTCCTGGGAAATAGAAGGGGAAGATATGGAAGCAGTGACAGATTTTACTTTCTTGGGCTCCATGATCACTGCAGATGGTGACAGCAGCCACAAAATTAAAAGACGCCTGCTTCTGGGGAGGAAAGCAATGACAAACCTTGACAGCATCTTAAAAAGTAGAGACATCACCTTGCCAACAAAAGTCTGAATAGTCAAAGCTATGGTTTTTCCTGTTTTGATGTATGGATGTGAGAGCTGGACCATAAAGAAAGCAGACCAGCAAAGAATTGATGCCTTTGAATTGTGGTGCTGGAGGAGACTCTTGAGAGTCCCCTGGACTGCAAGGAGAACAAACCTATCAATTCTAAAGGAAATCAACCCTGAGTGCTCACTGGAAGGACAGATCCTGAAGCTGAGGCTCCAGTACTTTGGCCGTATGATGAGAAGAGAAGACTCCTTGGAAAAGACCTTGATGTTAGGAAAGTGTGACGGCAAGAGGAGAAGGGGACAACCGAGGATGAGATGGCTGGACAGTGTCTGCGAAGCAACCAACATGAAATTGACAGACTTCCGGGAGGCAGTGGAAGATAGGAGGGCCTGGCGTGCTCTGGTCCATGGGGTCACGAAGAGTCGGACACGACTAAATGACTAAACAACAACAACAACAACATTGGAAGATAAACAGGGGCTTAATTTTCAAGTCTGATCACTGACACATGTCATCTCTGAAAAAATCCCAGTGAAGAAGGGAAAACATTAATTGAAAAGTATATACAATTTTAGTTTTAACTATGAATATAGTCCTAAGTAGGAAATATGTGTCACTGAATAGGATGGCCTTTAACAGAAGCACTACTGTTATTTTGAGGTTATTAAAAATGTAAATCTTTCACTGTTTAAACTGAAGAGCTAATTTTGCTTTTTGGGTAAGGAACTAGATAACAGCAACAAAAAAGCTGGGGATTAAAAGATTAACCAACCAAGATCTGACCCACTACTTTAAATTATTAGCATATTACCTTCTCAGCAGATTTTGGCAACTGTGATAATTCATAATCTTTCTTCGTTTCCAATATTCTTTTGACAAGCCCACCTGTTGAACATTAATGTATAGTTATAAATCGAAAAACAATACTTTTATGCTACACTAACATGGTGATAATCCAGTGCTGTTTTCCTTTGAATAGCATATTGGCTGAAATCCTGTTGCTTAGCATAGTATGCCTCACTAGAGTAGGCCCACTGAATCAGCAGGGATTTGGTGGATCAACTCCTCCATAACTTCCATTGATTCAAAGGGCTTACTGTAGCTGTTACTTTAGTGTTGCAAATTGGAATAAGAGTAGGCTCATCTGAATCAACAGAACTTATGGGAGGAGTTGACTCAGCAAATCCTTACTAATTCAGTGGGCCTACTCTTGTCCAACCTCCTTTGCTAAGCAGCAGGATTTCAACAATTAAATCCTTATGGATGCTGTAATGTAATAACAGTGGAGAGGCAACATACACAAATAATTCTCACTAGCATTAGGAACAATGGATATAGATACAGTATATGGAAAGCAGGACCTAAAGATAAGTAATAGTCATAATAAGAGGAATTCTGGAAGTGAAATGGTCAGCTTGCTTACCTGTAGCTGTAGTTTTTCAAGTGATTAGCTGTGAATTCACATATATGGGTTCCTTCCAGGCTTGCGTTAATGACACTGGAAACTTCCAGAACCTAAGGAAAGTGTTAAGACACATTCTCTCCACTGCACATACTCCCAACCTTACATCAGGCCTTCAGTTTCTCCAGTCGGCCACTGGTAAGAAGATAGGAATTGTGTGGCAGACTGAGGGGAGGCTGGGTGGGTTGCACGAATGCACAGATGACCACTTGAAGAACTGCCAAATGCAGCATTGAGTTTGGCCCTGATGTCTGATCTATAATGGTTGATGAGCATTGAAGGCTGAGCCCTGATCACTGCTTTACAAATATATCTCAGTTAAACTCTCTTGAGAAGTGCTGTTGATTCAGCAACTGATCTAGTTGAGTGCTTCTTCAAGAAATTAGGTTGTGAACTTCTGGCTTGACGCTGCGAAGAGACAGCAGCAGGAGGATGGAGCATCGTCCCCTGGGCTGAATTCTGACCTGTTTGGGACCCCCCAGGGCATTAAAACCACCCTTAAGAGGTGGTGAAATAAGAGTGATGCCTGTTGATCATGGGGGGGACGGCGGTTACTCCTATTTGATCTGGGAAATTCCCCAATCAACCAGCAGGTGGAAACAAGCAACTGAAAAACTTGCTTGCAAGTTGTCGGCAGCCGGAAACTGAGAAGCAATAAACCAGCTAATTAACATTGTTATCATTGGGTGAGAAATATTTATAACTATACTGTTTTATGACTTTCCCTGGACAAGACAATCCCTTTAACAGAAATAGTATCTCTTAACCTCACTACTTCAAGAGCAGCGGTGAATCTGGAGAGAGGAAGAGAGGCAAAGAGAAGCAAAGAAAATAAATTGGACACTAATTAGATATTTAATTATACTTCAAGGAAGGAAGTTTGGTAGTACTCTGGCATTAGAAACTTAAAAATCTTTCTCCTAATATTATTAATTAAACAACTCTGCAGTTAAACTGGTTATGTTATGGCTATTTACCGCTATCTACAGTGTTGGCAAAAAGCCCAGAACATTGACCTTGAAGACTCTGTGGAGATTCTGACTTCTTTTTTTTCTCTGAAGACTGAGTGAAATATAGACAAATTAACCCTTGAAAGTCTAATTCTGCAAAAGTGGAATTTTTCTTAAACTGTATCCTGAGTTCTGAACTTGACTGGAACACAAGCTGGGATAGAATTATTATGGGAATGGACTGCTTCTGGGGCTGCATTACAAGAATACAAACATCAAGGGAACTATCTGATGAGCAAGTGTCCTTCAACCTCCAAGGTAGACATTAGAGGTAAAACAAATAGTACTTACTTAACATATATTAGATATGATATAGACTTGACAGAAAATGTGGAGACAGAACTGGCTAAACAATTATATAAAGAAAATCTATATGAAATGCTTTAGATAATATTTATTATGTGTTAA
This sequence comes from Pogona vitticeps, assembly GCF_051106095.1. Classification (NCBI taxonomy): domain Eukaryota; kingdom Metazoa; phylum Chordata; class Lepidosauria; order Squamata; family Agamidae; genus Pogona; species Pogona vitticeps. The sequence goes on along the minus strand of NC_135783.1, from coordinate 172,572,585 downwards.
GAACCTATTTAATTGTTATTGGTATAAAATATAAAGTTGGTTGGTTAAATTGTCTCAAAATTATATAGATTTGAAACCAGAATTGCTTGTATTAGGTACTTTATTAGAGGATTTTGAGAACACTGTACAGTATACTATAAGAGCAATATTATGATAGTAACCAATATTGTACACTAAAATACATACATGATTGGGTCAATGTTCAAAAAATATAAATATTCTGAAGGGACAACTAAGAAGACACTAAGAAGCAAAAACACATAATTATAAGCAACCCATGTGATACGATGTTTAACAAGAACAAACTGAATGTAGATAGATTGAAAAACTAATAAAATGTTAATAAAAAAGAAATTAGGTTGTGGTCTCTTTGCTAGTTGGTAACATAAGGTGATTGTGCTAACTATCCATTTAGACAATCTTCAAGGTGTAACATTCACCCTTCTTTGATCTCTGGTAGCTAACAAAAAATCTGAAATCCCTGTTCTGGATGTGTAAAAGGCTAATGCTCTGTAGACATTGAAATAGTGGAGTGATTTTTCCAATTCCAAAGTAGGTGGTGGGGAAAAAAAGCTGAAAGCATTAACGGCTGATTGATGTGGAACTTGCAGACCACTTAAGAAGGAGAGACTGGTCACTCCTGTGTGCGCCATGCTCACTAGCCCTATGTGCAGAAGTGACCATGACCAGGAAACCAGTCTTGGAGCTCAGAAGCCTGGGATGTGAAGATGCCATGGGTTTGAACAACGGTTTCATAAGTTCATTTAGCACCAAGGTGAGTGAACACTGTGGCATTGTGGGTCTGGAGGCTTGTCTCCATTTGCCGGTTGATACTGGTAGTAGGGTGGTGGGTATGGCCAATCAGGAGCAATTTTGTTGCTACAGTTAATACACTTTCATGGTTGAGGCCATAAAAAGAACAGGAAGAGCCGTTAATGGACAACTAAATGAATGCAAGAAGAAGTCTCTAAACCTATGTTTTTGTTCTGCAGAATGGAGAATGAGAAGAAGGCAAACGACTGAGTGGTAAGAACTATATAAAAACTTAGCAATCTGAGGTAAAATGTGAAGGCTCTGAGAAAGCTCCTAGGTGTTCTCTCAATGGCAGCAAAAAAGAAACTGAGGTCAAATGTCAAGTTCGGGAGTACCGTGTTTCCCCGAAAATAAGACAGGGTCTTATATTAATTTTTGTACCAACGAAGGCATTAGGGCGTATTTTCAGGGGATGTTATTTTTTTCATGAACAACAATCTACATTTATTCAAATACAGTCATGTCATCTTCTTCTGGTTGCTGCACAATGGTGGAGGATGGGGATTCACTTAACTGGGGCTTATTTTTGGGGTAGGGCTTATATTATGGGCATCCTGAAAAATCATACTAGGGCTTATTTTCAGGTTAGGTCTTATTTTTGGGGAAACAGGGTATGAGAGAGTGTGTCTTAACACTGTTCGTAGGCTCTAGAAGATTTTGAGATCATTTTCACAGGCACAAAAGGACCCCATATGCAGAGTGGATTTGATTCAACGCAGAATTTAAATAAAAATATCTATTTTAAAATTTTAAATCATGATTTAATTCAATTTGATTTTTTAAAAAATCATTGATTTTTATCTATCCCACACAGATCATGAAGAAAAACCAATGTTGTGCTAACAGCAGGCAATGTCAAATAACAGATACTTCCTCTTTTCTCCTCCCCTCAGCAGCTATCAAAAGGCTCTTGTCAGGGAGATCTACAGATCACTGTGGACAGTGTTTCAGTGGGAGAAGGGAATTTCCCAAAACTGGGTGGCAAAATTTCTTTTTTGGACGTAGTTTACAATGTTCTGCGGGTCACTCTGATTATTTTGTAGGTACAGAAAGCTTCCAGATACCGAACAGGAATGCAAAGATCAGTTGTATCTGTTTGCATTCCGTTTGCCCAAGACTGAGTTACATCCAATAAATAAAGGAAGAGGGGTCAAACACAATAGGGATGAGTATGTACTTTCAGAAGCCATCTTAGACTGAGACAAGCATGAAAATAAGGGGATGCAACTGAATAAAAATGTGGAGATTGACAGCGTTGAGCAAATAATAAGAAACAAGCACGAAAAGACAGAGAAGAAAATAATGGCTATGATTTAAGCCAAATTTACTGTTTTCTAAAATTAGCTAGAACAAATGTGAAAAAGCTTAGGGAGAAAACCACAAATTAAACCACTTACCGTGCTTTTCATCTTCCTCCAGCTCTACTGTTGCCTCCTGAGGAACAGCAGTTGAAGAAAAGAGGGAAATAAGTTTTATATTACTATGACTTAAGAGCCTAAAACCTTAACCTATAAAAACACAGCAACAGCTGTATTTCAAACCGGCAGTGGAAGTTATTTCTGTCTTTCAGAGATACTTCGTTTTCCAAAAATAAATGAAACCAAAATGAAGGTTACCAACTCATGCAGAGAATGGAGCTATATTTTACATATTTATTTTTCTTTTCTGTGAAATAAAAACAAACCTCAGTTTTCCAATTTGGAAACCATAGGCTCTGATAAGAATTTTCAGTTCAGTTTGAAACTGAAGGGTGGCTAATTATGCAGAAGATTCTAACAAATCCTTGTGAAAGAAGAATAACCCTACAGCATCCATACTGAATTACCAAGGCTGTAACAGATTTTTGAAAATTGGAGAAGAAAGCCATGAGCCAAGGTTCATGCCTCTAGGTTGCTTCTATTAGCTAATACTACGATGAGTGTTAACTGTTCCTTTCAGCAGTGATTTTCTATGACAATTCAACACTAGGCTAACAATCCTGATGGGTGCTTCCATCTCCAGATTGGATGCCATCATTCATAAGCTTGCCTTAAATAGCCATGTATAAATTCATGGGAGAGATTAGAGCAAACAGTGGGAAGCTCACATTTGAATGAGGAAATGAATGAACCCACCATTGCCATTTCTGTTATTTCAGGTAACTGTGGTGCTGCTTCTACCACAAACTGGTCATCCTCCTCCTCTTCCTCTTTATCTATAATTACATTTGACATGATTTTGGCACTTCCATTTCTAAAAGAAAGAAAAGAGAGAATCATAATTATTATGATTGTGAGAGGAAAAAGCTATTTCTTTTAATTCAAACACATCAGTATGGGTCCCACACTATGAAGCCACAAAAAACCAGGCTACTATATAAATTCTCAATCTTCTCTTCTTCGGGCTAAGTATATCCAGCTCTTTCAACCATTCTTCAAAGAGTTTGGTTTCCAGATCCTTCAGTCATCCTCCTTGTGCTAGCTGAGAAGAGGGAAGAGAGGCAGATTATATTGATTTGTTGCTTACAGTGGGGGCAGGGCCCCCCAAAACTATCAAATCCAGAAAAATCAACAAGTGGTAGTCCTCAAAGGCTGTATTCTCCAACTCAGTATTTTCCAGATACGTTAAGCTGCAACTCTTGATTTTTCTCCAGTCAATGGCCATGCTGGTATAAGGGTGATGGGAGGCACAGCCGAACACATCTGGAGAGCATCGGCTTGATAAAATCTGAAAAGTGTCTCGAAATGCTTTGCTGTTGATACCATCAAGTTGCATCTGCCTGATATAGAGTGTATTTCAATAATACATGTAGGATGTATATGACGTGTTTCACCACAACTGGATCAGACATCTGCAGGAATTTGTGCAGTTGACCCATTAGTTTAAATTGTGCAAATGCATACATAATGTCACTGAAATTTCGGGCATCCAGGCTAAGGAGTACAGCGGAGCTGTGAGGAGCATAACTTGTTCCAGATGGGCTTGAATCTCTCTTCCCTGATTTGCCTTTTGACTGACCTGAAGCACTTCTGTCTTGTCTTGATTAAATTTCATTTTGTTTGCCTTCATCTGTCCATTACTGACAACAGATACCAGCTTAGAACGAAAACACCTTCCTTCCAGTTAGCACAAAGAGGTTAAATGGAAATGAGAGTTGAGTGTCTCACCACAGTTTCACGTACATGTTAAATAGCTTGGGGAATAGAACTGAACCCCACAGGCCAAAAGCCAGTGTCAAACAGGAGTCCCCAGCACTACCTCCAGCAACAGAGCCACAATAAAACAGTGTCTCTGGTATCTATCCAAGAGATAAGGCCCAGAAGGATACTATGATCAATGGTGTTGAACACACCAAGAGGTCCAGAAAAATAAAGAGCCCTCCTCCATCCAGTCTCTCATGTAGGTCATCCATCAAAGCAGTCAAACTGTGTTTGCCCTAAAATAAGGTCTGTTGCTAAAATTCAACTATTTCACAACATATCCACATTGCTACACCTGATCCCGACTGGTACATGAGGGATGCAAACCCAAGACCAGCTTCAACCCATTCAGGTGTCTCCAGTTTCAACACTTTCTGCCTGTTAATCCCAGCAAGAGAACCACTGTTGGTAACTATCTCTTTACATGGACAGGACCCTTCTGATCCCCCTGGCAGAGCTTCTTTCCATGAGTATAATCTGGATAGCCATTGTTGTTACAGCTCAACTCTTTCCAACTATCAAAAACATTCTGTGGCACTATGAGAATTACATCCTCAGGGACAGAAAATAACCCTTGATTAAAGGTTTTCACTAGCAATTTCAGGGCACACACAACTTATATACAATGGGATGAAGATGTCTCCATGACAAAAATCACCAAAGCACACCTTTAATTATCAGGAATTTGCCACTGCTCCTAACATCACTCCCACTGCACAGGTGGAGCTGTGCAACAAGATTTCAGTCCATATATGGTAGAAGACTTTGTAAAATCTTGATCTTCACTTTTCTTGCATGGAAAATTAGTGAGATGGTTGTATAGAAATGGCAATCTTTGGCATTTCCTTTCTTCGGAAATGGAAAGTATTGTGAATGTTTGATCTGTCAGCTGTTGTTTTGTTTCCTTTGTCACACATTCTTGTTAGTATTTTGACAGATTCATTCTCTGTAGCCTGAACTAGCTATCCCATCTATTCTTCCAACTGTTTTGAGATCAGTTTTCCTTCACTTTCCAGAGTGACAGGTTCTTCATTAAAAAATTCTCCTTTGGAGGAATCTGTCGTCTTTGCATCTCTTCTATATTATAGTACAGTACTACATTATTTCCATCTTTATTTTACATTTCTCTGGTTAGGTTATATATTCCCCCATAAATTTTCAGGCATTCCTAATCTTAGTTTAAATTTCCCTTTGATTTTTAAAGACATTACAGAAGGTATCTGTCATTTTCCTACTGTTTGTTTTTCTCTTCTATTTGTTTGCACTTATTATTATAATAGTTCTACTGTCCCTGCATGCAAATGACTAAAATTCTGGATTCTCACCCTATTTCTATGACAATTTTAAGAGTTTTCTCAGTCAGCCATGGAAACTTTTCTTTACTATTTTTTCCTTATTTGTAGAAGTATTAATTAAATGGAACAATACAGCCTTAAAACATCTCAGAACGTATTGAAAGTGCCACATAACACAGTGTCCCCCATCAATTTTCCTCATAAATTTATTTCTTTATTTCAGTCTTGGGATAAATGCTTTTGCTCCTTATATTTTAATGATTTTTGTCTGCTAATTGCATATATTTGAAGCTAGCAAATATTAGAGCCTAGGTTTTCAGCAATGCTTACGGACTGCATTTAACTAGAAAAACAGACTAGAGAACTATATGAAAGCACTCTTAAAAGCATTATAAATAACTGACTTATTTTGTCCTTACCTCTCTGGCACTAAAGCATCTGTACTTTCTTGGCGTTTTATCCTGGGAGGAGCTGGCCTTGCACTGTTGGGTCTTGGTAATCTTCTGTGAAGTGGGTTAGAAAAGTGTTTCAGTTATTAACAGAATTCAACTCATGAAGCTTATTTTAAATGATTCTCCAAAAATCCATCATTTTAAACCTTGATATATTTTCCTTTATAAATGAATGTGTATTATTATACCAAAAAAAAAAAACCCCACCTGTAAATTTATTCTAATCAGTCAGGATACGAGAGAAGGGGGGAGAGATTTTTTTAAAAAAAAATCCAAACAAATATACAAAGTCCTGTGATTTTGACCAGAAATCATTAAGCATATATTTAACTTCCAATGAAACCAAAGGGACTGAAACATACATAATGTTGACTGGGCAGTGCCCTATTATCCGTTTGCATAACTGACAGTTAAAGAATACAGAAACCCAAATTTATTTCCACTCTTTCGGACCAATATGCTACATTTATCTATTCATATGATAATCTGAAACAGATTTTCAAGAAGTTTTAACATTCTAATCTTTTAAAAATCTAACAGTATCCAAGAAAAGATTTAATATGCTGAGAATTGAAAATGTATGCATGACAACTAACTTTACTTTTATATAATGCAATTCTGAGTCTGCTGCATCACTGGTTTTCTCTTTGTTTCATTTAACCCTGCTTCCATTACCTGTGAAGCAGAGATTTAAAGCAAGCTCTTTGAATGGAATTCTTCTAGCCATAAGGGGAGAAAAATGGGGAGGGACAAAGTGTGTACACATGCATATTGCATCCCAATGCTCCTTCCTACTTGTGCATGTTAACATAAAGTCACAGTTTAGCACTGCATGCAAACCAGGCCAATGTATTCTAAGCCACTTTCAGTTTAAATGATTGCAGCAGAATCAACTCAAGTTAAAAAGATCTTAGATGCCACTGACCTCAATTCAAGAACATGATTAAGTATCCTGATTGAAATAAGCGGCATGCAATTAACTCTGGCTGGTTTCTACCCATATATTCAACCATGGGGTAAATCCAACATTGCATAGTTCCCACCACAGACGCCAATGCCACCCAAAAACCTAGCTGGGAGAGTTTTACAGCTCTCCAGAGGCAATCTGAAGAGTCCAGTCATGAGGAATGTGATCATTCCCCTCCCAATTTTACTACATTTCATCATTCTGAAATTAAATTCCACCTCTGAATCCTGAACTTAGTAAAGAAGTTAATGAGCATAAATGAAAGGAAAGAGATACAAGTGCACCTTTGAGTAACTTGGGGAGGAGGTTCATTAGCAATTTCAGTATTCTCAGGAACAATTATCTTTTCACTGGCAGCAGGGTTCAGAACATCACCCTCTATTAAATAAAACAGATATTACATATCATTTTGAAAATTGTATTTACATTGAAACTCTTTAACATTTCTTTTTCCACCCTACTACTAATTCAGATTGCCCTTACAGCTTTTATTATGAAGAGTGAGATTCTCTGTAGTAGATGAAAGCAAGACCAATTTGAAAACTCCTTCTCCTTGATTACTCATATAACACTCTACATTCTACTCATACATTCTAAGATAAAAGCAAATTCACAATACAGTGGTGCCTTGCTTAACGAGTGCACCGTTTAACGAAGAATCCGTATAGCGATCCCTTTTTGGGGATCGCTATACGGATCTGCCCCAATCGCCGCACTCGCTTTGCGACGATTGGGGCGTCCGGCGGCCATTTTGGAGCCGCCAAACAGCTGATCGGCGGCTCCAAAATGGCCGCCGGATGACCCGAAATGGCCCCCTATCAGTGTTTTCGCGCCCTCCCCTTGCTTACGGAGGTCGTGAAAACGCTGCGGGGGGCATTTCGGGTCATCCGCGGCCATTAAAATTAAAATGGCCGCGGATGGCCCGAAATGCCCCCCGCAGCGTTTTCGCGACCTCCGTAAGCAAGGGGAGGGCGCGAAAACACTGATAGGGGGCCATTTCGGGTCATCCGGCGGCCATTTTGGAGCCGCCGATCAGCTGATCGGCGGCTCCAAAATGGCCGCCGGACGCAAAAACATCGCTGGAGGGGTAAGTTTGGACGCTTATTGGAACGCATTAAACTAAGTTTAATGCGTTCCAATAGGCTTTCCTTGCCTGCACAGCGATGTTTTCGTATAGCGAAGGTTAATCCGGAACGGATTAACCTCGCTATACGGGGCACCACTGTACATTCATATCAATGTCCAACCTGAATATAAAGCAACATATTTCCAGGTTATATATTATTGACATTTAGATACACTAAAGATTTCCCTCACACTTATCAGTTTTAAAATTTATCATTAATTTTACCTGCATCACTGGACGATTCACCTGCAAAATAAATGCATCTTGATTATTTTTCAGTTAGGAGCAATTTAGACATGCTGAGGTCAGGTTACACATTTGGGCATGTGTGTGCAGGGGGTGGGCAGATGAAAGGAAACCAGCATGCTCCCCTTCAGGAGTTGCAGGATGCTACAGCTGGGCCCCAGAAAAACATAGTAGTCTCTCAAGCCCTCCAATGTTAATCAGAAACCATGATCCATGCCATCATTAGTTTCTATTTCTTTTTTTAGAGAAAGCAACAACATCGTTTAGGAGACATCAAGAGACTAGACAGTGCACGATGGCTATATATTTATGGCAGCATCCTATTCAATTTATCATATTTGCAATGACAATTGTGCAGTGTTCTTTATTTTCTGGGGTGTCCACTGTGTACCTACGTACACACTGGTTGTGCAGCTGAGCGTCCAAACAGGTGCGGGCCAGATATCTGGAAAATGGGGAAAAATGCTTGCATGACTGCCATTCCACACATGGTAAATCAAATGTGATACTGCTGGTAGTCTCTAAGCTGTTACTAGACTGTTTTATTGCAACTGCCTAGCAAGGCGTCCATTGCAAAACTCTTGAAAAGGAAGAATTTGTTGCCTATAATTAGAACAACAAGGGGATGTATTATTTATTTATTAGATTTATATACCGCCCATCTAGAACATGTCTATTCATTCTATCTTATGGAAGTTAAGTTTGGAAAGCTGGTAGATTTAATTTTTATGTGTTCTCTTTGAGTTACTCCTTGGAAGGCATCAAAATGGAAGATACATTTCCAACAATGTACGCAGCATTTGAAATACAGATTGGAAGTTGGAAATAAGCAATAGCTTAAAAAATATAAATAACATTTAATCAAATGGATTAAACATGTACCTTCCAGAAAGTGTATTGAAGAAGTGCCTCCTGATTTGCTTACCTCTCTGCTTTATTGAAAGTTCTGCTTCAGCTTTTCCTTGTAAAATAGTTGCTGGTTTTTCATGTGCAAGTCTAGCTGCAAAGCTATTTGCTCCCATTATTCCTAGCACAAAAGTTTGCAGTGCAAAGCCATTAAACTAGTTAAAGGACAATAGGAAAAGGTGCTGTGCTGACTATTATTTTAAGTCATTGCTTGAGATCAATTTTTTATTTTCCTTGTACTACATGCACAGTCCATCCTTTAAAAACTTTGCAAGAATGCTTCAAAAGGTCTTAGGAACCCTCATATGTTAGTGACTTCCAGATTCTAGGAAGATCAATTTCACAGTGCATACAATCACTCCTTCCTTAAATCCTCACCATTAAGAGATAGGAGCTGAAAAATCTCCAAGCAAAAGAACACTTCTGTTTTGACAAATTTGGCAAATCAAATCTATCAGCAATCTGTCACTATAGACCGGTGATAACAACACTCATTATGTAGCTGTTTACAGAAATGTGCAGGGTGTAACAGTATTTTTATCTATACTGTAAATAAACAATTGAGTCTGAGTGAGACTCACCTACTAAGCTTTGGTCAAAGATCTGTAACAGATACTTCTTGACTCCTAATTTAGGCTGTTAGTCACTACACAATACCCGCTTTGGGGAGCTGGGAGAATTCCCATTTGTACACAATACTCTGCTACATACTGTATGCTCATAGCTTTTCTGGAGCTCATACAAGAAGACAAAAGAATGATCTTATGCTTATGTAATAACAAAACAGAGCTCAACAGGTGGAGCATTTTCTTCTGTCCTCAGGAAATCTGATATCAACCTTGGATTCTAAAGTTTCTAAAAATGCTTTAGTTGATTTCACAATGCAAGACCAATTACACAGTAAAACCTGTCTTGCCATACTGTTGTACTGCTTATGACAAATGCTAACACCTATTTAGCATTCAAAGATCAAGCAAGATACCTTTGCCTTTTCTTACCTGGCTCTTCGGCTGTAATAACTTGCTCAACTTTCTCTTTTAATACGTTACCTGTTCCTTCAACTGCAACACTAGATAAACTTTTACTAGCTTCCCTTCGTCCTAACATGAAAAAACATGAGTTATGTTCTATATACTGTTAGAATTATTCAATAGGTTTAAAATCAGCTGATTTACACAGACTTTGTGTATAGCTTTCTGATACAAAAAGCCACCTGCCTGTTTACTCACATGGCCCTACATTATTTCTTCAAACTACCAAACTTTTATGCTAGTGTCAGATAACTGCTGCTTGCAACATCGGGACTTCCAAATGCTAGAACTACCAAGTATAGACTTGCAAGGGGAAATGTGGTTAGTTTAAAATGCAAGATGGAACTTCTCATATGCGTAAAACAGGATGAAAAGGGAGGTTAAGGCACATAAACTCATGGCTCATGTTCTATTATGACCAAACTGAGCTGTAGACCATGAAGTGCTTCAGATGTTGAGGCACTTTCAGGACTCAATGAAACAGAGAGCTCTGCTGTAACTACCTTCAACTCCAGGTTTGGCTCGTTGTCTTGGTCCTTTCGCTGAATGTTGCTTTGACAACCGTGCTGTATTTTCACCCTTAAAAATATATGCAAAAACAAATAATAACGAACAAAGGTTGTTCAGCCATAAAGTTGCAGTACATTACTGTTCTTCCCCAAGAGCGTCATGACACAGTGGTTAAACTGCAGTACTGCAGTGCAGATTCTTCATACCATGAGTTCGATCCTGGATTCAGGTAGTGGTTGACTCAGCTTTCCATCCCTCTATGGTTGGTAAAATGAGTACCCAGCTCGCTGGGGATGGGACAATGTGTAGTCTGCATAATTAAATTGCAAACTGCCCAGAGAGAGCTTTAAGCACTATGGAAAAGTAAATAAGCAGCACACTTCGCTTCGCTTCCTCCTCTTGTCCTAATTTGCAGTGATAACTAATGATCACAGATGCACAGAGATTAAAATCCCCATCAGTATATGCAATCTATATACAGAGAGGGCAGGGTAAGGCAACTACCTTAGCTTCTATTTAGTGCCATGATTTAGGCAAAATTATGGGCAACATAGGCTGAGCTTGTCAATTCTATAAATACCCTCTATTTTTCCAGTTCAATCAGTGTTTTAGACACTGCAGTCAGAGCAGAGAGTCAGTGTGACTGGTCCTTCCTACCAATGAGGAGGAAGAGAAGATTGAACACGTATACGGTCATTTTTCATGAAAAGAAAAATAAATTAAAAGAGTCCCACAGGGGGAGACACAGAATGGGCAAAAATCTTCCACTGTAGTAGCTATAAAGAACCCAGAATTTCCATAGGTATCACTTTTCATATAAGGAGCCCCTATGCTACATAGGTGTTACGGTACAGGAGCATGTCCTTTAGCAAAAATACAAATATAAGTATTTCTCCAAAATCCTCTTTCTAGATGTGCATTCAGCTAAACTCTACAATAAGAAGAGTTGTAAGGGTGATGATGCGCCATCTAAAACCAACAGCTTTAGAAAAAAGATTCAAGACCATATGTGGAATACCTAATAAACAAATAAATCAATAAAATTATTCGCTTAATGACTTTAATTTAATATTGTACTAATGGGATTACACTAAGACTTCTTTATAACATAATTTCCTCTGGATGTAGTTTGACTAATTTGGTATTAGATTTTTAGGAATACTGCTTGGAAGACAATAAAGATGATCTCATTAATATTTAAAAATGGAATCTTATTTCTCTTTTTTCCTTCGAATGGAAGGAAATAATTTAATTTCAGGTTTATGCTGAATCATTATTGTATCCTATTTTTAAATCTAAATCATCTTATTTTAAGTTTTACTCATTTGCAAAGAATTACAATAGCTGGGTTCCTGCTGTACAGTTATGCAGAAGATGTAACTTTTACAGGCAAACTGCGGTAAGTAAAACTCCATAGACATTATCTGTTGCATGACAACTTGCATCCCAATAATGTTGTTCTGTGATTTAATTTGATGCTTCAGATCAACAATTACCCAAACCAAGCTTTTACTATGAAGGCAATGAAATCAGAGGCTTCACTTATTTCATTTTACTTTTATCCTGTTCTTTCATGTAGGAGCTCAAAATAGCTAATGTTTATATAAAAATGCAGCACTCTGATCAAACTGGAGAAATACCTAAAATCAGAAAATGCATTTTTTCATGTATGTAATTAAAATAAAGGAAAGAGCCCTCCCCCCCAAAACCCAAACAAACAAAATACTTGTTTATTCCTTAAGCTCATACAAACAAATATGAGATTTCTAATATTTATTTCTAATGACGAAATAAGAGATTTCGTCGTTAGAAATAGAGATTTCTAATGACGAAAAGGTGGGGCTTGTCACGGTGCTGCTGGCAGCTTCTGGGAAGAGCTCCCAGGAAAAGCTGGAACCTCCCGGTCTGGGGATCCTTCAGAAATGAGGGATCAAAAGGGTGACTAGGAGAAGTCTTCCTGAAGCATGGTGAGCAGCGGAGGTGAGGGAAGCTGGGCAGCAACCTGGTGCTTCTTCCCTCTGAAGAGATCACCCTGAACACAGATCAGGTGGGAGCCATTTTGGGCACACAGCTGTGAGTAACCCACCCACCCTGGAGGAGAGGAGAACAAACAAATATGGCATTAAAAATACACAACAACAAAGTAAGTTGAAGCCTTTGATTTATGAACAGCCCCATTAAGCGGAAAAAGAAATCAAAGTGAAAATATTTAGCCGAAAGAAGGCAAAGAGCGGCAAGCTTGCTTACCAGTCTGCTTCCTCAAAAGTGAAACTGGCTCTCAGATAGCTGGCTGGTCAAGGCCAAAAGTGAGAGAGTGAGACAGAATTTTTTGTTTGTTTGTTTCTGGAAAAAATCCCAGAGTGAATAACAGTGGATGGGATTTAAGAGACTGAAATCCTGTGATTGCTGTTTAGCTTGGACCTTCCCCCTAGACTGTGTGGGACTCTCATAATAGAATTTTGTTAGGTTTCTGGAGGAGAAGGAATGAGCCTTTAGAAGCAAGGAAACCAGACTGAGAAACAACATCGCAGTACCAGAGTTCTTGATAGCATACAGTGGGGTCTTGACTTGAGAACGTAATCCATATTGGAAGGCGGTTCTCAAGTCAAAAAGTCTGTAAGTCAAGTCTCCATTGACCTACAGTGCATTGAAAACCGATTAATCCCGTAACAGGCCGTTTTTGTTCCATTTTGGTTTTTTTCTGGTCTGTAAGTCAAATCTCAGTCTGCAAGTCAAACCTAAATTTTGCGGCCAGAGAAGTCTGTAACTCAAAAAGTCTGTAAGTCAAGCCGTCTGTAAGTCAAGGGTCCACTGTAGATCTGGAAGAGATAATGTTGTTGAGGCTGGACTGTGGAGCTAGGAAAACCAGGACTGGAGTTCTTGATTGAATCTTTGGACTAATGAAAGGAACATACGGCGGACTATAAGGACACCTACTGGAGAGACTGAAACCACGATTGCTGTTTAGTTTGGACTTTTTCGCTGGATTGCATGGGACTCTGATAATAGAACTGTTAGGTTTCTGGAGAAGGAATATTTTTGCCACAGTTGTATTTTAAACTGCTGGGCTAAAACTTGGTATATAACATCTGTGTAAAGATGGGAGGAAGAGCCTAGGGGAGTTTTTAGATTGTGGGTTTGGCTTGTTGATAAAATAGTGGGAACTTCTGAAAGGTATTTGAGGGTTGGTCACTTTGGTGAAGGATATAGTATTATTTATACAAACCCCATTCATTGGGAAGATCGAAATGGCCTCCAAAAAGCTAAAGCATCAAATGCTGGAGACCTTTCTTGCCCAGTCTCAAAGTTTGGGAAAATTAGTTGCACAAGAATCAGATAAATAATGGCAGACTACCATGCAAAAGATAAATGAACGTCTTAGCTAAATAGTAGATCAGATGAAAGAGATGACATTAGATGTCAAACAACAGTTAAATGAAACTCCACTAATCCCATAATCGCTTTTGAGTATGATACCAGGTAACATAGATGAGATAAAGAGTTACCCAGTGATCTATATAGAACTAGTCAGAAAGCTTTATGTTAAAAATCGGAAGAAAGCAGAGATACCGAAACAAGAGGAACTTGTGAAGATATGGGAAGTGGCAGAAATGGATATTCTTTCAGACGTGTTGAAAGACTGTCCAATTCAGTAGGAAACTGAACAATGGGATTTATTATACAAATGGCCTCAGTCCCCAGATAGTGCTGGAGTAACAAAGATTTAAACTAAGACATAATTGTAAGTTGAAAGCTGGAGGGTAATCAAATTGTAAAAAAGCGGAAAGTTGATTTGTTATCGTAACATGAATAGATTGGATGATTGTATACTTTGTGTTCTCCTATCCCCCTAACCCTTTTTCTTTCCCCCTACTCCCTTTTACCCTTTGTATTCCCTGCCTTATTCTTAGTTGATAAAAAATAAATATTTAAAAACAGTTCACCTCTGAAATTACACCTTTCAGAGTAACTACACAATCAGATTTTGGCCAATGAAAGATTCAATTATTTGTAAAGTGATGACATTATAGCACTTACTTCTTTATCTGTCCCAGCATTATCTTTTGCAGATTGTTCCACAGATCTTTTAGTCACATTCTCATCAGATTCTGGGGCCTAGAAGAAGAAAACTATTTAAAGTGAAACACTGAAATTATAAATATATCATTTTTCTTATTATACTTCTGAAAAAAATTAACCCCTGCCAATAAATCATATATGCATGTAAACCTGCACTTATATGTATATTCATACATAAAAATAAAATATGAAAAAATGGAAAACACTACGTTAAATCATAATGGTTAAAATCCTGTTGGTATTTTACACATTCACATGAAGAATCACATATGTTGCACACTAATCAACAAAGTCCTTTGCATGTGCCATGCACATGGTTTGGGGTATAACTGGGCATATGACTGGCATGGACCCAGTACCTCATCAGTTAGCTCACCAACCTACAGGATTTTGTATGTGTATATGTAAAATCCAAACAGGATTTGGCCGATAGTGTGGTGTGGTTCAACCAGAGGTAATTTCAGAGAGACTGAAGAATATGCTTAACTTGCCCACTTAAAATCCATGAAATTTGTGTGATTAGGCTATTCTCTAACAATTGAGTAGTTTCAGATATTGTTCATATGTTAGTTTACCTAACACAAGTAATATTCTAATATTGTAAAATGTCTGCAGGAAAGGCTGTAGTATTTCATTATTTTATCAACCATTCTCATATACGTTTTACATATTTTTTCACAATAAAGGAGGGCAGTTTAATCCAATGGTTGTATCTGATTAATCACTCAACAAGCCAAGATTGCCAGTGATTCATTTTTAATATTTTGTCTCTAGAAATCCAACTGCATCTTTGCTAATATACCGAGTTGTGCTTGAAAAAGAATATGTGTATTCTGATAAGTGCTACAATTCAATCAGTGTTACTGTACATTATGAAAGAAATAGCCACTGCCTCCTGCCACCAGTAATGTTGCTACACTAGTTTCTGGCAAGCCAAAATACATCTGAATAACAACTCCTTATTCAATGTTAAGATTTTTTACAAAAATTCAAATCAGAGGTTCCTTCAAAGCCAAAGTTTAATGATTTTTGTAAAAATTAGAACACCTACAACGCTGATTGTAGCTCTATGCTACGGTGAAGTTTTACGTACACACAGAGAAAATCTGCAGATAATCTAACTGTAAACTACTTGACAGGGTATGCATTTTTAATACAGATTAGCTCAAAAATGTGTGAACTGCCATCAATTGCAAGTTTACATACTTTGAAAAACTTCCACAAAACGTCACCTTTTTATCTTGGTCTTTTCTTTGCTCTCTTGATGACTCCACGTCTTTGCCTCGCTCCCTTCGCTTGTCTTTTTCTTTATCCTTTCCTCTTTCTTTGGTCTTTTCATGCTCCTTATCCTTGTCCCTCCCCCTCTCTTTGTCTTTTTCTCTTGATCTCTCTTTTTCTCTTCCTCCCTCATGTTGTTTCCTTTCTCTTTCTCTTTCTTTATCACGTTGGTCTTTTTCTCCTTCAACATCTCCTTTTTCTTTGTCTCTAATTTTCTCAGCTTCTCTTCCCTGCTTGGATGATCTGTTCTTGGTTCTTTCTTTTTCAGGCTTTTCACCTTCTTTAAAATTGTCTTTATCAAGATTTTTTTGACGGTTTGCATGATCTTTATGTTTGTCGCTTTCTTTTTCCTTTCGTTTGCTCTCTTCCTCTTTTAACTCTTCTCTGGATTTTTGGTCTTGATCTGTGTTCTCTTTTATTTCACAGTCACCTCTTCCCTAAATAATAAAATATAACAATATTAAATTGTAAACAATCTTCTATTTTGTTATTCATGAAACAAATATGGTTTATAATTAATCTAACAAATACATTGTTCAACGTACCTCTTTATGGGACCTCTGTTCCTCTGTTCTAGAGTCTCTGTTTAGGTGTTTACTAGATGGAGTCTTTCCTTTGATATCTGGTTTCTCCCCAGTAAGGACTTTTTTAACAGCTTCATCACTGGATAGCTAAAAAGAGAAAACTCATCAAACATCTTACAATGTTTTAGTTCAGAACAGTAATTCTATTTCTATAACTGAAGAAAACAAGTATTCCAACTCCATGTACAGTGGTGCCTCGCACAACGATGTTAATTGGTTCCAAAAAATTCATCGCTGTGTGAAACCATCGTTCTGCGAAACACCATTTCCCATAGGAATGCATTGAAAACCGGTTAATCCGTTCCAATTGGAATGGATTGCCGTCCTTAAGCGAAAATCGCCATAGGAAACATCGTTGAGTGAAACGCGGTTCCCCAAATGAAATGCATTGAAGCCTATTCAATGCATTTCAATGGTTTAGCGAAGTCAATTTTTGCAAATTTAAGTGTGTCATAAAAGGGTCAAAAACGGTTTTAAATGCTTGGAATAGCTTCTGCACCTTCTAAAACGGGTGCAAATTTAATTTGGCTTTGATCTGACTTTTCGTTAATTTTTGCTGAATTTTTGTCTCCCCCACCAACTTTTGACAGCTGTCAAAATTTGATAGCTCCATTATTTCCTATGGGGGAGGAAAAAATTCACAAAAAATTAACAAAGACTCAGAACAAAGCCAAACTTAGCTTACACACAATTAGAAGGTCCTGTAATGAACCCAAGCATTTAAAACAGTTGCTGACTTTTCGTTAATTCTTTGTGAATTTTTTTCTCCCCCATAGGAAACAATGGAGCTGTCAAATTTTGACAGCTCCATTGTTTCCTATGGGGGAGAAAAAAATTCAGCAAAAATTAACGAAAAGTCAGATCAAAGCCAAATTAAGTTTGCACCCGTTTTAGAAGGTGCTCTAATGAATCCAAGCATTTAGAACCTTTTGACCATTTTAAGACACTTTTTAAAATGAAAAAACAAACATCGTTATGTGAAGCAGGGGACCTAAAAACGCATTCGCTATGTGAAGCATGGTCCCAAACTTCGCTAAGCGAAAATCGCCCATAGGAAACATCATTAAATGGTGCATATTATTTTCTAAAAAACCCCATCGTTATGTGAATTCATCACTAAACGAGGCACTCGTTAAGCGAGGCACCACTGTATATTCCTTTCAACTCCACACCTGTATATCCATCATACCCCTGACACATTCTTGAAATCTCCTGATTCTTGGACCCCAGTGCCAACAGAACACTCCTGGCAGGACAGCAATAGGCTTTTCTGCTGCCACATTGGGAAAGCTTTCAGTCACAGACTAAATGTAGCTAGGATTTAAAAAAAGGAGATATATGGAGGAATTCATTGGTGTAGCTGTTGTTTTTGGTACCCATCATTACAGTTATGATATGTTTTCATGCAGGATTAGCTTTGCTTTAATAATGTTTTAAATTGGACTACATAAATATTTAGGTAATGTAAGATGTCTATACAACATGCAACATTACATGAGGCTACTTTTTTATTTTTGTTTATCAAATATAAGTAAAAGATGCTAGCAGCAAATGTGAAGTACAAACAGAGTGGACAGGATGACAACTTGAGAGTGATAAACAAATAGTCAAAAATACTTTATTACTCATTAACTTTGAATGAGTTCAAATTCCAAGGGCTGAATGAACTGCATCCAAGAATACTGAAGGAACTGGCTAAACAGACTTCGAAACCCCCATCTATTATTTTCTTGAAATTATGGAAGATGGGTGAGGTGCTGGATGACTGGAGAAGAGCTCTCATTTTCCTTGTCTTCAAAAGGGGCATAAAGGAGGAACCTGGAAACTACAGATCAGTTAGCCTGACATCAATGCTACAGAAAATTTTGAAGGAGGTTATACAGAAGGGACGTGGTGGCGCTGCGGGTTAAACCGCAGAAACCTCTGTGCTGCAATGTGAGAAGACAAGCAATTTTAAGATCGAATCCATGCGACAGAGTGAACTCCCGTCGCTTGTCCCAGCTCCTGGCAACCTAGCAGTTCGAAAGCATGTAATTGCGAGTAGATAAATAAGGTAACGGTGTTCCGTGTCTAGTCGCACTGGCCACGTAACCACGGAAACTGTCTTTAGACAAACGCTGGCTCTACAGCTTGGAAATGGGGATGAGCACTGTACCCTAGAGTTGGACACGACTAGACTAAATGTCACGGGGAACCTTTACCTATAAAGCAGTCACTCTGCAAGTGCCATGAAAACAATGCAGTAATAACTAGAAGCCAACACAGGTTTGTTCCAAACAAATCCTGCCAGACTAATCTTGTCTCATTTTTTGATTGGGTAACCTTGCTGGTAGGAAGTGGAAAATGAGTCCACGCTACATGTCAAACCCAGTGTTAGTGTCTACTGGATCCCCCCCAAGGGCCTTGAATTGAGGATATAAGTCAAAGATGCCGTGCATGTGGGATATTGTCTGATTATGAACTATGCAGTTTAGGAGTGAGATATATTTCTGCTTCTTACACCCAGCCACCTAACTTACACCTAATGGTTACAGGATTGTTGCAAGGATTATTTGGGTGTGTTGGAAATAGATGAGCTTTTGTATGTATTACGTGGGGTTTTATGAGGTTTTATGTTTTAAGCTGTAAACTATCCAGTATAGTGTCACATTCCTGCGTGGCCCTTGGTCGTTTCACCAAGCAAAGGTGCACGCTGCGTGTTGTTCATCTGCCACCAGTTGATTACATCAACTTTATTCACTATTAATGACAGATGTCCAGGCAATGTTATCATTTAAGAACCAAGTAGAAATTGTTTGTTACAAGTGATAAATGTCCAGTCAATGTTGTTAACTCTCAACTAAACAACCTTCTTTCTCTACTCTCAACCACCTACTCTACCCTCCCTCCTTTTTTATCCACTTGACTCTGTCCCCCACCAACTCCTATTGGTGCACGCAAATTTCAATGTAAATATTCATGAGCAGGGTGAATGCTACATACAGTGCTTACAATAATGGGGTGGTGTATAAACAAAACAAAACAACCGTGATTTCAATAAAGCCTCTCACAAAATGCCCCATGATATTCTGATTAGCACTGGGCTGAAAACAACAGAATGAAATTTAACAGGGATTAAGTGCAAAGTTCTATAGCTGCGGGGGGGAAACAAATGCACAGTTTCAAGATGGGGGATACTTGGCTCAGGAACACTGAAGTGCTCCAATGCTGGAACTATTCAAGAGAGAATTGGACAACCATCCATCAGATCTACTTTGATTTGGATTCTTACACTGAGCAGGGAGCTGGATTCTTCCAATTCAATTTTTCTATGATTCTAAACTGCATCCAAATCAATTTAGGACTACTGAATGTTTTCTAAAATATCTGTATCACAGGGGGCTTGCTCTTCTCATCTTCAGATCATTCTGCATTCAGGCAACATTCAGCAATTCTAATATCCCATTTCTGCCATCATAATTTGCTGACATTTGAGCCTTCAGTAGTTCCACGTAAAAGTCCAAATATTTACAACTGCACCTGTTGCTGAAAGTCTAAAAAGGCAACTAACAGCTTGCTTATTTTCCAAGAGATACACTGTTAATTATTTTAAACATCACCTCTTCTTCTCTTCTTTTAAAAACGTTTACAATTTCTCTACATTATTTAAAATATTTTTATCTCACATTTGCTAGAATCCAATTGCATTTGGCAAAGCATAAAATTGTACCTGAGGAAGATCATGGGCAGTTATACCCAGGCAGTCTGTCTGTCTGACTTTGCAACTAGTTGTGCAACTAACTGCGCAATTAATTATGCACCAACAGTACAAATGACCATACAATTGTGCTCACACAACTGCTTCTTGTATAAGACTTCCAGCTTGGTGCAGATTTCACAGGGGTCTGTGCAATTTCAAGCTACACAGGCATAGCTGCACAACATGATTTTGGTCACTATTATGTAAACATGGCAATTCAGGCAAAGTCTGCATTCCATCAGATGAATTAATTACATATTGCAGAGAAGAACTAATGAACAGGTAACTACACAATGACGTATACAAGTGCATGTCTACTGTATCTTTATAACAGAGGCATTAGAAGGGATGGATTTTCAGCTGAAGAGCAGTGGCTAAGGGATGTTGAATCTTTCACCTCTCACTCTATCCCTGACTTCCCTTGAGACTCCTCCTTCTTACTTGTACCCATTTACAAGTTCTAGATCTGTGTGTGAACCAGATTATTGAACCAGGTAGATTAAAGATGTCTGTAGAAATCCTACCTTATTTAGACAGCATTTGGCAATTGCTTGGAGCAGTTCATTTGTTCTTTCAGGTTCATGTCCAGCAACAATACGTGCTGGTTTCACCGCCAAGGGTTCCCCTGTCACTATGATGACAACATCAATGGCTTTCTGCAGGAAGCTGATTTTTGCATCTTTATCCTAGCAGAACATGTTTTTTTAAAAAATATGCAGATATTAGTATAAATGATGATCTTCATTGACTATAATTCAGTGAAATGTTATTGGATAGGACGATAAGTTTAAAAGATAACTATTTAGTATTTTGGTAAAGTTCAGAAATGGCATTAAATCACACTTCATTATCCCATGCGCATATGGAATGATTCATAAATTCAATTCAATTAAATAATGGAACTGCATACCTACCTTGACATTATCAGATTTCATCTCTTCGTCTGTGTACAGGCCTCTCATGAAACCAGTTGATCTAATTACCTTTAAAATAATAATAATAAAAAACATTCTGTTTATGGATTTGTCAGGTATCCTAAACTTTATTGTTTATCTCCATTATCACTAGTGTTCTATTTATGGATTTTCCAAACATCACATATCTTGCCTAGTAGTAATAATTACCATGGATAAATGTGTTTTTAAAATGTATTTTACAATGAAATTTAAATGTAACAGTATTAAGGCAATTCTTACACACTTCAACTAAGTAAAAATACAAATAAGCATGAAAAACATAAATATCAGGTGTCTCTCAGTCCCTTTCCTTGCTTTTTTGTTTCTCTGAGGTTAATCTGAGTTATTATTTCTCCGTTCCTGATGTCTAGATGATCTCCAATGGTTTCACTAGCCTGAATCTTCGTTTTACATCTTTGTCAAGGGAGGGTGCACTGCCTTTTATAGTTGCTCAGCTAAATATGAATGAATATTATTTGTAACGAGTTCATGTGTAATTTTTTTTCTTATGGGTAAGATCGAACAACTCTGACACATAGAATTCTCCATGCCACTTCAGTATTCCTGCAATGCTTAGTCCCTGTTGGTATCCTTTCCTTAAAAAGTCTCATAATTATTTAGAGGTGTTAAGCCTTAAAGCAGTTCATGCATTCCTAAAATTATAGTCTTAAAATGATACAATCAGATACGCCAACAAGTACAATACACAACAATTAATATTGTCACAAAAAACAAGCATAATCAATATTTAGGTTCAGTCCTTTTAGTGTCATGGTTTGTAATCTATAAATCCAGTAAAACTCTTCCCTCAGGAGTTCTTTATGAATGTTTACAAACTTTTTTCCCAGTTGCATGGTATATGGCTAAGCACTTAAAATCATCATATTTGTGGCCCGATTCCAAGAAATGGGGCACCATTGATGCCTCTACTGTTCTATTCTTAATACGCAACTGATATTCTAAAATACACATCCTCAAAGGGTGCATCATACTTCTTACATAAAGAGATATACATGAGCACTATATCAAATATAAGACCTTTTTGTGGAACAGGTGGTAAATGGTTTTCGTTATATATTTACATTTAGTGCATCTACTCTAAATGTTTTAGTTTCCACAGTAATGGTGCAAATAGAACATCTACCACATCTAAAGTGTCCCCTGGAGTTTATCATTTTATTTTTATCACACGAGATATCCACATGTACCAGAAGGTCCTTAAAATTCTGTGTTCTCTTAAATCCAAGAAAGAACAGCCTTATATCTCTTAGATGAAATGCCAATGTTTTAGGATTATCTTTCTAATAGTACTTGATGTGGGAGTATCCCTGCATTTCCACAGGGATTCTAGACCTAAATCCAAATGGTAGTCCCAACTGGAATAGATAAATTGTATCAATAGGGTACTATATCAATACCAAAGCATACTTGTCATTCAGTAATTGAATCACTGGCTCTATTCTATTTGGAATTAGCAATTTGATTTAGACATTAATGGGCAAAATTCCCTTGGTTAGCGGTGCTGGTATAATTCAATGTTATGCCAGCAGTATCTACACTAGTGTCAAGGCAGATGTCCTATCCATGAGGCACTTCTGCCAGAGAACTGCACAGCAGCCACAACAGGAATTGTGCAACTGACTTCACAATTGGATTGTACAATTTCATTGCTGGCATAATGTCTGGCACATTTACATGAATGTAACTTTATGTTTCACCTGCATAAACAGGACACTGCCCATTGTTTTCAGCTTTATCACTTTTCTATAAGACTTAATATACATAACAATTCTATTTAATGAGTATTTTGCTAATCACACAAGCCTATTTGAACACAGGTTCAGATAATGGCAGAGGTAATCATGATTATCTCCAGGGATATCCTGCTGTTTGTAGTATTTGCATAATGTGTTTGTAACAAAATCCATGACTAGCATTATCCAGAGCCCAGTAAAATTTCCTTTGGCTATGACCATTCTTTAAGAACTGGCAATACTATACAGGTACAGTATAAGCTGACTAGACAGCTAAGTGGTTTAGATATCTGGCTGTGGAGTCAGAGGTTGGGAGCTGATTTCCTGCTGTGCCTCCCAGGAGAAGAGCCAACCTGTGGAGCCATGCACAAATTGCACAGCCCAAGGATGTGCCAAGAATAAGGGCATGCTAGACCATTATGAGTATTCTCCCACAGAAGATCCTGAAAAGGGCTGTCGTAAGTAAGAATCAACTTGACAGCAAGAAATTATTAATAATAATGGCAGGTAAATATCCTGTATGATTTCATCTGGGACAGGGAAGGTGTTTTTTTAAGTTAAAGTATACAATGATAATTTTAAAAATGTAAGACTGCTACTAACAAACTTCATGATTTTCAGTACATGCATTACTGCATAGGTCTTCTGGCAAATATTTAGTGCAGGAACAAACCAACTAAATTCTAACCTAACCAAGTCTTGCTAAAATTTCTCACACTCAAACTATGAGGCTAAAAATTACTTATATCTGGCTCAAATAAAGATCAATTTACTCCCTTCAGAGAAGAAAAGTGCTCTTTCCATTCACAGAAGGGACTGAGGCTCCTGCCTGATAGAAGTGGATTTCCCTCTTCCCACCACAGCTCCTCTTACCCTCTTCCAGAGGTGCCCCAGGGGGATGCAGAGGGAAGGTGGGCTGACTGAAAATGACATCTCCCTCCCATCTTCCAGCAAGAATAACTAGTGAGCAAATGTTCTTCACATGGGAGCATGGAATCCAAGTTTATATCTTCTTGACCTAGTGGCTGGTTTTTATATCATATATCAGATAAACTCAGGAAGTCAGATACCTGACTCTACTGTTCTTTTACAATTTACTCTGTAGTAAATTTCACAGAGAAACTGTTTGATATTTTTGCTGCTACAGGCTAAACATTTTGTCTACTCTGCCCAACACTCCTTTGCATATCTACCTGGAAATCAGTTCAGGTAAGTCATCAGAAAACTATAGTCTAAGGACTACAGAAGTATATAATGTTTTGCTGAGCCAACGGCCACAGTGTTAAGTCAAGTCCCTGGTTTCATATTTATCACCTTTTCCTTCTGTACCTTCCAGCTCTGTAGATCTATTACTGCAAATGTTTCATGATGATTTCAATCACACTACACATATCCCTTTTTTATATCCCTCATTACCTGAGGCAATCCACTTAATGAAAACATATGAAAGCAATAAACATTTAAGTTCCCACACAACTCTTAGTTGTTTTTACAGGGTCAGTAATTATTATTCTCGATTACATTTTTATTCCATTCTCCTTCAGAAGTCAAACCAATATAATAAAGTTATTTCTTTATCAATCTCACAATAACCCGGTGGTAAAGACTAATAATGATGGTCTTAAGGTCCGTTTAGGCATCCTTCATTCTTGAGAGACTATGGTCTTAAAGTAATCTAGTGTGATTCATGGGGGAGCAGGGATGTGAACCTGGGTCCCATACACTAGCCATTGTACTATACCAGTCTCATAGAACAAATCCAGCAGTCTCTTGACACTACTTTTTAAACTTTCCCCAGGAATCCATAACTGCCCATGCATGCTCAGAACTGTCAGGCACCTAATACAGTGGGCCCCAAGCCCACAGAATCTTCTGGCACAAGAAAGCTGTTTGTCATAAGAAGGTGGTTTCATCAGTTACAGGGATTTGAGGCCCAAACAGATTTTAATCAGCCCGATCATCCTTTTCCCACCAGTCTCCCTCTCTGCTCCATCTATTATTATTAGTAGCAGTAGTTTTATTTGTATGCTGCATTCTCCCATCGAAGGGAGAAATTTGATCTTGAGGATACAGGCAAAGAGGACATGGCACACCAGGTATTAGGAACTAATGTGTTGGTCTGCCAGGAGGTGCCACCTTGACCAGTTCTTGCTGGCGCATTTGCCTACCCTGAACACACAGGAGTCCTGTTAATTGCCAGTAGCCGTGAATTCTGAAATAGTGTTTAGTACTGTACCCCTGGGGTCATGGGGTCACGAAGAGCCGGGCACGACTTAACAACAACTGCACCCCTAACTAAGGTTGCCATTGTGCTCTATGGTCCAAACCAATGCATCTTCTCCACCTAAACGCGGCGGCGTGGGCAGTTTGCTGCAAAGCGGACCGCGCTGGCCAGGATGTGGCCCTGAGAGTGCATGAGGGATTGCGAGAGAGACGGCCTGGGCGCTTCAGCCGAGGGGCGACAGGTAGTGGCCAAGTGGCGAATCCCTCGATTATAAGCATCCCTCCACCACGCTACCTCTCTGGTTGCCTGGCAACCAGAGAACGCGACCCGGTCCCTCCTCCAGGCATTTCCCCCCTCCCACCGCGCCCCCTTTCGCCGAGCCTGACCTCCCCTATCACGTCGTGCAGATAGCGGAAGGGGGGCTTGCTGAGCAGGCGCTCCGTGAGGGGCGGCTTCCGAATCACTCGCCCCAGCAGCTCTTGCGTACGGCGGACCATAGAGCCCTGCATGGCAACCCTCCGCAGGAACCCCAACCAGGCCCTGGCAAAACTCCCGGCACGCCCCACGCTGCGAGGCCGCGCCCCGACCTTCGTCGCCGTTGCTACGCGACTTCGCGGCCTCGGTAACAGGCCGGGGGGGGGCGGCCTTGGTCGCGTTCGGAACTTCGACTCCGCTTCGCCGCCTTCCTATTGGGCGGTGGATTCGGGAGGCGATGACGTCAGGAACCGCGACCGCTCTTCTTCTGGAGCGGCTGCGTCCGGAGGCGGTCCGTGGGTTGGGGGGCGAGTGTTGACGCAGGCGCGGTCAGTGGGGCGCGCGCGTGTGGCCTTTTTCTGGCCCCCCTTCCAGCGCCTGAGGTTCAGGAGAATTTCAACTGTAGTATTTTAGGTGTTGTTCCTGATTTCTTGATTGTTCCCAGCCTGGTGAAGCGGACCGATTAGGATTCTGGAGGGCAAGGTTCGAATCCCCGATCAGCCGAGGGAACTCCCCGGGGTGGGTGGGAAGGGACGGGTAAAACCGCTTCTCAAATACCTCGCTTACTTTGAAGACCCTATTAGGGTGGCTATACGTCCGATTCCGGCGGGACACCCAGGGATTTCTTAAATATCTCCCAAGTCCTCATAGTTAATGGAGAGGGTCTCTCTGCTCCAGGTGCAAAAGGCGGCGTTGGAACTCGCTCATTTGTGGCTCATTTCCCGACCAGTTTAGGGTTGTCTTGAGGGCCAAAGGAGGAGAAATAAAAATAAAAGTTCTCACTCTGATGCCTAAGGAAGGGGGGAGGGTTGATCCACAAAAGCTTACAGTAAAATGCATCGGTTAGCCTGTAAAGTGCCACAACGTATTTGTCACTGGCCCTTCTGTTTCGTCTGACAGGCAAAAAAGAAAAAAGAGTACACTGTGAGCATTCTCACTTATTTCTATCCATCATGGATAGGAAACGCGATGCGCTTCCAGATGTTGTTGCACTACACTTGTCTTTCCCCACCATGGACTATGGTGCTTCTGGTTGATGCAGATTGCAGTCCATTATTTGGATGGCCACAAGCTCCCCATCTTTGCTCAACAAGCCACTCTGAACTTTTTCTGTCTTAGGTAAAGGCTCCCCTTGACATTTAGTCCAGTCGTGTCCGAGCTGTAGAGGCAGCGTTTGTCTATAGACAGTTTCTGTGATTGCGTGGCCAGCACGACTAGACACGGAATGCCGTTACCTTCCCACCATGGCGGTACCTATTTATCTACTCGCATTTTGTTGTTTAGTCATGTATGACTCTTCGTGACCCCATGGACCAGAGCACGCCAGGCCTTCCTGTCTTCCACTGCCTCCCGGAGTTGGGTCAAATTCATGTTGGTTGCTTCGGTGACACTGTCCAACAATCTCATCCTTGGTCGTCCCCTTCTCCTCTTGCCTTCACACTTTCCCAACATCAAGGTCTTTTCCAAGGAGTCTTCTCTTCTCATGAGATGGCCAAAATATTGGAGCCTCAGCTTCGGGATCTGTCCTTCCAGTGAGCACTCAGGGTTGATTTCCTTTAGAACGGATAGGTTTCTTCTCCTTGCAGTCCAGGGGACTCTCAAGAGTCTCCTCCAGCACCACAATTCAAAAGCATCAATTCTTCGGCGGTCAGCTTTCTTTATGGCCCAGCTCTCACTTCCATACATTGCTACAAGTACAGTATATCACAGAAGTGAGTACACAGCCTCACATTTCATAAATATTTTTTATATCTTTTTATGTGACAACACTGACACTTGGCTACAACGTAAAGCAGTGAGTAACAGCTTGTATAACAGTGTAAATGTGCTGTCCCCTCAAAAGAAGGCAACACATTAATGCCTAAACTGCTGGCAACAAAATGAGTACACCCTAAAATGACAATGTCCAAATTGGGGACAAAGTGTCAATATTTTGTGTGGCCACCATTATTTTCCAGCACCTCCTTATCCCTCTTGGGCATAGAGTTCAGCAAAGTTTCACTTTGCCACTGGAGCCCTCTTCCACTCCTCCATGATGAAATCACAGAGCTGGTGGATATTAAGAGACCTTGCGCACCTCTTACCTCCCGTTTCAGGATGTCCCACAGATGCTCAAGAGGGTCAAGGTCTGGAGACATGCTTGGCCAGTCCATCACATTTACCCTCAGCTTCTTTAGCAAAGGCAGTGGTCATTTTGGAGATGTGTTTGGAGTAGTTATGTTGGAATACTGCCCTGCAGCCCAGTCTCCTGAGGGAATCATGCTCTGCTTCAGTATGTCACAGTACATGCTAGCATTCATGGTTCCCTCAATGAACTGTAGCTCCCCAGTACCGGCAGCACTCATGCAGCCCCAGATCCATGACACTCCCACCATGCTTGACTGTAGGCACGACACATGTCTTTGTACTCATCTGGTTGCCGACACACATGCTTGACGCCATCTGAACCAAGTAAGTTTATCTTGGTCTCATCGGACCACAGGATATGGTTCCAGAAATCCATGTCCTTAAGTCTGCTTGTTTGCAGCAAACCGTATGTGGGCTTTCTTGTGCATCATCTTTAGAAGAGGCTTCCTTGTGGGATGACAGCCCTGGAGACCAATTTGATGCAGTGTGTGGCGTATGGTCTGAGCACTACCAGGTTGACCTGCCCACCCCTTCAACCTGTGCAGCAATGCTGGCAGTACTCATGAGTACTCAGTACTCATATTTCCCAAAGCCAACCTGTGGATGTGACACTGAGCACGGGTATTTAACTTCTTTTGGTTGATCATGGCGAGGCCTGAGTGGAACCTGTCCTGTTAAACTGCTGTATGGTCTTGGCCACTGTGCTGCAGCTCAGTTTCAGGGTTTTGGCAGTCTTCTTATAGCCTAGGCCATCTTTATATAGAGCAACAATTTGTTTTTTTCAGATCCTTAGATAGTTCATTACCATGAGGTGCCATGTGGAACTTCCAGTGACCAGTCTGAGAGAGTGACAGTGATAACACCTGCTCCCCCTTCACACCTGAGACTTGTGACACTAACGGGTCTCATGACACCAGGTAGGGAAAACGGCTACTTAGGCCCAATTTGGACATTGTCACTTAGGGGTGTACTAACTTTTGTTGCCAGTGGTTTAGACATTAATGGCTGTGTGTTGCGTTATTTTGAGGGGACAGCACATTTATACTGTTATAAAAGCTGTATACTCACTGCTTTACATTGTAGCCAAATGCTATTTCATAAGTGTTGTCACATGAAAATATATACTAATATATTTATGAAATGTGAGGGGGTGTGCTCACTTTTGTGATATACCGTAAGTCAGACCTGGGCAAAGTGCGGCCCACAGGCCACATACGGCCTGCGAGCCACTCCTGTCTGGCCCGCCGATCATCACTCCAGTCTGGCCCAACCATCGCCGCTCCTGTCCGGCCTGACCATCACTGCTGAGTGAGCCGGAGCTCCGGCTCCAGTCACCCAGCACAGCAGTAAGCAAAACTCGTGAGATCTGACGCTGGGATCTCACAGGTTTTGACTGTTACTCTTGAGCTGCAAGTATATTTTATGTGAATTTATTGAAGGAATGGACAGAACGGGAAGTATTGTGGGGAGAAGTAGAAGAAAATGACTTAGGTCCTGAGGCCATGGTCTGTTTGCAAGTGACACAATAACTCTCTTTAGGGGAAGAATTGAAAACAGATCAAATTGATCAAGTTAGAAAGATAGAAGAAAAATTTAAAGATGTTTTCTCTAATAGACCAGGGTACACCATGATGGTTGAACGTCAGATTAATACCTTGCCTCAAGTTGTCGTTAGGGGGAAGGAATTAGCTACATCACCTAAGGGAGACAATTAATAGAGAAGTAGAGGAAATGTTGGCATTCAGAGTGATAGAACCCTCTTACAGTCCATGGAGAGGTTACGCAGTAGTGGTCCCCAAGCCAGATGGAAGTGTGAGGTTGTGTATTGGCTTTAGGAAATTAAACGAGGTATCCAAGTTTGATACTTACCCTATGCCTAAGGTAGAAGATCTGTTAAAAAGACTTGGGAGAGCTGAGTTCTTGTCTATAGATATGACAAAAGGCTATTGGCAGATTCTATTAAGGTCTAACGATAAAGGAAAAACTGCTTTTTTCACTCCCAGATGATTATTCCAGTTTACCTGCATGCCATTCGGGTTGCATGGAGCAGCTGCTAGCTTTCAGAGATTAATGGATAGAATTTTGGAACCTGTACGAGCATTTGCCAGGGCTCATATCGATAATATTTTGATTTACAGTAATAGTTGGAAAGAACATGTGGAGCATTTAGAGAAGGTGTTGATTGAGTAGAGGAAAGCAGAACTCAAGGTGAATCCTTCTAAATGTAAGATAGTGAAGAGGGGAGTGAAATTCTTAGGATTCCAGGTAGAACAAGGAAAAATTCATCAAGTACAAGGCAAAGTAGAGAAAATATCAGATTGGTCACCACCCAGGAAAAAGAAATTCAACAATTTTTGGAACTAGCAGGTTATTATTGTCACTTTGTACATAACTTTGCAGAGATTGCAGCACCCCTCACTGATTTAACTAAGAAGAGGGTATCCAGTAGGATAAGATGGGGATTTGCAGAACAAAAAGCGTTTGACCAATTGAAAGAGATGTTAAATAGCTTGTCCAGTAGATATGCCCCAGACTTGAATACCCCATTTATAGTACAAACCAATGCATCAGACAGAGGAATAGATGTTGTGTTGACCCAAATTCAGGGAGGTATGTAATATCTTGTCATGTATTTGAGTAAAAAGCTGTCACCATGAGAACAAAAGTATGCTACTATCGAAAAAGAAGCATTGGCAGCAAAATGGGCTATACAGTTACTGAGGTATTATTTATTGGGAGCTCCCTTCACTTTAGTTACAGACCATGCCCCTCTACAATGGCTGAATTGAATGAAAGACACTAATCCTAGATTGACTAGAAGATGGCATCTATGTTTACAACTGTTTGCATTTAATGTTTAATATAAGAAAGGTAGTACACTAATGCTGATTATTTTTCCCAACAGGGTGCATGGGGAGCTGCATTGGAGGAGAGGACGGCACATTCGTCGGGGGGCAGGCGTGTGAAGGAGAGATAGAAAAAAGACAGAAGGAACAGTGAGCCATCCTCACGAATAGAGATATCGGAGAGAGAGAGAGAGAGAGAGAGAGAGAGAGAGAGAGAGAGAGAGAGAGGTGGAAAAAAATAGAAAAGCAGGAATTGATTGTAGAAGAAAGAGAAGGAAAGGAATCAAAGGGAAGAGATGAAAAGTTGAAATCTGTTTGGTGGAAGGAAAAGGAAAAAAGGAGGAGTTAATTCTACCACTATAGGAAGAGGATATAGAAGGTCAAAGGGGGAGGAGAGTTTTTAGTATATCAAGGAAACAAGGGAGGAAGAGAGAGATGAGAAAGTATGAATACAGATATGAAAAAACACGCAGATTGTTAGAAGACTTCCATAACCTGAAAGTGGGAGGATTGCTACCAGATCCTGAATTAAGAAAGGAAAAAGGATCAGTAACAGACACTAGAATGGACAGTTGTAGTCTTTCCATGAGGGCAAGGTCACTGGAGAAAAGTGATCAGACCAAATCAGTCTTTCAACCAACACCACAGGAGGGAGACTGGGCTAGACACTCGTGTTGTGGAATGATATGCATGATGTAGAGTGCTCCACTGAGGAAACCATCAGATCGGGAGTGGGTTGGACCACCCTCTCAATGAACTTTTCCAATCTACAAATGGAGTTTTCATCATCACGTTATGGACAGTTACCTAATCTGAGTTGTTTTGATCCTATAGAAGTTGTGGAATTGCCAAATGTTAAGGCAAATAAATCTCTTGATGTTTCAAAAGAGGCTCAGTTGTCATTTCCCGCAAAAAAAGAGGAACTGCTTCAGATTTCTAATGAACCCAATCACACTGTGGCTGTCAATATTATTTGTTCCCACGTGGATCAGAAGGCAGTGAAGATGGTGACTGGTCTTAATTAGAGATGGGTATGAATCACACTTTGGCAGTGTAGTCCAGTCCCCTCACAGGTGTTCTGCGGTCACTATGTACTTCCTCCCCAGAGAAGCCAGTGGTGTTGTGGAGGAAGGAACTGCACTGCTGCTGCTGAGTGGCTGATCACCTGGAGGAGGGAAGCATACAGCGCCCGTCAGAAACCTATTTGGGGCTGTGCTGAAGTGGGCCAAACTGCTGAAGCACAGTTTGTGCACATCTCTTATACTGATAAGTCCTGACAGGGTCTCTATCATGTCAGGTACTCAAAACTGCCACTCCTGAAGGAACAAGTCACCTAACAGCAAGTCACATCTTCTATAGGAAGTGGTAAAACTCATTCCACAGAATACTCCAGGACACATCTATTCTTGTTGTTGTCTACCAACCTTCTTCTAGTAGCTCAGAATCCCTGTCCATGGGAAGGGCTAGAGATTGTTTCTATTGTTCAAGGGGCTGATATTGATTCTGTACTATGAAACATGGTTTCTGATAGTCTAGCTTCTCTGTGTTCTCTGAGTACTTGCCTCCTGTACTTACCGTTTTACCAAAAATAAGACCTAACCTGAAAATAAGACCTAGTATTTTCTTATTCCCTAGTGACATCCCCTTCTCTCATAGAATCAAAATAATGGAGTTGGAAGAGGCCTTTCAGCCCATTAAATCCAACCCCCTGCTGTACCCTTTCTTCTAGCATGACCACCAGTTGGTGCTTGTCACAGGTGTAGGTTTCTGCATCCTCAGGCAGGATGAGAAATGTCACATGTACTGCAGGTCACTTCAAAAGCTCCTTCCGTATCTACACGTTTTGTCATATGCCAATGCTGAAACAAAACTCCCCCTCAAACATCCCTGTTTAAACACCCACAAAAATGCCTCTGCTCACAATCTTGTAGGGATCTGAATGCAGCTAGATCAAGCAGCTAATAGCATCTTCTTCAGGAAATCCTGTGGCAACTTCTCAGTTGTAGCCTCTCCCTTTAGCACCATGTACCTGGAGCAGTGTAAACAGGTCTAATCAAATAAAGCACCACAAACACACAAACCAACCTCCAAACAGCTCAGACAAACAATATGCCTGAAGCCAATATTGCACACAAAATGCCTGTTTACTAAGCCTGTTTATAAACTCCTGCACACAAGATTGTATTCACAAGCTCTCAGGCATCTTGACTGCAGCTGAAGACATGGCAGCTGGACTTAGTTAAAAATATACTATTAACACACTAAAAGTGAAACATTTACTCTTTATTCTTTTTGCAAGTAAATGAAAAACCAGTTTCATTCAAAATTAAATATAAAAAAGTTATCTGCAATGTAATACAACCATAACTGTTGGATCTAGAACATCCCATTCCAAAGGTGTTATTTTAAACAAAATATTGTTATTTAAACAATATTCAATTGTGGAATGTCCCATAATATTTTAACAAAATAATCAAGGCAAATGCACCAAGAACTTAGTACTGGCTTGCTTGTAACTATTGCTGCATTGCATGTTAATAAAAGGCACATACTTTTATCTGCATATAAAAATAGAGCCCCATCATCATTAAACAACATCAGTATTATTTAAAAAAGCCGTATCTGAAAAAAAGATCCAGATATAAAGCTCTATCTGAAAAAAAAAATCACTACCTCATAAAGGGTAGTTCCAGACTCCTTTTGTGACATTTTGGATGAATCACACTTTATGAGAATCATTAGTGTCTCACTAAGGTACCATTTAGCTCTTTTATGTCAGATGTGCATTCTCAAGGATAGCATAACTTGAGTTTTTGTGCTTCTTTCTTGGAACACACTATACTGTGAATCAATCAGAACAGATCAGTATTGGAGAACCTTAAAAAAGAATTGGGATACAGTGGTGCCTCGCACAACGAGTGCCTCACACAACAATAAATTCACACAACGATGGCTTTTTCTGAAAAATTTGCCGCCTCACACAACGATGTTTCCTATGGGGAATTTTTGCACAACGTCTCTTCACTCATTTAAAAGTGCCTTAAACTGTTTGAAACCTGTTTTGAATGCTTGCAATCGTTAGCCCACCTCCTGAAGCCTATGCAAACTTAATTTGTTGTTGTTCTGAGTTTTTGTTAATTTTTGGTGAATTTTTTTATTCTCCATTGAAAGCCATTGGATGGACCGTTCAATGGCTTTCAATGGAGAATAAAAAAATTCACCAAAAATTAACGAAAACTCAGAACAACAACAAATTAAGTTTGCATAGGTTTCAGCAGGTGGGCTAACGATTGCAAGCATTTAAAACAGGTTTCAAACAGTTTAAGACACTTCTACAGGAGCGAAAAGGGACTTCGCAAACCCATTCAAATGCATTGAGTCGGCTTCAATGCATTTCAATTGGGGAACCGCGTTTCCCTCAACGATGTTTCCTATGCCGATTTTCACTTAAGGATGGCAATCCGTTCAAATTGGAACGGATTAACCGGTTTTCAATGCATTCCTATGGGAAATGGTGTTTCACAGAACGATGTTTTCACAGAACGGTTTTTTTTTTGGAACCAATTAACATCGTTGTGCGAGCCCACTGTATATTCCTTTGAAAATGTATGCTTTGGTTAACAAGAACCAAAATTGCAAAAAACAAATGGAACAAAAACAAACCAATGTACAGAAATAACTGGCAAATTGTTACAGCTTTCCCTCAATTAGTGAAGTGAAGGGATAGACCTTTACTTGCACTAATATCTGCCTCTTGCCAGCTGGCTCAGATCCTTTACTCTTCCCATTTACACTCTTAGTAGCCCCCTACTTTCATGGTCCATTTGTCCAGAATAGGCAATCAGGTACCCACTAAAGGGACAGGCTGAAAGAGCTTGAACAGTCTAAATACACAGTATATTAGAATTAATATGTTGGAGAAATAGGCCAGACAGAGGGAATGAGCTAATGGCACAAAACCCAAGTTAAAAGACAGTCATTTTTCCAAAGCTGCTTTAATATAAACCATATATTATCCTGGACTGTCACCCCAGGGGAACTCTGAGAGAAAAAAAAATATCCATGATCTTCTACATGCTATGAACAATGTTATCAGTCATATATTAAAGTGACTTTGTTCTTTGAGGGTAATGTGAAAATACCATTACAAAGCTTTTGCTGTCAAACAAACTTTCTTTGATTTATATAAATAAAATACATGTGACCACATCCCCAATTCTTTTCCTCCATTTCTCATTTTCACACTGTTTTTATTAGATCAAGAGTTATATGAAGGTGAGCTCTACAAACCTGGTTGTTCTTAGGAAGAATGGGAGGCAGCAACTTTTTCTGAATTCCTCCTCCCAGTGAGATCCCAGTGCCTCTGAAAAACTGGTTGTGAGGGTTTTTGGGACCCTTCATACCAGACTGTATATAGGTACTGATGTCTATAGGGCCAAAGAAGAATAAATGAAAGTCCTTCTGTTTGCAGAAAAGCTTTACTAGTTCTAACCCACTGTTACGTAAAGAGGACTGAACAGATCGTAGGGTTTGGAAGATTTCATACATCGTTCCTTAAAGTATGAGGAAAGAGTAAAATTCTTATCTATTCCAGCAGACAACAATTCATAATAATAATATTTGATTACAGTATAAAGACATGAAAAACCGTGTGCCTGAAGTATCCATTGCTTTAGGCAAACATATAAATGCCATACTAAAAAATTCATCTCACATTTGCACAGTCTTGTGGAACAAGCAGGCCAGATATGTGGGATGAAAAGGCGTAATCTCACAGCACCCATTGTGCATCAAAAGAAAAGCTGAGAGAATATAAATTAAACCAAGTCAACCAAGAATGAAATAACACGTGTTTCTCTGATGTGTATCATCTGTGACTCTCTCTCTTCCCAAAGAATGGCTACAAAGATTAGGGCCCACCCACAGCAGCACTTCAAAAGAGTTCCACAGACAGAGCAATCTACATATACATCATGCATGCTACCTGTCCACTCTTAAAAGTACTATCTCTGGATAGAAACCACAGTCTATATAGCCATTTCCCTTTTTGTATTTTATATTGACTCTTGGATCATTTGTGTGCATTTTGGCACATCACTTCCCCCAAAGAAACTTGGGTTTAACGACCAATACTTCATATTTAAATATCAAATTACCACTTGGATATGTGTGTTGAACTATTATGCTTAGTATTTTTCATAAGGACATATGATCAATACAGAGAAAAGAAAATACAAATTAATTTGAAGTAATGATTACTGTGTTCTCTTCCAAGGAAACCACAGTGGGGAAAAAATTCCCTTTGAAATTTCTACACATATTAACTGTTTAGATCAGATTTGCAGAAGTATTTTGAGTCATCCAAACATGGAGGCAATAAAGCAGCATCTCACCTTTAAAAGGTAAGACATGAAGCAGTGTTCAGATTCTCTTCTAGTGTACATAAATCCATGGGGAACAGCAACCTTTACAGCAGTGATACAGCATACAACAGATGAAAAATTTGTGGTTATTACAAAAGAGGCATTCGAGATATTAAATTACCATATATGTTCTCATTAATAAAGTGCATCAGATACCCACCCTGAGAGTAAATGCTGAAAATGTTAACAGGACTAAAGCATTTCCTCCCAGCAGAATATACAAGGAGACCCCAGGCATCCTCAGTTCACTGATAGTTGTCACATTAAACGTGCTGGTGTCTGATTATTCCTCGGCTAGTTCAACTGAGGTAACTCCATTATGCGTTAAGAAAGACAGTAGTTAGATTTGTCCATTCCCAGTGAATCAGCTGAAAACCCCTACACTGATGGAGAGTGCAGTTTCAGGTTTACGTTGTTTAGCCAGTTTTTTCCCATGGAAAGGATCTTTCTGCAAACAGTCGTTTTGTTGACTACTGGAAAATAAAAACAGATACATTATGAAGTTAATAAACTCAAGTACAGTGGTGCCTTGACTCACGACCACCTTGACCTACAAACATTTTGACTTACGAACAACTCTGTTCGCAAAATTTTGCTTTGACTTGCGAACGGAGCTTTTGAGTTATGAACGGAAAAAGGCAGGGGAAAAGGGTGGGAAATTCAAATAGACTAACTGTTGGTGGTAAAGAGGCTGCTTCTTTGTAGTTCTTTCGCCCCAACGGTTTGGGAAAGGGATGTGGTGGTGGTGGTCCGGCTGGGAGGCAAGGACCCATCCCAGCCAGGCTCTGGCTCCCAGCACTGGGTTCATCTGCGCTGCTCGCTTCGTGGCTGGTTTCTGGGAGCCAGAGCACGGCCAGGAGGTAAGGACGCATCCCAGCCAGGCAGCGGTGGCGGAGCCCAGGCCAGGCAGTGGCGGAAGGCCAGGAGGCCTCCTGGAGGGCTCCCGCTGACGGTGGTTGCGGCGACAGAGGAAGCCCTAGTGGGCTCCCACCGACGCCAGTCTTGGCGGTGGTGCAGCCCGCGCGGCGGCGGCAGAAGCCCTGGGAGGCCTCCCAGAGGGCTCCCTCTGTTGTGAGCGCGCTGAAGCCTCTATTATCTCAGGCCTCCAGGAGGTGATCACTCTTTTTCACAAGTTGCTGCCACCAATACCAATTCAGTACCAATTATTTACTGAGACATGTGTTGCTTTGAAACTTAAACTTGTTTATTTGATCAGTAATATATAATAGGTAAATCACAAGTTGCTAATCAATTTATCTCACTCACTGACACACAGAACCCTACTCTCACTGACTTTCTGGCTCACTGACTCACAAATCGCCAAACTGACTCTCATACTCCATACACCCCCCTTTATATCCCAGCCCCTCCCCCTTTAGCACCACCTTCCGTTCACTCATTGGTTCCTTTTCCACTGCTCAGCTGTGACGGACAGGTGAGGGCAGGGCTGAACGCTACACCCTCCAATGGTGGTTTTGGCAGCAGCGGAAGCCCTGGTGGGTTCCTGTAGGGCGCCAACAATGGCAGTCCTGGCGGTGGCGGAGCCCATGCGGCAGCGGAGGAAGCCCTGGGAGGTTTCAGAGGAGGCTTCGTGGTGAGGTAAGGTACTGCTTTTTGCATTTTAAAAACTTTTTTGGGTGGCTTTTGCAGGGTGGGATTGGGCTGGTGGGGTTATGTTTATTTGTTGTTTTTTTGCAGCCCCAGGGGTAGTGTAGTGTTTTATTTTTATTTTTTTAAAATGCTGGAACGGATTAATCCCATTCCCATGCATTTCAATGGGAAATGGTGCTTTGGCTTATGAACAGTTTGACTTATGAACGCCATTCCGATACGGATTAAGTTTGTAAATCTAGGCACCACTGTATTAGAAATCTATGCAAGGTAAACTTCAATCTGAGACACAAATCTGTTTTGGTAACTGCTATAGCAAGTGGCACTCAGCAGCAGAATGTCTACACTGTGCATTAAGAAATGCTGTTACACAGAAGATGCCTTTTTAGAACAGTTGATGTCCTTTAGGTTGTATCCTGTGCTCACTGAACTGAGAGTACGAATAGGCATCTTTCAGTCTCAAGAGACTATGGTATTGTGCTCTGCATGGAGGACTTGGAACAGCGTCTAGTGTGACTGAGAAGGCCAATTCAAGAGTGACATGAAGGGTCCAGGACTCTAAAGTACAGGAGTGTGCTCAGGACACAGGCTCTATAGACCTGGATCTTGGTGTATGCCATCAGCTTCTTATTAAGCCATACTCTCTTTGTGATTCTAGAGAACATGGTAGTTGCTTTGCCAATGCGTTTATCCAGCTCGAGATCTAGGGAGAGAGTGTCAGAGATCGTTGAGCCAAGGTACACAAATTCATGGACAACCTCCAATTCATGCATGGAGATGGTAATAGAGGGAGGTGAGTCCACGCCCTGGCCCATGACTTGTGTTTTCTTCAGGCTGATAGTAAGTCCAAAGTCTTGGCAGGCCTTGCTAAAACAATTCATGAGTTGTTGGAGGTCTTCGGCAGAGTGGCCAACAATGGCTGCATCATCGGCGAGCAGGAAGTCCCGCATGCATTTCAGCTGGACTTTGGTCTTTGCTCTCAATCTAGAGAGATTAAAGAGCTTTCCATCTGATCTAGTCTGGAGATAGACACCTTCTGTTGCAGTTCCAAAGGCATGCTTCAGCATGACAGCAAAATATATCCCAAACAGGGTTGGCGCGAGCACACAGCCCTGTTTCACTCCACTTCGGATATCAAAGGGATCTGATATTGAGCCATCAAAAACTACAGTGCCCTTCATTCCCTCATGAAAGGACCTGATGATGCTAAGGAGTCCAGGAGGACATCCAATCTTAGGAAGTATTTTTAAAAGGCCATCCCTGCTAACCAAGTCAAATGCTTTTCTAAGATCTATGAAGGCCACTAAGAGTGGCTGTTGTTGTTCCCTGCATTTCTCCTGCAACTGTCTGAAGGAGAATACCATGTCAGTGGTGGATCAGTGAAATGAGTGGGGCCTGCTTCTGTGCAGACCTCTACAGGACTGCATAATTTTAGATGACCCTCCCTTGAAGGTGGAATCATCAGGAAAAACATATCCACTGCATATCTGCATTTGATCCCACAAGTTCATGGCAAATGAATTTTGCCAGGCATTTTTTCTTAGATATAAGTTATGAAAGAAGCAGGCTGCAATTGAGCTAATATCTGATCAAAAGCTTCTTCAGCTGTAACTTTAAAACTACAACTGCATTTTGTGTAATGTTCATCTCTACATATGAGGCATGTAGAAGTTACAAAAAAGAAACTCTTAAGTTAAATAAATGTGGGTTGAACTTGCTTTGGAATTGTTTAAGTGAAAAAGGGGAAAGACATTCATGTTACAACTACTAACTGAAAATGATTGGATCCAGAGATTTATATGCGGAGAACCAATTCCACAAAGTCTGACTGGCATTATTTGATCAGATTTAATTCTTTGTGTTACATCTTGCTTCACAGCCATACTGCTTGTTCTGAGTTTGTCATTTCCACATCACCTGATTGAAAATGGACTAATCCAGACATTAATTCACTTATAGGAAGGAATTATTGTGATGTTTAAACATTCAAGTTCTTGTTTTATATTTTGAACTTACCTTAGTTCATACTTCTCACATTGCATGCTGCAATTACATGCTTCTTATAGCTCTCAACTTTCCATTTATATCTATACAGACCAATAACAGTATGTTCATTTGGCTTCAATCCCTCTGCTTTATAAGGAACAGTGTTATTCATACCCTTTTCTCTTTCTACAGAAGCTGAATGCCTCCTAAGCTAGTTAAGCATGATTACTTGTTTCATTTTGGATAGTCTTATTGTAGAGGTTTTGAGGTATAAAATAATCCAGATGTACCATATTTTTCGCTCCATAAGACGGACCTCTCCATAAGGCTCATCAAATTTTTAGGAGAAGAAAACAGGGAAAAATTAATCTGTTTTCTTCTCCTAAAAATTTGGTGAGCCTTATGGAGAGGTCCGTCTTGTGGAACACACCCTAGCCCCCTCTGGCCCTGTGGGGGGTGGGGGGAGCCCCGCAAGGGTCCTGGAAGGCTCACTCGGACCCTTGAAAGGCTCAGAAAAGGTCCTGGAAGCTGGCAATTTTGCCCCCACTGGCCCCGTGGGAGGAGCCCCGCAAGGGTCCTGGAAGGCTCACTCAGACCCTTGGGAGGCTCCCCCCCACGGGGCCAGTGGGGGCGAAATCACCACCTTCGCTCCATAAGTCGCACAGACTTCCCCCCACTTTTTTTGGGGGAGGGAGAAGTGTGTCTTATGGAGCAAAAAATACGGTACTTTGTAAGTAGCTTCTTATGCACAGCATTAACAAGAAGTAGCCTGAAAAGTCATAGCCATTATCTGTGAAAGATCTTCCACCAGTGCCACTTTCCACCAGCTGCTCCCATCCTGCACTGGAACTATCTTTCTCTGCTACATCCGGAAGAAGATAGATGCATCTTAGGCTCTGATCACACAAGCCAAATGTACCTCAGTTATACTCCAGTTGTATCATTACATACATTTCTCATCAGATGACGCACAGCCATGACTGAATCATTTCCCAAGCCAGATACAACCTTGTATCTGCGGTTTATTTCCCCCTCACCAGAAGGGTTGTGTTATTTTGTTCCAATGACATATTGGATAATTCCTTACTGGTGTTGCATGTGTGAATGTCGCTACTGGTTCTTTTCCAGTGACAAGACCACAGGGAAGGTGACCACCATTATTGCCATGTGGCTGCTCTGCAATTAATTCACTTTTGTTTTCACAGTCAGTAAATTGATACACAGGTGTCAACGGCCTCGCAGCTTGGGAAGTTTCCCAACTATGCCAAGTATGCCAGGGCACTGGTAGGTATTGCATTGCTCCACCTACTGTCTGGCATGGAGAGGCTGGCCCATTGTGTGCAATGCATTTCTTCAAACACTACTGATGTCACAGATAAAATGTTCCCAAACGGGAATCCCTTCACAACGTACTGATGCACTGGTAAAATATGTTTTTTTTTAAATATATATAAAGTAAGGGGCTGTGCTGCTCCAGGAAACAAGAGAGAAAATAAATCAGTTTCATGGTGTAGGCGGCCATAAAGTTTTAAACTGGAAGAAATGAATCAGTAATGCTAAAACAAATGGGAACGTTTGCCCTGGTATATATATCACATGACTGTGATTCAGTACAACAGAGGTATGGAAAGAATAAATAGAACTGGAGTATATTTGGTTGGAATGATCAGGCCATTAGTCTGGTGTCTCAGTTTTGACCCTTCCGTTCTAGCTAAAGTGCACGGAGTTCAGATTCACAAAGGAGTCAAAGCCTCCTAATATCTCCCTGACATACTCAACTCCCCTCCCCATGTTAAGGTAGGCATCCCAAAAGGAGATGTGAAACCACAGGAAAATCTATTTTATTGAGTTTTTCATGTTTTATCTTACTAAGGGTATGAATTCTATAAATATATAAAATATATTTACCTTTGCTTTTCAACAGCAAGCTGCTTCTTCATTTGTTTTCCGATGTCATCTTTCACAGTACTGAAGTCTTTACTATCATCAACTAGGAGATTCTGTTACCAAAAGTATTGACATGGCTATAAAAACAATTCCTGACAGTATATTTATTTATTTTATTTATTTATTTATTTAGTAATATTTTACTAACTATATTAAAATATATTGAATCTCGTTATTAAATCTATATTGAATCTTGTTTTCATTTTTCTTTATTTTTTTCCTAAACGTTTTTTTAAACTCTCTAATGCTATTCCCATTAACACATTTCATTCTAAAACAGAAATCAGAAAACTTTGGCTCTTAAAATGTTTCTTGCAAAAACTCGCATATCTCTCTATCAGCCATGGTGGATAAAGCTAATGAAAGTCATACAGTACAGACCAAGACATTAGGAGGAACATTTGGTATTCCATGCCTCTGTTGTGAAAATGATAATTTAAGCTGTGTGGAATATAATGTAACAAAATTGTTGGAAAAGCTGTCTTGTCAATATAGAATTGTGAAGGAGTGTGAAGCAATGTTTAATTATACATTTTTTAAAAAAAGGCTATTCTGACCCCAGACCAAAGGCTCTCAAATCATCTAACAATGTAAGAAGAAATGAAGTATGAATGAAAAATGGCAGAATACATGTGGGATAGAAGGGAAACCTGATCTCCAACACAATAATTTTATGTTAAAATCAACAAAAAACAAGCAAGTACCCATATCATAAAGTCAACCCCAGATTATTAAATCTAATGTACCTTACAGTTGCCGAGACATTTCAAAGCAAGTAATTTTTGAGATCTGCTTAAAAAGACTGCAAACATCTAGCTTCCTTTTTGTAATTCACAGCTTACTAATACAAAGCATTTCAAGAATTCTGTACACTAAGAGAATACAAACCACAATATGCTAATAATTAAATAATCATTCGAAGACCCATAGTCTGTAAGTGCTGAGTGGTTTTATTTAATTTATTCATCTGCTGCTATCTTACAGGATCAAAGCAATCCTATTAAGAAATTCATCCAGGTAACCACTACTTCTCTCCAAAACGACACTCTCTTCTGCTCCCATTTGGCCCTATCATTCTCATTCCACCAAGTTCTCTAACTCTCTGCAGGAGTGACTCCTTTTACTGCCCAGTCCCTCCGTTACAGATGTCCGTTTCTTCTAATCAATGTAGCTATTTAGCTTGCTCAGTGGAAGCCATTTCCCCAAAGTTTGTATTGTGTCCTGTCATTATAAATTATGGTAAACTTTGATTGGTATCAGCTGGTTGGATAGCTCAGTGTGTTAGGCTTCTGGCTGTGGAGCCAAAGGTTGGGAGTTCAATTCCTCACTGTGCATCTCAAAAGAGCTAGCCTGTGTCAGTCACCTTGGGCAAGCTGCAGAATCCCCGGATGCCCTCAGAAGAAAGGAATGATCAACCACTTTGGAGTACTCTCTACCTTGATAGCCCAAGTCAGAATTAGTTTGATGGCACATTGTTATTATATGATTGGAATATTATTCCAGGGAATAGGGAAAAAAACCTCTTGTTAATAATAAATGGTAACAGCAGATAAACCAACCATTTACCTTCACACCAATAATATCTCCATCCTTCAGACTGTAGGGACTTAACTGTAAGCTGTCACTTTTCTTTTTCTTTTTTTTCTTTGAAACTTGCTGTGTCTGGATAAAGAAAAAACAGATGTG
This sequence comes from Pogona vitticeps, assembly GCF_051106095.1. Taxonomy (NCBI): domain Eukaryota; kingdom Metazoa; phylum Chordata; class Lepidosauria; order Squamata; family Agamidae; genus Pogona; species Pogona vitticeps. Next base: position 172,529,345 of record NC_135783.1, on the reverse strand, counting down.
AGAAGAACAACACAAACTAGTATAGATTATGTGTTATTTGCAGATGGAGAGCAGCCATTGAGTATTTTACACTCTTATGTAAAAAAGCAACTTTTAAATAAAAAAATAATTAGGATTTTAATTTTTTTAAAAAACCTGTCGAATTGCATTTTGAAGGCTACTCCATGCATACTGATAACAGTAATATGATTTGTTCAATCTATTTCTGATGGGAGATAAAATATTAATAATTACTTACAGATCTATTAGTATTTTGGAATGGAATGGAAACGGATGCAACTGTGGAATGGAAAACCCAGTGCATAGGTAAGCAGAACTTCATGCATTTCAACTTGGCTTTTTGAATTTATCATATTAATAGATCTATTAGTAATTGTTAATACTTGATCAGAATCCTGTTGATGTTCACTTAAGTTTTGTATAACTTATCATGTTACTAATTACAGCTAAATGCTGAGGTGCTGAGATGCATCTTGGTTGCACAGTTGGGCACAGGATTAGACACATGACCAAGGCATACCTTGGAATGTTGTCAATCAGTTGCAGCAAATTATACAAGCCTCCTTCAAATGCCAATAAGGCTTTATCCAGCAATTAATATCTGCACTACTTAAGATAACAATTTAAGATCAGGCAACACAGACACTTTCAAATCTACAGTATTATATTTTGATGTTCAAGCAAAACGTGTGCACATACATATCTAGAAATTAGCACCAAAATGGAGCAGAGGAGTTTTTGCATCCACATGCTTGAAAAGTTTGAGAAACAGGTGCAAGTATGGAATGGAAAACCCAGTGCATAGGTAAGCAGAACTTAATGCATCTCAACTTGGCTTTTTGAACTTATCATACTAATAGATCTATTTTGCAGCACGATAACAAAATATATTTGAAGTCAGTGTAGCTCGGGAGAGCTAAATTCAAATCACTTTGAAGCCAACTGAATGACTTTGGACATACACGTGATACTTTGTGTTAAGCACCTTGCAAATGAACAACACTTTCAAATAATTATATTTCTTGATCTTATATTGGCGAAAATTGTTGAAGGCATGGCTCGCATAGCTGCCTGACAAACATCTTCCACAGGTACCATCAAACAAAGAAGACATCGCTACACCCCTGACTGAATCACAACATGCTTGAAGGAACAGGGTTGTTCTACAACAAGCTAGAACAAAGCAGTCTATCACCAATCACTTGGTGGTGCCATGTGACATCTTCTGGCCACAATCCCTTGTCTTATAGGAGACAGAGCCTGTTATTTATTTAATATATTTTTATCCTGCCATTCTCCTCAAAAGGACCTAAGGCGGACTTTCTGCAGTCAAAAGTATGTTGGACATAAACTTTGAGCACTCTTCACACAATCAACTTATGCCACAATTCATCTCTGGGATGGGGTACAGCAGAACAGAGACTCGGCAAGACCGTGTACTAATTTTAATGGAAAAGTGTCTGTAAGAAGCACAAGACTGTCAAAGTGAGAAAGGCAGAGCTCCTGTCAAACAAAGACATGATATAATAAATTCTCCTAGCTAAGAAGACCACCATCAAGAAGACCACTCCTCAGAACAACATTTTAAGGCAATAATCTGGATGGCTCAAAGAGCACTGTTATGAGTGTGTGTAACATCAAATTCAGGTAAGAGGAGAACCGTTATACCAACAGAAGTGCCAACACCCATGTTAGGCTACCTGTCCTAAAATTCTGCTCATGCTGCTATTTGGTGTTTGAAAATGTTGGGAACAAGACCCAGTTCTAATCCAGAATGCAGAAGAAGCTAATAATTCTAGGAACGCTGCAGGAAAAGAGGCAATCTTTTAACCATTCCACATCTTGAAGGTCAGCCAGTAACATATCTGGTTGGTAGAGATGCCTGCCTGGGGGCCAGTAATACACTTGCTACATTTTTGGCACACCATGATTTAGGAGATATTGCCATTCATCTTATAAGCAAAGAGGCACAGCCACTTCAGACCTGTATATCACAGATTCAGTGAATCCAGGCAAAGTGGCAATTTCCACCTGTGGAGATACACTCAATTCTTGTAGCCTGGAAAACAAAGGTGACCAAGGCCAGTGAAAAGCACTAATCACAACTGCTCCAGATGATGGTAGGTATCTTTCTTTCTCAACAGAAAAGATAAATCAAGTGGAACAATTTGAGTTGTCACTTTTGAGAAAGGAAGAACCTCTTCTTGGACAAGCCTTTTAGTACCACCTTGTGCTGTGCCTGCTGTACTAGATAGAGGGAACTCTTTGCTTTATTCACTATGAAACCATAACACATCAAGCAAGGCGTGCTGATGGTCATTATGTGTTTTTGTCTTCTTCCTGGATATGTATGGAAGAGGAAATCGCCCATACAGGGCCAAATGCAAACTCCTGACCATCTCAAATGACCAACCAGGGTTACCAAGATACTGAAAGCACTGAAAGTTAAAACCTTTTATCGGGGTATTGTGTATGAGAAGTAGAAGAACTCTAATTACAAGACAACCTGATAAAAATTAAGGGCTAGTGATGAGGCAAGTGTCAGCACAATGGAATATCATGCTATCTCTTCACTGGATCCATGAGAGATTTTATCCAGTCCTTGACGAGCTCTGATGTAAAACCAGACACAATGCTGTCTTCCTGAGGGCAACCTCAGATGGTCCATGGCCACTAGTGATAACAGCACTTTTGTTAAAAGGAAAAGGAAAAAAAAGGGGGGAGGGAGTGGCTGCTTTCCCAAGTTGTGGAGATAAAGGATTGCATGGGCCTTCCTGGCAGTCACTATACTGCTTTCCAGAGGTACCAGTAGAGTTGATAGACTGGTGTGTGTGTTGCCCATTCAATGTCATCCTATAGAAAGTTGACGGGATGCCAAAGTCAGAGCATTCCACTCCCTTCTGTAGGAGCACTGCAGGTACTTTTCTCCTGATTAGAATGTGTGCAGTGTGGCAATGAAGTGTGGACTTTGGGCATTGAAGAAAGGAGGCCTCATCAAGCCAGGGTAAGGAAGCGCTGGGTGGTGCCAGGACTCCTTGAGGTGGTGCAAGTTCAAGAACAGGGCTGAAGAGCAAGTGGGACCAGTGGTCTGGTATAGCTGCCCCTACCTCCAAGTGTAAGGCCTAACCTTGGCAGAGGAGGACAGAGAAAAGGAAGATAAAAACAAGCATTTCTAGAAAAGCTGAATAGCCAACAGGCTTTTGTTTCTGCATCTGTTCAGAAGCAGTAAGAGAAACCTGTTGACCTTGGAAAAACACACCCAAAGTTTGGTGGAAGAGAGGGGCTCTTCCTCTTCGCTGGAACTAAAAGTCTTGTTTTGGCCCTACCTATCTGAGATGGAAGAGTTCATCCTTGCTTGTTGGCTTCACTATTCCAGCTGTGAGAGTATGCTCTGGAATTTCAGTGTCATCAGGATGCAGAAGACACCCAACTCTATCTCTCCTTTCCATCTAATTCCAAGGAAGCTGTCTTGGTTCTAAACTAGTGCCTGATGTCAGTAATGAGCTGGATGAGGGCAAACAAAATGAAACTTATTCCAGACAAGACAGAGGTGCTCCTGGTCAGCCAAAAGGGAGATGAGGGAATAGGGATGCAACGTGTGCTGGATGGGGTTACAGCTCTCCTGAAAACTCAGGTTTGTAGTTTGGATGTACTCCTGGATTCATCCCTGAGCCTGGATGTCCAGGTTTAAGTGTGCCCAAGACTGCATTTGCAGTTAAAACTGGCATGCCAGTTGTACCCGTTCCTTGAGATGTCTGATTTGACTACAGTGACACCTGCCTTAGTTATATCCTGCTTGGATTATGATGATGTGCTCTATGTGGAGCTGCCTTGGTTTGGAAACTGAAGGACTGTATCTCCCCATATAGGAGCCTTCTCGGTTCCTCAGAGGAGTCCCACTGCCATTGAAGGTACACTTGAGGGTCTTCTCTATGGCAGCTCCCAGCGTGTGAAATGCATTCCCTCAAATCAGGTTGCCTCCCCCCTCCCCTTTATCCTTCCACCAAGAGTGGAAGACCAGACTTTTTAGACAGGCTTTTAATAACTGAATTCTGCATATTCGTTTTTAGCTGAGCAGGTTTGTTTTTAAAGTTTTAAATCTTATTGTATTTTTAATTATTATTATAGTTTAATGTCTTTTTAATGCATAATTTATTGTGTTTTAAATTCTACTAATTTTAACATTGTGAACCACCTTGAGTCTTCTCATTGGAAGAAAGGGAGCCTAAAATAACACTAAACACTTAAAAATGAATAAATATTCTTTCACTGAAAAAAACTGTTGAAAGTAATATTTCATTTCCAAACTCATTTCTTATCTTACCCAACTACATATTGGCATCCATTCAAATTTTCCAGGAGAATATTTAGCAATTTCAATGTTCTCCACTGGCAAGGAATAGTACAAGGCAATTCTCTGTCTTAATGCAGATGCTGTACACTCTTTGGAGATATCCCATATCAAATCCACAGGATGGTAGTAATCTCTCTCCCCTGGTATACCCATCAGCACTCGTAGAAGCAAATCCTTTGGTCTGCGATCAGAAATATACAAAGCCAAATGATCATTTTCAAAATAGATGCCTCAATACATTTCACTGTAGCCTCACACATGTTCTATTTTGAAAGAAATATTTTGCAGGAAAATTGCTGAACAATTTTGGATTGAAATGACTTTAACCCCTTACCTCCAAGTTTTGAGGGGTAATAGTTACATTTCTTACCCAAGATTTTCCTCTGTGTGTAAAGGTTCTATACAAATTTCCAATCTGTTTCCTAGTTTGAGTGTGCTGAAGAGAAAATATAACAGATAATTTAAATTCAGTGCTGAATGTTGGGAAAGTGGGATATTAAAAAAATATATACAATTTAATTTCAGTACTGCAATTGGAAATGTGAAACACTAAACAAAATGAAAAATTAAATAAAAGTAAATAAAAACGTGTGCCACAAAGCTGGGTGATGTAAAGTTGAAAATTTTTATACAGTCAAGAATCATTTTAACCTAAATAAACTGCATCCTTGAAATGCCAAACAACAACAACAACAAAACACCATCAATCAATTAATCTTAAAAAACCCCAACAACTATCAAACAAGCCTGCAATAGAACAACTGAGGGAATGTTGAGTTTTAAATCTACTGGTAAAAATATTTAATTCCACTTGAGCTTACTCTCATACACTTTTAACTCAAAGATAAATCCCACTGAGTTATCCCAGGAAATTGGGCATCAGATTGTAATTGTTGATGTTAGGAACCTACTGAAGCTGCTCATTGTTGTTTCGTAAAAGCTTGAAAGGGTGCTTATTTTCCATTGTCCAAACCCGGAGAAATTCTGGTAATGGAACACTAAACTCTTGAAAGGATGGCAGAGTCATCACCTGAAAGGGAAATAACTTTGCTAGAAATTACAGAACAAATAGTGGTTGAAAATCAAAACATTGAAATCTGCTATCTTTCCTATGCATTTCCTTGCACGATACAAATGTGTAAAACCATACGTTGTACGATGTTGCTTTTAATAAAATCAATATTTTCCCAACATTCTGAAGTCGGAAACTTACTAATTTTAGTACTAACTGCCAAAATCTAAAAATGTCACATCCTTAGGCATTTTGAAAGAAAAGTAGAACAATAATGACCTATATACAGTGAAATTTTGACCACATCTTACTCAGGTCCATATCCACTTTTTACCAACAGGTATATGGGTGCACCACCATGATCAGAAGGAATCATGCTTTCTTGAATCTGAACCCCCATTACATAAGTAATGTTCATGTTACATTCTCAGAAGAGTAAAGGGAAACTGGAGGGTACATGTGTTCAAAACCTTCTTCAGATCTCATAATGTGCAGAAATTGTGACCACTGTCACAGAAGGCCCACAGACTCACATCAAGTCCTTTTTGACTGTGTAAAGTTAAGAAATTCTCACTTAATCCCTCTTGGACTGAATGTTTTTCATATAAATCATAGTTGTATAAATCATAACACAAGCATTTTCTTTTCATATCAAGATGTAGCTTGTGACCAATACCAGTTAGTCTCACCAAAAAAAGTCTGTTGTTCCTGAAGTCAATATTTGCCTCAATATTTGCTCCATGAAAGTTTTGTTTTTTAAACATTAGTTATTCTTCAGGAACTCAATGATGGAGCGTCTGGTCTGCACATAGAAGGGTCCAAGTTTAATCTTGGCATCTTATTTGAAGGATTTTAGGTAACCAGACTACAAAAGAAAACAAACTGACATCTTGGAGAGCAGCCTGATTCAGTATAACACAGGTTCTTGAGTTGGTAATAAAATGCTTCTTTCTTATTTAAAAGCCTTCCTCATTTGCTAAACTTTGGCAACCTAATTTGTAATGGTATTTTGCACTAATATACAGAGATGAGAAGTCCTGTAATACTTCAGGAGCATTTTTGATGAAAACTGTAGCAAGAAATGAGCAGCCAAAATCAAAAGATGGCAAACTCTAGAAAGTCAATAATTGCACCTCAGCAAAAAATTATTTTTCGTAACTGCCATTCCAAATGGTATTAAGTAAATATATATCAAAATGTATAGGGGACACATAAAATGTGAGTGGGTGTTCAATGGAACCTATTTTTAAAAAGATAATAGCTCTCATCAATAAAAGATTATTTCTAACCTGCATTTTCAGGTCTTCTAACAGAGCATCTTCTGAGATTTCTATGTCACCAATATAGATTAGGTCTATTTCACTTTCTAGAAATGTTGGTAAGTCTTAAAAAAAAAAAATCAACAGTTACAATTTAAAGAAATATAGATTTCTTCACAATTACATAATTAGTAAAACATCAGTTAGTTGTCAATAACTGAATTTTCTTCTAAAATAAGTTCATATATCTTGGTCAGCCCTCCCAATATTTTTGGATTGTATGCAGAGTTGAAAATAATTTGAACGAAGTTCTTCCCCCCAAATTCACTTCAAAAATCAATTTAAAGTAATCACAAGGTATAACTAGATGGGGGAATTTGGAGTAATCTGTGTCACGTGAAGAAGATGGAGTGGGTTTCTCCAACATTTTTCTACTGTCACATACATCACAGGGTATTTACAGAAGAGAACATTGCCCACTGCTCTATTTTGGAATGAATTAAGCAACCAAATTGACAGCATAATGGAATAATTCTTCCCAATTGTACCAAATATAGCGCCCTTGGCACTGTGCCAGAAACCAGCAGGTGAGATGGATTGTTCTGACTTTAAAAAAGTGGTTGCTAGAAAGCAGGGCGAAACAAATCACACCAAAACTGCACCAAATAGCAAACTATATGCTGTATGCAGTTTCTCTCTTTCTGACCATTGAGCATGAACCTTTAGAGACTTGCACCCCAGCCTGTAAGACTGGCATCGGTGGTGAACTGTATTTGAGGACGCAGTTGTTGGAAGGGTTGTCCCATTGTCAGGTTTTGAGCAGAGCACCACCAAGAAAGTTGGGTGGGGAGTTCCGGGGTCACCCGTTACAGGTCTGAGGTATGTCTGTTAGTGGGTTGAAAAGGGCTAGGAACTATGCTTGGAGTGACCTCATTTTGAGGTGTACGTGTTGCACTACTGATATCATGGATGCCATAGTGCTGAGGACACACTGAACTGTTAATGCGGATACCAGCACATGAGGGGTGAAGATGCGAAGCAATGATATCAGATTGAGTCTTTTGTCTGTTGGGAGGAATGCGTGGAGTGGAGTCTATAAGTGCTCCTATATACTGGATAACACTTGTGGGCTGTAACCTGGATTTCTGTATGTTTACAGCAAGGCCGATACCATGGAGAAGGGACAGTGTAAAATGAATGTCTTGTTGTGCTCTGCAACGGAAGTGTGCTACGAGAAGCCGGTTGTTGATGTATGGGGAAATGTAGATCTTGTGAAGTCTGAGGTAAGCTGCTACAGGAGCCATGCATTTGGTAAAGACTCTGGGAGCTGTTGCGAGTCCGAATGGAAATCTTTTGAACTGGTAGACTTGGGATCCCAGCTGGAAGCGGAGATACAGCCTGTGGGAGGGATGGATAGATACATGGAAATAGATGTCCCTCAGGTCTATCACAGCAAACCAGTTGTTTTTTCAGAGCAGGGGAAGGACAGACTCGAGGGTAACCATATGGAATTTGGTGGTAATGATGGAGCAATTGAATTCTCTAAGATGTAGGATGGGGTGGAGGCCTCCCTCCTTTTCGGGGATGGTGAAATAACAAGATAAAAAATCTCTGTCTGTTTGGTATACTTGTTCTATGGCATCTTTGAGTAGTACTGACTGTATTTCATCTTGTAGGGTTTGCGACGGAAGTGTAACGGTATGTGATGGCGGAGGCATCTGATGGAACTGGATGTGGTATCTGCTTTTGACAAAGGAGAGGACCCAAACACCCATGGTGATCATTTCCCATACAGGTGTTTCCAGAGGGTAGGGGAAGGAATGTGTGTGTGTGTGTTGTTTGGATCTCAGCTGGCTGGATGTCAAATATGATGCTTGGTTTTGCGATTATTGTGCCTGGTTGTTGCCTATTGACATGGTTTGGTCTGGTAAGGTTGTTGTTTGTAGTAAGATGTGTAAGAACTTTGCCTCTGAGGCTGTTGATGGAACTTCTGGTAGGAGTTGTAGGGGTGGTGCTGTTGAGTGTGCTGGGGACATTGCAGGTACGTAGGGTAGACTCCCCAACGTCTAGCAGCCATTCTTTTCTTTTGGATGTTTTCCAGAATGCTGTCTGTCTCAGCATTGAAAAGACCTGACCCCTCAAATGGGAGGTCTTCAATACAAGCTCTCACATCTTTAGCGAGACCAGCAGTTCTTAGCCAGGAAAAACATCAAAGGGCCATGGAGGTAGCCATGGATTTAGCTGCGGCATCGACAGTATGTCTGGCTGACAGCATTTGCTGCTTGGCGACTGAAAGCCTTTATGGAAGAGCTTCAATGAAGGTGGACATATTGTCCCAGAGGAACCGGTGATAAGCACCCATGGCTACTTGATAGTTGGCGACTCTCATGGTGAATGCAGCAGAAGAATATAGCCATGTGCCCATGGAGTCAATTCGCCTGCTGTCTTTATTGGGCGGTATGAGAATCTGGCAATGTCGAGATTGGGAAGCCTCGACAAAGATCAAATTTGGGGCTGGTTGTTTCTGAAGAAAAAACGTTCCTGGATCATGAACTCAATAAAGGTTGTCAATGCACTTCAACATTGAGTGAGACGAAGTTCATTTTGTCCACGAGCAGTGGGCAGTGCTAAGAAGGGATGGCAACAGAAATGTGAACTCGAGCTGTGGTGTCTTTGGAGAGTGGATCGTAGAGAAGATCCGCTGGCTCAGTTGTGGGTCTGTATATTTGGAGATCCAGGGACTTAGCCATGCACACCATTAATTGTGTGTAAGTTTGAAAGTCCTACGCTGGAGACGGAGGGCTGGCATCTGCTTAATCAGATTCTGGTGACGTGAGAAAAATAGATGGTGTTTGCGGTCTAGAGCTCTTTTTGGAATATCTGACTTTGTCTCGAGAATCCGTGGACTGAGGATCAAAATCGATATCGAGGGGCTGCGCCTCGAAGTATTGGCACCAATGCCTGGATGTTGATGTCAACACTGGTTGATGTTGAGGGTCGTCCCTTGGTATCGACACTGATGGGGCGTCCATGGGCAGTGGTCAATAGAGGAGTCAGTATCTTGATGGTGGCAAAATGGAGGTTGCTGCTGAGATGGTATAAGTGTCAATGGACCACACTGGATTGCTGTGGAGTAGACAGATGCCAGTGATGCCGAGCAGGATGATCGATCTTGATCCTCCTGACAGGCAGGAAAGTAATAGTTCACCGGAGCTGCAAATGCACCCTGAGCCGAGGAGTATTGATCAGCTATTCTGGGCTTTTTAGATGCTGGCTGGTGGTAAGCCGTATGTATCTCTTGAGGATCATGAACGTAAGATCATTTCGACATCAAGGGCTGCCTTAGGTGAAGCCTCTGATGTGGCACTGCCATCGAACCAGGGAGAGCAACTGATTGATAGTGCTTGGCAGGCTTATCTGTTGTGCACTGATCGGGGCAAATGGCTACCCGATGATAGTGCTGAGTGTGGGTCGATGCCGCACATGAAGATATGTTGCCAGTCTCGCATGGCTGATACCCTTCATAACGTGTCAGAGGCCAAGGTGGTAGGCCTGTTGTGATGGGAGTAGGACACAGGATCAGATTGCACTTCAACTCCTTGCATATCGGGAGAAGCAACCAAGGAGGGCCAGACTGTTGAGGACTAGCCAGGGAGGATGTGAGCTGATCCACCCATTCCTACCATTCTGGTGACTGTGATGGATAAGGCTGATGAGATGGAAGCACTTCTTCATCCAAGGGTGAACCCATGCATATCAGATCCTCAGATTCTGGGAGCTGCAGGGAAGTAACCCTCAGGGATTTCGCTTTCAAATATTTATGTTTCTTTGGTGGCAAGGGTTCTTGAGCCAAAGGGACGTCGGTGGACGGCTTCTGTTTGGTGGTCATTTTTTATGTCAATGGTTTCGGCATGGAGTGTTTGGTTTTGTGCCCCTTAGTGGACAATGTTGAAGGGGCATTGGAGCGTGATGGCATGGCGGAAGGGAGCTGTTTTGGCATCTCTGAAAAGACTTTGTCCATGGCCTTAGCCTGTGAGGTGGACTTACAGGCAGGCTGAGCCATAGACTTTGTAGGCTGGAGGGAATTGTTCCCAAAGCCGAAGCTTCAGTATAGAAAGACTACAGAGAACTCCATGTTTGAAATTCTTACAGTGAGGGCACGAAGAAGTTTGGTGGACCTCACCGAGACAGAAAAGATAGTTAACGTGGCTGTCAGAAAGTGGGATCTTGTTGACACAGACCACGCAATGTTTAAATGGGCCCACAGGGGCCATGAAAATAAGGGGAAAAGAGGAAGAGGGGGGGTTGGCCATAAGACCACAGCAACAAAGAAAAAACTTCTTTTAAAATAATAGTAATAAAGGAATCGAGAATAAACTTTCTTTCACTTTAGGAAAAACTCACAGAAGCAATCGATATGGGGCTCTCAACATGGCAGTTGAAAAAAACTGAAAGGAGAGTCTTGGCACCAAGGTACTTATACTAAGGGAGAGGGGTCTGCACTAATGTGGGTTTTTTGCTACCACAGAAGCTCTAGAATCTTCCAACAAGGCTCCGCGCAGGCGCGGATTACCCAGGGTGTGATTCACAGAGGCCATGAAGAACTGAATTCTCCCATCATGTATCTTTGAAATTCTTATTTATTTATTTATTTATTTATTGGACTTATATACCGCCCCATAGCACTACAAGCACTCTCCGGGCGGTTTACAATTTTAATTATAAAGGCTACACATTGCCCCCCCAGCAAGCTGGGTACTCATTTTACCGACCTCGGAAGGATGGAAGGCTGAGTCAACCTTGAGCCGGCTACCTGGGATTTGAACCCCAGGTCGTGAGCACAGTTTTAGCTGCAGTACAGCGTTTTAACCACTGCGCCACGAGGCTCTTGCTATTTGTTTTTCAAAGGCTTAATCTTCATCATGTATACATTACTGAAACAACGACGTCTACGTTGGCTTGGGCACGCCGTTAGAATGGCTGATGGTCGGATTCCAAAGGATCTCCTGTATGGAGAATTAGTGCAGGGAAATCGCCCCAGAGGGAGACCACAGCTGCGATACAAGGACATCTGCAAGTGGGATCTGAAGGCCTTAGGAATAGACCTCAACAGATGGGAAACTCTGACATCTGAGTGTTCAGCCTGGAGGCAGGCGTTGCATCACGGACTCTCCCAATTTGAAGAGACCCTTGTCCAGCAAGCCGAGGCAAAGAGGAAGTCACAAAAGCAGCAAAAGCAGGGAGCTGGACAGGGGACAGAATGGATTTGTCTTCAGTGTGGAAGAGATTGTCACTCTCGAATTGGCCTTCTCAGCCACACTAGACGCTGTTCCAAGTCCTCCATACAGGACACGATACCATAGTCTCTTGAGACTGAAGGATGCCTACTACTAATCTTCATCATCTCCTTCATTGGGCAGTTGGTAATAGACTCCAACAACCATGTTCTTTTTGTTTTTCACCCCAATTACTGGTATATTCATCCAGATGTTTGTGGTGGGACATCAAGAACAAGTCTGAAACTTATTTCTGTTGTATATGTTGCAAAAAGCTGTGATTTTACTGCCACATATAAATGAAATCAACTTCCAAAATCTTCTTGCCTAGTTATGCTGGTGTAACATATATGGTGTAACTTTTGGAGAATTACACGAGCTAAGATTAACTGTAGACCATCTGTTATATACTGAGGTGGCTGACAACTAATAATGTCTGCACTGATTTCTTCACTTGAAGCAACCTACTTCCAAAGCTAAATCTAGGTATGAAAGAAAGATGAGCCTCCTAAAAACTACCAAAACAGGCCAAGAAATTATTATTTACATTTATTTCCAAAAATATATCTAAATAAAAACTATTCTTGAGATGGGCAGTATCGGGATAATTGTTCCTAGTTCTGAAAAATTCTTAATTGCCTTTTTCCTTTATGTTTCTACTTCCCTTGATAACTTACCTTCTGATGCAGATAGTCCCCAAACCCCCATGTTTTTGCTCCAGCAGTTCACATGGTCCTGAATATTCTTTCTGTTCTTCAACTGAGAGAAAGGTTTATACCACCAGATGGGCACTTTCAAGAATCCCTTTAAGAATTAATAATAAGTGTTCAAATAAATTGGCAATCAAAATGTGGCTTTAGAACAGATACTGACAGTAGTGTGAACAAAAATTTAAATAATAGCATAAAGACAAAAGAAGTGCCTTCGTTGCATTAAATAAATAAATTTACTGAGCCACTGCCAGAGATAGACAGCTTCCATAGGCAGAGGGCACAGTGGTGTGCCATTCACTCTCCTCACATCAAAACCTAATTTCAGCTAGCATATGTACTCCATGCATGTCCTCTGTCCCCAGCCCAGCATCCTTCTCAGTGATCAGTGCTGCCTAGATAACTTTCTAATGCCTTAGATCTAAAGCACCTGCTGCATAAGCACATGCAGTATCTCCATGCTTAAAAGACTTTCCTGTTATATCTTATGCTTGCAGCTGGTATTCACACTGGCAGATGTCTTGGGTGAGTAAGAGAAACTGTATGTGTGTGTTATAATCCTGCCAAACCCTATGAGGTAACTTAGGATAAGAGATAGTGACTGCCCCCAAGTGAACTGCATGCCTGAACGGGGATCTGAAGCCAGGTCTCCCCAAAATTCTAACTGCTACAATTTAACACAGAAGTTAAGTGTTTTATTTATTTATTTATTGGATTTCTATCCCGCCCATCTAGACCAAAGGTCTACTCTGGGCAGTTTACAAATTTAAAAACAGTAAAACCAAAAACACGTATTATAGATCCAAGGTGGCGAAAGTATAAGAAATTAAAATATGGCAGGAGGGAAAGCCTGCCCAAATAGCCAGGTTTTAAGTTTTACCTTTGGAGTAAGCTTCCCCTCAGCAACATTCAATGTCTCTCCACTGGAGAGATTGAGTTCTTTCAATGTGACATCCTGAGGGGAGAAAAGGTAACACAAAAGAATGCCATGTGAATGTCAAAGGTTAAACAGGCAAGCTTGTCTTTATTTTTTTTAATTTTAATAATATTTTATTAAAAGAATACAAAATACACCTACTACTACAGAAAAAAAACTATAAAATACAAAACAAAACAATACAGTAACGTACAATTACCCATGTGCACCCATCACCTTCAGGACTAGCATTACACTTCATTCCATCCATTTTCACTCCAAAATGTCATTGTTTCTTCTCTCGGTGTAAACCCCCTCCCTCTCCGAAATACATGTTCTAAAAATACATTCCATATTTTCTTAAAATCGTTATTTTTCATTTTGCCTCTACTTATTTTCATATCACTTGTCAGTTTATCATTAATTGCCATGTCCCATAATTGTCTTTAAAAGAGAGAAAAACAAGAATCTAAGCAGTAGAGCTACAGAAACTTCCAATTTGTAAAGGACACTTATGAACGTCATAAATAAGCAGTTTATAAAACTGTTACGGGTTATTGTAACTAAAAACACATTGTTTATCAATCCCTATGTTCATTATCTATCAGAATTAACCCTTCCGTAATAAATTTGCTTTACTTCCTCATTTAATGCTTCTCCAGCTTCATAGCACCAATCAACTTTTCTCAGATGCCAGTTGTCCCCTGCAAGCAAAACAGAACATTTGAAAACAAATTGGAACTGTGCTCCTATACCAGTCATGGTGAACCCACGGCACGCGTGCCACAGCTGGCACGCGGAGCCCTTTCTGCTGGCACACAAGCCGTAGGTCGCCAGATCGCTACTCCCCCTGGCCCCCCACACACACAGCTAGACCTCAGGAAGCGGCTGCAGCCGGTGCTGGCGCTTCGGCAGGCGGATCCGGAGCAACTGGTGCTGGCAGTGGAGGGGCCTTGAGGCACCTCCGTGCCGGGATTCCCCCTTCCGCCGCCACTTACGGGTCCTCTGCCACCGCTGTTCTGGCAGCGGCACACCCCCCGCTATTTTTTGTTTTGTTTTTTTCCCAGTTTGGGCACGCGAGCCCAAAAAGGTTCGCCACTACACTGAGCGGCTTATTGAATACTAACAGAGATGCCGAACTCCACAAGTGTTCTTTCACTTTTGATTTCCCTTTTCTCTCCACAGGCATTTTGTGGAGATGCCCAGACGCCCTGATGAAATGCACATCCCAATCCTTACCCCTCTCTGTTGGTTATCACTCACTGACTAATCAGGTTACTGTAACATACAGATAGATCTTAATTAACTAAAATCAACTACTCATTGTTTAAAACAAAATAACCTCAAAATGCATAATTCCCAGGTCTCTTTCATACTACAATTTCCAGAATCAGCCAGACCAGCCAAGAAGGCATGTGAACTAGGGAATTCTGGGGGTTGTAGTTCAAAAAAGTAACTTTTCCACCTCTGCCCTCCCCCCAGCATCCATGCAAAGCTTCTGGTGGTGAGACTTCATAGTTTTGTAGCAAAGATAAACACAGAGATGGATACACATTTTTAAAATTATTATTATAAACAATATACAAAATATCTGAAATAATAGAGCAGGAAGTTTGTGGATTCCTTCTGATAACATTCAATTTCTGTAATGCCAATCTGCACAGAAAATGTAGATGTGGGGAACTGTGAAGACAACTTTGAGGTTCCTGCCTAAGCCTGTTAAAACAACCTAATATTTCATAATGATAAAAACCTACTAACTAGGTTTTTTATTTACTTATAAATTTTCACATTACTCATACGTAACATGCAATACATAACTAAACTATGAAGAACTTCAAATTGCTGAATCCAAAAAAGGAAGGCTCGCTGTAAATGCTCAAGAAATCTTTGAAAAATACTTGTATTGTCTTAGTATTTCTCTCAACTTTATCCTATTTTCCTTTAACAAAAGTGATGAAGATAATCAGTCAATTCATAGATGGTGATTAGAAATCATTTTTCCCTTCCATCTATTCAACTATATAATAGTTATACTAACCTGTTAAGCCAGATTTCTTCAGCATTAAGTTTAGGCACTAGGAGAAAAACACCATTTAACATTAGTACAAGTACAAGCAAACAGCAAAATTTATTGATCCAAAGAACGAAAGGTATGCTGGCAATATTCATTTCAGAAAACAAATTATTGTATTATATACAATATATAATATATAATAATTAAAGTGTGTGTGTGTGTATATACAGTGGTGCCTCGCAAGACGATGTTAATTCGTTCCGCGAAAAATGCTATCTTGCAAAAACATTGTCTTGCAAAACGTGGTTCCCCATTGGAATGCACTGAAATCTATTTAATGTGTTCCAATGGAAAAATCGTAGTCTTGCGAAAATCATCCATAGAAAACATCGTCTTATGGAACGTGGTTCCCCATTGGAATGCATTGAAATGACTTGCGAAAATCGTCCATAGAAAACATAAATTGCGACACGCAACAGCAATCGCAAAAACCAATCATCTTGCGGATTAATTGTCCCACGAGGCAATCATCTTGCGAGGCACCACTGTATGTCATGTAAGATTTATTGCACTGCTCATTAGACTAATAGGTGATGCTTTTGCCACTACAAGGAAGGTGAAGAGAAAGACTGGTAAAGATGAATATTTCTCTATTCTTAGAAGGCAACAATCCCTAGGTGATACATCAAAATCCAAAGAACTACCATTTCCCCTTGGCAATGATGATTTCCTCAACAAAAGTCTGATTGACACTGATGTCCAGCACTGTCACATAAATGATTATTATTATTTTTATTTATTTGTGTTATTTATATGCCAACTTTCTCGATGGAGACCCAAGGCAGCTCACAACTATAGGCAGCTAAAACTATACAGTAATCAACAGTTTTAAAACACCATATAAAATAATTAAACATATATCAAGATTAAAATCAAGAATGAAACCAATTTTAAAATATTTTTAAAATAGTTGTTAATGTATCAAGCCTTCTTAAATTTTTAAATATTTTAGGATGATATTCTACAACAATTTGATTCAGAAAGGAATAGTATATTTTTCCAAAATAGCCATTACCCATCTGCCTTTAAAGTAATTCATGGGTAAATGAATCAGTAACTGAGAACCAACTTAGACCAACTTAGTTTTGACATGTTTTTAGGAGATGTAAAACGTCTGCTCTTCCAAGTATGAGATCTTCCTCATCTATGTATTACAACCCTCATGGATTGCCTCTCTTGGTCTCACAGCTCTCACAACTATGTCTGGCAAGGCCCAAGAGAAGGCTTTTTCTGTGGTTGCTCTCAGATTATTGAACTCCCTGTCTCAGGAAGTATAGTTGGCCCCTTCTCTCTTTTCCCTCCACTGGCAGCTGAAAATGTACCTCTTTAGAGGCTTTTAGGGAGTCAGAAGGCAACTGAGATGCAAATGTCTTTTTTAAAAAGTTAGTTTTTAAATAAAGTTTTAATTATACAGTATATTATAGTTTTAAATCTTAATTTGTTTTAACTAATTGTAGTTTAAAAAATGTATGCCACCTTGAGTCCCAAGTATGGGAGAAAAACAAGATAAAAATCATATAAATAAATATCATGTATTTTGTTTGCTTTGTTTTGTAACTAGTCATTGGAAAATTAAATCAAGAACACATTTCTGGAAAAAATACTGAAATCCTTCTGTTGGGAGGAAAAATCAAGGAAAAGGAAGGCATATAACCTTTAGTGTCTCATTTGACCGTGAGTAAATTTGAAAGCTAAAAAAAAAAGTAGGTGCTTGCATAGATGCTTTCTTGGAAAGTATATTTCCTTTTTAAAACAAAGATCCAGATTTTGATTAAAATGTAATTTTAATTTTTTTAAAAAAAAACAAACCACTTTGGGACATTAAAAGGTGATGCCTTAGATGCGGGCTTCACTGCCACACCATGTGAAACGATGTTTGCAGATTGCTCTTGCAAAGCTCTGAACCAATGTTGAAGGTGGTTCTGCCAGCTGTAGGAGGAGAGAACTGGCAACAGAACCTTCCCTTCTTTTCCCAGTCAGATCCTGCTATTGGATCAAAGTCTTCTGTATGCAAAAGGTGACGTCTGGATCTGACCCAGCATCTAGTATTTTATTTTTCATTTCTTAAAGCCTTTAGGTAAAGGTAAAGGTTCCCCTTGACAATTTTTGTCCAGTCGTGTCCGACTCTAGGGGGCGGCGCTCATCCCGCTCTTCAAGCCATAGAGCCAGCGTTTTTGTCCGAAGACCATCTTTCCGTGGTCATATGGCCAGTGCGACTTAGACACGGAATGCTGTTTACCTTCCCACCGAGGTGGTCCCTATTTATCTATTTGCATTTGCATGCTTTCGAACCGCTAGGTTGGCGGGAGCTGGGACGAGCGACGGGTGCTCATTCCGTTGCGTGGATTCGATCTTACGACTGCTGGTCTTCTGATCCTGCAGCACAGGCTTCTGCGGTTTAGCCCGCAGGCCACCACGTCCTTTAACAGAGATGTAAATGTGGCATGTACTGTATTCATACTCCTATGTTTGTTACTATTTTATTTATAATGATTTATTTATTTTCTGTTACAAAGGATAAAACATTAGTAAATAATCAAACATTCCCACTACTTCATATTACATTTTCATCTCAGAGTGAGGCTAATTTGCTTTTCCAGGTTGGGACATTCACTTTTAATGTGGCATCTAAGTATTTTATTTTTTTTAATTTATTTAATTTTACCCCACCCACCTAGACTGAAGTCTACTCTGGGCAGCTAACAACAATCCAATAAAATAAAATAAAACAACAACATTAATACAATTGAAGATGACAATAAATCAGTTGTTGACAGGAGGGAAGGCCCGCCTAAAGAGCCAGTAATATAACATGGTGGTATAATTCTGAAATTTGTAAACAGCAAATGTTTTTAAAGGTCTTGTATTTACCTTTCTTACAGTGGCAGTCTCCTCCACTACTATCTCTTCCTCCAGACCAGACTGAAGATCATGGCCCACAATATAATACAAAAATATCTGGGAGAAAAACAGTACATCAGGTTTTCAACTTTTGTTTTCACCCATCACAGAGCTTGAGTTAGGTGTCAGTACACTAAATGTTGGGACATCCCATTAATTCCAAAACTCACCAGCAAGAACAATGGACTTGGAGAATTAGAGGAGTCCAACAGCATGTGAGGGGCCACAGATAATGTCAGATCAAGCACAATTCTATATGCATTGAAACAGGAGTGAGCCTCACTAATTTCAATGGGGCTTACTTCTGAATAGATCTGTACAGGATGACTCACCAAACCACTTTGTGTACTAATAATTCAACATGGAAACTTTGCAAATGAAGCCGTGCAAACCACTAGCTCCTTCGTTAAGTTTGTTCTAGGTACATAGGGTCACTAAGTTGCAGAATACCCAACAGGAATTGCTGTGCTTTCCTGCTTCTCCAGGCAGGGACACAAATCTCAAGATGAGTGGTGCTAGAGGAGAAAGTTTGATTTTCTGTCTGAAGTGGAGGCAAATCTTGTGCACTCACCTCTATTGATTCCCAAATGGCACGAGGGCTCCCTGATTTGGCACAAAGGTGTTTTGGTTTGTGTTGTGTTAGCAAAATCTCAGTGCAGTGAAAAGCCACGTGCCCCTGCGTGAGCGCAACATGCCCCCTGCACAAGTACATCACAACACGCCCCTTGCGCAAGCACAGGAGTGTCCCCATCCCCTATGAATGGAGCCTGCCCCCCAACCGGTCCACGGTCCCAAAAAGGTTGGAGACTGCCAAGAATGGACTTTCCTCTCTAGCACTGAATTGTCACTTTATCTTATTAGCTGTATTTTATCTGGATTGTGGACATATTTACATGGATTCCCCTCATACTTGTTTCCACAACCAACTGACCAGAAATAGTTGTGTCTCCTGCCAACCTTGCTTGCCCCACATGTGACATTTCAAGCCCATGTCCCTGGTCTCATGTTCTGGGATGCTGCTGAGCGACCTCATCTATGCCACCTCAGTAGCCAAACGCCTGAGAGGAGAATAGCAGTTTTCTCATTAATAAAACTCCCCCATTTGACTATCCAGGGATCATGCAACTTGGCCAAGCCCAGATCATGCAAATATCTAATTCTGTGTATGAAGTATGAATACCTGAATTTATGGAATACTGCATTAAATTAAGATGAAGGTTTAAGACTGAAAGCACATATGTCCGTACTCATGTACTGTACAGTATGTATAGTTTGAAAGGCCTTTAGTTCTGTGGTGAATTTATATTCAAAAAGTTCCAAGTTCTACATGCAGCATCTTTAGTTAAAAGGATCTCCAGTAGTAGATTGGGAATCATTTTTTTCTGTAGACAATGAGGACATGATGTCCATCAAAAGTCACAATGCTAACATTATAAGGCAGGTTAATTTCTTCCTATGTTTAATAGGAGGTCTTTCAGAAATAAATTTGCTGCTGCTGGATTGTTACAGGAAATGTGAGATTTTCAGTAATGAAAGACTTTCTTTTCTTGTCCCACAACTTCTGTGTGATTAAAAAAGGATTGTTTGCAAGTCAGAAAAGCTGTGAGGATAAGTGGGAAATCCTTCATTACTGAATAATCCAGCAGCAGCCATTTTCTGTCACTGATAGGTTACCACTCCTCCACAACTGCAACTATATCAACAGAGTTTCAGCCCTAGTAAGCTGTGGTTAATCATGAGATTGTTGTTGATTTTGATGGAAAACTAAGAAAATGTGGATTGGGCAAGGATTTAACAGAAGTTGTTGTAGTAGACAGACAAGTAAGTTACTTATCAAGTCTTTTAAAAGTACATTACATTATGTTATAGTTCAATACGCCAGCTGGGAGCTGGCACAGCACAATGGGTTGGAGCACCTGGCACAGAAGTTTGAATCTCCATTGTGTCCCCTGGGAGAGGAGCCAGCTGACTACATGTAGCTGATGTCAGCTGTGCAAGCTTCAACAAGCAGCACAATTTTACAGCACCACCAGAAGATGGCCCTGACATATCACGTCCAACCATTTGATGACTAGAAAGCTGTCAGAAAAACTCTGTGAGTAAGGTATCTGGGCTGTGCAGCCACAGATTGAGAGTTCAGTTCCCCAGTTTCTCCCAGGACTAGAGCTAGCCTGTGTAGCCTTGGGCAAGCTACACAGTCCCAGGGTGCTCTCAGAAGAAGGGAATGGCTGGTAAACCATTTCTGAGTATTCTATACCTAGAAAACCCTGGAAAGGTTCGCCAAACGTCAGAACTGACTTGATTGCACATTATCATCACCATCAAAGCCTAGGAGAGCTACCTTAAATCAGAAGCAGCGTGATGGCACGTAATTATTACTGTTATGCCAGTACATAAAAAAAACAAAAACAAAAAAGGCATTAGAATTAACAAAAAGAAAATTTTAAAAAAAGAAATCTGAGTTTGCTTATTTTACCTGGGTGGATGTTGGAGCTCTTCCAGGGCAGAGTCCTAGCAAGCTTCCCATTTTCAGTTCTGTTTCTTTAACAGTATAATCCTCTGGCACTTAGGGAATCCAGAAAACAAATATTTTGTTTATTTAAAAAGCTGTGGAAAAGAAACCCCAAAATGCATTTGCACTAATATAGATTAGAAAGATCAGGTTACTAAACATGCCACTGTTAATATATAAAATAAAATTCTAACTTAAGAAAGTGGAGGAAAGAAAGCAAAAAAGGTGCTACTACATGAACTGTATTCATGGGCTAACTGGCTAGATAGTTCAGTGAACTTGAGTACCTGGCTACAGAGCCAGGGATCAGGAGTCTGATTCTCCACAAAGCCTCCCAGGAGAAGAGTCAGACTGTGTGGTCACGGGTGAGCTGCATAGTCTCAGAACACTGCCCCCAGAATGATAAACCACTTCTGAGAACTTTATATCTAGGAAGCCATGGCAAGGGTCACTGTTAGCTAGAATCTACTTGATGTTGCATAACTATTTTTAATTATGAGCCAAGCATATACATAAATATGAACACACCACATGCTTGGAAAAGATTTTGTTTGGAGCTGGCATCTGTAGAATAGCTATGTATTGAGATTGTCTGGCTCCTGAATTATATATGGTGTATGTTTATCTCTGCACCCTTAAATAAGAGCTCATACAATCCACCACCAAATTCATCATGCATTAACCACCAGTCAAATTCCAAGCTCCAGGGCCCCCGAGTACATTGCAGCAGTCCAAGCAAGATGTAACTAAGGCATGCATCACTGTGATGGGCGCAGCTGGTGCACTAGTTTTAATTGTACAAAAGCATCTCGGCCACCATGTGATATCCAATCCACAACTGCCTCAGCTGTAACTTAAAAAAAAAAAAACAGCCTAAAAGCAGCCTGCATCTTTCCTGACTTACATCTAAGAAAGACATGCCCGGCAAAATCCATCCTGCCAAAAACTTCTGGCCTTTACATCTAAGAGTAACCTTCCTGGCAAAATCCATCTTGCTATGAACTTTTGGATTTTAAATTCTTCAAAATGGTACGTGCCTGATGTCCTGATCCACAAAAGTTAGCAGATTATACGATGATTTTAAAAAAGTGGTCTATAAAGATGTCGCCTATTCTTGTATTTTGTAATGACCACATGGCTCTATTTTATTTCAGTGTCAAGATCTAGACATTCAGGTTCAGGGATGAATCCAGGAGCACACCCAACCTGTGAACTGGGCAATCCTTACTCCCTTCTAACTAACCAGTAACACCTCTTTCTTTTCTGGAATAAGCTTCAGTGTGTTCTGACCTCATCCAATCCATTACTAATACCAGGCATTGGTTTAAAACCAAACAGTGTCCTTAAAACTTGACAGAAAGGGAGAAACAGAGTTGTATGTCATCCCCAAAACTCTGGATAACATGTGCCAGTGATTTCATGTATATGTTAAAATAGCATGGAGGATATATATATAAGCAAGAAGATTCTGACCAATATGGAATACAGCCCTAAGGATACAGAAAGTAAGGTGCAAGGGATTTATAAGATTACCATATAATGTTACCTGGACAGAGCAGCTTTCCATTTTTGCTAATGGGTCTGAGACAGGTATTGTTAACTGAAACATAAGAAAAGAACATGAAGATAAAATAAACACAGCCATATGAAATTGAGATGGTCATCTTAAGGCAGAATTTCCATGCTTTTTCACGCTAAGTGAATTTGTAAGTGATTCTAACCCTCCTCTTAAATATTGTGATTTTACAATGTAAATGTTTCTGAAAGAGAAATTCTCTTGGGGAAATGAAAAGTGTAAAAATGTTAACTTACATGTCACTACTGTTTTCTGAGTGATCTCCTCTGCAGTCACATTTAGAGATCACTGCTTGCACAGAGCCCTGCTTTGGAACCTTCTAGATCTGGCAAATGTTAAAGGTAGCAGTGCCCCCTCCTGTCTACAGCACATGCTCCTGTACGCTATCCCACAGTTCAATGAAACTGACCAACACAATGAAAAATACAGATTCCAAATGCAAAAGCCACAGAGTAAAAGGGCTCAAGACACAGATGAACACTCAAGGAACAATGGTTACAAGCAAGCAAGGTACATCGCTTTCTTAACCACTTTTTCTGTGCATCTCACATATGGGTAAAAACTAGCAAATATATATTTGAAATAAAGGTAAGAGGGAAGGCACTTAACTGCAAAAACCCGACAATGCTACTCTACTAAGCAAAGTGTTCTATTGTGACCTGGTGTCCCAGTGACACTGTCTAATGGAAGTTGATGGCTATGATCAAGTTGCTGTCTGACACAACTCATGGGGTGAGAAACCACTGAAAAAAAGCAGATGCTAAAGGAGGCATCATCTGATTGACTAACAATAATCTACACAATAAAGGCAATGGTAGATTTTGGTGTTGTATGCTACAAATAAGTCTCTTTACCTCTGGTACAGTGAAAATAGGAGAGAAGTCAAAACACCTGTTGAAGCTATAAAGGATGAAAGCACAGCCAAGCAATTATGAATGAAAAAGAAAGATAATCCTTTTTAATTAAAGCAGAAAAGTCAGAACATGACATATTATATAGCTGGTCAGACCAAAACAGAATAGTTCTGTTTCTGGGGGGAAAAACCATTTCCATTTTATCATAAGATCATCTTGTACAAGATTTTCATGCAGTTTCAACGGTTCTGAGTACTCTTTCATCTGATGCAAAACTGTTCCATGCAGTCAAATTGAGATGCCTATCATGCTGATAAAAACACTAATGTAGTGTCTCAGTAGACATCATGGCAGAGAGGTAACCAATAAAAGTACATTTGAAGAGATTAAGCAGGATAGGAAAAGAAGTAAGGCCTTGAGCATGGCAACCATAAAACAGGATACTGCCAGAATAGATTAAGCAGAATTAGCCACCAAGAGGTAATTTTGTGTAATGTTTTGATCAATCTTGAGCAACACTGGAAAGGGTGGAAATGTACAACTTCTAAATTCACCAAGATAGCAGGAATGCATTGTCCAGGAAGTCACATCCACATCCCATAAAACTGCAACAGAGGTTGAGTTTTCTGCTTGTATACAAAGCAAACGTGTCTATCTGGAGCAGACTCCACATAAGGAACACTCTCTTGCACAGAACAGAATTCAATTCTTAATCATGAATTTTTCCATCCATTCTGTTGAGGAGATTGTTCAGGACACTGCTTGCTGACAACATGGATCACCACCAGGAAAAAAAATCTGCAAAGGCATCAATACCAGTGACTTAGACTAAACTCCCATAATGTTGTCTTGCATTGTGTTTCTTCATTTGTTGACACAAAAAGCACTGTTGGTACTTTTTGTAGCAACCCCAGTGCTCTTTTAGAAAAGGGTAAATACTGTACACCTCATAGATATTTTCAGGAGCTCTAAGACAGTTACACGGAGAAGAGTCTCTGGTGATGTTCATCAGCCTTTAATGCAATGGTCTCAGCTATGACCTCTGTGGAAGCAGTGGTTGTCACTGTGTGATGTGGTTGAGATGGAAAAAAGGTATGCCAGTATTCAAGCTATCAGGAATGATTGAACACCAGAGTCAGGACTACGAGATGATCTGGGACTGACAGAATGATTGCAATCAAGGTTCCCTCTAAGCTGGGCGCATGTGACTCGGCCTCCCTCCATGCAGCTTTCTCATTCAACCCCTTTGGTTCCTCCAGACAAAATAAACACTTCATGCATCCATCATTGAGAAGTATCTTTCTTCCACATTCCAAAAAACATTTAAGGAAGGCTGCAGAGAGACATAGACTTACAACAGGTTCCTACAATGGTTCTATGCAGAGACCAGGAAGAACAGAGGAACAGTGTATAGGAGCATGGACTATAGACAGAAAGGGAAGAGCTACCACCGAAGCTATTCCGATGTAGAAGGTTTTTATATGTGCAGTATACAGAGACTCGATACCTATTACTGTGACTAAACAATCATTAAATCAGGAGATCTAAGGCAGTCAGATCCAGATACCACACAGCCCCATTTTAATTCATGAAATGCTTTGGCTGCCAAAATCTGAGCTCTGACAAATCACAACATGTTTGCATATTAGAGTACAGTATTAACCCCCACAACAGACAATGCCCTTTTCTTACCACAATAATTTCCTACAGTTTTCTTTAAAACATGTCAATATATACATTTCAAGAGGGTGAATGATATCAATACTAATATTAGGCACAGACACAACTCTGAAAGATCTAGGCCCCATCCCTATAGATCAAAGCATATCCTTTTTCCTCCCTTTTGCAGACACAGCTGTTACACACTTTCGTCTGTATTTTAGCATCTACATGCCTCATCCCATTGGTCACTATCTTTTAAGAAGACGCCCCACTTCAGAAGACACAGCCTGGTATCATGTGCATTGACTAAAACAATTTGTTTAAATGGGAGGTTCAAAAACATTCATTTATAAGTGATTTAGCTAACTGGAACAGAAAACATTATTCAGATGAACATCAACATTTTAATAATTAAAGTATATATTTGTTGCTGATTATTTTATGAATTAACTTAAGGAAACCTTTGTTATATCTGCTACTATTCCTGATCATTTCTTTTTCTTTGATGCCTATTTATTCATATATTGTTGCTCTAAACTGAATCCCACATCATCAAAGATATGAACCATGAATTTCCAAATGCTTTATTGACGAACCACGAATCAGTTCATCAATGCTTTTTTTAAGGCAGCCTGTGGCTCTCTAAAACAAATTATTTATTTATTGTATTTTTACCCCACCTATCTGGTCAGATGACCAGTGGAAGCGGAGTGCCTCCACTCCCACAGCCTGCCCGTTCTCTTCCCACTGCCTGTTGCCTCTTCTCTCTACCTTGTCTGCCTCCACCACCTCCAGCTGCTCTGCCCCCACCCGCGCCTCTGCCGCCCACTCTGAGGCCTCCACAAACAGCAGCCGGCTTCCCTTTGGGTTGCCTAGCCTGCCCTGCCTACCTATAGCCCACCAATCAGTTGATCGGTGGGCCATAGGCAGGCAGGGTAGGCTAGGTGGCCCAAAGGGAAACTGGGTGCTGTTTGTGGAGGTGGCAGACTGGGTGGCTGCATGTCTCATGTCGTCAGTTGATGGAGGTGACGGGGGTAGCGGGGACAGGTGGAGGAGGGGGGACGCTCCAGATAAACCAGGAGGTTTGTAAATCACTCAAAATATGTTGCTTTGGGAAAGTTCAGGTTCTCCAATTTGGATGAACCCAAACCAATCCGAAGGAACAAACTGGTGATTTTTCATGAATTTCCTGATTCATTTTGGGCTTCATGCCCATCTCTAGTTAAAACTATGAACAGAAAATGTCTACAACTGAGTACTCAAAGTATATTTAATATGTTTGTATAACAGTCTAATAATAATAATGTAATAAGTCAGTTCTGACTTATGGCAACCGTTTTCAGGGTTTTCTAGATATCATTTCTGATCCCCTTAGATATAATTCCTGATCCCCTTCTCTTTTCTTTCCTAATGTTTTAACCCAATTGTTGAAAGTTTTCTTTTATGTAATTCTGTTGTTTTTATTGTGGTATCCCATGTTGTAAGCCGCCTAGAGTGGTCTATCGACTAGATAGGCGGGATATAAATAAAATAATTTATAATGTTAATTTTTTTTATCAAGGAGTCTGAAGTGGATTATCATTCCCTTCTTCTGGGGGCAACTTGGGACTGGACAGGTTGAATCTTCTCCTGCAAGGCACAGTGGGAAATCGAATTCTCAACTTCTGGCTCTGCATCCAGACACCTCGTTCAATGAGCCCTGCACTTTCCTGCAGTGTTTGAGACAATCTAAACTTCCAAAAGAAAGCACTGTTCTATGTCCACCAAACATGGGTCTGGCTGTATCTCCTGGGTAAATAAAAAGATAACAAATACAGTATTGCACTTCAAAGGAATGATTTTTGTCAGCTAAATCTGGCATTTCTCTAAAATCTGGCCAGCTCATGATCCTATGCATTTTCTGTGCCAAGTTGCAGATGACTGGGAAAGACTGTCTTGGCTTTACAAAATTGAATAAATAAAATAAATAAATAAAAATGGCTTTGATTTTACATTCATGCTTTGAAATGATAAAAGGTTGCTTATTTCCTTCATCATATACTGTAGGTGTTGTTTTCAGAATAATAGAAATGAAGATTTTCTTTTTGTGCAAGAGGGATATTTCTTTTTGCTGTTTTTGCACAACAATTCTATGAGAATTATTACATTTCTTTAGCTGTAAGGAGAAAAAGCCCTTCCATTCATAGAAGGCTCACTCTGAATCCAGACCATTCGTTTTTACCCTACACTCTTACCCTGTTTTGTGTCTTTAAAACAAACTTTGAAATAATCCAAACAAACTTTGATACCTTTATTAAACTACTAAGAAAATCACAAACATAAGCTATCTTTTATTTGTTGTTTGTTAATTTCAATTTCAAGTCACTGAATGTATATACACCACATATACATACAGTACAACAAAATTTACAAGGAACACTCAGAGATCAGACTAAAATCACACACACACAACCTCATAACAATCCCTAAATCCCAAAAGCTCATATTATCCACACAACATACAACACAACAGACTAAGTGATAGTAACACAGTCCAACAACTCACTGCTGGTAAGAGATCTCATGAAGCAAAATGTGCTTAAAGCTGCCTCTGGATCATTTACGATTTAATTACACAGGCTACACATTGCCCCCCTCCCCCTGAAGCTGTTTACTCAGTTTTCCAACCTCAGAGGGATGGAAGGCTAAATCAACCTCAAGCCAGCTACCTAAATCTGGGATTGAACTCAAGTCGAGCCGGGTCTTCACGGCAGTACTACAGTTTAACCACTATACCGCAAGGCTCCTAATAAAAGTATCACCCATTTGTGTCTTTGGACTGCGTAACAGGATTGCACAACTCTTTTATCTGAAATAATCTATTCAAAGAAATTAAACTAAATACATAAAATTATTTTACCTAGCTCCTCATCCAACTGCATTTCTTCTATCGCTTTAAGTCGGATGTCTGCCATCACCTAGAGAAAAACCGTTAATGCAGTACAAGAAATAATACAGCAAAGTCACTGAGATATTCCATTTCATTGTACAGTATGTGCACAAACATTAACACACAAACAATCTCCCTCTTTAAGTTCTCGCTGCAGTTTCTTGCTCCCAAAAGATCAGGGACTGCTTTCCCAAATAGCTTCAACAGTGCCACGTGGGACTGCAGTGGGAGAGGAACATTGTCTCAGTTTTTCTACACTAATAGTCAGAGTTTTATACTAGCAATGCCAAAAGTTTATGGAGACAAACCATTACTCAGCTGCTATATGGGATTCAAGACTGCGCCAATACAAACTTAAAATTGAGAGAAACTGTGCTGTCTAAATTTCTTACACATATATTTGCCATACGAGGCTGTGCTTCAATTTTTTCTTTGAAGTTGGAGTTCCGTTTCTACATAGGCCTGTCTGAGGGCATTAGATGTTTGGCTACACCTGAATTAAGCTCCTTCTGGTCTGCTTTCTTTTATTAGGCAGGACCCACATGGAAGCAAACAGATTAAAAATATTAGGTCCAAACTATGTGCTTTTGGACTGTCATCTCAATACCTGTTGATACCATAGGTCATGGCAATGCAAGGAATTTACTAGAACAGTACTTGTATGATATAAAACATCAAAATAATTTACCTGCCACCAAATAATCACATATTTTTTTAACATGTCATTCAAATTCAATGGCAGAGTATCTGCAAGTGCTAACAGTTCCTAAATACAATAGGGCCTTTTCATGAGCATGGCTTAATGTCATGCCTTTAGAACTACCTGAGGGTCATTTCAGAAGAATTCCATTAAAATTGTATATGCCTATGCAGTGATAGTACTGAAATGCTTGCTCATGTATTATTTTGCTCTTTTTGCAGAAATGTGTGCAAAGAGTTAGTTTATCCTTTGTTAAATAACAATCCAGGCCACTTACTAGATTTTTACGTAACTTTTCTTCTTGTAAGGTAAAGGTCGCCCTTGACAATTTTTGTCCAGTAGTGTTTGACTCTAGGGGGCAGTGCTCATCCCCGTTTCCAAGCCATAGAGCCAGCGTTTTGTCCGAAGACAATCTTCCGTGGTCACATGGCCAGTGCGACTTAGACACGGAACACTGTTACCTTCCCACCGAGGTGGTCCCTATTGATCTACTTGCATTTGCATGCTTTCGAACTGCTAGGTTGGTGGGAGCTGGGACGAGCGACGGGCACTCACTCCGTCCCGTGGATTCGATCTTACGACTGCTTGGTCTTCTGACCCTGCAGCACAGGCTTCTGCGGTTTAGCCCACAGCGCCACCACGTCCCTTACTTCTTGTAGGCCAAGATAAACTGGTGATGGTTACAGTCAATAAAACTTTTAGCAGCAGCAATTAAAATAAGGTTAAATATGGTTTCAAAACTGTAATTCTTTGCAGACTTACCTGTGTATTTTTTCAGAGTGTGTATATTTGATTACCATGTATTTATCTTGATTTTAGTATGTTGCTTTCATATCTCAGTACTTTTTATGTACTACTTGCAAGGTCA
The DNA here is from genome assembly GCF_051106095.1 of Pogona vitticeps. Lineage (NCBI taxonomy): Eukaryota > Metazoa > Chordata > Lepidosauria > Squamata > Agamidae > Pogona > Pogona vitticeps. The sequence goes on along the minus strand of NC_135783.1, from coordinate 172,499,739 downwards.
TATGGCAAATACAAATAAAGAATACCCATTCACATTTACTCACAGAATTTGTATTGAAAAAGCAGCTAGGTCAGTCCAAACAATACTGCATCTTATTAGTTTTATCCATAAGCTAAAGTGTAATCATTGCAACTCCTTTTAACTTGCAGGTTTGGGGGAGGCAAGCAACAAACATGCAGTTTTAAACTACATTTAGCCTCTTTTTATGTTTTAAAAACTGATTTGCATCCCAAGAAAATGTAACTTTTCACAATACATTTCTTTGCTTGTGTGCTAGAGATGCATGTAGAGAAGCTGATGCAAGACACTCAGTAACACATGCACTGGTAGCGTGCAAACAATCAGCTGCAGGTATAAAGCATCTATATTGTTAAGCTTTGCTGAAAACTATTACATGTTTGAGTACAAAAACTCAACACAGAAATAAATACATTTATTGCAGAGAAACCCAACTATTTAAATATGCATATGCCATTCAGAATAGACAACACTGGTCTGTGTTTGCCACCTTAAACTTCCATGAGTTTTATACCCTAGTTTGAAAGATAAAGTGTGAATCAGGCTTAAGATTCGCAGCTGACCCATGCACATCTTTAGGACACCCTTTGCTTCCTTATCTAAAAACCTAAGCAGGCAAAGATAACAAAATAAGCGGAGGTAAGCTGGAAGAAGAAAACTGTTCCTAGGAGTCTCTTACTGCCATGCACAATCGCAATCATCTACTTACTGTTTCAATAGTTGCAGTAATTTTAACTTGCATCTCTTCAGAATCCAAGCTACAGAAATTTTTTACTTGTAGCCAGCTGATATCATGCGTAAAAGCAGTCAAATTGCCGCCCGCCACATTCACCATGCTGCAAACAACACATGCTTAGAATCCATATTTGCGCATCACATGTAGAACAGAATGCAGGGAAATGTATTACATGTAGTAATTGAAGCAAATAAATGTTCCACAAAATACAATCATATTTTTATAGAGTAATTGTCCTTGCAAATATGCCACAGTACAATCTATGCCCCACTATTATCAAGAAAACATTCTGACAGGCCCAGTTCTGCAACCATCAAAAGTCACATTGTTTTAAATACGTCTTTGTCTTTATCACTTTTTTATTTATCATTATTTTCTTTATCTTTTATTTATAACTATTTTCTCCACTTTTTCATTAATTGCTCAAAAACTGCCAGAATAAAGTATGACATATTTCATAAGATAATATCAAACAACGACCTTTTAATTTGGCAAGCCTCCGCAATTAATACCTCATACCACAAGACTTCAGTTAACTGGTTGGTTTTCTCTTCTTTTAAAAGGTAAAGCAGTATGAATACTTTCAACAAAAGATTTTGAAGTGTTTTAACCTTAGCTGCATTTTAATAACACCACCAGTTTATTTCTATTTTTGTATTTGTAACTTTACTGTACTTTAGTTTTCTATTGCTTTTATTTGGGTGAACTCCCACTCCATTTTGCATAATGAAGTTACTATGGAGGTTTGGAACAAGTTATGCCCAGGCACTCCACACTGTGTGTCTGACTGTGCAACAGACTGTGCAACTAATTGGCAACTCTGCCAACAGAACTCCTTCCTGCTCCAAATTTGGCACAAGTTTTGCAAATGCTTGCATAACTAAAAGTTATAGGATAGTGACTATGCCCCAGGACTTTGGCTAATGTATGGCAAACAAACTTGGATCCCTATTAATTCCTTAATTAATTATTAATTACTTCTGTAATTAATTAAGGAAGGAAGGAAAGTTCAATTTAGAAACTGAAGAGAGGAAAAACAGGAAAAACAGCTGCAGATCAAGATTACTAGGGAAAGCACTGTATACACATTGCCAGTTGCGCACTTTAATAAAGGTGGTAACACACACACTAAAACCTAATTCCCACAACCCTTTCAACCCACACACCAGGACTGCACAGGTTTTGTGAGCTCCAAGGGCAGTTGTAATCGTGACTGTTTGAATATTAAACCTCCCGTACCCCACTCTGCAAAGCAATTTGCTTTTGTTAAGTTTCTGCTATCGCCTGGGATGACACAGTGGCCTGATATTCAAAGTGGCCCCTCTTCTCTGGAACATCTTTTCATTAGAGATCCACCTGCCCCCCTCGCTGAGGGCTCTCAAGAGCAAACTAAAGACCTGGCTCTACAGGCAAGCCTTCCCAACAGCCATCACTTAGTGGGGGGGGGGGGTTGTTATTGTTTTTTTACTCTTGCAGTAAAATTGGGCCCCCATCTTTTAATGTATTTAAACTTTCCTTTGTGTTTTCGTTTTTTGTATAAACCGCCCAGAGTAGACATGTTCTAGATGGGCAGTATATAAGTCTAATAAATAAATAACCTATCCAGATTATTTAAATTTGAGTAGCACTCCATGTAATCAAGAATCTGCCTTTGGATCCAGTCAAAACCTAGTACATAATTTATGAAGATACTAATGTTAACTGAATACAGTAAAGTAACACATGTAAAAATCTCCGGCAAAGGAATATATGCATTCCTTTATTATACAGTGGTGCCCCACTTGATGATTACCTTGTTAGACGAGGAAATTACTTTACGATGAAGTTTTTGCAATCGCTTTTGCGATCGCAAAACGATGTTTTAATAGGGGAAAAAACAGTTTACGACTATCAGTTCCCTGCTTTGGGAACCGATTTTTTTCTTAACGACAATCTTTACAGCTGATCTTTACAGCTGATCGTCGGGTCTTCAAAATGGCCACCCGCTGTACAAAATAGCTCCCCGCTGTGCTTTAGGAAGGAATACTCACATTACAGGCACCGGGAAATGGCCGCCCTATGGAGGATCTTAGCTGGACGCTGAGGTATTTCGCCCATTGGAATGCATTGAACCAGTTTTCAATGCATTTCAGTGGGCTTTTTCATTTCGCTTGACAAGGACTTCGCTTAACAGCAATTTGAACGGAACGAATTATCCTCATCAAGTGAGGCACCACTGTACTTGATTTGTGCCATCATTAGAAACAAAGTTACGCAAATGGCACAAAAATTCCTTCACAATAATAAATCTGGAAAACAATAATTAAATGTAGCCGATCTTACAGAAAAGAATATATAGAACATGTATGGAGAGAAAAGAGGCAGTGTAATATAACCATCTTAGAGCTGCAGCATTAAAGAGTATAAAGAAAAATGCTGGAACAGGGAACCAGATTCTGAAATGTCTATTCCGCCTTGTTCAGAGTTATTCACCATGGTCAGTTCTTGACACTTCTTCACATGTACTGTTATTACCACCTTCTGCTCAGCAGCACTAATCTTTTAATAACTGCAGCTATAGAGAGACTGGACTGTAACTCCCATCATAGCTGACAGTAAACTGCATTGGATGTCCATTACTGGAGCTTGAGTTGAACAATATTTGGAGGGCTACAGCTCATCACTCCTAGTTCAACACATACTCTAACTGAAAAGGTAGGCAGCTTGTGATAGCATCCATGTATTCTCTGCTACAGTAATACAGGTCATTTAAGCCCTGGGATCAACTTGGCAAGAAGAAAACAATTTCCTCAAGCCCTATACAAATATTTCTATCCCATCTGTGAGACAGTGGACTGTCCTATATTTGTGTGGTTCTACATGCAAAGACGTACTGGTACAAATTTCATTTAAAATAAAAAGGAGATAAGAGAGGGAATGGGTAGCAGGTGACCATCTGCCCAGGTTTTTGATGGTGGCAAAAAAAGGGAAAGCCTACAAAAGTGCTAATTCTTATTTAAAACAGTTCTCCCACCCCACTCTGTATCTTTTTAAGTAGACAACAGGAAACACTTTTTTCAAAACCAGAAAGGGATTTCTGGACACTTCCAGTTTCCCACAGGAATCTCACAACTCGTACAATGCAGTGGGATCCTTTTCTTAATAGTCAAAGTGGCATGGGAATGACATGGGGGTATCCCTACTAGGGCCTCAGAGGTAACACTACAACAGTTGTGGTAGGGTCAGTACTTGTAGCAATTACAACAGCCAACTCTGTCCGTATGAAAACTGGTAGCATAATTCTAAGCATTTTTAAAAATTTGGACAACCATGTTGATGCCCCAGCTAATCTTTTTTACATAAGAGGGCTTCTTTTGTTCCATTATCCCACCACTGGCACATTCCAGGGCTGAAGAAGCCAATTACCTCCCTGGAACCTGCCTGGGGCTAGACCAATCCCATCAATGCCTCCATATGTTTTCTCAAGCAAAATGAGCTGCCTAGGTAATCTGGGAGTAAAGGAGGCTAGATTAGGCTAGGCTAGATTGACACAGAACTATTAAACTAAGGATATCATGAGCTAAAATAAAAAAGAACAAAGTGAAAAACAAACAAAAATGAAGAGCTTATTTGGTTTGCCAAACAGCTTTCAAACTTTGAATTCCACATTCAAATCTGAAAGGAGAGCAACTATAATGGGAAGCCAATGTGCAACACTGACCTTTGATCGTGGCTGTCTAAAACTAATATGGAGCTTCCATCGGTAAGGCCAACAGTCCTGAGGGTCTTTTCCATATCTTCTTCTGGAACAATCTTCCAGTTTTCAGGTTCTTTCTCAGACTCTGAATGACTTCTTAAGATTATACCTTTAGATGATGTTAAAAGTTCACAAACCATGCTCAGGCTTAAACCACAAGGAAATGCATGCTGGGATTCCACAAATTGTTGCCCCTTTCGTCCTTCATTATGTCCAGCTAAACGAAGAACATTTATGAGAACAGGTTCATGGTCAACGCCAGTCCGAACTTCTACTCCATTAACCTTTGGGAATAAAATAAAAAGATTAGAAAACAGCTAATGAGTTCAAAGAATATTTTACAAAAGTAATATTCCAACAGCAAAATTGTACAGGTGAATCTTAGATTTCCTTTTATACTAGGCATGCTCTGATCCAGCTTTCTAATTAAGATTCACATTTGAAACAATACTTAGAAACTTATATGATGGCAAGTTTAACTCTATGGATCCAAATGCCTGGCTGTGAAACCAGGATCTAGGTCAGTGATGGCGAACCTATGGCATACGTGCCACAGCTAGCACGCGGAGCCCTTTCTGCTAGCACGTGAGCCACAAGTCACGGGACTGCTACTCCCCACCCACCCACCCCCGCAGCCAAACCTGAGCAGGCTGGTGCCCGGATAGGCAGTGGGCCAGGATCCGGAGCAGCTGGTGCTGGTGGCGGAATCGGAGTGGGGTCTCGAGGCACCTCTGGGCCCGGGATTCCCCCTTCTGCCGCCACTTCCGGTTCCACTGTTGCCTGTGTCCCCCCCCCTGGTTTGGGCACGCGAGCCCAAAAAGGTTCATCACCACTGGTTTAGGTATTCATGTCCTTACTCTGCCTCCCAAGAGAGTGTTAAGCCAAGACTACGTAGGGCATCTGTGGGTGATAGGGTCACATGTACAGTCACCTGTGCAGCCTTGAAGCAAGCTGCACAGTCTCAGAGTACCACCAGAAGGAGGACCAATAAACCACGTCTGAATACTTTATAACTGAACAGAGTTCCCATTAGTTGGAACTGGCATGGTGAAAAATTATTACTAATTAGCAAAATGAGCAAGTCATAATCATGGAGCAGCCAGCAAGTAGATCTGCCAGAATATATAATTGATTTTAAAGCCATGAAAGTAAAAAAATTGTATTGCAAACCTTAATGGTTTCAATAAATTCATTGTAGCAGTGTAAAGTAATGTTATTTTACCGTCTTCATTTAATTATAGAAATTTCATCAAAAGTACACATCAGAAAGTGAGGAAGACAAATGTTGGTACCCATACAAAAGTTCTGGAAAAAGCTATTTAGCACAATAACAATCTTAATTTTCTCTGACAAAAATATTTCTACAGCTAATATCTACACATTCTAAATTTATCTAATGTGGATATTAAAATATATTTATATAAACAATAGTGTTTCTATTCGAGGACTTATGGAATCCTTGGACAATTCCTTCCTACATTACACTTTTTTGGCTTTTGGTCACTGCCATTCTGGATTCTTGTAATTAACTGGAATGAGCGTTTCAACATAAACTATTATATAATCTATAAACCACAAGCTTTTTAAAGCCTTAAAAACATTTATATCCTCCACAGTGCAACTTTTTTTACCTCTTTTCCATTCCACACAAATATATCAGCTCCATCAAAAAGCCCAGCATTATTCAAGGTGGAATCATCACCTGATAGAATTAAACAAAATAGTTTTTTGACCACAAAAGAATATACTGAAATGTCAATTTAAGTTACCTCAGCAAATTTCAGCACAAAAATTATCCTGCGAGAGCAAATCTGTAGGTAACCTTGAATGTGCCATTGTATTCATTAATCTATACTATCCAGCTCTCTGTGATTTGGGTCAAGGCCTTGTCTCCTTCCTAGCTCTTAAGCTCTTCAGGGGACGCCCTTCTGTCAGACCAACTGCCCTCTCAGGCATATCTGGTGGGGACACAAGAGAGCGCCTTCTTTGTGTCGGCTCCAAGGTTGTGGAATGCCCTACTCTGGGAGCCTTAGCTTGGACCCCTCCCCATGTCTCTCTGATGACAGGTGGAGATTATCTTTTTTAGATAAGCTTTTAACAACTACTTGGACAGTTTTTGATCTTGTGTGCTGGGTATTATTACTTTATGTGTATTTTATATGTGTTTTTAACAGTTTTTAACTAATTGTTCTAATATGGTACATGTTTAATATTTAAATTGCATAATTTACTGTGGTTTCAACTGATTTTTTTTAAAATAATTTGTGAGTTGCTTTGGATCCTTTCATTGGGAGAAAGGTGGAACAGAAATATAAATAACTGGCTTGGACCCAAGGATCCTGCTATTCAAGCAGAAGGCACTCTCACTTTTATGTGTGGGACGAGTATTGTCCACGTTGCCTGCAGCCTTCAAAAGCTGGCTCCACTTCATTTTGAAAATGATCCGACAAGGTTGGTGGTGAGGAAAGGAAAGAGGAGGCTATGGGGATGAGAGGTACACGCTGTGAGTGTAGGCGCTTGTGCAATGGGTTCAATGCAAGTAAATGCTTCTCCATCTAAAACTGAAACTGAGAAACTCCAGTTTCTACACTACAGAAGGGACAAACGGCACAATCCAAATTACAGACATGGAATAAACTATAACTATCAGATATAGCTCACTTTAGAACTTAACTGCATTTTTTTGTTTTGTTTTATTTAGCTAAATAATTTGTTCTGGGATATTTCTTGGGTCCAAATTTCAAGTTCTTTGATCCAATCCTGATTAAAAAAAATAACTTGGTCACTTCATTAAACCCCAGCTACTATGTGTCTTATGTATTTTTCTCATATATGTTCTGCTTTAATTTTAGAAGACACACGTGACACACAGAAAGTTTTGAAACTTTGTTTTAAAGATTTCTTACCCTCAAGTGTTTGGTTTATATGCAGTCCAGCTGGCAGGGGCTTTGCAAGACTGAGAACCAAGTCTCCTTCCCAAAATTCCAGTAACTAGTCATAAAATATTGAAATATTTCAAAAGTGCATATATGACTATTTTCATCCTCATCAGAAATTATTCACATCCTTTATTTACATTTAAAATGTAGATTCTAGGTTCAATATTTGGTTTTACAAAAACATTTTATTTTACAAAATTTACTTTAAAAACCAATATGGCCACTGCAGGCACATTTTCTCTATCCATATCTTTTTTAAAAATGTTATAACGAGCTTGTCACCATAATACTTGACTCTTCTGAAAGAAGCCACAGTAGATTCAGAAAACAGGAAAAGCAGTATTTAGGCAGAAACAGGAACAAAAGTTCCTGAACTTCTACACATGGTTGCAACCCAAAACAGAGGCAGGATTGCAGACCCCTCTTCCTGTCACACCAAACAACAGCACAATATACGAACACAGCCACAAGAGTAATGCATTCTAGAACCCTAGCACAGCAGACAACAAGAAATCATATGTGGCCAATCTACTTTGTGCACTGAACACCATTACATTTTTATAACTTTGTTGTTATCTTTATAAAAGAAATTCATAACTAACAAACCTGGAAAAATATAGGAGCAAATACCTGCAATACTGATCGTCGAAGCTCCCCCAGCGTTTTTCTCTTATCAAAAGTAAGATCTAGAATACTCTCCTTTTGGGAAAGCAGTGGATGCAGAGCCCCATTATAAAATTTATAGTGAGAGCATATATGGAGATGCAGATCAATGTTATTGTCTGCCAAGTCATAGTCCGCCCTTTAAAAAGTAAAAGAAAAAATTCCTTTGAATATAAATGTGTTTTTAAACATATTAACTTTCTTACTATCATTCTTACCTTTCTTGCCATCAGTCATACTTTAAAATAAGTTGGTGGGCATACTTTAAAATAAGTATGCCCACCTAATTTCAATAAAATTTTACATCAACTCTTTTTAAAATAATCATGATTTGTACTGTGCAGGCTTTCATAAGCATTCTCCTAGCGCTTTTACTTCTAAATGTGTATACTATTTTGTTTCTCTTTAAATACAAAATAAAAACAGTCTTGAAGTGTAAGAAATTTTTGCCTGGTGCTTTGTGTAGAGGCATAAACATGACAAAATCCTAGAAACTTCACATGAAAAGGAAGTCTGCTGCCTTCCAAAGCAATCTGCTCCACCACTGAGCAATTATTACTCTCAGGGCCTTCCTTCTAAAGCTGAGTCAAAATTTCCTTTCTTCCAAATTGAAGACATTAGTTTGGGTACTATTCTCTGCAAAAGCGGAAAACAAGCTTGCTCTATCTTCTTTCTACTTGCGAGTCCTCCAAATATAATTGGCTGTCATGAAAGTCTATGTCATACATAGTTTCCAAATGTACAAGATGGCTGTTCAAGTTCTGCATTTCTCCACATAACTGACACATTCAATTTCAGTGTTTAACTACTTGCCTCACCTCCTCTTTTGCAATTTGATGTTAGCAGCATCCATTTCATTCAAGAGATGGATAGGGACCCGGTATCTTGGATTTCCTCGAGCTGTATACAACAGAAGTCAATGAGTTGAAAAAGCTAATTAACTGAAAAACAATTATTTTGGAAGAACTACATAGTAGGTATTGAAATCTAGGATTTTGTGAATATCCTGTTGCTGTTTATAAAGAAGCCTGTTACCTTTCGGTAACAATGCATTGGCCCAAATCTTTTTGCATAAGTTACTCTTGTGGAAGGGTGATGACATCACTGACAACGGGTGATTTTTGGTAATTAAAGATATTTCTCTTTTGCCTTTGGGTTGCCCATCTTGTGAGTAATCCTGCTTACTGTGTGAAGGCCATAGATGAGGCAGAAGCAGGAAGCCTTTAATTACTGAGGATCTCCTCTGTTAGTGACATAATCACCCTTTCACAGGCATAACTTACACAACGAGATTTTAAGCACTTAGAAAACCAAGGAAACTGTGTTTGTGATAACCACCAATCCTGGAAAGAGATCCTGGAAAATTAGAGAACTATTGTCTTAAAAACCAATTGTTCAGATAAGAAGACTTGCTTTGTGCAGTTTCACAACACTCACCAGCAAGTTTTGCTATTGGTATCAGTGAACTGCAGTGCTTAACCAGATTCAAACTAACCACAGCAGGTGCCAATATTGGAAACATAAATGGGGGCTTGCTGATAATTCTAATTGTGACTGTGGGCATGTCCTGCAAACTTTATATCACATTGCAATGCAATGTCCCCTTAGAAGATTCCCTGGCTCCCTGAAAGAATTACATCATCTTGAGGGCACTGCTATTCAATGGTTAAATGAATTAGATATCCGGCCTTAGGCTTAGTCCCTCTAGCAACCACTCATACAGTATATAATTTATTTCAGTAATTATCCACTATTTATATTGGATGTTTGCAAAATTTCATTGAATTTATTCTTTGAAGCTCTTACATTTTATACATAGTTTATACTGTTTCTGTGAAGTCTTACTATAATAATGCTGTATTCTGCTATGCCAAACGAAATAAATAAATAAAACTAAGTTATTTCATCAAGGGTTTCCAGCACTATTTCTTTTTAAGCCTTCTGCAAGCATAAGGCAAAAAAGTGAGCAAAAAACCAAAAATGATATGAAAACTCAAAAAACACATTGTGCAATTTCCATACCTTCAGGGGGCCTTGCCATTTGCGATTTGCGATAGAATAACATATATGCACTCTCATTACCCTGAAACTGCTTCTCAATCTCTCCCTCTCTGATTGCATGAACTTTGGAGTCATTTAAATCAAACCAATGGGGTTCAAAAAAATTCTCCTTTAAGCTTGCTGATGTTTTCATGCTTTCAAGTGATATTTTCATGTCATCATTCAGAAGGTGGCTTTGGGAAGATGATCCAGAATGGAATTTACGGCTTTGGTCATTTAGCCTAACTTTGTTTTCATTCGAAATAAGAAAAGTTTGAGGATGACTCTGCAAATACTAAAAGGAAAAAAAGAAAAGGCAAGTGGAACACATAATGTCATGTGTTTAAAAATCCAGTTTAAGTAATGTAATTGTGATTCTTTAAAGGTACTCTCTTTTATATTAATATTTTTTTCTGAATTTGGCTATGTTCACAAAAACAATAAATCACCATTTAGCATACGTATGAGCTTCTATAATGGACCAGAAATTTGCAGCAAAATACAGAAATGTGAATGGTTCATATTCACATATATTTTGGACATCCAAGGATTACACAGCTTACTTTTATTGGCTTAGCTTTTCCTTTTAAAATAACAATGTATCTCTGAAATGGTTCTCTTTTCCTGATGCTATGATAAGAAAGTTCCTGCTGACTTCTCATGGAAAGAGACATTTTATCGCTCCTTCCTGCTGAAGGGGGCTACCTCCTGTTGTGCACTCTCCACTCCCTGCCTAGCTTCCACCAGATTCTAAAACGCAGAGAGACTTAAGCCATGAAATTCATTGTTAGTCTTCTTAGCCTTGCCCTTCTCCTAGGATAAGCACATAGGAAGTATATGCTCTGCAGAATGGTATTGGCACTCTTGGGAGGCCCAGGTACCCAGAAAGCACAGTATGAGCTTTCCCTGGTTTTCATTTTTTGCTGCATCCAATGACACCACCATTTCCAACAAAGTTCGTATCACACATGTAACTCCATTCTTCCTCAAACTATCTTCATCCCTGCAGTTCAGTGTTCAGTACACTGCCCATATGCAGACAATTTTATCTTGACCTCTCATCCAAACCACTAATTGAATGCTAAAAGTTTTGAAATAAGCCAGGATAGCTTGGTATGTTGGCTTCTTCCAAAGCTGAAATACTACACTTTCATGGTTTGGATATACCATGAAATCATAATTCATTGAACACAACTTTGTCTGCTCCCTTTTTGAAAGGGGGCTGTTAAGTGCCAAGATATACTTGGTGGAGGAGGAACAGTACCAATGGTTCTCCTATCTCATGCAGCAGCTCTAGAAGCTTCCAATGACACTTTGTGCATGCGCAGAAAGACCATGTGTGTGCGATTCACAGAGACCATAATGAAGAAGCTGTGATAATCTTTATGGAGAAAAATTGCAACTGCTCCTTAATATTCTCTTAGTATTTTCTAAATTGAAGTCTCTTTACTTTCAATTAAAAACCATTCATATACAGTGGTGCCTCGCTTAACGAGCGCACTGTTTAATGACGAATCCGCATAGCGATCTAATTTTTTAGATCGCTAATACGATCGCATTGCGATGTTTTAATGGGTAAAACATTGCATTGTGATGATCGGTAAGCGTTTCACTTACCGATCTTCGCATTGCGATGTTTTTTTCAACAGCTGATCGGCGGTTCCAAAATGGCCACCGCAAGTGTTTTCGCGCCCTGCCCTCGCTTACCGAGGGCGCGAAAATGGCGGCGCTATGGAGGAACTTCGCTGAACGGTGAGTTGTGGCCCCATAGGAACGCATTAAACTAAGTTTAATGCATTCCTATGGGTTTTTTTCGATCCGTTTAGCGACGTTTTTGCATAGCGATGATTAATCCGGAGCGGATTAATGTCGCTATGCGGGGCACCACTGTACCATAATTTGTTCTGGCATTCTAAAAATACTAGTAGGATTTTTGAAAACTGAAGAGTCTTACCATATAGTTTTACCTAGGCCTTCTAGGAGGACAGACATTTTTCCTGCCAAATATCACAAATAATAATGTAGAAGAATACAACTGATAGTACTTTATCAACTGCTTACATGTTAAAACTTCAAATCATTTAGAATTTCATGTTGTTTTTCTCATAATTTATGTCCCTACCATTGGTAAATGTGTAACAGCCACACTAACCTGGAATAAAAATGCCTACTCACATTAAGAGAAAAGTACTATAGCCTCAAATAGTATGCAACATAGGATAAGGTATGGGAAATTTTATAAAATATATTGCATAGTTCAAAGTATCTTTACATAATACCTTCCGTATTGGTCCATACTGTTTACGATATTTCTTATTCCAGGACACGTTTTTTTTCTCCAAAACCTTTTGTGCCAACCGATCTACAGCAATTTCCTTGGAATCTTCCTACAAGATCAGATAATTATTGACAAAACTGCAGGAGGAAACAAAGGGATTGTACAAAATAGGGACAAATGCTGTTCTACAAATTCAGTCTGGTCCCAAATTTACATCAGTCTTTATTATGTACTTCAGCCACTCATACTAGAATGCAAATATCATTTTAAACATTTCATCCTCATTAAGAGCAGCAAGTACGGACTTGACAAAAATACCTCTTTATGCCACTTAACTGCTGACTTTTTTTATATTGCATGTTATTTCTGTAATCAAGAAAGTTCTACATAAAGGTCCAGTGGACCTTTATTTCACACATTTAAAATAAAAATAAATTTATTGTCATTGTAAGTGCATACATAGTATACCCATACAACGAAATTCAACCAGACACCCAGAGACCAGACCCACATGCACACACATGAAAAACCCACATGCACACAGGTGAAAAATATGAAATGCAATGACATATAGCATTTCTCCACATAACGTATAGCTGGTAAATATTATAAAACTCTAATAATGAAGTAGCACTAAATATATTCTACCTCCAATAATATGCTTTTCAGAAGTGTTAATGGATTTTCACACTCTTTCATGTTTTCATTGTATTTCAAATCCTTATCTTCATCATTCAAGTTATCTTCTTCCTCCAAGAGAACAAAAAAAGCGCACCAAATTAAGAAACTACAAAAATAGAACTGTACTTTCTGTTATGCCAGAGCAGAAGTTGTTACAGGATGCCAAGAACATTGGGCTGAGACAGTGACCAGTGAGGAAGAACTAAAGCAAACAGATAAAGACAAGATAAAATACAGAAAACCAGAATACTTCAATCATGTAATAAGAAAAAAAAAGTACAGATTGTTACAGCTAACCATACAGGACATAATGGGAATCTCAGAGGAAGAACTTCTTGGCTGAACAACTTTGCAGACTGCCAACATACAGTGGACCCTCTACTTATGGAATTAATCCGTATTGGAATGATGGCTCCAGGTCGAAAAGTCTGTAGGTCAAGTCTCCATTGACCTACAATGCACTGAAAACCGATTAATGCCGTAACCAGCCATTTTTGTTCCATTTTTTTTTTTCTGGTCTGTAAGTCGATTTTCCCGCTGCAAGTCGAATCTAAATTTTGCAGCCAGAAAAGTCTGTAACTCGAAAAGTCTGTAAGTCGAGCCGTCTGTAAGTTGAGGGTCCACTGTAAATAACATCACTGTTTAGATGCAAAATACCATTGTCTAGATCTGCTGTACATCAGGTCTCTTGGTAGGAGATGGAAGGAAGAGGAGGAGGAGGAACGCAAGAAGAAAAAGAATGGAAAGGAAAAGAAAAGAATTTTTGATACATTGGCCCACCTGAAAGAAAAAGGTACTACTAGGTATTTGGTCTAGATATATCACACAAGCAAAACTCCACTCACTTCATAGGACTATCTCCTCATAGCATCCCCCAAATCTGTTCCAGTAGGTCCAATGCTTCAGAAGAGACTGGGGGAGGGTGTGTTGCTGCATGAAGGACTGGGCAGTAGACAGCAGTAGACACTGCTCTGGCACATGACTGGACAAAACTATGTATCCACACGAATCCCAACTTTTACCTTCCCACTCCCACAGCCATTTAACCATGCAGCTCTATCGTACAATGGACGTGGGAGGATGAACCTCAGAAATCACATTGTAATACTAAAGTTGGCTAAAAACAGTTGCAAAACTCCAGCATCCCCTCAAAGAACTTTGCTAGAAATCATCTTTGCCCATCTAAATAGTCTCCTTTAAGACATTTTATGAGGGAAGTAAGTAAGCAAATCAAAATTGATTAATATTTTTATACTCTGAAGGTACAATGGGATAACTGTTTAGTGCTTTAAGCTCTTCAGAGGAAAACCGATATAAGTGATAAACAGATACTTTGCTTGACTCGATGTGTCCATTTTCGCAAACTGTACTCGTAAAGCAGACATAAAAACTGAACAGAAATCAAATACTTACTAGCATCTGCCAGTTTCCCAGTTCATCAATGTCTCTGATGTAAGCATGATAATGTCCTCCGTAACAGCCGCCTTTGTGTATTATAACAGAAAAGAGTTCATACATATATTCCACATCATCCAAATGAGCCTAAAAACCAAAACAATAATGTGCATGTTGTTTAAAAAATCATTTCTACAACAGAAGTGGGGGGATCAAAATGGAGGAAATAAAACAGAACATATTGCTCTAAACCACTGGTTCCCAACCTTGGGTAACCAAGGACTGCAGTTCCCAGAAGCCTTCTGTGCTGGCTGTCATTTCTGGAAGTTGCAGTCCAAGAACACATGAGTTACTCAACATTGGGAACCACTGCTCTAGATGATAACTAAGTGCCATTAGTTAGAGAGCTATTCCCAAATCAGAAGTTTGGCTCAGTAACCTATCTTCAAGAAGCTGATTTTTTTTTTTTTGCAATGCACTGTATTACAGACAAGAGACACCAATAAAACCAGAAAATAAGAAAGCAGACAAGTCTGAACTATGAACAGGAACAGAACTTTTGAACATTTAAACAGCTGGAGGTCAGCTAATTGAATATCTTGAAACCTACCACAAACCAATATTATCTCTGGAAGCTCTGCTCATATCATTTAATAGTTAAACTCCTATTGCTTATCATTAACAAAAATAGTAACTTTCAGCTCATTCCTATTTGGCAAATAAAGAATCCCTGCCACCATTCTTGGAAGCATGCGCACAGGCTGGTTTGCTGCAAGCTATGTGCCCTCCAGTGTGGAGAATTATTTCAACACTGGATAAGTGGATAAGAATGGACTGAAAGCTGCAATTTTTCATAAGCTGAGCAACAAGATTTCAGTAGTTACTTCTGTGTACCTTATCTTCTCTACACAAAGATTTCAGGATGAAGTGCAATCAACATTTCTCCCTTTGGCTACATGGCAAAGGATTTTTTTTTCCTCTCCAGATTTCAAAGCACAGCAGGTCTCCTGCCTCAAGAACTATGTGGTTACCATAACTTCGGGATCTCTCCTTCCTTCGAGCTTTGTACCCCAACTCTTGCTTGTGAGCAGCATAAGGAAATTCAAACCTTGCTTATAGGGTTGATGTAGTGTTTTGTAGGCTGTCATACAAGGATGGGTATGCCAGGGTTATGTCCCAGTCACCTTTAATTCACTTTCTCTCTTTCTGTGGGGGAGCATTTGTGTATCACAGTTGACATAATTCTGGATCAGCGAACTCTTCTAGTATTTCCACTGGCTGCTATTTTCAGATTTTATGTCCACCCTTCCCCCTCAGCTTTGGCAATAGAACATGTGCCCATTGTACAATGGTATCTCTGCTCCTTGTACATAGGGAATGTTAGATTGCTCTATTATGAGTTTTGAACAGCAGATGTATTTTGAGATGATAAACTACTGAGGGCAAAATAAGACCTTAATTACTAAGTTCTAAATAAACCAAAACAACGCCTATAATTAAACAAGTAACAGAACCTATATGAAAATAACTTTTTAAAGTTTAGTATGTGCTCCTTGGATAAGCAATGCTCTTTTTGCTCAGATATGCAGATCTAGGAGGATCAAGTAGTATGACTAATATACTGAAGGTTCTATAATGAGACTGAGGTTATACAAAAAAAATTAACACAGTTTAAGCTTCTGCAGCCTGGCTGGAAGCCCCACTGATTCCCTGTGATATATATTTTAAGCTCTGGATGCAGCCTAAGTCAGCAATGGCGAACCTACGGCATGTGTGCCACAGCTGGCACGCAGAGCCCCTTCTGCGGGCACACGAGCTGTAAGTTGCCAGATTGCTACTCCCCCCCCCCCCCCCCGCAGCCAAACCTCAGGAGGGAGCTGCAGCTGTGGTGCTGGCACTTCGACAGGCGATGGGCCAGGATCTGGAACAGCTGGCGCTGGCGGCGGATCCGGAGTAGAGTCTCAAGGCACCTCCGTGTCCGGGATTTCCCTTTCCGCTGCCACTTCCGGTTCCGCCACCATGCACACTTTTTTGTTTTATTTTGTTTTGAGTGTGGGCACTCAGGCCCTAAAAAGGTTTACTTTCACTTGCCTAGGTAAAGCTGGGAAAAGGACTAAAACCCCAAAATGGGCCAATGGTTGCCATAACCAACGTCATGAAGCATTTAGCCAAATAGCTCCAAGGATATTAAATGTATTCCAATCTCTGTGCTAAGAAACTGGATATGAGCAACTAAATCAGTCCAGGTCATAGGCGCAAATGAGGGCTGTGCAGGTAAACAGGAGGACACATTGCAAAACTACCAACAATGAATCCAAAATAAACAAACTTGCATTAATGATTCAGGATGATACCAGACAACTGTATGAACATTTAGATACCAAGAAAGAAAAACTTCAACCTGCTCACAAAAAGGCTTGAGGTTTATCCGGAAAGGGAAAGTGTAGCAGCTTGTTTCCTTATATCTTTCACACTTCTCAAAATCGAAGTTGAATCTTAAGAGGGAGACCGTGAGAAATGGAGGCAACTTGCGTAGTTTTGCAGACTGCAAAATGATCAAAAAGTTTCAAGAAAGTATTCATATTTTAAGGACACAGTAATATATTTGCTTTTTCTGCATTATACTCTCTCTCTCCCTCCCGTTATATACCATTAGGTCCAAAAATAATTGGAAACTGACACACTTTTCATAATTCTAACTGTACTCCACCATAATGGATTTAAAATGAAACCACTGAGATGCAACTGAAGTGCAGAGTTTCATCTTTAATTTAAGGGGTTAAACAAAATTACTGTATGAAACGTTTAGGAACTGATACCAGTTTAGGGGCTTATTTCAGGGACTCAAACGTAACTGGACAAATTAACACAATCCTAAATAAAAAGTTCATTTTAAATACTTTGTTGAGAATCCTTTGCAGGCAACGACTTCTTGAAGTCTGGAACTCATGGACATCACCAAAGCCTGCGTTTCCTGATGCTTTGCCAGGCCTTTGCTGCAGCTGTCTTCAGATGTTGTTTGTAGATATGTATATAGACATTGGCTATTACGTTTTCTATATGTTATTTTATCCTGTTTTATCACTCATGTAAGTCGCCCCGAGTAGACTTTGTCTAGAGGGGTGGGGTATAAATTCAATAAAAGTAAAAGTAAAGTAAAAGTACTTTAAGTTTTGTCTTCAGCAAGCGAAATGCATAATTGTTCAGGCTGAGATCAGGTGATGGACCTGGCCATTGCAGAATACTGCATTTCTTTGCCTTAAAAAACTCCTGGTTTGCTTCTGCAGTATGTTTTGGGTCACTGCCCATCTGTAAAGTGATGCACCATCCAATTAACTTTGCTGAATTTGGCCGAACCTGAGCAGACAATATATATCCCTATAGACTTCATCCGGCTACTTCTGTCTTCTGTCACATCATCAATAAACACTAGTGAGCCAGTGCCACTGGAAGCCATACAAGCCCATAACATCATACTGCCTCCACCGTGTGTCACAGATGATGTGGTATGCTTCAGATCATGAACTGTTCCAAGTCTTCCTCATAATTTCCCCCACAGATCATTCTGGTAGAGGTTGGTGTTAGTTTCATCTGTCCAAAGAATGCTGCTCCAGAACTGGGTTGGCTTTCAAAGATTTTTTTTTGGCAAAGTCTAATCTTGCCTTTCTATTCTTGAGTGAAGTCTTCTCTTTATAGTAGACTTGGATAATTATATGCCTACCCTCTGGAGAGTGTTCCTCACTTGGCTGGATGTTGTGGTTTTTCTTTACCATGGAAAGGATCCTACGATCGTCCACCACGCTTGTCTTCTGTGGACATCCAGGCCTTTTTGTGTTGCCAAGCTCACCAGTTGGTTCTTTTTTTTCATTATGTGCCAAACTGCTGATTTGGCCAGTCCTAATGTTCCTGCTATTTCTCTCTCGGATTCCTTTTCTTTTTCTTTCCTTCTCTTTTTTTTGCAGCCTAAGGATGGCCTGTTTCACTTGCATTAAGAGCTCCTTTGAACGCATGTTGTGAGTTCATAGCATCCAAATGGGAATGCCACACCTGGAATCAACTCCAGACCTTTTACCTGCTTAACTGATGACAAAATAATGAAGGAATAGCCCACAGCAGTCCATGAAACAGCTTTTGAGTCAACTATCCAATTACTTTTGTTTCCCTGAAAAAAGAGAGGGCTACATATTAAATAGCTGTAATTCTTAAACCCTTTCTCTAACCTGGACGTGAATGCCCCCAAATTAAAGCTGAGAGTCTGCACTTTAAGCCCATAGTCATTATTTCACTTCACTGTAACTTGCATTTATTTTGGTAAACAGCCGAAACAACAAAACCTGTCAGTGTCCAATTATTTCCAGACCAGTGTGGTGTGGGTGGGTGGGTGTGCGCACACGCGCACACATGTGCATATGAACAACTAAAGCATGAGGCTTTGACACTCGAATATAAAGCCCTTCATGGTTTGGGACCACATTACTGGCCACAGCATCGTTCCCATTGTCACCTGCCTTGGCCACCAGATTGTCTCTGGCTAGGCTCCTCCAGGTAGCCACCCCGAGAGAAGTCCGAAAGATATCCACCAGAGGTAGGGCCTTCTCTGTGCTGGCACCAAGACTATAGAAACAGTTCCCAGAAGAGCAACACCTGGCTCCTCCCTGTATTCTTTTAGGAGACAGATGAAAACAATTCTTTTCAGGCAGGCTTTCCAATATGACCCTGCTTGAGCATTTTGCCTCCAGCTCCACTGTCATAATTTGTTGGTGCCACTGGGTCTTTTTTTTTTTTAATGCTCTTGCCACATTATTGCAATTTTGTGCTATATTGTAGTGTTCTATTGTAAAGTTTTGTTTTTAATCCAAGTTTAAGTTTATTGTATTAGCTAAAAGCCATCACAATTGTTTTGTTTTTAATCCTTTGTAAATTGCCCAGAATAGTGCTTCAGCACTAATGGGGTGGTATAGAAATTGAAGTTCTATATATACGGTAAATCACTGTTTGGCAACTTGACTACAATTTCATAGAAAATGAAGACACAAATCTGAGAAATATAAAAATAATAAGCATTATAACAATGCTGAACTTAAATTATTTACTATGCAATATTATAATTCCATGACACAAAAAACAGATTATGTACTTAAGTGAATTTTATGCAGAACAAACAAGAGTGGATTTATTCTGCTCTATTACAGACTATATTTGGAAACGTAGCAGATGTGAAACATTACCTTTGTGGCTTCAACCAATTTATTGCATTCTCCACATCTATACAGATTCTCTTTCTCAAAATGTTCTTCTTCCACATACATGTTCCACAATGCTTCTTCTAAGCCAGATATACCCTTGACAGCAACTGTTAGATCCAAGAAATCTTCCTACAAAGTATTAGGAGCATAACATTTGAAGACATCACAGAATATACGATTCAGTAAAAACAATGTTGACGTTAAAAAGGATCCAGATGGCATCTATGGTTAACAGTTTAGGAAAAAGCCAAAATGTTAAACCATGGTTTGATCAAATACTCTGAAATGTTCCAAAACCATTAAGTACAATAATCCCTATTTGTTAGGGGGGAAATGGAATCTAAAACTTAATTGAAGATTTCTCATTTGTTTGCTTCCTCACATAAAGGGATTTCATGTGCCACTGAAGGCTTGTTCACCCGTCAGCTGACTGAGTAGGAATATGATAGCCGAAGTTATTGAGATAATAACAATCCTGCATACACTAACACTGCTATCAGTGAGAGAAGCTCTCGACAATCAAAGATGATCGTCTTCTCCCACTAACCTAGTGCTGAAGGTCTTTTCCCAACTTTGGTGCTCCTTCTATATTCCTGCTTGTTTGTTTTGCTTCCTTTGTTAGTCTCTCTCTCTCTCCTTTCCTGACCTCTGAGCAGGTACCAAGCGTGGAGAATGTCTCTTCCATGTGTGGAGTCCCATTTTTGCTATTTTTTTTCTGACTGTAATTAGAGACTGCAAATGTAAATAAACCTTTTTTCTATTTTAAAATGCTTCCAAGGTGATTTTTAACATATAAAGTGCAAGTCACTGTGAAAAGGGATGGACTACTGAGATTTAAGCTTTTCTTTCATGCTTTCTCTGTATAGTTTTTATTTGTACTCGATATTCTACTAACTGTAAAAGGAATTAAGCAAATTCTCTAATAGAAACATTAATTATGAGATACTTATGCCAAAATATGTGCCAAATTATATTATATATAATATACTATACTGTATTATATGTGTATATGTGTGTATATACAGTGGTGCCCCACATAGCGACGATAATCCATTCCGAAAAAATCGTCGCTATATGGATTCGTCGCTATGCAGAACAAAAAAGCCCACAGGAATGCATTAAAGCACGTTTAATGCGTCCCTATGGGCAAAAAACTCACTGTTATGCGAAAATCCTCCATACGGCCGCCATTTTCGCTGCCTGGTAAGCGAGGAAAGGGCGCAGAAACACTGCGGGCGGCCATTTTTTTACCCAGCGGCCATTTTGGAACTGCCAATCAGCTGTTAGAAAAAACATTGCTATGCGAAAATCGGTAAGTGAAACAGCTTACCAATCATCGCAAAGTGATGTTTTACCATCGCTATGCGGATTCGTCGTTAAATGGGGCGCCCGTTATGCGGGGCACCACTGTATATATATATATATACACATATAATATATATTATTTGTATATTATATGTGCACTATATGATATGTATATATAATACGTGGGACATGGTGGCGCTGCGGGTTAAACCGCAGAAGCCTCTCAGCTGCAAGGTCGGAAGACCAGCAGTCATAAGATCAAATCCACGCAACAGAGTGAGCTCCCATCACTTGTCCCAGCTCCTGCTAACCTAGCAGTTCGAAAGCATGCAAATGCAAATAGATAAATAGGTACCACCTCGGTGGGAAGGTAACAGTGTTCCGTGTTTAGTCACGCTGGCCACGTGATCACAGAAACTCTTTGGACAAACGCTGGCTCTAAGGCATGGAAAAATTCTATGGCACTGTCCCGTAGAGTCGGACACAACTGGACTAAATGTCTAGGGGAACCTTTACCTTATATATACCATAAATATATACATATTATGTATTGAGAGAAAAAGCTATAAATATGATTATGTTCACAGCTGTACTTAATTTTTCTCACTCTTCCAAAGACAGGTGTTTTATGACTTCATCAGTCTTCAAAGCCCACTGACACAAATCCAACACCCAAACGAGCAGGTGTCAACTGAATATCAAAGCTTGAATAGTCAGAATGAGGTGGTCAATTCTGATAATTTTTTTTAAAATCACAAACAGCAAATTTGTGATGTCTATTTTATCAACCACAGCAAGTCCCATTTCAATAGCTGAGCCATAAAGGAAAATAGTCAGAATTGTGAAACCAAATGAGAAAATCTAGGCTAGCCCAGAATAACTTCTAAATCGGTCATCATATCTTCCCAAACTAGAAGCAGAAAAGCTTTCTCATGCAACTACTAAATGAGACAGAATCCTGTTTATCCTGACAAAATGCAACATTACACCTGCATAAATGTATTGGGTGTTAGGACCCAGCAACAACCAACTGCACATTTCACATGTAGATGTGCGTTGTGAACAACACTTCTGCCTTGGCATAATTGGAACTACCATGTGTGTAAATTATGCATGTGTAGGATTTCAGCCATTGCATTTTAATTTAAATACAACTTCAGACATAAATTAGTTCATATTCTTTGTAACAATTTCCAAAAATATGAAAGCCTCATCTAACAGAGTAACTATCTGGATAATGTTTAAGCAGATATTTGAAAAACTTTTGCGGACAGCTATTTGCATATAAACTAGTCATTGCTTACTTCACAGTCTGTTCCCAGAGGAAACAAGTTCTGGAACTTCCATAGAGATTTACCTGCTTCTCACTGACATTCTTGCATTCTTTACAGATAATATGATTAACAACTGTCCCATGGTATAGCTCATTTATAAGATTATGGCCAGAGGTCCCCACAAGAGAGGTTTCTAAGGCACTGAATAGAATCCGATTTAACTCCTGGACATCATGTTGTCTCATTTCCTGAAGGAAAAATAAGAGAAACAAAACATGGGACTACATTTGATTTAAAATAACTTCAAAGCATCTAAAATTATAAGCAAATGACAAGACATTTTGCAGGACAGTCATGTAAGGAGCTTAGGGCCATATATGCACAAAAACAATTAGGAACATCCTTAAGCCTCTCAGGTAACTACGGTCCACCTTCTGGAGATTTTATTTTATTTATATTTTTATGAATCTAATTATATATCACTTCTTTCTATAAAAAGTACTCAAGGCAGTTTAAAACATTTTTAAGTGTATAAAATACGACAGATAAAATATTAAAATTTGAATAATAAAACAAGTATAAAACCTATTAAAACATTACTAAAACATTTAAATTTTAAAGTACATCGGCTTCCACCCACCATCCCATAAAATATCCACATTTAAATGCCAAACTTCTACAGTACTTAAAAAGGAATGTTTCTGCCTGCTGGTGCAAGAATAGCAAGGAGGGGGTCAAACCAGTGAAAGTGTCGGACTAGGCTTCTTGCACCCCTTTTCTAGACCTAACAAGGGTATTCCTCCAGAATGCTTCACTGTAGGTGAAGTTAAACTATGCCATGTATATTGTGAGCCATAAAGTTATGAAGAGGTCTTGAAATTACTGTATTTTTTGCACCATAAGACTCACTTTTTTCCCACAAAACAGGGGTGTGGAAAGTCTGTGCGTCTTATGGAGCTAAGAAAACAGATTATATTTTCCTGTTTTCTTCTCCTAAAAAATTGGTGCATCTTATGGAAAGGTGCGTCTTATGGAGCGAAAAATACGGTACCTCTTGCAGAACGTGTAAATGGCAAGATGCCATAGAGGGAAAAATGAAAGCAATGTATGAACATTAGATTTTTACCCCAGTGAAGCAACCAGAGAATCAAAAAACAATAGGATGTAAGTGGGTTTTTAAACAAAAATCCTCTGTTGCAGGAGATTTGAGATACAAGGCCAGACTGGTGGCACAGGGGTTCACACACAAAGGAAATTTGAACATTATGGCCAGGTGTTTGCTCCAACAGTAAGAAGTGAAACTATAAAATTAGCTCTGACTGTAGCAGCATCACACAAGACAGAAAAAGGTTCCTCAATCCTTTTTTGAGAAATTGTATAACCTACTGAGAAAGCTGCTAACGGTATGTTTACAGGAAATGTAGGATTTCACACTTATTTTAAACCACACAAACAACTCTCTAACAAAAATCATTATGTACATCTAGAGTTCCAAACAACAATATTTGATACAATAGATGACTCTACTGTATTAAGCACACTAGTTGCACAATTTTCTTTTTCTGAAAAATGGAAAGAAAGAAAAGCCTTGTGAGCAATAGTAGAAATAGTAGCAATAAATACTATATTGTACCTCATGACTGTTCCATCCAAAACTTTCAGTGAGCTCTGTTGTGGACGCTGCGTGTTGATCTAAGAGCAAGAGCTGGGCAAATAACCGCTGAAGTTGCAAAGGAATTATTCGAACCTGAACAAAATGACCATATATGTGAAGATGCTACATTAAATATAAAAAGCTTTCTTATTAATATCGAAGTTGCTCCCAGAAACATACAATATGGATCAGCAAAAATAAAGCACTTTAAATTCACATTAATTTTATTGAGAGAGTACTATGCATAGTTCACCTCTTCAAGGCAGACTGAAGTTTGCACTAAATGGATCATCCATTGGTGAACTACAGTTTTTTAGTCCATATTTTATAGCCAACTAATTTCTTGCTCACTCAAATGTGCAACGAATCAATTAGCTCTTTTTATCGTAAGTAGTGAAAAACACAGTGTAAAGACACATAAGACTCCATGTTTACACGAGTAATCTCTGTGGAAATAGCTCTAAATTTTTTTTACCAAACTTATTTTAATATCATTGAGCTTCTTAAAAATAGAAATCAGGGAAGACTCCTGGTCCTCTCTTTGCAACATACACATACTTCCTGTTACCCACAACTAGAAGGCCATTAATAAGAGAATCCCTTCACAGACATCAATTGTTCATGTTCAGGGGAAGAAGCCAAATAGAGATTCCATCTCCCCTTCAGCCCATAAACAGCTAGTCTTTACTAGTTGTGACAAGGCATATCAAAGCAAAACTAGATTTAAGGAAATTGTCTCCAACCCCAAAGGCTGATGCTTCCTTCCCCGTTTCTTCAAATTAGTTCCTTTGATTTATATAAAATTTGCATTCAAGTTTTTCTTTCTTCCAAAGACTAAAGGATTACAACCTTAGAGTGTGACCTCCAAACACTGAGAATAAATTGGAAGCCTGAAAGAACAACACAATCCTTTACCATTTTATATTAAAACCTCTAGAAAGCTTTAATGCCAAAAACGTCTACCAAACAAAAAGTTTATACTACATCAGGGGGAAACACTATGCAACATCCTGACAAATGCTTTTTCCTAGACTGACATCATGAACGCCTCATCTTAAAATGGATTGATATTCATTTGAGAAAAACACATAGAGCCCTTCTTTCTCACTGTATTGTCAATATCATTTTTCTCTTAGCTGAGCATACTATACGTATAATGGGGTGTGCCCCCCATAGCTGCCCATCACCTCACCTCAGATATGCTTCTACATACAATGATCTTTGTTTGGATGCCATTTAAAATCACATCTACCGTAAGAGTTGTTTCATGCAGCAGTTCTCCACATGCTACCACCATTGTATGGAAGTACAGTGGTGCCTCAGATTATGACGTTAATTCGTTCCAGCAAAATTGCTGTAGAACGAAAACGTTGTAATGCGACTTTAAAAAGCCCATAGAAATGCATTAAAACCACATTAATGCGTTCCTAGGGGCTTGAAACTCACCGTCCAGCGAAGTTCCTCCATAGCGCAGCCATTTTCACTGCCTGTGCAGCGAGGAATCCATGCGAAAACACAGCGGGCGGCCGCTTTGTTTACCCGGTGGCCATTTTGAAACCGCCGATCAGCTGTTAAAAAATCATTGCTTTGCGATGATCGGTTCCCAAAACAGGGAACCGATCATCACAAAGCAAAATTCCCCCATAGGGAACATCGTTTTGCGATCACAAAAACATCAACGTCAAGCGATTTCGTCGTCAAACGGAGCGCCCGTCTTGCGGGGCACCACTGTGCACATGCTGCTACAATCCACTAACAGGAATATTTCATAGTGGTGTGGAAACCAGCTGCAATGGCAGCAACTACAACATGCACTGGCAGCTTACAAACCCTTTTCCTTCCAAGCTCTTTTGGAATGCTCTGCCTCTAACTATCCAAATATCTACCCCGATCTGTCATCTGTCCACTAACAGCTTCTCAGCCCTCCTAGCTTCATCCCTTGTTCTCTTCATCCCTAGGCACTCTGTCTTCTGTATTGCAAATTAGTTTACAGTATTACCTATAAATAACGTCAGCAGTCCGCATTTTAAGAGACTAACTACTTCACAGAGCAGCTGCATCTCTAGCAATGACCTTAAAATTTAATGACCCTTATCATAACCTTTAATCACCCTTGTTATAACACTAATAAGTCTGAAGAGGTAAATTTGATTTCACCATTGCAGATCCTTTCGATGCCCAGAAGAGGTTTTAAGCCATGCTGAGAACACTGCACCAAAATCTCTAATGGAACCATTTTATTCTGTGGCTCAAATGAAGAAAAAACATGTTCCCTGCTTTACATGATAAAACATTCTTATTCATTATGAAATGACTAAATAAATGGAGAATATTGCAAATAGACCTCAACACCTTTGATTCTGGATTACTGTTGTCATCCAAAGAACCAAGTTCTTCAGGGCCTATGGAAAACAGTGCTTCTGTAAAGACAAAGAGAACAAATAATACTTTCTCCCTAAGTATCACCAGTACAGACTTATTTACATTAAAAAATAAATAACTCACATTAGTAGAAGAAACATTTAATACTCAAATTAGGAAATACACATTTTGCAACAATGTTTTGGATACCATGTTTTCTCTGATTTGTGACATTGTAACACCAAGAATTACCCATAATTCAAACCATAATATTACACACAGGAGGGAATACTGAGAGTGACAGATATTTTGAGGTTTCATAAAGCATATTTGTTGCTATCTAGAAATGTGAAGTGCCTGTTTGCAATCTACATATCCTAGCCAAGATCTTAAGCTACAAATGCACATATAGGGTCTCTTCCAACTCTGCAATTCTAAGATTATGTTGTTATATAAGATGTACTCACACAACACAAGAAGCCACGTTCTGTGGGAATACAGTGGTGCCTCGCATAGCGAGGTTAATCCGTTCCGGATTAACCTTCGCTATAGCGAAACATCGCTGAACGGGACAGGGAAAGCCATTGGAACACATTAAACATCGTTTAATGCGTTCCAAAAGGCTCCTTTACTCACCGTTCAGCGAAGTTTCCTATGGCCGGCAGCCATTGTCGCGCCCTCGTTAAGCGAGGGGAGGGCGCGAAAACGCTGCGCGCGGCCATTTTGGGGCTTCCAGCGGCCATTTTGTCCGCCGAACAGCTGATCGTCGGGGCTTCGTTTTGCGAAGATCAGTAAGCGAAACGCTTACCGATCTTCGCAAAGCGAATTTCGCCTATCTAAAGCTCGTTGAGCGATCGCATTAGCGATCCCAAAAAAGGGATTGCTATGCAATTTCGTCGTTGTACAGTGTGCTCGTTAAGCGAGGCACCACTGTACTGGTGTTTCATGAACAGGTAGTGTACTGATACACACTGTTCTACTACACATCTCTCTCCATGCGGAATAGCATTCCTCTAGTTCCAAACCCTCCTGTGAATTCAAATTATGTGTCTCCTTCCACTTCATCACGCTTATAAATGCTGCCACTCCTGTTATCTTTAAGAAAACCTTAAGCAAATGGCTCTTTAACCTTCTCCTTCTATAGCCATTACAACCTTTGACATTTTAGTTTTTGGGTGGCTAGCTGAACACCCTTTTAATTTCTATGCTTTCTCAAGAAACAAACTAGAAGTTGGTAGCTGCCAGTATTTGCATGGCACATTAAACAAATCATCAAGTGAACTTTCTTGGATTTTTTATCTGCTCCTGCTGCAAGTAGGAACAAACCAACAGCAGGCCCTAACATGCTGACTGTTTATGAAAACCCAGGATTTGTAACTTGTTATGTCATGCAAACACAATCAGACTGAAATAAGTATTTCCAAACTATACAGTTGTTGGGTCTTATTCTTTTTGTTTTTTGCATTCCAAAAGGTAAACAATACAGAAAACACATTTTGAAACAGGTTTTTCTATATTTCTTCCTGGGTCTAATAACTGATAAGGTAAAGCTCAACTACTTTGTGTGAACAATCCAACATTTAGAAACAGATATTTTTTAACATTATAACTTTAAAATACTGTACCTCTAAATTCAGGTGTGAGCAGCAGGGTCTGAAGAAGTGAATTAAGGTAGCAGGTTCCACCCTGGTTTTTTATTCCACTTAAATGGGTGCTTTCTCTAGGAAATGGTGGTTCAGCATCTTTGAGTTTGGACTTGGGCTGTTTACATGGACTGTCTGGCAACATGAAAAAGTCTTCATCAAACAAGTTCCCAAACATTGTAGATTTCCAAGAGTCCTTTAAAGGATAAAAAAGTTTAAAAAAACATCAGTCACATCTGTAGAAATGTACAGGGTAGAAATGTACCGATTTTCTTATTTACTGGGATGACAGATATCTTGCGCTGATTACCACACTGCAATTAGACACTAGAAAAAACATCTGTAATCATAGAAACAATAGCTTCGAGAGGGTATGCTAAAAAGGAAAAGGAGGAAAATCCACAGCCAGGATACTGAATAGGACAAGCCGGTTTTATGAAGAAGAACCTCAGCAGGTAAGAGCAGCTTCAGGGGATGCTTGGCAGAAAAGGATAGCGATGGCAAAGCACCTGCCCATGTTAACATTTTGTGTGTTCTCATCACAGGAAGACAAATTTGCCAGCGGAAGCACACACACGTGTGTAGTTCGCAGAGCACAATGCAGCGATTCTCACCACTGCATCAAATCCAAATGGGAACAAAACAGGAGAGGAGGCATTGAGAAAATGCTTTACATGGATAAAAGCTTTGCCCCTATAGTTTAAAAAAAAAAATCTTTATGGTTGGACATTCCAGTTTCGAACCACGCCTAAGCATATCGAACAAGGCCCCTCCCTCCCAAAAAACGTGGTGAAAAGGAGAAAGCTTTTGTTTTAGCACAGCGTGTCCTCAGGCTATCGTCCTCAGGGGCTCCTATGACTGAACGCTCCTCTCTTGCCCCACACGAAGCCGGCTCCCCACCCGCGCGTCCCAAGCGCTCCGCCACCCCAGAAAAGGCCAGGCCCGGGAGGGAGGGAAGGAAGGAGAGCGGGCAGGCGCCCAACGAAGAGTACGGCCAACTCCTCGGGCGCTGCCGCCCGGTCAGCCGGGTAGCCACCGCGGCCCGACCCGGAAGGCAGCCGGGTACGAAAGCTACCCCCCCCCTCCCCGCGTCGCCTTTCTCCGCACCCCTTCACGCTCACCAGGAAGACGGCCCCACCCTCACCCCCGGCCGCGTCCCTCAGCCACGCCGCCAGACAGGCTTCGAAAGCCAGACCCACCCGAAGGCCGCGTCGTGTCCTCCCGGGCCGCGGAGCTGAAGCTTGGGAGGATTGCCCTTCCCTTCCCGATCGCAATCAAGCCGCCGGCATCGGCCCTGGCTTCCGCGGGCCCAGAGGCGGGCGGCTCGCAGTGGCTTGTGGGCGTTGTAGTTCCTCAGACGCTCGCCAAGTTCTCGGCGCTGCACCCGAAGCGCAGGTGGGCAGAGCCTCCCGCGGGGCCTGCCTGGGCCGGAAGCGGGAGCTTGGCCGCCGGACAGGGCCTCGGCCCCTACTCGGGGCATTTGCCTTGGTCCGTGTTGCCGGAAGCGGCGGCCCTTTCTTCTCCTTCCTTCAACAGGGAGCGGGCGCGTCCTCTGCCGGCGGAAGAGAGGCCCCCTGGACGGGCTTGCAGCGGGGGGCGCAGGAGCGGGTGCGTGTGAACGTTTGCACCCACCAGCAGAGTAACAACAGCTGAGAGTCGGATGATGATGATGATGAAGGAGAATGGGGGCTGCCCTCGGGGAAGAGACCTCTGGGGCAGGGGACTCCTCCCGCTGGCCCTCCTCTTCTTTTCCTTTCCCTTCCTTCCTCTTCCCCATGTTGAGAAGTCAGCTCACTCCCCAATACGTATATTGCCTCTCCCTGGCAGAAAGCAGGGAAGAAGGAGCAGCCGCCCTTCTCCTCTTGCCTGCCCCGTGCGCTCTTTCCGTCTCCTGGTTGCACCGTAGTCCAGTTATTTGGAAACAAGGGCCCCCTGCTCCAGAGGTTTCCGACTCTTCAGCCGATAGTTCTGTACCTGGTGTGTTGTAGGCACAGCTAAGTCTTGAAAAGAGTGACACGTCTTTCTGAGGATTAGTAGTGGCGAAGTGGCAAGCAGCACAAGATCTTTTCACCATAAATACAGACTATGCATCACCTATCAGCAGCAATTGGAAGAAAAGCCAACATGGTAACATGTTGCCTGAGGCATTGCAAAAATTTTAGAATGTACTTTTTTCTGTATTTATTAATATGTGACCATTGGGTGGTTTTCAAATATAAAAACACAACAATCAATAGAATAAGGAGTTTTAGAAGAGGTAACTGTTACTCTGTGCTAGCATATCTGGCAAAAACAAGAAAAAAATAAAGACAAAAATGTGGTATCTTAAAAATTAAGTGCTGCATTTTAATGTGAGCTTTTCTGGACAGGTCCACTTCATCAGACCTAAGAGTCGGACTACATGGCAAATATTGTATACAATTATACATGGCTCCAAAACAAAGAGACTGTTTCTTGGGCACAAGTAGTTGATTATGCAGCATTTCACACCTAATTAAATATTTGTGTGTTCAGTCGTTTAGTCGTGTCCGACTCTTCGTGACCCCATGGACCAGAGCACGCCAGGCCCTCCTATCTTCCACCGCCTCCCGGAGTTTTGTCAAATTCATGTTGGTTGCTTCGATGACACTGTCCAACCATCTCATCCTCGGTCGTCCCCTTCTCCTCTTGCCTTCACACTTTCCCAACATCAAAGTCTTTTCCAAAGAGTCTTCTCTTCTCATGAGATGGCCAAAGTACAGGATCTGTCCTTCCAATGAGCACTCGGGGTTGATTTCCTTTAGAATTGATAGGTTTGTTCTCTTTGCAGTCCAGGGAACTCTCAAGAGTCTCCTCCAGCACCACAATTCAAAGGCATCAATTCTTCGGCGGTCAGCTTTCTTTATGGTCCAGCTCTCACTTCCATACAACACTACAGGAAAAACCATAGCTTTGACTATTCGGACTTTTGTTGGCAAGGTGATGTCTCTGCTTTTTAAGATGCTGTCGAGGTTTGTCATTGCTTTCCTCCCAAGAAGCAGGCGTCTTTTAATTTCGGGGCTGCTATCTCCATCTGCAGTGATCATGGAGCCCAAGAAAGTAAAATCTGTCACTGCCTCCATATCTTCCCCTTCTATTTCCCAGGAGGTGATGGGACCAGTGGCCATGATCTTAGTTTTTTTGATGTTGAGTTTCAGACTGTTTTTTGCACTCTCGTCTTTCACCCTCATTACAAGGTTCTTTAGTTCCTCCTCACTTTCCGCCATCAGAGTGGTATCATCTGCATATCGGAGGTTGTTGATATTTCTTCCTGCAATCTTAATTCCAACTTGGGATTCCTCCAGTCCAGCCTTCCGCATGATGTATTCTGCATATAAGTTAAATAAGCAGGGTGACAATATACAGCCTTGTCGTACTCCTTTCCCAATTTTGAACCAATCCGTTGTTCCATATCCAGTTCTAACTGTTGCTTCCTGTCCCACATATAGGTTTCTCAGGAGATAGATAAGGTGGTCAGGCACGCCCATTTCTTTTAGGACTTGCCATAGTTTGCTGTGGTCCACACAGTCAAAGGCTTTTGCATAGTCAATGAAGCAGAAGTAGATGTTTTTCTGGAACTCTCTGGCTTTCTCCATAATCCAGCGCATGTTGGCAATTTGGTCTCGAGTTCCTCTGCCCCTTCGGAATCCCGCTTGTACTTCTGGGAGTTCTCGGTCCACATACTGCTGAAGCCTACCTTGTATGATTTTGAGCATAACCTTGCTGGCGTGTGAGATGAATGCAATTGTCCGGTAGTTGGAGCATTCTTTGGCACTGCCCTTCTTTGGTATTGGGATGTAGACTGATCTTTTCCAGTCCTCTGGCCACTGTTGAGTTTTCCAAACTTGTTGGCATATTGAATGTAGCACCTTAACAGCATCATCCTTTAGGATTTTAAATAGTTCGACTGGAATGCCATCACCTCCACTGGCCTTGTTGTTAGCCAGGCTTTCTAAGGCCCACTTGACCTCACTCTCCAGGATGTCTGGCTCTAGGTCAGCAACTATATTGTCTGGGTTGTCCGGGATATCCAAAACTTTCTGATATAATTCCTCTGTGTATTCTTGCCACCTCTTCTTGATGTCTTCTGCTTCTGTGAGGTCCCTTCCATTTTTGTCTTTTATCATGTCAATCTTTGCACAAAATTTTCCTCGAATATCTCCAATTTTCCAGAACAGATCTCTGGTTTTTCCTTTTCTGTTATTTTCCTCTATTTCTTTGCATTGTTCATTTAAGAAGGCCCTCTTGTCTCTCCTTGCTATTCTTTGGAAGTCTGCATTCAATTTTCTGTAACTTTCCCTATCTCCCCTGCATTTTGTTTCCCTTCTCTTTTCTGCTATTTGTAAGGCCTCGTTGGACAGCCAGTTTGCTTTCTTGCATTTCCTTTTCTTTGGGATGGTTTTTGTTGCTGCCTCCTGTACAATGTTACGAGCCTCTATCCAAAGTTCTTCAGGCACTCTGTCCACCAAATCTAGTTCCTTAAATCTGTTCTTCACTTCTGCTGTGTATTCGTAAGGGATTTGGTTTAAATTATACCTGAGTGGCCCAGTGGTTTTTCCTACTCTCTTCAGTTTAAGCTTGAATTTTGCTATGAGAAGCTGATGATCAGAGCCACAATCAGCTCCAGGTCTTGTTTTTGCTGACTGTATAGAGCTTCTCCATCTTTGGCTGCAGAGAATATAGTCAATCTGATTTCGATGTTGCCCATCTGGTGATTTCCATGTGTAGAGTCGCCTCTTGTGTTGTTGGGAAAGGGTGTTTGTGATGACCAGCTTGTTCTCTTGACAAAACTCTATTAGCCTTTGCCCTGCTTCGTTTTGAACTCCAAGGCCAAACTTCCCTGTTGTTCCTTTTATCTCTTGACTCCCTACCTTAGCATTCCAGTCCCCCAGAATGAGAAGAACATCCTTCTTCGGTGTCAGTTCTAGAAGGTGTTGTAAATCTTCATAAAATTGTTCAATTTCAGTCTCCTCAGCAATGGAGGTTGATGCATAAACTTGGATTATTGTGATGTTGAAAGGTCTGCCTTGGATACGTATTGACAGCCCATTACGGCTTTTCCCACTCTTTTGTTGACTATGAGGGCTACTCCATTCCTTCTACGGGATTCTTGCCCACAATAATAGATATGATAATCATCTGAGTTGAAATCACCCATTCCTATCCATTTTAGTTCACTGGTGCCCAGAATGTCGATGTTTATTCTTGCCATCTCCTGTTTGACCACCTCCAGCTTCCCAAGGTTCATAGATCTTACATTCCAGGTTCCTATGCAGTATTTTTCTTTCCAGCATCGGACTTTCCTTTCACTTCCAGGCACGTCCACAGCTGAGCATCCTTTCGGCTTTGGCCCATCCACTTCATCAGCTCTGGAGCTACTTGTACTTGTCCTCCGCTCTTCCTCAGTAGCATGTTGGACGCCTTTTGACCTGAGGGTCCCATCTGTGATGAGATGGGTTTTTGAGTTAAAATCTTTTAAAGCATATGGGATTTGTAATTAAGAAATGAGCCAGAGAGGTTCCATCTTGTTTCTTTGTATAAAGTATCTTTGCTATGCTGACAAGTTGTTTTCTAGGCAAGCAGAGAGAATGTTATTCTGAAAGCCTGAGAAAGGACTCGGTGTGATTAGATAGATGGGAATTGTTGTGACTCTTTGATAAACCACAGAAAACCCAAATAACATCTGGTGCGTATGGGAAGGAAGTCATGTGATGCAACAGGACTGTTTGCCTAGTAACAAACTCTGATTGGATGACATCGTGGGAAGGTGCGATGAGCCCTTGCCAGTTACTCTTGAAAAAGGAACTTTTTGCCTATGGACATTGTCTTTCCAAGACCGACCTTTCAGTCATTCGTGACCTACTCTTCAGCCATTTGGGACTCACCCTAATGTCTTTCGAGACGGACTGGTGGCCTACCTACATGGACTGGTTCCTATGCTTTGCTGGATTACTTTTGGATTTATGGGATTTTGCCTAAGGACTGTGCATGGACTATTTTCTATAGACTGTTCTATGGAATATTCTTTATGGACTTCTTTTCTTGGAATACTCCATATGGACTATGCTCTTGTAATTTTGTAAGGACTATGGTATATTTACTGGATTTTTCTTTTCTAAGGACTATGGGACATATAATGGATTTTTACTTTTGTTTAGGGATTTTTGTTCTACAGGATCACTGAGGACTATAGCCTTTTTATAACCTACTTGGATTATTTTGTTTTTACTAATGAATTACTGGAGTGGAACTGTTTTTATTCTTTTTAATGGCTTTTTGTGTTTTTGTAAGGTTTTTGAGCTCTTTTATATTTTTCATGTTTTCTTTGCCTCACTACATCTGTGTAACTAAACAGCACAATGCTAGTTTATTTGTTTTGGTTTAATTTGGCTTTGATACTTAGTAACATGCTTTTTCTTTAATAAAATAAAAATTATAAAACTCAATTGGTTTTCTGAACAGTACACTTGTCATAGGTGTGACAAACCCAGACCTACTGGGATCTGCCACACGTTAACTAAGCTGCCACCAACCATTCCCTATAAGAAGTCACACAGACCAGGGATGGATTTTTAAACAAATAAAGAATAAGGTTTATTTAAATCAACACACAGGAAAAATAAAATGATCAGGTGAATAAGATCTAGTAACGTGGCTTGGTTTCACTCATACAGGCACACAGTTTGGTTCACACAGAACACTTTTAACTTGAAGCACAGACCCTGAACCTATCAGTTCTGGCTAACCATTCAGACACCTGAACCTATCAGGTTGGTACTCTGACACACAGTAGTACCCTGTCTGACACACAGACTCCCACACCAGCTTCTTCTTCCCAGCTGCTGCTTCGTCACATCCCAGCGTCTCCTAACTTCTCCACACAGGCTTCACATATATATACAGTACAGCCCCTCCTCCTGATGTCCCGCCTTCCACTCCCCATAGGATGGAACTTTCCCTCCAAACCCATGACAGACAGGTAACATCAGTGCTGTATGTAACACCTCCCCTCTTTATAAGTTGTTTTGTAGGGGGAAAGCTAACGTGCTTTTTCCCAAAAAACAACCTGGATAAAACACACAAAAACAGTTATACATATAATACCATACTTACTTATACTTACATTCTAAGTTAACCATAGCAATTAGGCATTTAAACATTTACCATATACATTACATCAATTTACCTTTATTCATACAAACCAAGTTCAAAAAACAGGTACATTTAACTTTTTGTCACCGACATATGTACATAGTCCATGTTTCTTTCGCCGTCTTCATTCTTCAGGTCTTCTTGACAAGGCGTCAGCAACACAGTTCACTGACCCTCTGACCACCTTCACTTCAAAGTCATAGTCCTGCAAGTTTAAAGCCCACCTCATAAGTTTGCTATTGTGGGTTTTCATTGTCTTTAACCATTGCAGTGGTGAATGGTCAGTGCACAGAGCAAAATGTCTTCCCCAGATGTAAGGCTTGGCCTTCTGGATCGCGTAGACTATTGCCAGGCACTCCTTCTCCACGGTTGCCAAATGTCTCTCACCTTTTTGGAGTTTCCTACTCAGGTAGGACACTGGATGCTGGTCACCATTCTCATCCTCCTGGCACAGAACTGCTCCTACCCCGCTGTTAGACGCATCGGTGTAGACGATGAACTCCCGGTCGAAGTCTGGAGCCCGCAGCACTGGATAGTTGATGAGCGCCTGCTTCAACCTCTGGAACGCCTCCTCACAGTTGCTGGTCCACGGGATGCGGTCATCAGCCTTCTTCCTCGTCAGATCGGTCAGCGGAGCCGCAATCTCGCTAAACCTCGGGATGAACTTTCTGTAGTAGCCCACCAACCCAAGAAATGATTTGACTTTTTTCTTGGTGTTGGGTCTGGGCCAATCACGAACTGCTTCTATTTTGGCCTCTAGGGGTTTTATCACTCCTCCCCCTACTATGTGACCCAAGTATTCTATTTCTGGGCTACCCAGCTGCAGTTTGTTCTCTTTGCAGAGCCTAGGCCAAAGCACTTCCTCCCCTGGATTAAAGTGCCTCTCCCCGGCTTTCTGGTCATCCCAAGCTTTCTTTCTGACCTTTTGAGCTTGCAGGGTCTCTGCTGCTAGCTCTAGGTTTCTCTTTAGGTCATTCCTTGAAGAGTCTACATATGTCACAACGTCTTGTGGGTCATCCTGGGTGATCTGCTCCCAACTTTGTTTGATCAAATCAAGGGGCCCTTTCACCCTTCTCCCAAACAAAAGTTCAAACGGACTGAACCCGGTACTGGCTTGTGGCACTGATCGATAAGCAAACAAAAGGGATTGCAGTTTCTGGTCCCAATTGTTTGGATTCTCTGCCAAGTAAGCCCTAATCATGCGCATTAGAGTCCCATTGAACTTCTCAGTTAACCCATTACTTTCAGGATGATAGGCAGTAGTTTCCTTGTGCTTAATTCCACAGATTTGCCATAAGCGTTTCATGAGCTTTGATGTGAACGATGCGCCCAAATCTGTGATTATTTCTGAGGCAAATCCCATCCTGGACATATACCCCACCAAGGCATCTGCCACTGTGTTAGTTTCAATGTTAGTCAAGGGTATGGCTTCAGGGTACCTTGTGGCATGGTCCACAATGGTGAGAATGAACCTGTTCCCCCTCTTTGTGGCCTTGGGCAAAGGTCCCACTATATCCACCCCTATGCATTTGAACGGAGTGTCAATCACAGGCAAAGGGCACAACTTTGCTTTGGTCCTGTCGCGGTTATTCCCCTGCCTTTGACACACATCACATTGTTTACAGAACTCCCCGATCTGCTTCCCTATGTCAGGCCAGTAAAAATTCTGTGTGATTCTCTGCTGTGTTTTGTTCACCCCTAAGTGTGCAGCAAACATGTCAGAGTGCCCCCTTTGTAAGATCATGGGGCGATACTTTTCAGGTACCACTAGCTGACTTCTGATCCCATCTCCCCCTTTTGAGATATTCCTCAGGGTCTCTCTATATAAAATCCCCTTTTTCTCCAGAAATCTCACTGGGGTTTCAGGTGTTAGCTGGGCGTCAGTCACCTGTTCAAAACACTTTTGGAGAGTGGCGTCTGCCTTTTGCTCTTGTCCAAATCTGCTGTCTGTGGTTAAGGTTTCCACCACAGCTTCTGAACTCCCCTCTGCTTCCGTCTCTGGCTCATCATTACCCCCCTGAACTGTCCCCGTGGTGGCTTGTGAACGTGTATCACTAGCACCCGTTTCACATGTTCAGCCAGGTCATTTCCCACGAGCACGGCTGCTGGCAGAGTCGATGAAATTGCTAGCCGCCAAACTCCCCTCCAGCCTTGAAAGTTGACAGGTACCTCCGCTACTGGCAGTGAGATTACCTGCCCCTCAATCCCTGCCACCTTCATGCTCTCATTTGGGATCACATATTCCCTAGGAATAATATCTGGATGGCACAGGGTCACCTGAGAACAAGTGTCCCGCAGCCCCCGATACTGACGGTCAAGTATTCCTACGTCCACCCCTGCTGTCTCAAACAACTGAGAATCTGTTCTCACCAGCAGGCAGCGCCTGACCTCTACAAGAGGACCATTTTCCTCAGCCTGATCAGCAGATGTAGCTGTTCCAGATTGAGTAGCCATGGCAACAGGCTCCCTCAGTGACAATGAGCCTTGCTCTTTCTGGACACAGAACACAGCTTTTGGCTTGGTCCCACTCGAATCCTGAGGCACAATTCCTTTTAGCTGCTTTAATTTCTCACACTCTGAGATTAGATGGCCCTTTCCCTGACAGAAATAACATTTTCTGGTGTATTTTGAGTCTTTCTCCTCTTGTTTTGGTTTTCCCTCCAAAATCTGAGGTCTTGGTTTTATGTCTGAGGGCTTCCCTTCACCATGGGCCCCTCCCCCTTGCTGGCTTTTCCCTGGTCCCTGAGAGTACTTGCTGTAGGTTTCTTTGGGTTTCCCCATCGCTTTCCCCTCACCCAAGGGCTTTCTTATTTGGGAAATAAAATCTGCGATCTCGGCTGCTTCTGCCACAGATTTTGGTTTCCTTTCCCTCACCTGGAATTTCAGTTCCCCATGCAGGACTGAATAGAACTGTTCCAGCGCTATCAAATCTTTAAGCTGCTGAAAGGTCTCTGTCCCCTCCTGAGATAGCCACTTCTCTAGCAGCCTCACCAATTGAGCCCCCACTTGGGTAAAAGTCTGCTCTGGTTTCTTTGTGAGGGACCTGAATCTTTGCCTCAGCTGTTCCGCATTTATCCCATGTCTTGCAAACACCAGTTTTTTAAACTCTGCAAAATCTTTCATCAGTTCCTCAGGCATCTCGGCATAGACTTCAGCCAGGCTACCACTGATTAAAGATCGCATGATGGTCATCTTCTCAGTTTCCCTCACTGAGAAGTCCACAAACGCTCTTTCCACTAAGGAAAAGAACACCTCAGGACAATCTCCCTTGTGGTACACAGGGAATTTCTTCAGGTCAGCTTTAGACAATTGGCCTCCCTCAGAATCCCTATTGTTATTATTGTTCTGGTTCATCATTTCCAATTTCCTTAATTCAAACGCCATTTTCTCTCTCTCCAATCTTTCTGCTCTTTCCATTCTCTCTATTTCAAATTGTCTTTGCCTTTCCCTTTCCTGCATTTTTTCTCTCTCTAATCTTTCCTCTCTTTCCCTTTCCTCCATTTCAAATTGCCTCATCCTCAGTTCATGCTGTTGGGCTATGAGCAATTTTCTGAGTTCTGGGTTCTGCTCTCCCGTGCTGTCACCCTGCACTGAGCCAAATTCATCCTCAGAACCTTGGTCTACCTGGGGGTCTTTCACTTCACCCATTTCTGCCATCTGGCTTCGAGTCAAGGGCATAATCCCCCCCCCCCAGAACAGGCTGCTTTAAAAAGTCAAGCCTCAAAATAAAACGACCACTTTTTTTTTCTTTTGCCTCAGAACCAGCTTTCTATAGATTGCTGCTGTCCTTCAGCACTACTTGCAACTGTAGCGAGTTAGAGTCTACCCCCCTCTGCTGGGCCTCTCAGCAGGCAGGCTAGCTCACTGCTATTTCACAGTTTTGCCTCAGCTTTTTTCCCGCCAAAAACAGGCTGCCTCAGAGCACCCTAATCTAGTCTCCCCAGTTGGCACGTTCTTCTACTAGCGCACCTCCCCGTGAGGTACACCTAGAAGATTACCTACGCGCCTCAGATTGTCCCTGACTAGACCCCCCTTGCTCTGGGCACACTTGCCAAGGCTTTGCTGGACCGCTGGACAACTGGACCAGTCGTATCCCACACGCTGGACACCAATCAATGTGACAAACCCAGACCTACTGGGATCTGCCACACGTTAACTAAGCTGCCACCAACCATTCCCTATAAGAAGTCACACAGACCAGGGATGGATTTTTAAACAAATAAAGAATAAGGTTTATTTAAATCAACACACAGGAAAAATAAAATGATCAGGTGAATAAGATCTAGTAACGTGGCTTGGTTTCACTCATACAGGCACACAGTTTGGTTCACACAGAACACTTTTAACTTGAAGCACAGACCCTGAACCTATCAGTTCTGGCTAACCATTCAGACACCTGAACCTATCAGGTTGGTACTCTGACACACAGTAGTACCCTGTCTGACACACAGACTCCCACACCAGCTTCTTCTTCCCAGCTGCTGCTTCGTCACATCCCAGCGTCTCCTAACTTCTCCACACAGGCTTCACATATATATACAGTACAGCCCCTCCTCCTGATGTCCCGCCTTCCACTCCCCATAGGATGGAACTTTCCCTCCAAACCCATGACAGACAGGTAACATCAGTGCTGTATGTAACAATAGGGTCATCTGAGAGTGCTGCCTCGGCCTCGCTTACTTAGAGTCCTGTCAGTGGTGCAAGCTAAGTCTAAGGACTACAAAGCCCACTTGACCTTTTCACAATAATATCTGAGAGTACCAGGGTGTTCTTATGTGGGCAGACCTGTGAGAAGGAGGTTGTATCATGGCTAGCTGAATTTGGACTCATTCAGCCCATTTTAGCATGTGCAAACTCCTGATTGCTCTCTGTCCAGGCTTACACGTGAGTTTTCGAACTCGTGTTTGCTGACACCATCTTCCAGCGTCATATCTTTTAGCCTTTTGTTTCTGATCATGGGGCATTCTTGGCAAAGATACTGGAGTGGAATTGCCGGTTCCTACCCCAGGTGGATTGCGTTTAGTCGGAACTCTCCACTATGTCCTGTCCGTCTTGGGTGGCCCTGCACGGCATAGCCCATAGCTTTTCTGAGTTACTCAAGCCCCTTCGCCACGACAAGGCAGCAATCCATGAAGGGGAATTAAATATTTAAAATACTGTAATTAGAAAAGAGTTTTCTACAGCAAAAGCAGACTTGAGGTGTTATAATCAAGGGATAACTTCTCAGATCTCAAAATACCATCTTGGATATTAACGGCTA
This sequence comes from Pogona vitticeps, assembly GCF_051106095.1. Lineage (NCBI taxonomy): Eukaryota > Metazoa > Chordata > Lepidosauria > Squamata > Agamidae > Pogona > Pogona vitticeps. The sequence continues at coordinate 172,459,340 of NC_135783.1, read as the reverse complement.
TAATGTAATAATTTGAACCTGAAGTAATTGTGACATTTACCAGGTAACTCCTGCTTGTTTCCCCAAACAAAGGACTCATGCTGTTTTCTCACCAGCAGATAACAATTGGGACGTTCCCCCATTTTTCTCACTGCCACCAGTGGATTTCCTTTATCCACAATAAATAATGAACTTTAGTCAGACACTTGTCAGGTTGCTGCCAACATAACTTATTTATTGAATTATAATAACTTTAACCAGAATCACAGATGTTATTTATTCAATGCATATAGTCAAATCATTCAAATATTGTATATCTTGCCACATTCACCACCTGCTCTATTTCTCTAGACCAGTGGTTCTTAACCTTTTTGAAAGAAACGCCCCCTTGAGCCATTGAGGAAGTTATCATCGCCCCCCCCTCCCCGCGGTGATGAGATCTTATTTATTTATTTATTTACTTACTTACTTACTTACTTATTTATTTATTTATTCATTTATTTATTTAAGACACTTAAATCCAATGACCCCTGAAAACAAAATTCAATTCCAAGAAAATGAAATGCCCCCCAAAAGTACCATTTAATGATTTAGTTGTAAGCAAATTTTAAGACGCAAAAAGAAATATAAAAAGGGCATAAAAACAAACCGCAATGCAGAAACTGAAAATTTCAAGACGAAAACTCTGCAACTAAATTAAGACTGGAGGAAAATATATATTCATGCGCATTGTAAAAAGGCTGCAGCCATCTTCACAGGTTTGGCTTGCTCCAGCGCCCCCCTACCGCCCCCCTTCTGCTCCAGCGCCCCCACGCTGCCCCTTTTCGTTCTAATGCCCCCCTGAAAAATGAAATCGCCCCCTGGGGAGCATTATCGCCCACGTTAAGAACCACTGCTCTAGACCAGCTTATCTCTATTATTATTCCTTCTCTCTCATTCTGCAGTTTTATATCTCCTCTCTTCCCATCTCTTCTGCCAAACCTCCTTATATCCGCTGACTCCGCCCCTCCACTCCTCTCATTAGGCTCATGCAAATGAGAACCTGACTGTGAGTGACAGAAGTGACATGGGGCAACCGTCACAGTAATGTTCTCACATGATTCAAGGAGGAGGTTAAGGATTGCACCCCATCTGAAGTTAAGGTGGTAGATTTGGGGAGGGGCTAGAGCTCAGTGGTAAAACCCATGCTTTGCATTCACAAGGTTCCAAATTCAATCCTTTGTATCTCCACACAGACCTGGAAAATTTTAATTCTTTGCTATCCTTTGTTGAAGACAAGATTAATGTAATTGACAGTAAATAGTTGAAGGCAAAGTAGAATTGAGGAGTTGTTTACACCAGACCTGTAGTGTAATCTAGTGTTATTATTCCCTTTTATTTTGCAAGTAGAAAACGTAGCATGTCACTGTGAAAGAATCTGCAGAAATGGAGTTAACATCACCTCTCTAAATTTTGTAAAATACTTCAGCTGACTAGACTAAGCAAACATATTTTGAGAACTGGATAGAGCTGTTTCAAGATAGCATGAAGACTGTTATCTATGCCTTTGACAGGTTCTAGGGAAAGGAATTATTTTCATGATTGCTTGCACCACTGCCTATTAGTGAGTGTAAGCGCTAAGATGCCAGTCAAGAAGTTCTGGATGGTACAGCTAGACCCAATTAAAAGACCCAGTGTGATTAGTGGAACACTCAAGCCAGCTCATGAGGGGATGATGGGATATAAAGTGGAAGGTAGCTAGTTAGGATGGATTAGGCTTTCACGCTATGCTTTTATACAATCAACTATGTTGGAGACTCTGTATGCTTGTAAGTATGGATAGCCTTAGGCAAACATTCTTATATTCTGTGGGAAAGTTCTACAATGCCTTCAACTCTAAAACTGCTTTTGTTCTATGTGATGATGCTCTTTGTGTATCACTGCTGTTACTGAAACATTTAAATGTTTGTCAAGTTGTTATGCTTTGCCATTTTTTCTTTTTAATAAACTTATAAATATTTACACAAGCTGTGATTTATTCAGAGAGCTAAAGGGTTGAAAGTATTAAGTCTGGTGTCTTAGGCACTCAGAGGTTTTATAATACTTTAGAATATACGTTACATGCAGGATTGGTTTGCAACCAGAAGCAACAACCTGCTGGTGTATTTTCCCCCACCCTCAGTGAAACATCCAGACATAAGTGACTTGGAGTGTGCTGGGGAAGAAGTGGGTTCACAGGAAACAATTCTTGATCATTGCTGCGCAGACCCACCTGGGTATAACCCAAACCAGGTAGAAGAAGGGCTGTGTGACAGAGTGGTAAGAGGAATCCTCTATGTAACCTGAGAATCTTTACAGCCACAACCAGATTTTCTTCAGTTACGATATCTGGGTTTTAAATAACTTATTTTAATGTTGCAGTGGATGTGAACATAGAAAAAACTGTTATTTGATAAATGTGCATCAGAGAGCAAACTGGCTTTGCTATATTTTGCACAACCAGATTTTTATGAACCTTCTTCAAGCCCATTGTAGATCATGTTGCATTCATCTGATCTGCAAGTGAACAAGGGAAGGGCAGAAGAACTATCATCCTCCAAAAATGGAACAGAGCACGCACGCAAGCCAAAGGTGAACAAAGGCATTCCTACCCACAGCAGCCATCTGGGCCTTCAAACTCTGACCTACACAACAGGTGCAGCCTTATCCAAAACAGGCTACTGTACTGTATATTCCCAGTGCCTGACTAAGTTGTTCCTCTCAGCAGTTTGTTAATTCATTCAGGCAAGAGTTCAGAACTGCAACAGCCATATTGCTACTAATTGAGAAAGAGAGGCGTGGCTGGGTGTTATCAGCATTCCAATGGCACTCAATCCTCAAATTTTAGATTGTGCAAATATCATGTAAATACTTTTTTAAAAATGCAGAAGATGAAATGGGGCAAGGATCATCATAGGATCAACATTTTATCACCCCTTGGCAACCCATTTCCATAAACTGTATCCTTTATATTAGCAAAATGTTCGTAATTAATATGGTTGCTGTTATTTCAAATTTATACGGTATAATTAAATGGGCCAATAATGAGATTTAAAAGCAATGGAATAAAAAGGTGAACAGATACATGAGTTCAAGTAAATACATCACAAATTACATTAAAAACTACATTCCATTAATTAATGCATTGTATTTGTTACTGAATTTACTATTAATTGAAAAACTATTGTTTTGAAATAATAGTGATAAAACACACAACAGATATTTTATACACAACAAATGTTCAGTGTGATCCTTGAACGTGTTTTGAGGTATATAGTTTTTTGATATCAGGTTGAACCGATGTAAGACTACAGCTTACTATAGTATTGAATTTTTAAAAAGTTATAAGAAGAGGAAGCCCTTCACCAGCTCCATATTTGTAAATGGCATCAGAAACATAATCACCTTGTCAGAAAGCTGTTCATATTCTCTACTGATGCCTGGCCAAAAGTTTATAAGGAACCTTTCTTTAAATTCAGCTCAACAGTGGCCAGAGGACTGGAAAAGATCAGTCGACATCCCAATCCCAAAGAAGGGTAGTGCCAAAGAATGCTCCAAGTACCGTACAATTCCACTCATTTCACACTCTAGCAAGGTTATGCTCAAAATCCTACAAGGTAGGCATCAGCAGTACGTGGACCAAAAACTCCCAGAAGTACAAGCTGTATTTCGAAGGGGCAGAGGAAGTAGGGACTAAATTGCTAAAATGCGCTGGATTATGGGGAAAGCCAGAGAACTCCAGAAAAACATCTATGCAAAACCTTTGATTGTGTGGACCATAGCAAACTAAAGAAATCGGAGTGCCTGACCACCTTATCTATCTCCCGAGAAACCTATACGTGGGACAAGAAGCAACAATTGAACTGGATATGGAACAATTGATTGGTTCAAAATTAGGAAAGGAGTACAACAAGGCTGTATATTGTCCCCCTGCTTATTTAACTTATATGCAGAATACATCATGAAAAAGGCTGGGTTGGAGGAATCCCAAATTGGAATTAAGATTGCTGAAAGAAATATCAACAACCTCACATATGCAGATGATACCACTCTGATGGCAGAAAGTGAGGAGGAAATAAAGAACCTCTTAATGAGGGTGAAAGAGGAGAGCAGAAAAAATGACCTGAAGCTCAACATCAAAGATCATGGCCACTGGTCCCATCACCTCCTGGCAAATTGAAGGGGAGGATATGGAGGCAGTAGCCTATTTTACTTTCTTGGGCTCCATGATCACTGCGGATGGGGACAGCAGCCACGAAATTAAAAGATGCCTGCTTCTGGGGAGGAAAGTGAAGACAAACCTAGACAGCGTCTTAAAAAGCAGAGACACCACCTTGCTGACAAAGACCACATAATCAAAGCTATGGCTTTTCCAGTAGCAATGTATGGAAGTGAGAGCTGGACCATAAAGAATGCTGACTGCCAAAGAATTGATGCTTTTGAATTGTGGTGCTGGAGGAGGCTCTTGAGAGTCCCTTGGATTGCAAGGAGAACAAACCAATCACCCTGGAGTGCTCACTGGAAGGACAGATCCTGAAGCTGCGGCTCCAACACTTTGGCCATCTCATATGAAGAGAAGACTCTCTGGAAAAGACGCTGATGTTGGGAAAGTGTGAGGGCAAGAGGAGCAGGGGACGACAGAGGACGAGATGGTTGGACAGTGTCATCGAAGCTACCAACATGAATTTGACCCACCTCTGGGAGGCAGTGGAAGACAGGAGGGTCTGGCGTGCTCTGGTCCATGGGGTCACGAAGAGTCGGACATGACTTAATGACTGAACAACAACAACAAAATGTTCTGGTTCATACCCTTTGGGGAAAACATATCCCAAATTGGAAACCACTGTGCTAAACCACTGTTAAACCTTCTTAGTGTGGTATCTGAATGAGAGCTACTCTTTCATCAAAAGCTTACTCTGTAGGCATTCTCTCTGTCGCTCGGTTCCCAACAGCTGCCTTTACTCATTTCTGCTCCAGGGTAGCTTATTCTCTTTCATGAACTTATTTCATTAATCCACCAGTTAGTTGTTGTGCCACATAGTTGCAATAGTTCTTTCCCAGTTTTCTGTCACCTGGCACTATCTTGCAAAACAAACATTCACATTCTGCCCTCTGAAATTTCAATAGACTAATAATTAAACAGAATTCAGGTGGGGAAAGAAAAGCCTTTAAAAGAGAGCAAGTTGTCCTTCCTATCCCTACACTGCAAAACGAAAAAGAAGCACAAGATACAGAAGAGATTCCTTTCATTGCCAAGATTTTTCTGAACAGAGAGAGAGATGGGTTCTTCTTTTCTTCAGGCTAACAGCTTGGCTTTGTGGCTTTTTTCTCTCTTTGCCCTTTTCACCTTCACAGAAGGTGAGAAATTACTAGTTATACCTCAGGATGGAAGTCACTGGCTCAGCATGCGAGCTGTTGTGCAGAAGCTCAGTGAAAAAGGTCACGAGATTGTGGTGGTGGCACCCGAAGTGAATCTGCTTTTAAAAGGAGAAAAGTATTACAAGCGGAAAACATATCCTGTCTCATACACGCAGGCAGATCTTGACATTGGATTTCAGAAGTTCTCTAGAAACCTCTTCAAGAAGGTTTCTTTTCCTTTTACAATTTTTCAGGAGTACTGGAACAATATGTATATTATAAACCTGTTTTTTGAGAATTGTGAGAGCCTGCTGAAGAACAGGGAAATCATTAAGTACCTGGAGGAGGCTCATTTTGATGCCCTTTTCACAGACCCAGCTTTGCCCTGTGGAGTCATCTTAGCTGAATACCTCTTCATCCCTTCTGTGTATTTCTTTCGAGGATTCCCATGCAGTTTAGAGCATGCAATCTGTAAGTCTCCAAATCCTGTTTCCTATATTCCAAGATGTTATACTGTGCACACGGACCGAATGTCTTTCGTCCAACGTGCAATTAATCTGTTTGCTAATTCTTTCGAGACAACGCTTTTCAAGACACTATATAATAAGTATCAAGATATTGCTTCAGAGTTTCTACAGAGAGATGTTCACCTACCAACTCTTTATCGGAACGGTTCGATCTGGCTTTTGCGTTATGACTTTGTCTTTGAGTATCCCAGGCCTATCATGCCCAACATGGTATTCATAGGAGGCATAAATTGCGAGGAAGCGAAATCGCTGACACCGGTATGTCCACTGATTATTACTATGAAATCTGATATAAGTAAAATAGATTTGTGAATGTAATGCTGTGTAGTCATACTTCCTTTCTAAAGGTTTTTTTTGGGACACCTGAAAAGCCTCAGAAGGCATTGTATTCTAAGGACAAATTGAACCACACAGAGGCTTTCTACAGCTTGGTTTAAAATTTGGGGGGTTAATTATTGGCCAAGGATTGGGGAGGATAGAGATGGTCTGGGAGCCCAGGGAGGGCCTCACGCCCTGTTGAATTCAGTGGGGATTCAAATAAACACACACAAGATATATAGCATAATATTTGGTTATGAATTATGTTAGATGTTTATCATAACAGAAGGGTATGAACTAGACATGGGGATGAATATAAACATGAATTGCGATATTCGACTAATATCATTGCTTTGTATTCTTGAGGTCCATAGACCACAACAAATGTGAAGCAATGAATATAACCCAGTTATATTCCTCCCTTCATCTATCCCTCTCCACTTATGCCCCCACGGATCAGCTGTTCCTCAGGAACATAGGCAGAGAGGGGTTTTCCCTTCCGGTGGCTTGCTAAAGCTTGCCCGAAGGGAATCCCAGCCATCCCTGTTTACAGAGACGGGGGGGGGGGATGGAATTGCTTTGCTCTGACTTTCCCGTCTTTCTATGCCCCTGCAGCATGGACAGGGGAAACCTGACCAAAGGAATTCCCCCCATTGTCTTTGCAAACAGTGGCTGGGGGGCATCAATCGGGCTTCCCTGGTCTGTGCTGCAGGGGCATAGAAAGAGGAAGCCCCCCACTGTCTTTTGCTTTGGCCAGACTTCCCTTGTCTTTCTATGTCTGCCTCGACATAGAAAGATGGGGGAAGCCAGACTGAAACAATTCCCCTCCTGGTGTGTTTGCAAAGACAGTGGGGGTAGGGGATCCCTTAGGTCCAACTTCCCTTATGTTTCCGTGCTCAGCCAGGCATAGAAAGACAGGGGAAGCCTGACTGAAGCAATCCTCCATGCTAAGGCAGCAGGGGGAATCTCCTCGGTCAGGCTTGCCCAAGGGGAAGCCTTCCCCACTGCTCCTTGCAAAAGCTAGGCTGCTGGAACAGAGAACATGGTTCTGCCTATCTAGCTTCTGTTTCGGCGGAAGGAGCGGTGGAGCAGGAGGAGGCAGCTGGTCAAGGTAAGCTGCAGTGGGAAGGCAGTAAGGGTCACCTTTCTATTTTAGATAGCCCCATGGGGTAAAATTGTGGTTTGTCAAGGTTGATGACCCACAAACTGAGACCACTTTGTCCCCGTCTTTAGTCCGAACACAATGTGATTGTCTTTGTGAAATATAGTTGGTAAAACCCATGGATGGCAGACCACAAAGAACAATAAGTGTTTAGTCTGATCCTGTGCATGCCTTTGTTCTTTCCCGCTTTCAGTTGGTATTCTGAAGTCTGCTGTGCTCTCAGTAAATTCTTTTACATGTCACATTTACATGAATGGACATTCTTTAACCCAAAAAATGAATAGTGAACTGGTTGGTTTTTGGTGTATGTGTGTGATACTTCATGATTCATGTTTCATGAGTAAGCCACAAACCATCACAAATCATTGGCCCATCACTAGTTATGGACAAACATGACATCAGAGTTACTGTTCTGACAATGAGCTAAATGTTAGCAAGAGGTATTTAGTGTCTGAGTCCAAAACTGAAGGAGCGGGAAAACAAACTTTCATTTGATAACTCAAAATGGCAGAGTAAGTTGTGCAGACACAATTCCTTTGGGTGTGGCAGAAGTTCAGAGGGAAAAGGCCAGAGAGGAAGAGAAAAGACAAAGACTGTGCAAACAAACATTTATAATGTTGAAACTGGTATTTGGATCCCCATTAAATTTGGCACAGTTGTAGTTGACAGCTCCGTACCAAATTTGGGGAAGTTTGGACATAGGGCTTTCGAAGTATGTTTTAAAAAAAGTAAAACTGTTTTCCTCCTAGTTCAGAAATAGGTTACATCGAACAATCCCAGATTTAAAATAGATTTCAGTACATAAATTGAAAAGACCAGTACCTGTACTGCTTTTTTTTAAAGAGAGAGAGAGAAAATGGTTGGCTCCATCATCTTATTTGGAAAGAATCCATGCTGCAGGAGGGCAAATACACCATATTTTCCCATGTATAATACAAGACAACACTTTTGTCTAAAATCTTTAGACTAAAAATTGAGGGTCATCTTATACACAGAGGTAAGCTGAGGAGAGAACAAAAACAAGTGGAGGGGGGAATGGATCAAAGCAATCCTACCGCACTTTAATCGCTGCTTTCCCCTTCCACTTGCTAAGCCCCACGGAGCTTAGCAAAAGGAGGGGGAAAGCAGTGATGAAAGGGCTGCAGGATCACTTTGCTTGCTGCTTTCCCCACCACTTGCTAAGCCCCACGGGGCTTAATAAAAGGGAGGGGGGAAACAGTGAGCAAAGTGATCCTGCAGCCCTTTGATCGTTACTTTCCTCCTCTTTTTACTAAGCCCCATGGGGCTTAGGAAGTGGTGGGGAAAGCAGCAATCAATTTTTCTAATTTGGGGTTAGAAAAGTGGGGGTTGTCTTGTACAATAGGGCAGCTTATAAACAGATAAATATGGTAACTTGATAGGAATAACTGAAACTTGGTGGGATGACTCCTACGACTGGAATACAGCAACTGAAGGATATAAATTGTTCAAAAAGAACAAAGCAAATAGAAGAGGAGGTGGAGTTGCAGTTTATGTAAAAGATATGCATTCCTGCACAGAAATAAAGAAGGAAGAGATTGGATGTCCCATTGAGAGCATCTGGATAAATCTAGTTGGGGCAAAAACAAAGAAGAACATGGTCATCAGAGTCTACTACCAGTCGCCCAACCAAGGAGAGGAAGCTGATGAAACTTTTGAAAAACAAATTGCAATGGATTTCAAAGAGACATGATGTAGTAGTGATGGGAAATTTCAATTATCTGGATATATGTTGGGCGGCAAATTCACCAAGAGACTGCTTGGTGGAGGAAGAGGCAGTAAGGGGAACTCTGGGTGAGAGTGACGATTTTCTACTAGAATTCTTGGTTTCAAAGGAAACCAAAGCAGAGTGTAGCCCCACATACATATGCTGGATTTTTAAAAAGCCAATTTAAATGAATTCAGAACAAGGATGGGTAGGATCCCTTGGCAGGAGAACCTAACAAGAAAAGGAATTCAAGAAGGGCGGGAGTTTCATAAAAACAATGAAATTCTAAAAGCACAGCTACAAAAAATTCAAACAAAAAGGTGGGAAGCAGCTAAAAAGGCCAGTGTAACTTCAGGGTCGACCTGAAAACTAAAAAAGACATGCAGAAGAAGTGGAAAGAAGGCCTGGCCACCAAGGAAGAATACAGACAAGTAGCAAGGAAATGCAGGAATGGCATTAGGGAAGCAAAAGCTGAGAATGAACTGAGATTAGCTCGCGAAACAAAATGTAACTAAAAAGCATTCTTCAGGTATGTGCATAGCAAGAAACAAAGAAAAGAAACAGTGGCTCAGTTCCTCAATGGAGATGGAAAAATTATAGAAGAAGTGCTCGGTTCCTGTTTTAGCTCAGTCTTTTCCCATAGGACAGACTGAATTTCCAGACAAATGTGGAGTGCAAGTGGAGGGGACAGGACTGCTGCTGGAGATTGATAAACAAATAATCAAGGAATACCTTACCACCTTGAATGAGTTCAAATCTCCAGGGGCGCATGAACTGCACCCAAGAGTATGGAAGAAATTCACTGAAGAACTCTCAGAACCATTATTTTCTTGAAATTATGGGAAACGAGTGAGATGATTGGAGGAGGGCTAATATTGTCCCTATCTTCAAAATGGGCAAAAAAAGAGGAAGCTGGGAACTACAGGCTGGTCAGCCTGATGTCAATCCCAGGGAAAATTCTGGAAAAAAATTATACAACAGTCACTATGCAAGCACCTAGAAAACAGTGCAGCAATAACTAGAAGCTAACATGGGTTTGCCAAGACCATATCCTGCTGGACTAATCTGATCTCATTTTTGATCAGGTAACCTCCCTGATAAAGGGAATGCTGTAGACATAGTGTATCTTGACTTTAGCAAAGCTTTTGACAAAGTGTCCCATGAAATCCTGATCAGCAAGCTAACTAGGTGTGGGTTGGATAGAACAACTGTCTTAGTCGGATACACAGTTGGCTACAGAATCATACTCAGAGAGTGATGATTAATGGCTCCTTCTCCAATTGGGCAAAGGTAACAAGTGGGGTAACCCAAGGCTCAGTCCTGGGTCTGGTGCTCTTCAACATTTTTATTAATGACTTGGATGAGGGAGTGCAGCAATTGCTTGTCAAATGTGTGGATGACACAAAATTGAAAAGTTTGGAGTAACAGTACATTGATGAAAAGGATCAAAGGGCAAAACATTCCCAGTTTCCTTTTTGTGTGGCATTTTCTGCCCCCCTGTTATGGAAATTAATTACAACTGGAGATAGATTGTTAAGTTGGGATGAGCTGACAGTGAGGTGCAAATTCATTTTAGAAATAATTTTAATAGTTTGGATAGGTAAATAATTGGTGTGTTTTGCCCTTTGTGATATTTAAATAACCTCTAATAATTACTTCTAAATATATTTAGAAGTAATGATTATTTCAACAATTTGAAATTTTACACAAAATTATGTACAGCAGGAGCAGTAACCTGATCAATGTTTACATGTGTGCAGAGATCTGGCTATGGGCATTTCCACAGTGATCTGATACGTATCAATGTGGAAATGTCCATAGTCAGTTGTGCATGACCAAGCACACAACCAACATCTTGTCAGATCACCATAGCATGGTTTGAATTTCATGTATATGAACAGTAGATAGGATACTGATTCAGAACTTTTCAGTGCTGGACAGCACCTATGACATACCACATTTCATATTAGTTTAATGTCCTTGACACCTGTTTCTGAAGAAAAATCAGTATGAACTTTCCTTAAGTGATCAGCATGCCCCCATATGTTTTAGTCCTCCCATTCTCGTCCACCCTGACCAGCACAGCCAATGGTTAGGAATCATGAATGCTGCAGCCTGTAAACATGTGGAGGAGCACAGTTACTTAACTTTTGCCTTAACTGACCCAGTCAGAGCAGTTCACTTGTCACTATGACAGTGCAGTCTGAGTCAGAATTGGTTAATCAGCAACCTTATGTTTCAGGGTAATAATGATCAAAGCAAATTTGCTTTTGAAAGAATCAAAGTATTACACTACGAAAGTGTTTGCAGTGCCCTATACACCAGAAAATTATGCCTTCTGTCTTCGTCAGTTTGTTAAGCAACTCTTTGATGAAGTCTCCTTTCCAGCCATGATAATAGGAGCATATAGGACAGGGGTCAGGGAACTGCTTTACCTTTTCGTCGTCATTTAGTCGTGTCCGACTCTTCGTGACCCCATGGACCAGAGCACGCCAGGCCCTCCTATCTTCCACTGCCTCCCGTAGTTGTGTCAAATTCATGTTGATTGCTTCGCAGACACTGTCCAGCCATCTCATCCTCTGTCATCCCCTTCTCCTCTTGCCATCACATCTTTACCTTTTACCCCCCAAAATTTATATACACTGACATTAACCCCTTGATTTGAAAGGAAGGAAATCATACATTATTTGAATTAAAAAAATTATTGAATCGACAAAGGCTGTGTACCGAACTAGTAGGATGCACCAAATTTGATAAAGATGTGCACTATTTTTGCTGGAACACATTGCACTCCAGCCATGGTGTGGTATAGGGAGTAGTAAGGTGTCCAACGTGCCTAGCAAGTTGCATTAAATTTTTGCTAGTTCGCAGAGGATTTAATCATCATCAGTGGCTACCAGAGTGGTGCTAGCAATGACATGCTTGCTAGAGACAGCCAATGCAGAATTGGGGGAGGGGCTTTCCCTACCACTTTAATCATTCTATGTGTGGTGTGCAAAAAGGAACAAACCAGGCTAAAAGTCACGTCACCCACCCTACTGCCACAGCCCAATATCAAAGGACCAGTGTGCTTTTTTTTATCATCATCAATGGAAAACTCAGCAGTGGCCAGAGGATTGGAAAAGATCTGTCTACATCCCAATTCCAAAGAAGGGAAGTGCCAAAGAGTGCTCTAACTACTGTACAGTTGCACTCATTTCATATGCTAGCAAGGTTATGCTCAAAAACAGCTAAGATCATGGCCACTGGTCCCATCATCTCCTGGCAAATAGAAGGGGAAGATATGGAGGCAGTGACAGATTTTATTTTCTTGGGCTCCATGATCACTGCAGAAGGGGACAGCAGCCACGAAATTCAAAGACGCCTGCTTCTTGGGAGGAAAGCAATGACAAACCTAGACAGCACCTTAAAAAGCCACCCTCCCCCATCTTAATTCAAGCTTTCTCTTTTGCTTGCCTCTTCTTTTTCATAGTTTTGAGTCAGTCTCTCTCCCTCCATCCCTCTCTCTCTCACACACACATCCATCCAACCTCCCTTCCTTTTCTCCCTCCATTTCTACATGCATTTAAATAAGCTTGATGCAGCCTTCGGTCTCTCGCACCTTCCTTTCCTCCTTCCCTCGTTAACTTGATCCTTTCCCTCCTCCTGCTTGCTTGCAATCATTTCCGGAGGAAGCAGTCATTCAGAAGCCCCGGATTGATTGATTGCCCAGGGCTAATCCACAGCTGTAACCAATCAAGCAGGCTTATCTCTTATTTACAAGTGTCCTGCTGCAACCAAGGAAGTAACAGGGAGAGGTGGCTTACAATTTGAGGTTTGGCTGCAGAGGGTGGGGGTGGAAGGGAGGGGGTAGAACTCTGCTCATTACCCCCAGGATTTTCACTTTTACCCCATTTGGGGTAATTTACCCCTGTTCCCCTGATATAGGAGCATGCTGCATCTGCTTGAAATGTTTTAATCAATTGTCAAAGCCTTCTGAAGAACAAAGAATCCCGCATTCCTTGTTTGTACAGCATGTTTTGTTTGTAAATGCCACAAGAGTAAAGAAAGCTTAATGCTACCATTGGATAATACTATGCACAGTCCTCCTATATATGAAAATCCATACTTTGTGTATTCTTCACTATATTTTCTCTTTTTACCTGTTTGAAAACTGTACCTCCTCACTATTTTGCACAATTTTCCTGCAATTATTCAATTTTTGTGCACCTCTAAATGTCCTGGTTCATACCCCTTGGGGAAAACATACCCCACATTGGAAACCACAGTGCTAAACCACTGTTAAACCTTCTTAGTGTGGTATCTGAATGAGAGCTACTCTTTCATCAAAAGCTTACTCTGTATGCATTCTCTCTGTCACTCTGTTCCCAACAGCTGTCTTTACTCATTTCTGCTCCAGGGTAACTTATTCTCTTTCATGAACTTATTTCATTAATTAATCCACCAGGTAGTTGTTGCGCCACATAGTTGCAATAGTTCTTTCCCAGTTTTCTGTCACCTGGCACTATCTTGCAAAACATTCAGATTCTGCCCTCTGAAATTACAATAAACTAATAATTAAACAGAATTCAGGTGAAAAAGAGCCTTTAAAAGAGAGCAAGTTGTCCTTCCTATCCCTACACTGCAAAACGAAAAAGAAGCACAAGATACAGTAGAGATTCCTTTCATTGCCAAGATTTTTCTGAACAGAGAGAGAGATGGGTTCTTCTTTTCTTCAGGCTAACAGCTTGGCTTTGTGGCTTTTTTCTCTCTTTGCCCTTTTCACCTTCACAGAAGGTGAGAAATTACTAGTTATACCTCAGGATGGAAGTCACTGGCTCAGCATGCGAGCTGTTGTGCAGAAGCTCAGTGAAAAAGGTCACGAGATTGTGGTGGTGGCACCCGAAGTGAATCTGCTTTTAAAAGGAGAAAAGTATTACAAGCGGAAAACATATCCTGTCTCATACACGCAGGCAGATCTTGACATTGGATTTCAGAAGTTCTCTAGAAACCTCTTCAAGAAGGTTTCTTTTCCTTTTACAATTTTTCAGGAGTACTGGAACAATATGTATATTATAAACCTGTTTTTTGAGAATTGTGAGAGCCTGCTGAAGAACAGGGAAATCATTAAGTACCTGGAGGAGGCTCATTTTGATGCCCTATTCACAGACCCAGCTTTGCCCTGTGGAGTCATCTTAGCTGAATACCTCTTCATCCCTTCTGTGTATTTCTTTCGAGGATTCCCATGCAGTTTAGAGCATGCAATCTGTAAGTCTCCAAATCCTGTTTCCTATATTCCAAGATGTTATACTGTGCACACGGACCGAATGTCTTTCGTCCAACGTGCGATTAATCTGTTTGCTAATTCTTTCGAGACAACGCTTTTCAAGACACTATATAATAAGTATCAAGATATTGCTTCAGAGTTTCTACAGAGAGATGTTCACCTACCAACTCTTTATCGGAACGGTTCGATCTGGCTTTTGTGTTATGACTTTGTCTTTGAGTATCCCAGGCCTATCATGCCCAACATGGTATTCATAGGAGGCATAAATTGCGAGGAAGCGAAATCGCTGACACCGGTATGTATAGTTTGCTAAGGCTTTGTGTCCCTCCAAGTGCACCTGGGGTTTCTAGTATGCTCTGCACCTGATTGACCCCAGGTAGCCCAAGCACAAACTGTTCAAATATTTTCAGAAAACATTTTGCGTAAGATGAACCTTTTCTAGTATTATCTACTGGCTGGGCCTACAGCAAAGTGTTCTATTAATTGTTAACCATTTGTTGTTGGGAGGCTCCCACATCTGCCTGCTAGGCCATGCCTGATAAGAGGGGGAACCTGGTGGTGTGTGCATGGGGGGGGCAGAGATCCATATCCGTGGCCCAGTTACGGCAAGCCCATGGACTGGCATGGGGCCGTGGAGCAGGGGTTGACGACTCCTGGCCTAGAGAGTTGCCTGATTGACAGGAACAGGTTGTAGATGGCTTGGGGGCTGGCTGAAAACAGCCGCAAAACAGAGCAAAAATGAGTAAATGAATCAGCCATTTTAAATGAATTTTATAATTTGTTTTTAAATTGGTGTCCATCCCTAAAAAGCACTGAAGGCTTAGCGTGCTTTGTTATTGTGCTCCAGCCTTGTAAATAACATATTCTGTGTCCTGTTTAATCAGTCTGTGACTCTGGGTAGGGAAGCTGGTGGAAACCAAATCACCGTTGTTTAGTCATTTAGCCATGTCCGACTCTTCATGACCCCATGGACCAGAGCATGCCAGGCCCTCTTATCTTCCACTGCCTCCTGTAGTTGTGTCAAATTCATGTTGGTTGCTTCGCAGACACTGTCCAGCCATCTCATCCTCTGTCGTCCCCTTCTCCTCTTGCTGTCACACTTTCCTAACATCAAGGTCTTTTCCAGGGAGTCTTCTCTTCTCATGAGATGGCCAAATATATAGCAATAAAACTGAGAACACACTCAATCCTATAATTTGGTAGGTTTCCTTTATTTCATGTGACACTCGCCGTTGTGACCCCTGTTTTATTTCATCCTCACAACGGCTCACACTCCTTCCTCCTCTTCACGCTACCACCAGATGTTATTTCTTTAACATCAATTAAGTACTGGACACTTATGCTGCCAAACACAATCAATTTATTGAACTGGGTGGGGTTAATTTCCATTGGAGATTGCTGTATAAATGACAGGAAGTGAAATTACATATATTAAACAAGGTTAGGTTCATTCAAATAACTCTTTTAACTCTATCTATCTCTGACCCTCCTGGTCCAATTCCCAAGCTTCCAGCTCTCTAACCCTCTTTCAGCACTCTTAAACCCTAACTCCTATTCCCCATTCCCAACTGTCCCTCTCTAACTGTCTAACTCCCTTCTGGCCCCGCCTTCCAGTCTCTCCATTGGCTCTCCCGTCAAGGTTCCACAGTGACAGACAGGTGACATCTGGGCTATCTGCTACACACCTCCCCCCTTAAAAAGTTGTTTCCTGGGGTAAAACCTATGGTGGTTTACCCTCAGGAACAACCTGGAGCTTTCATGCATGTCATTATCAATTATAAACCACTACATTTTAATCTTATTACTTTATGCATTTAAATTGTATTAATTTACTTTTGCATTTCTAATTACTTTTAAACTTACTTAACGTTTCAGCTTTTAGGCTTTCTTTTCATCATTCATTACATTTCAGCTTTTCTTACCATTTGTTTCTATATACTTACATTTTTTTTCATTTTAATACACTTTTTATAGCATTTAATTTTGAACCATTTACATTTCATTGCATTTGCCTTTTTCCATAGTCCTTTTCTCCTTCTTCAATCTTTGGGTCCTCTCAAAAGGGCATCTGCCACAACATTTTGAGTCTCTTTCATCTCTGGTACCCATAGTCACAGCTTGGTGGGAGTTGGTCACACCTTCACAATTGCTTATGGTTCTCTTTGTTAGTCTGCAACCAGAACCTTGTGGAATGGTCACTGTCTGGAACAATATGTCTTCCCCATATGTATGTTCCTAGCTTCCTCAAAGCCCATATAATTGCCAAACACTCACAATCGCTGGTGGGAAGGTGTCTCTTGCCTGCCTGCAGCTTCTCGCTCAGGTACACTGGATGATGGTCTCCGTCGTCATCCTTCTGGCTTAGCGTGGCTCCCAACCCGATGTTGGACACATCTGTAAAGATGGTGAACTTGCACTGGAAATCAGGAACTCTCAAGACTGGACCAGTCATCAACACCCCTTTCAGCTTCGAGAACGCCTCCTCGCTGCTGCTTGTCCACTGGATATTCTCAGCTTGCTTCTTACATGTCAGGTCAGTTAAAGGGTCAGCTATTTCACTGAACCTGGGTATGAAGTGCCTATAATAGCCGACTAGCCCTAAGAAAGACCTGATCTTTTTCTTGGTTGTGGGTCTAGGCCAATTGCTAATTGCTTCAATTTTGGCTTCTAGGGGTCTGATTTCCCCCCCCCACTAAGTGGCCTAAATATTTCAATTCAAAGCTACCCAGCTGGCATTTGCTGGTCTTCACCATTAGCCCTGATTCTTTTAACCGTTGCAGCACGGTCTCAGTGTGACTTATGTAATTCAGCAGAGCATCTGCAACTGTCTGAGTTTCTATGTTTCTCCGAGGAATTGCTTCTGGGTAACATGCTGCATAATCAATGATAGTCAGTATGAATCTGTTCCCCCTCTGGGTGGCTTTGGGTAGTGGCCCTACTATGTCTAAACCAATGCGTTGAAAAGTGGTAGAAATAATAGGTAAAGGGCATAGCTTGGCTTTTGTTCTGTCGTTACTATTCCCTTGCCTTTGACCCATGTCACACCTCTGGCAAAATTCTTTTATCTGCTTCCCCATTTCAGGCCAGTGAAAATTCAGAGCTATTCTTTGCTTAGTTTTTGTAATGCCTAAATGCGCAGAAAAGGGGCCTGCGTGTCCCCTCTCCATTATTTTCTCTCAATATTTGGAAGGAGTTACTAATTGCTTATGAATGCTTTCTCCTGCCGTCCTGGGATTCACTAAGATCTTTCTATATAATAGGTCTTTTTCTATAAAGTACCTTTCGGGTTTCTCAGGGGTTAACGGTCCTTCGCTAACTTTCTTAAAGCATTGCTCCAGTGCAGAATCTGCTTTTTGTTCTTTTGTAAATGTATTCTCTTGGGGATTTCTAATAAGTATTACATCAGCTGTCTCATTTCCTCTCCTTATTTCTGTAGGAATTTCATGTTTTTCCTCAGCTGTTTCTTTATTTTCTTTCTGGGAATGCGTTTGTACTAAAACACTTTTAACATGCTCAG
Organism: Pogona vitticeps; assembly: GCF_051106095.1. Classification (NCBI taxonomy): domain Eukaryota; kingdom Metazoa; phylum Chordata; class Lepidosauria; order Squamata; family Agamidae; genus Pogona; species Pogona vitticeps. Next base: position 172,441,469 of record NC_135783.1, on the reverse strand, counting down.
AGAGATCTATCCCTATTAAACATGGTGCTGGTAATCAATCATCTATTCCTGCTTTCCACATCCCTTGCCACCCTTAATACTTTATTGGTACTTCAGCCACTGGTAGAGTAATCATCTTTGTTCCAATTCCCTTAACCATTAGGCTTTCACCTTTCAATATGTATTCCTGAGGGATTATGTCTGGATGACATAAAGTCACTTGAGAGCTTGAATCTTTCATAGCCATAAATTTAGTCTCATTTATATAAATACTATCTGCATAACTTTTAAAAAGCTCCTGGTTAATTGCGACTAGATAACAATGAAGACCTTCTGCTTCTGGAAGTTGTTCTTCTCATTGTTCCTGGCTCTCAGCTCTAGCAGTAACAGTAACTGGGGTTGCTGTGGCTCCCAGGTCTACTGTCCCTGTGGTAACTTTGTTTTGCTGCACGTAGTATACTGCCTTAGGCATAGGCAAATTTCTTTTTTGTTGCCCAAACTGCATATTTTTAGCACATTGAGCTATGAAGTGTTCTTTTTCTCCACAGCCAAAGCAAGATCTAAAGTTCTTCTGTTCAAAACTAGGGTTTTATCCCCCTCTCCTTCCCAGTTCTTATATCGTGGTTGGCTCTGCTCTGAGGGTTTGCCTACAAAATGGCTTCCAACTTCCTGTTGGTCCTTAAGGCCTCTGGGATCTTTTTTTTTCTATCCTCCCAAGCTCTCTTGCCAATTTTTACCTCAGAAAATTTCAGGTGTCATATTTTGGTAATAAAATCAGTGATTTTGTCTGCCTCCTGAACATTTTTGGGCTTTTTATCTCTCAGTAAGTACCTCAGGTCTCCAGGTAGAAGTGAATAAAATTGTTCTAGCCCCATAATATTCTTGAGGTCTTGCACTGTCTCAGACCCCTCTTGTTGTAGCCATTTTTCCAGGTATTTTATTAAATTTGCCCCTAACTGGGAATAGGATTCCTCAGGCTGTTTGGTCAATGCCCTAAACTTCTGCCTTAAATGTTCAGCATTGATTCCAAACCTCAAGAAAACCAACTTTTTGTATTCTTCGTAGTCCCTGGCTTGGGCTAAAGGCATCTGAGAGTAGATCTCTGCCAACTCACCACTTATTTCAGATTTCATCACTATCATGCACTCTGGTCCCCTCACATCAAAGTCTTCACAAGCGTGTTCAAACAAAATAATAAACGATTCAGGGTCTAAATATGGGGAATCTCTTAAGGTCTGCTTTGGATAAATGTCCCCTCTCAGAATTTTTATCATTATTATTACTGTTATTATTTTGGGCTGCTAATTCCATTCATCTCATTTCTAGTTGAAATCCCCTCTGTCTTTCCTCAGCCTCAAATTCCCTCAGTCTTTCCTCAGCCTCCCTCTGTCTTTCCTCAACCTCAAGTTGAAATTTCCTGCTTTCCTCCACCTCAGCCCTAGTTTCTTATCTCCAATTCTCTTAATTTAAGTTCCTCCTGCAGCTTCCATTTCACCAAATCCTGGGAGATTGACTCTGTTTCTTCCCTTGAAACATTACCCTCCTGAATTTCATCCTTCTGTTCTGAGACTTCTTCCTCCTCGTGAAGTAAATCTTGAGGAAGAGATGATGTTTCCTTTGCCCCCCCTTTTCCTCGCTTGGTAGGCATGTTTATTTATTTATTCTCTTGAGTCAATTTATTCTCTTTTAAAAACCTCAGTTTTTAAAAGAGCACCTTTTTTCTGAGTTAGAGAGCTGCTGTAAGATTGTATCTCCTCCCCCCCATGGCAGCCGCAGTTGCGTTATTTTGTTTATACCTCTGGCACTCAGCCAGTCCCTTGGTTAGAAACAAATTTTCTGCTTGCCTCTAGCCCCCAAAAGTAAACTGAAATGTTTGTTTTAAACAGTCCCAGCTTTTATGGTTTTAGATCACCTCAGCTTATTTTAACCCTGGCCTCCACTTTGTCCCCTGAGTGCTCTCTCCTTAGAGCTTAGGACAAGCTAGCCTACTGGTCCTTTTCCAGCTTAAGGTAAACTTTTACCAGAAATTGTTTCCTCAGAGTTCTTCCTTATCTTAGTCCCCGATATGCACTTAGGAGCCTCTCCACTAAGCTTTTCCCAAAGGTTCTAGAGAGTTACCCACTCCGTCCATGGCAGATCACCCTGACTAACAGATATTCGCAACTCCAGAAACCTTCTTTCTTTTCTTTGGCGTTACTGGATTATTTTTTTCAGATCCCGCTGCTGGTCCCCACTTGTGGCGCTCGCCCTTGTGACCCCTGTTTTATTTCATCCTCCCAACGGCTCACACTCCTTCCTTCTCTTCACGCTGTGACCAGATGTTATTTCTTTAACATCAGTTAAGTACTGGACACTTATGCTGCCAAACACAATCAGTCTATTGAACAGGGTGGGGTTAATAATCAGTTGGAAATTGCAGTATAAATCACAAGTGAATCACATATATTAAACAATGTTAGGTTCATTCAGGTAACTCTTTTAACTCTATCTATCTATCTATCTATCTATCTCAGACCGCCTTGGTCCAAGTCCCAAGCCTCCAGCTCTCTAACCCTCTTTCAGCACTCTTAAACCCTAACTCCTATTCCCCATTCCCAACTGTCCCTCTCTAACTGTCTAACTCCCCTCTGGCCCCACCTTCCTGTCTCTCCATTGGCTCTCCCATCAAGGTTCCGTAGTGACAGACAGGTGATGTCTCGGCTATCTGCTACAGTTTTTAAATATCTAAAAAGCACTGAAGGCTTAGCGTGCTTTGTTATTGTGCTCCAGCCTTGCAAATAACATATTCTGTGTCCTGTTTAATCAGTCTATGACTCTGGGTAGGAAAGCTGGTGAAAACAAAATGTATAGCGATAAAACCGAGAACACACTCAATCCTATAATTTGATAGGTTTCCTTTATTTCATGTATAAGACCATGGCTTTTCTGAGAGAAGAAATAAATAGGACCAAAGAGTAAAAGACAGCTGTTGAAGAAGTGTTGGACACAGCATCTCTTTTTATTTTGGCAGGGAAGAGGAGTTAAAAGCAGAATTTTGTAGTGGCACCAAATGCCAGTTGTATGGTGTCCAAGGCACTATCAGCAGTGCCACCATTTCAGCTATGCAAAAAGTGTCAATATGTGCCAAAAAAACAAACAAACCACACCTAGGAATGTAATATCCATTATCTGGGCTGCATGTTTTCCACCCATTCTAGGACATTTGGACTCTCCTCAATTATATACCCTAAGTATATTCTAAATGCATATTAATGTGGTTTTTTTTAATGATGACAGTTTTTGGTTTGGCAGTGTTTTATATTTTAAATGCAGGATGATTCTCGGAGAGAACAGGGAGGAAAGGAGGAAAGGCAAACAAATGGCTCAGGTTTTGTGACAGGCCCTCAGGCAGAAGGGAGGGGCTACAGATTCAACAAGGGGCTATCTGCATTTGAAGCATGCACTGTGCCACTGGACTGTCCAAAGGTTACTCTTAGTTAAACATTCACTTCAAGAAGTCATAAGAGGACAAATTTTAATGATCAATGACACAAGAAGATAACAGTTTGGAACATATTCATATTAGGATACACTCAACCTCTTTAGAGACAGAGAAGGAGAGAAAAGAGTATGGGAGAGATGGCTCCTTTGTTTCGCTTGAATGGGTATGTTGCAGTGCTGTTCCTTCTCTTGCCTTCCCTGAACTTTGTTTCTGGTGGGAAACTCCTGGTGATACCCATGGATGGAAGCCATTGGCTCAGCATGCAGCCAGTTCTGAAGCAGCTCAGCAAGAACGGCCATGAGATAGTTGTTGTTGCACCTGAAGTAAATGTGCATGTAAAAAGATCAGATGATGCTTTTTCTGTGAAAACCTATCCAGTGCCCTTCACCCAGGCACAACTGGACGAAACTATCCGAGACTTTGGAAAAGAAATTTTTGAAGACATTCCTCTCCTAAATATGATTTTTAGAAGAATTGAGAGACTGAAAAATACATCTACACTTTTCTATTCTGGCTGTAAAGAATTATTATATAACCAAGAACTGATGAGTTCTCTCAGGCAGAGTGACTTCGATGCTCTTTTTACAGATCCATTTTGGCCTTGTGGTCAGATAGTTGCTGAGCATCTTGGGATACCTTCTGTGTTTTATTTGAATGGACTTCCGTGTAGTTTGGATTCAAAGGCTGCCCAGTGTCCAAAGCCTCCTTCCTATGTTCCTAGAGGTTTTACAGGATATTCAGACCATATGACATTTGCCCAACGTGTGAAAAATATGCTGTTTCACTTGTCAGAGTCTTTCCTTTGTAGTTTGGTCTATTCTCCTTATGGAAGCCTTGCTTCAGAGTTCTTGCAAAGGGATATGACTGTAGGAGAACTATTAAGTAACGGGACTATCTGGCTGATGAAAGAAGACTTGGTTACCACTTATCCCAAACCCCTGATGCCGAATATGGTTAATATTGGCGGGATAAATTGTGCTTGGAAGAAAGCATTGTCTCAGGTTTGTTAGTCCTTTCACTTTTTCAAAAGTCATCATGATAGGGTTCTGAATTTAGTGCAGAATATTTGTACTGGAGGCAGAACAATGATTTCAAGGCTTTCCTATTGATGGTCACAGTGCAGTGCTATTGGGTGCATTTACATCATGGTGAAATCCACAGGGCTCCCTCCCTCTCTGCTGATTATGGACACAGTGCATTACACTTTCCTGACATTTAATTTTGAGTATTTTAGTGATGAAAATACAATTATGAGTTGAAAGATATTTGTAATTTAGTGTCATGATAAAATGAATAATATTAAAGGTCTCCGAATCATACAGAAGTTAACTCCTTGCCAATGCAGTCATTGGCATTTAAACCCTACTGAAACCATCAAGGATAATGCTCTTTTCTAGGCTTATAAGTGCTGAGTGGAATAGATAAGGAGGCTGAGTGGTGGTGAACAGCGCAGTGTCAAATGGAGAAAGTCACAGCCAAGTGCAGATAGTCGTATGAATCCAAGGTTCCCCAGTCGTGCTCTAAAGTGCCACTAAGTCACTCCTTCACATGCCATTTTTTTTTCTATGTCAAGGATTTTACTTCTTGTGTTCAGTCATCTGAGCAACCATCTCAAGTGATATCAGCCAGAGGCAGGTGTACTTCCTCAGTTGCAGTTTATAAGACTGATGCTGAAGTAATCATGCTGGTCAGCTGTACAGAGTGATTTCGTCAAATCCCTCTCTTTGTCTTGAAGCGCATGCAAAGGGTTGTGCACATTACAAGCAGATATAACCCTCAATATGTCTGCAGATATTCAGACTGAACATAGACATTTGGGTCCAGAAGAGTCTTGGAGCTGCTGGTTAAGGAAAAGAGGACAGAGATTAATTTTATAAAATCTGAAAAATATACTTGGAGTCTGACTAAATGGGCATTTAGCCTGCTCTTTGGTCCACTGCAGGGACCGGCTGGTGTGCTTCCAAAGATAGCAATCAGACAACGCCTTTGCTGGAGCAAACCAACTCAACCATAGAGTGATCCTACATTTCTGGTCCTGTCCAGGGTTTCTATATTTTTGATACAGGAAGGATTACTCAGGTTTGGATTGCTTCCAGTTCATGTGATTGCTCAAAATGATCCAAAACAAGCTGAATATTGTGAATATTTATGAATATTGTGGCAAATAAGAAGAAAACCACTTCAGGATACTGGCAAATTAAGCAATTCCTCAGTTTCATGGAAGAGCCAAGAAATGAAAAAAACATTTAAGTGTATTAGAGCAGCACATTTGTGCTGTGTCACCTAAAACAAAATAAAAGCCAAATTGGGCAGATTCTCAACTTGACCTTGATTAATTGATTGACTGATTATTTAAAAAATTTTATGCTGCCTTTCTCCATAAAAAGAACCCAGAGCGGTTTACATAATTACAAAGACAGTATTTAAAAACTAAACCAGTAAGTATACAAATATTTAAAAGTTTAAGAAAGAAATAAACAAGTACAGTGGTGCCTCGCTTAGCGAGTGCTTCGCTATGCGATGAATTCGCATAGCGAGGGGGTCCGGGCCATCGCTGGAGCGTTCGCTCAGCGATGGCCCCTATGGCGATTTTTCGCTTTGCGATGATCGCTAAGCGATTTGCTTAGCGATCTTCGCAAAACGAAGCGGGGGAGAACAGCTGATCGGCGGTTCCAAAATGGCCGCCGGAAGGTCCGCGCCGCATTTTCGCGCCCTGCCCTCGCTTACCGAGGGTGCGAAAATGGCGGCGCTATGGAAGAAACATCGCTTAACGGTGAGTTTTCAAGCCATAGGAACGCATTGAACAAAGTTCAATGCGCTTCTATGGCTTTTTTAGTCCCGTTTAGCGATGTTTTCGCATAGCGAAGGTTAATCCGGAACGGATTAACCTCGCTATGCGAGGCACCACTGTATTATATTTAAAATGGTAAGTAAAATCAACACTAAAACACATTTAGAGCAACAGTTTTAACAGAGCACAACAGTCCATTTAAAAACCCTCTCATAGAGGGCGATTCAGTCTTTTAGAATTAGATAGCTTGGACCCAAGTCATTTACAGCTTTGTAGGTTAAAACCAGAACTTCAAGTTGTGCCCAGAAACTGATTGGCAGCTGGTGGAGCTGCTGGAACAAGGAAGTTATATGTTCCCTGTAACCAGTCCCATTTCAATTTATCCACCCTCATCCAGTCCATTACTGACCCCAGACACTGATTTAGAACTGAGACAGCTTCTCAGATTTGGATGGAAAGGAGAGATAAAGTTGGGTGTCATCCACGTACTGGTGACACTGAACACCAAAACTCCGGGTGACCTCCCCCAGCAGTTTCGTGCAGGTGTTGAATAGCATAGGGGACAGAACAGAACCCTGAGGGACACCACAGGCCAGTGGCCAGGGTGTCAGATAGGAGCCCCCCAGAATCACCTTCTGGGTTCTCTAGATCAGGAAGGACTGAAGCCTAAAACAGTGCCTCCAAGTCCCATCCCAGAAAGATGGCCCAGAAGGATTCCATGGTCGATGATATTGGAAGGCTCTGAGAGGTCCAGCAGAACCAACAGGAACACACTCCCCCTTGTCCAGCTCCTTGCATAGGTTGTCCTCCAAGGCAACCAAAGCAATCTCCATCCCATAATTAGGCCTGAAGACAAACTGAAATGGATCTAGATAATCCTTCTCATCCAGGAACCCCTGGAGCTGAGAAGACACAACCTGCTCCAGCATCTTGCCCAATAATGGGATATTGGAGACATTCATTATATTTCCATACTGCACCATCTAGTGGCCTTGCCACTATGGGTGACCACCATAAAATAAACATACAGAAAAACCAAGTCCTACTTAATCTGGAAAATATAAATGAAAAAATGTAAAAATACAAGATAAAAGCAAAGAAAAATCCTTGTCCTTGCCCCTTCCTGTCTCTTGGCTTTTTTTAAAAAAAGTGAAGCAGTGCATATGCGCTGCCTTAATACAATTAAAAATTTTTCATTTCCTCAGTCCCTCCATGGAAATATTTCATAATATTAGCAAATTGACAGCAGGTTTCTGTGGACAAAAATAGGGTTATTTATTTATTTATTTATTTATTTATTTATTTATTTATTTATTTATTTATTTATTTATTTATTTATTTATTTATTTATTTATTCATTCATTCATTCATTCATTCATTCATTCATTTATTCATTTATTCATTTATTCATTTATTCATTTATTTAGCCCCACCTTGGGCCTTTAAAAAGGACCCAAGGAGGGTTATATGACTAAAAAGAGAGTCTTAATATTTTAAAGCATACAAATATTTTAAAAGAATTAAACAAATGTTTGTTGTGGGTTTTTCGGGCTCTTTGGCCTTGTTCTGAAGGTTGTTCTTCCTAAGGTTTCACCAGTCTCTGTGGCCGGCATCTTCAGAGGACAGGAGTTAGAACTCTGTGCTCTGGTGCAGTTTGTTTGGGAGTAGAGTATTTATGGCTGTGAGATCAGCTTGTGTCCTTTTCAGCAGATGGATGATTATGGTGATCAGTGTGTTTTGTTGTAGGTGTATTGTTGTGATAAGGAGAAGAGATTATCTGTCACTGTGATTGATGGGTGTTGTTAGGTAGTCTTTTGTGTGAAGTGATCACCGGTCCTTGTGGCTGGGTATTGTTCATTGACTGGACAACACCATCAATCATTATGTTAGACTGCACAGGAAAGCCATTGAAATCCACATCAGCAGAACTTCAACAAAAAAGAAGAAAGTTTGAAACTCAACAAAACTTGGCTCCCAACAATGAAAAATGCAGCCTGCAAAAGGTCAGCGAACTCTACCCAGCCACAAGGACCAAGAGAAAGGCTTCTCCTGATGATCTTAACACCAGGGAAAGCTCATGAAGGCAGACATGATCCTTGAGATAACTTGGACCCCAAATGTTTGGGGCAGGGATGGGACTCACGAGTTGTGAGTTACAGTTGAGTCCAAATGAAGTTGCACTGGCCACTCAACTCAGACTTGGATTTTTTTAAAAAAGGACTCCTGCCCAACTCATGACTCAGAACCATTTTTCCAAGTCGCATTTTGATGGGCCTCCCTATCTGCCATTGCTACCACTGTTACTGCCATCATCCTCAGAGACAGTAGGCCTGGCTTCCCTTCCAGGAGCTGGCTGCTGCTTCTGCCCACACAGTTGCTACCCAGCTGATAGGCTAGCACATGTGCAAAGGCAGGAGCCAGCTCTGGGGAAAGGAATCCAGGCCTGTTGCCTCTGAGGATGATGGTGGTGGTGACAGGTAGGGTGGCCTACTGTTTCTGTCCGTGCACCGGCCTAACAGCTGGGTGGCTCATGCACACTCCGAATCTTTGTGTCAGTGTCCCAACTCCCATTTGGTCCAAAGACTTGCCAACATCCCTGGTTCAGGGCTTTATAGGTTAGAGTGGGCACTTTGAATTGTGCCTAGAAATGGATCTCCAGCCAGTGGAGCTGCTGTAACGGGTGTGTGTCTGTGTGTGAGTGTTATGTGATCCTTGTAACCAGTGCCAGTTATCTGGCTGCAGCGTTTTAAACCTTCTGAAGTTTCTCAAACATTTCCCAAAGGTAGCCCCATGTACAGCGTATTATAGTAATCCAGCCAGAATGTAACTAGAGCATGTTTCACTGTGGCTAGATCAGACCTCTCCAGGAACGTGTGCAACTGACACACTAGTTTTAATTGTGCAAATCTGGGCATCCAGGCTCAGAGACAAATCCGGAAGCATATCCAATTGCACACCTGTGTTTTAGAAGGAGTATAACTCCATCCACCACAGGCTGGATCCCTATTATCTAAACTGGCTTTTGACTCTGTCTTGTCTGGATTAAGTTTCATTTTAGTTCACCCAGTCCATTACTGACACCAGACACTGGATCTAAAGCCAAAACAGTTTCCTTGAATTTAGATGGAAAGGAAAGATAAGAGTTGGGTGTCATGGGCACACTGTTGTCAGGGAACCTCAAACTCCAGACAACCTCTCCCAGTAGTTTCATGTAGACATTTAATAGCATAGGGGACAAAGCAGATCCCTGAGGGAAACCACAGACCAAAAGCCAGGATGACAAACAGGAGTCCCCCAAAATCACCATCTGAGTTTTCTCCTTCAGGAAGGGTTGGAGCCACTGTAAAACAGTGCTTCCAAGTCCTATCCCAGAGAGAGAGCCCAGAAGGACACCATGCTTGATGGTATCAAAAACTGCTGAGAGGTCCTGCAAAAGTAACACACACCATGTCCAGTTCCCCACATAGGTGACCAGAGCTGTCTCCATTCCATAACCAAGCCTGAAGTCAGATTGAAATAGATCTAGATAATTCTTCTCATCCAGGAATCCCTGGAGCAGAGAAGCCATGACCTGCTCCAGCATCTTGTCCAAAAATAGAACATTAGAGACTGGCCAGGAATTATCCAGTACTGTGAGGTCCAAGGAGGAATTTTTCAGCAATTGTCTTTTATTGCCTCCTTCAATTATGCTGGGACTCTACCCTGCTGCAAGCAGACATTCACCGCTTCTCCTACCCACTTGGCCAATCCCTCTCTGGCAGCTTTTATAAGCCGGGAAGGGCAAAGGTCCAAAAAACATGTGGTGTCATGCAAATTCTTCACAGGAAACTAGTGTGGTCAGCATGTAATATAGACCCTTGACCACTCGAAGGAGCTCTGCCAAACAACTCTGTAGATGCAGTGGTGGCAGAGAGGAATGACTTCTTTGCCACCTCACTGCCATGGAATAGGACTTCCAATGGGCCCTAGCTGGTGTTTGGTCTGATTCACTCTAAGCTTTCTGCCATCGTGTTGGTTGTTGTGGGTTTTTCGGGCTCTTTGGCCATGTTCTGAAGGTTGTTCTTCCTAACGTTTCGCCAATCTGTGGCCAGCATCTTCAGAGGACAGCACTCTGTGCTCTGGTGTAGTTGGCTTTGGGAGTGCAGTATTTATGGCTGTGAGATAGGCCTTTGTCTTTTTCTGTAGATGGGTGATTAGTGTGTATTGTTGTAGGTGTATTGTTGTGCTAAGGAGAAGATATTGTCTGTTCCTGCGGTTGATGGGTGTCATTAGCTGGTCTTTTGTGTGTAGTGATCCCCTGTCCTTGTAGCTGGGTAGAGTTCATTCACCTTTTGCATGCTGTATTTTTGAGAGCTGGGAGCCAAGTTTTGTTGAGCTTCACACTTTCCTCTTTTCTGTTGAAGTTTTGCTGGTGCTTGTGGATTTCAATGGCTTCCCTGTGCAGTCTGACGTAACAATTGCTGGTGTTGTCCAGTATTTCAGTATTTTGGAATAGAATTTCATGTCCAGTTTGTTTCAGGGCATGTTCAGCTACTGCAGATTTTTCTGGTTGTTTTAGTCCACAGTGTCTCTCATGTTCTTTGATTCTGGTGTGGATGCTTCGTTTTGTGGTTCCAATATATACCTAGCCACAACTGCAAGGTATCCGGTATACTCCTGCAGTGGTGAGAGGGTCCCTTCTGTCCTTTACTGACTGTAACATTTGCTTTATTTTTCTGGTGGGCTTGAATACTGTTTGTAGGTTGTGTTTTTTCAAAAGTTTCCCCACTTTCTGCCATCATTGATCTAGTCCAGTGATGGCAAACATTTTTGGGCCCGAGTGCCCAAACTGGGGGAGGGGGGAATGCAAACTAGCAGCTGGCAGGCAGTGCCAGAACCGGAAGTGGTGGCGGAAGGGGGAATCCTGGGCACGGAGGTTCTTCAAGTCCCCACTCCAGATACAGCACCAGCTGCTCCAGATCACGGCCCGCTGCCTGTTGAAGTGCCAGCACTGCGGCTGCGGCTGCCTCCGCAGGTTTGCTTGCGCGGAGGAGGGGAGTAGTGATCTGGCAACTTATGGCTCGCGTGCCTGCAGAGAGCACTCTGCATGCCAACTGTGGCACACGTGCCATAGGTTTGCCATCGCTGATCTAGTCTCTATCCCTCCTCTGAGACCAGACCAGCTATCTCAGGAAGGGAGGCTCTTGAGCAGTGGGATGGGTGGTACACCAACAGAACCCCTATTCTGTCTTGGGCTCCCACTTTCATATACACACATTCAAACCTGGAAAACTGGGGGATGAGACACCTGGTGTCAGGGATGGAATCATAAGAGACCACTGTGACTCTACCTCACCACTGCCAGGTCTTGCCGTGCTGCACAGAAAACCCTAGTGGACAAAGCTGAGTGAGATTGACACCCCCAGCCTCATCCACCAAGTCTCTGTGATGCAAGCCGGATCAGCCTGCTCATCCAGGATCGAGTCCTGGATGGCTGTTGTTTTCCCATTTAGGCAGCAGCACTTTCAACCCAGGGGACCTGACGCCAAAGCTAGCCAAATTATTTAAATTTGGGGTCAGATTAGGGGCAACCAATAGTCTCTTGTCCTTGTCCCTTACCTAATGCTGTCACTGCTGTTCCCCCCACTATATCTCCCTCTGCCCTGAACAATTCTGTTGGCTGCTTGAGGTCTGTATGCCATTTGGATGCAAGAATGTCTAATGACATACTGGACCGCCTGGGAATACTATTTAACTTGATCCAATCCACTCATTTGAGACCATGCAGACAAGTTCTTGGTTGTGATTGTTGAGAGACTGAAGTATGTAGGATGGCTCCCCCAGACAATTCCCCCCCCCATCAGCATGCATATCAATGGGTGTCTTGTGATCAAGTGGAGATTTGACTCCAGAACTCTTCAGTCTTGGTCTCAAATATGTAGCCGCCACATACTTTCCTCTCCCTTCTCAAAGTCTTTGATTATTTCATTCATTCCTTTGAGGAACCACTTGTGGTTTTTATGACATGGCTTAGAAACAGACTTACTTCCTCAACTGTTGTTTATGAGACTGATGTATGAAAATTCTGTTGCAGAGTTTCGAATTTTGGTTAAATTCCTCTAACTGTACAGCAGAAAAGCAGGGATTCACAGAGTAGAATTAGTGTCAGATTCCCAGACTAGTCTACCCCTTTTTCTCATAAAACTGTTACAGTTACAGTCTCAATAATTCACTCTGAGACATTTGAAGTAGAAAGAATAAAAGGTTTCATTATTTACAGCTGAACCAATCCAATAGCAAACTGACAAAACATGACTGTTTCAAACGAGAGGCCTCAACACACTGACAGACTGCATCCAACAGACAGGAGAGAGGGGAAGACTCAGAGCAGAAAGGTGGGTCTCTCTTTGATTTCAGAGGCAAGAGAGAAATATTGGTTATGGCTGGATATAGTGACAATTACCACAGCAAAGAAAGGCCGCTCCCAGCCACACCTACTAGAGGCAGCATACAAGATTGCAAAAGAAAAAACAAGACAACAATTTGCAACCAATTCAGCCCTACAGGCTTTGTGGAGTGCCTGGTAGGCTACAACAAACCAGAACAAACTCTGCAACATGCTAAATATATAATGGCATCTTCTACCGTACTTGCTGTAGCGTGGTGTCTGTGTTTGTGTGTGCATTGCAAGCAACCACAGGCAGAACTTGGGAGAACTGCACATGCTTAAAGTACTGATCTCTTGAAAACACACAAGAATATACTTCAGCTGCTGCTCTCCTCCGCCTGATGTCAATGGAAATTTATATCTAAGCAGGCAGAGAGTGTGAAAGATGAGAAATTTACACATGGGATCTCTCTCCCACAAGAGAGAATGGCTGCAGGCATTCCCAGCTTATTGTTATACACCCATTAGGAAAATGTTGCTCTACATTATTCCTGTTAAGAAATTTCTGCAGGAATGATGTGCCACTGGATGAGTTTCCTGGTGACATCTATAGAACTGCAGAGCTCGAAGGGACCCTCTGGATCATCAAGTCTAGCCCCTCCTCAAGGAAGCACAGTGAAGAAAGATCCGTATGTGTGGCCGTGGGAGGTAATACACAAATTATTAGCCAAAAAGTAGAAAGCTGGATGATTAGATCTTTGATTTTTGCTCTTGCACAGCTAGACTTCCCTTTAATTGTCTCTTAAGACACTCTTAAGACAGAAAGGTAATTGTGCTTGTTTGTTGTAGTAATAGCAACAAAGAATGGCATCTTGAAAGCTAATGAGTGTTATGTGGCATGAACTTTTATGGGCTGCAGGCCATTGCAACTTCTGAATGATTGGGCTGCACTCCTCAAAGGCTTATGCGAAATAAAATCTATTAGTCTTTATGGTGCCATGAGGCTCTTTGTTTTTTCTAAGAGCCTGTCCACATTAGCATATAGTCATGATATATGGGCCCTTGATACTGTATATGGGCCGTGTTTGGCACAGAAAAAAAAGGCCTTGCTATTTCTTCAGGAGGCATTCCACACTGATCCTGCTTGATTTTATACCTGTGGTCCTGCTGTCATATAGAGAATTTGTCTTTGGTGCCACTGCTTATCTCACTAAATGTTTTTAATTTGTTATTTATAATTTACCACCATGTGCTATATAATTTACCAGTCCCATTAGTGTGATGCACTATTTTGGGCAGTTTACAACAATAAAAGAAGCACATGGTGGTCCTGAAAACGCCATCATGCTGCTGTATTGTTGGATATTGGCAGTGTGACAGTAGGGGCAATACCATTCGGGTTTACTTTAACAACAAATTACCAGAATCATGCATCATGTTTTCATATAAAACATGCTCCCCAGAGTCTCCTGGTAGCATAATTCAGCTCAAAAATGTGTGCACTCCATATGCACCTTGTTTTGAAAGTGTATGGTTTTGTTTTTGTTTTTTGTTTTTGTTTTGCCTTCTGTGGTATGAAAATAAAATTGGCAGCAGTAGGGCGTGTCCCCTGGTGGATGCCCCCATTCCTGGAGTTTGCCTGCTAATGAGTGTGGGAGCTGAACTCCAAATTTGGATTTTTATATATATTGGATCTCTAAATATGGACTTTTAATTGTTTAGTTCTTATGGAGTTATGCTTTCAGATATGATGTATTCTCCTGTTTCAGAGTTTCTACTCTGGGAAATGTTTCCATTTTCAAGTGCAGATTAATTCCCTGGGACAGGACTGGGAGAAAGCACATAGTTAAAAAATGAGTCAGGCTCCAGGCAGAGCAGTCTCCCCCCTATCCCTTCTGCCTAGAATTCTTTAAGTGGAGGTGCAACAAATTCAATAAGGAACCTTCTGAATATGAAGCATATACTGTACTGTGCCACTGGGCTACACCTCCTGTCCAAAGGTAATGTTTCCCTTAGTTAAACATTAACTTCAAGAAGTCATAAGAGGGCTGACTTTATATCAAGTATATAAGTCCACCGATTATTTGAAGCCTACCACTGCAAGGATACACCCAACCTCTGCACAGAGAGAAAGAGATGGCTCCTTTGTTTCGCCCGAATGGGTATATTGCAGTGCTGTTGCTTCTCTTGCCTTCCCTGGACTTTGTTACTGGTGGGAAACTCCTGGTGATACCCATGGATGGAAGCCATTGGCTCAGCATGCAGCCAGTTCTGAAGCAGCTCAACAAGAACGGGCACGAGATAGTTGTTGTTGCCCCTGAAGTAAATCTGCTCATAAAACAATCAGATGATGCTTTTTCTTTGAAAACCTATCCCGTGCCTTTCACCGCAGAGGAAATGGATGAAAATATGCGGGGCTTCGCAAAACTACCATTTGAAGATGTTCCCTTCCTAGTTATGGTTTCTAACATGAAGACAAAAATGAAAGAAACAGCTGATTTTTTCTACTCTAATTGTAGACATTTACTGTATAACCAAGAACTGATGACTTATCTTAAGCAGAGTGACTTTGATGCTCTTCTTACAGATCCTTTTTGGCCTTGTGGCCAGATAGTTGCTGAGTATCTTGGCATACCTTCTGTGTTTTTCTTGCTAAAAATTCCGTGTGGTTATGACTCTGATGCTGCTCAGTGCCCAAGCCCTCCTTCTTATGTGCCAAGAAGTTTTACAAAATACTCGGATCATATGACATTTGTCCAGCGTGTGAAAAATATGCTGTTTTACTTTACAGAATATTTCCTTTGTCATTTTGTCTATTCTCCCTATGGAAGCCTCGCTTCAGAGTTCTTGCAAAAAGATATGACTGTAGTAGAGCTATTAAGTGGTGGATCTGTTTGGCTGCTGAGAGAAGACTTTGTGTTTAGTTATCCCAAACCCCTGATGCCGAATATGGTTAATATTGGAGGGATAAATTGTGCTTGGAAGAAACCATTGTCTCAGGTTTGTAAAACTTTTCACTTTAAAAAACCCACCATAGCATGCCTGAATTCTGTAGAGGATGTAGAAATGGAAGACATTGGCTTATCCTCAAATTCCTTAAGGTGGACTAGCATTCTACTTATGGGTAAAATGATGATGCAAAGCTTTTCTAGTTCAGTGAAGTGACCATGATGGGTATTTGTCTCCTCGTGAACAAGGCTTCCACAATGTATTGTGGAGATTATATTGAACTTTTCTGGCATTTTCATAACAGGGAGGTAATTTATGCTTTTTAAAAAAACTGTCATTTAGCAAGAGACAGGACAGTTGTTTAGTTATTTGCTTTTAAATCCTAACAAAAGCACTTGCCTCAGTCACTTGTTATGTTATATGCCTTCAAACTGGAACTGACTTAAAGTAACCGTAATAGGGATTTCAAGGTAAGTCAGATATTTATGGAATGGTTTTATTAGTTTTACATTCCCAGCGATGTTCCATGGCTAAGCAGTGATTTGAAGCCAGGCTTTCTGACTCCTGGACCATCACTCTATCCACACCACCACGCTGGATACCTTAAAGCGAGTTAATAAATAAGTGAGGAGGCTGGACATCATCTCCCCCTCCCTGCATTCTAAGATCTATGCCACATTTGTTTGTTCTAAGTACTGACATCTTGTGTAAAATCTGCAAAGTATCGTATTCAGCTCTTTGTCAGTTTCAAGAGTAATGGGCATCACATCGGGCTCAGTTTTGGGACAGTTTACCTTAATTGTGGTTTTTATACCATCTCTGTGTGATGAAGAATTCTGGAGAACAAAAAAAAAAATCACCATTTTTGTAACCTTTTAGTGACCCAGTATAGTTATTATAGAACCCAGATGTATCTTTCTATAGATGGATTGCACAACTACCCTTTCTGCATTGCCCTAAAGAAGTGAAGTTTCTGTCCATTATCCCAGTTGCTCAAGAGACGAGACTACTTTGCAGTAGTCAAGCGGAAAGACACCTATTTCCATGTGATAATCAGGTCTGCACATCACCACTTTCTTTGCTTTGTCCTAGAATTCAACATTTGCCACTTCAGGGTAGCATAGACATAGTTTCAAGGATCTTCCTAAAATATACTGCTGTGGGTAGCACCCACCCAATGTAGGCATCAGCAGTTATCTACTGCTCACTGTGTGCCTTCTGAAAGGTCTTTGTCTCTGTGTGAAACCTAAAAATTCCAATTCAGACCTACCTGTGTCGTCCAGTACATTAGACCAGTCCTGGACTCCTATGTTGCTTGAGCCTTTCTTCCAAGGGACAGGCTTGCAAAAATCATCGTCAGCCACATCATTCATCTGCAAGCAATGTGTCATGGCTGTAGCAGTACAAAAGTTACTTGGAGTGATAGTGTCCACCATGGTCATGGTACTGAACACCAAACTCCATTGAAAGACCAGTGATTTCAGCAACAGATAAGACAGCCACTTTAAGTGGCTCATCCTGCCTGCAGCTTTGAAGAACAGCCTATAGTGGTGGACTATCTCCAACAGGCCCACTGCCCTTCAGAATACCACAGCCATTTGTACTGGCAGACAATAAACCTCCACATGAGGCTAGGAGACACCCTGTGGCAACATGACAGCATTGTTTTTTAACCAATGTGGAATTTTACTCTGATTCAAAAAGGATTTTTCTCTGTCTTCGCTTGAAAGTCCCATTAATTGACCCCAACTGATTTTCACAACTAGCTGTGTCCAAACCTGATATGGTTTGCTATGTACTATAATGGACAAATCTAGATTAATTAAACATTTGCTTCACGGCATAAAGCCTTGAGCTGTAACTATCAGAATGAGTTCCTTTCTCCTCACCTCAGAACAGAAAAATGGCTATTGCACTCCCTGGTTCCTTTGGAATTTCTTCTTCTGATCTCCTTTGATCCTGAAGAGGGTGGGAAGCTATTAGCATTGTCTATGGGTGGAAGCCACTGGCTCAGTTTGAATAAGGTGCCGAGGAACGCAGTTTGATAGGTCATGAAAATGTACTTTGTGTGTTAGCAACAGGCTTACTTTTGAAAAATCTACCATATAAGACCAAGACTTATCTAGTACCTCTCATGCAGGAGGAACTGGAGGTAGCGTCTGTGGCATTTGGGCATTCTAGTTTTTATGATGGAGTGTTTTTTTTATCAGAGATCTTTTAACACATGAACATTTGAGAAAGCATATTAAAGTGATGTACGCTACCTGTTGTTACTTATTGTACAATGAAGTCTTGAAAAAGTATCTCAGTAAGACTCACTTTGATGCTATCTTTATAGCCACTGGAACACCCTATGCATATTTCAGAATATTAACAGAATATTCCTGCTGTTAAGTTTTTTCTGATTCATTGTCTATGGTTTGGACATTACAGCTATTCAGTCCCCAAGCCTTCCTTCATTGGTTCCTAGAAGATTTTTTTTTTATCTTTTACAGACCACATGCACTATGTCCAATGTGTGTAGCAAACACCTTAGTTTAGTCATTGGGTTTTTTATTGTTGCAAGTAGGTTTTCTCAGTTTGACAATTTATCTTCTGAGTTTCTTCTATGATGTAACAATTCTGTTAAGCAATTCATCTATTTGGTGTTGAGGTATGGTTTTCTATTTGAATATCCTAGACCAGTAGTTCCTAACCTTGGGTAACTCAGATGTTCTCAGACTGCAACTCCCAGAAACCCTGTCCAGCATAGCTAGTGGTGAAGGCTTCTGTGAGTTGCAGTCCAAGAACACCTGGGCTGCCCAAGATTGAGAACCACTATCCTAGACCAATAATCCCTAACATGGTCTTTACTGAGGTTGAGCAAAGATGGAGAACTTTGGGCTGGATTCACGTTCAAATAATTTGAATGGGGGGGGGAGACACAATCCAGTGTGTGAATGTTTCAAAAGCCTTAGGTTTGCTCAAAATGGTGGGGGCCCTAACCACCAGTACACGTTAGCTGAAAAACTTACTACCAGGAATGGCCCCTTAGGGAGAGCATTTCAGCCTATTAGAATGGGGAAATTTCCATTTGAAAGCTGGGGAAGCAAAATGAAATAATTGTGTTCATAGGGAAAACGTTCAGTGATCTGGAAAAGCTCAGAGGGGTGGGTGGATTGGCACCTCCTTAGAACAGAATTTGGTCTTATATTCCCCACTGTTGCAAAGGGACATGGTGGCACTGCGGGTTAAACCGCAGAAGCCTCTGTGCTGCAAGGTCAGAAGACCAAGCAGTTGTAAGATCGAATCCACATGACGGAGTGAGCTCCCATTGCTTGTCCCAGCTCCTGCCAACCTAGCAGTTCAAAAGCATGTAAATGCGAGTAGATAAATAGGTACCACCACAGTGGGAAGGTAACGGCATTCCATGTCTAGTTGCGCTGGCCACGTGACCATGGAAGTTGCCTATGGACAAACGCTGGCTCTATGGCTTGGAGACAGGGATGAGCAACGCACCCTAGAGTCGGATACAACTGGACTCAGTGTCAAGAGCAACCTTTACCTTTACCTTTACCTTCCCACTATTGCACTCAACAGCCTTGAAAGCCTTCTGTAATTCTGTAATTCTAAACTTAAGTAGACCCACTGAATTAATGGGAGTTTTGTAAGTCAGAGTTTATGTTAGTGTCTTTTATTCAGTGAGTCTATATTAGTGGAGACTGACAATTGGCAACACTTAACAGTTTGGTGAACTGAAGCTGAAAGATGGGGAAAAATCAGGTTTGAAGATAGTTCCAAATTCAAAGATATGCCATCTGTAGCAGGTTTAGAATGGGCAGAAGCCTCATGTGCCAGCTGATGTCACAGCAGCTGTGATAGCTGAGATCAGCTGGCAGAAGAGCCACAAAAAGGGGCATAAAAAGGGGTAAGGGGTTTAGTTACTCCAGATCTGAATTTCTCTCCACCCACAATCATTGCATTTGAGGCTTTGCCATGCACCCACCTGCCCTTGCACTAGTTGCCCCTCACAATCACTAGCTGCTGCTGCTGTGGTGTTATTTTTACAAATTTTTAAATATTTTTATTTCTTGCAATCTGGAAT
Source organism: Pogona vitticeps (assembly GCF_051106095.1). Classification (NCBI taxonomy): domain Eukaryota; kingdom Metazoa; phylum Chordata; class Lepidosauria; order Squamata; family Agamidae; genus Pogona; species Pogona vitticeps. The sequence continues at coordinate 172,421,818 of NC_135783.1, read as the reverse complement.
AGTGCTAGAATCAAATGACAGAAAAAAATTAACCCAGAAGTTTCCTTGCAGCCCAACACATATTGGGAGACAAACAGACATATCTGCGCGTGTGCGCAAACACAGAGAGGGGGGGGGAGAAGGAGAGGTAACAATGGAGCCATGATTGAAACTGACCAGAGGCATTGCTGACTAGAGCAGCACTTCTAGGCTTTCCAAGGAGGGAGAAGGGAGATAGGGCTGGCAGGGCTGAAACTGACTGGAGATGAGACTAAACATAGGAAGGAGAGAAACACAGAGGCAGGCATGTATGAGGAGGGAGAAACAGAACTGGAGCTGAAACTGACTAGAGACATGACTATGCTTGCAAAGGAGGAAGACCTGTGCTGGTGTGCCCAGACAGACAGACAGACAGACAGACACACACACACACACTCCACCATGGGTGGAGAAGTAGGGGAAGCAGGGAAGCACCAGTCAGGACTGAAACTAACCAGAGACATTTTGACTAGAAAAACCCTCTGGTGGAAGAGTCAAATACCTCACTTCCAATCAAAGTAACATGAGTCTCGGTCAAAACAGTCTGTGCTTACATGTGTGTCATGTACTCACCTTTTAAAAATCGATTTAAAACATACTAAATCTGATTCAAATATGTTTTTCTAGTGTAACCATGCTCCTTCTTTACTGTATAGTATTATGCCCTTCGTTTCCAAATTCAATGCTCTTCTTAAATGTATTGTCTTTATCCACTTAATCACTTAGTGTTCTTGCATTCACAACACACACTGAACCCTGAAATCTGTGGCATTTCATTTAGTTCAAGAGTCCATTAATGTCACCAAGGATATTTTTTTTGCAGAAAAACTTGATTCCTATTCAGATACGATGGGATTAAACATTAAAGTTACTCTGTATAGAGTTCTCGTGTTGGTGATAGTTATATAATGAGCAATTTATGTTGCACAACTTTACTAATCTGATATTCACCTTTGTTCCACTGCTACTCCTTTTATTTGCTCCACCTCTTTTTATTTTGTACACCATGCACGTAAGTGTAAAAGAGTTGAGGTCACACTCGCCTCAATGTGCTTGGAGGGTTAAGATCCACTTTTTCTCGTGGCAATGTCTTGAGAAAGATAGGAGATTTTATGTTGTTCCATTGTCACACAAGGTAACACATATCCTCCCTCTTTTAAAGTAAGTTAAAAAGACAGGCATATACTCCGTAGTATCTTCAATAAGCATGCTTATGAAATCTTCATGTGATGTAGAATCAATCTGTGCAATGGTGCTGAGTCACCTTGTATAAACTTTGTTGCTAAAGCAATTTTTGTTAATATTCAAATAGTACATTATAACCCTTGTCCTAAACTTTCCAGGTTCAAGGGAAAGCATCAGTTAAATATTAACATATGTAAAACCAGTTGGGTTTTTAAATAAGTCATATTATTATAGTATGTGATACGTACTTTGATACCTTAGACCTAAAGCACGTAAACCGTTCAGGTGTCCAGAATATAATGACAGCACGGCTGAATTCAGGTTGTCAGGCAGCTGTCGGGCTCATCTTTTTGTTCTCTTTGTGCCGTGTTGCTGAAAGCGAGAAGCTATTGGTTATGCCGCAGGATGGAAGTCACTGGCTTAGCATGCAGGTGGTACTAGAGAAGCTCGCAGAAAGGGGACATAACATTGTGGTTGTAATGCCAGAAAACAGCTTTCTCATGCGGACCTCTGAACACTTTACTGTAAGAACATTTTCAGTGCCTTATACTCAAGAGGAGCTGGACAAAATGTATCATTCCATAGGTGAAAATGTTTTTCATAGTTCTCCATTCCTGTTGAAGGTTTTTGAAATCTATGCAAATATAACAGAATTTACAGACTTCGTTGTTTCTTCTTGTAAGAGCCTTTTACATGACTCCAAGCTTGTCACATTTCTCCGAGAGAGCAACTTTGATGCCATGTTTTCAGACCCCGTCCTGCCTTGTGGTCCTATCCTGGCTGAACATCTCGCCTTGCCTACGGTGTATTTCTTGCGTGGACTTCCCTGTGGCCTAGACTTCCAAGCTGCTCAGTGCCCAAACCCACTGTCTTACATACCATTGGGGTTTACTGGTCTCTCAGATCAAATGGCATTTACGGAACGTGTGAAGAATTTCTTAGCTGTGCCTTTTCATTTTGTACTTTGCCGCATATTTTTCACGAACTTTGAACATCTTGCTTCAGATTTTCTGCAGAGGAAGATTACAGTTCTTGAACTATTCAATAATGCATCCATTTGGCTGCTGAGGTATGACTTTGTCTTTGAGTATCCCCGCCCAGTGATGCCCAATATAGTCTTTATTGGGGGCATTAACTGTGCACGGAAGAAGCCGCTCTCCAAGGTGTGTAACTCTCTATTGTAAAAGTACATATTTGTTATTTTACAAGGTCTTCTGTCTCTTGCATTGTTACATTCAAGTGTGGTTGGAGGAGGGTCTGAGGGCCACTCTGGAGACCCAGTGCTTCTCTAATGGGCACTGCTTTGAGATTTTTAGACATAACCCTTCTTGCCCAATAGGTTGCAACTTACCTTTGAGGAGATTTTCTGCTTCCCACCTGGTTACCAGAGAAAGACAAAGAGAGATGCACTGTTTGGGTATTAATGGATCCTTCTTCCACAACTCACTTAGAGGCAAGTGCTTAGCTCTGCTCCCTCTAATCATCTTCTTTATGTGTCAGAGGAGTCTCAACAAAGATTTCCATTTGGTGTAGACCCTGTATCAGTGGTGGGGAAAGTAGGGTCCTTCGACTGCATGTTGCCACTCCATGGGCACTGTTATAGCTCCCAAGATTATGCTGTCAGGTTAGTTCAGTTAATATCCGAAGTCCCTGCCCCTCTAAAGTCCTACAGAATTTCATAGACATTGGGGGGGGGGGGGGAATTAGAAGCCTGTGTTCATCACAACTGGCATTTATCCCAGTAAAGCAGAGGTTCCCAACCTTGAGTACCCCAGGTGTTTTTGGACTACAATTCCAGAAACCTTGTGCAGACTTTTGGGAATTTCAGTCCAAGGGCAATGGGTTGCCCAAGATTCAAAATTACTGCAGTAAAGTGTTAATTCCAGAATGAAACCAAAGATCACAGATAATCATATTAAAATCCATCTGAGTGTCAACGTCTTTTCACTGTTGCAATAATTCCAGGAAACATCACCTAGTCTAATTTTATAAATTTTATTTACCTACATTGCTTCTATGTTCCATATGCACAAGATACTTCAAAGTTGTTGTAAAATCGAAAAACCTTTCAGCTACGAAGAAAACTGTAGGCAGAAATACTTTTAAAAATCAATTCCTGCAACTTGTTGAAAGGTACACATGTAGAAAGTTAAGATATAGGCAGAATGTAAGTCATATTTGAATATAAAACACAGGAGCAAATGTGTAAGAGTAAAAAAGAACAATGAGAATTTTTAAAGTTACATTCCAGAAATACAAGTAGTATTTACAGCTTATAAAGGCAGAGAATACATCTCTAAAACAAATCAGTGAAAAGAAAAAGCATTGTAACTTACTCCTTAGCAGTACTTAAAAAGCATGGAAAATGGTCATAGATCTTAAAAGTAAATAAAATAAAATAAATTAAAATGCATTGCTTAGCCTCTAAGTGTATTAAGAATATACAAACAAAACATTTAAACAATATTCTCACCCAGCTAAGCCAGTTAAAGTCTATGCTGGAAAATCCATGACTTTCCATGTCTTTTCTCTGTGGTGCTTCATTATCTTTTCATCCTCTCTAGCAACACTGCCTGGCATTGTAGTTGTATGGCTGCTGTTTTATGGTTGCAGCTGAAGTAGTTGTAGATTGAGTATAACAGCCTAGTTCTCCAAACAGAGAAGCACAGGCCATACATGGGCACACACCTCTCCATTTGGTCTTTCTTTGTAAAGGACATGTTTCTGTTTGGAGAATCTGTGTTGCCTCCCTGGCCCCACCCCATCCCCAGCCAAGCAGAACTGCGGTATTACACTCAATCCACAGCTGCTTCAGCTGTAACCATAAAACACCAACCATACTGCTTCCTAACTTACATCTAAGAGAGACGTGCCTGGTGAATTTCATCTTGCCAAGAACTTTTGGACTTTATATCTAATAGTAACTTTCCTGGGAAAACCCCCATCTTTCCAAAACTTTTGGATGTTAAGTACTTCACTCTGATACAAACCTGATGAAGTTATGTTTTAATCCACAAAAGCTTGTGGATTGAATGATGATTTTTAGTGGTCTGTAAAAGTATTGCCTATTTTTGTTTTTATGCTTTGGTAGTGGAAGTAAAAGCAGATAGCCCATTCTAAGAATGACTGATGGTAAGGTTGTTTTGGCTGGTAATCTGGATCAAAGTCTGCAGAATCCGGCTGTATCTGGTCTCTGGTGAATTTTGTTTTTGCAGGCCTGCAATTTAGTGGACCAGCTGTAAAATAATAGCCACTCTCCTAGGTGTCAGTAAGGTAAAGGTAAAGGTTCCCCTTGACAAATTTTGTCCAGTCGTGTTCGACTCTTGGGGGCGGTGCTCATCCCTGTTTCCAAGCCGTAGAGCCAGCGTTTGTCCGAAGACAATCTTCCGTGGTCACATGGCCAGTGCGACTTAGACTGTTACCTTCCCACTGAGGTGGTCCCTATTTATCTACTTGCATTTGCATGCTTTCGAACCGATAGGTTGGCGGGAGCTGGGGCAAGCGACGGGCGCTCACTCCGTCATGTGGATTCGATCTTACAACTGCTTGGTCTTCTGACCCTGCAGCACAGGCTTCTGCGGTTTAGCCCACAGTGCCACCACGTCCCTTGTCCTAGGTGTCAGCAGGTGATGGTAATAGGTCCTTTCAGCCTTGCTTCAGCATTAAACCCCAGAAGGAGGAGGAATAACCCAGCTTTTAGTGAGCAGTTCACTGGTTAAGAGTTCGCAGTGTTGCCAGTGGAGTATAAACCAACCAAGAGTGGATGTATTTAATCCTTATGTCTGTTGTACATAAACAGAGCATCTACTCAAGTGTATCCCCCAATGCCTGGAATCCAGTAGTAACTTTTAACTAGAACAGGCCTATTGAGTCAATGGGAATTTGATGAGACAACTCATCCATAAGTTCCATTGATTCAATGGGACTATTCTAATTGCAGTTTAGTATTGGGTCTCAACTACTGTGTGCTTTGAAAATAAAACCATCGTTATAGTTCCAGAATCTGCTGATTTACATGGGGTAGTTACTTTAAAGGATATATTTAATGATTAAAGATTATTAGCACCAATTGCTACCAGGAGTATCAGGAGTACTGAGCCTCGTGGCGCAGTGGTTAAATCACTGTACTGCAGCCAAAACTGTGCTCACAACCTGGGGTTCAATCCCAGGTAGCAGCTCAAGGTAGACTCAGCCTTCTACCCTTCCGAGTTCGGTAAAATGAGTACCCAGCTCACTGGGGGGGAGGGCAATGTGTAGCCTGCATAATTAACTTGTAAACCACCCAGAGAGTGCTTGAAGCACTATGGAGCAGTATATAAGCAGCACATTTTGCTTTTCTTCTTCTTCTTCTTCTTCTTCTTCTTCTTCTTCTTCTTCTTCTTCTTCTTCTTCTTCTTCACAAAATAAAATAAAGGGAGTGGATAAATTTTGAATCACTTTTATATTGCCAACCCACCATATTCACTGAGGGAGTATCACAGAACCTTCCAAAAGGAAAGTATGAATGAACGTGGGCAGATACATTTTTATGAAAAGTGTTTATGAACAATGGATAGAGAAGGAGCTTCAAAGAGAGGGCTGGAGGATGCATGAACATGAGGAATTAGGGATCTTGGTGAGGGGGTAGATGTCCCACACAGAGCATGGAGAAAGGAGAGATTTCTGCTGCTTAGCATGCAGGTGAAATGGGGACAAAGGTGCTTTAGAGGCTGTAGTACTCTGAGCTATGAATGTTTTTGTGAAGAAATACGTTGTTGTTTTAATCATCTGAATGAAAATGTGGTGTAGGGGATCAGGCTGTACAGAAATATTCAGAAATGATGCAATTATGTAGGAAAGAACCTTCCAAATGTGAAAGGAAGGGTGACTCGTTATAGCCCCCTAGACAAAGTGTTTGACACAATGTCTAATTTTTAAAATATGATTTGTGGCTAAAATCCACTAACAGTTACAGCACATATAAGCCTTATGACATCATCACCCGCAGCCATATTTTGGTAATCAGAGGTTTCCTGCACTCCCAAGCCAACTACACCAGAGCACAGGTTGCTGTCCTCTGAAGATGCCAGCCACAGAGACTGGCAAAACGTCAGGAAGAACAACCTTCAGAACACGGCCGAAGAGCCCGAAAAACCCAGAACAACCATTCCTTTTCCTTGTTTTCCTTAGGACAGCTCTGGCCCTGGAGAAGCCTTTGAGACCAGCAGGTGGGAGTGGGGCGGAGTCTCAAATGTCTAAAAATTGCCACTTCTAGTCCTGGTGGCTGTGGTAATTTTCAGACTCTCTCCCCTGTCCTGTGTTCCTCAGGACCAAAGGGAGCCTAAGAACCTTAGGAGATGGAGGATATAAAGCTTTCTATTAACAAATACCGCTGTGGCTGGTGACATTATGAGGCTTGGATTCCAGCCAGTGTTTGGAAAACTGCCACACATTGTCTGTGGTCAACTTCTTTACAGGGCAAGACTTGGCCAGGAGTTCAGACGAATGTTAAGTGGGTATTCTGGTCCATTAACTCTCTTCTCCCCTCCTCCAGTCCTAATGACAACACTTAGAAAGTGATGTGTGCTTAATGGTTAAAATTAAATATTTCTGGCTTTCAGATTGATTAATTGTTTTTGTGAATTAGAAGAAAGTGAGTCTGTCCAGTCTGTCTCCATTATTGCTCTATTGTTAAGAACATAAGAGGAGCCCTGCTGGATCAGGCCAGGAGCCCATCTAGTCCAGCTCCCTTTATCTCACAGGGGCCCCACCAGATACCTCCGAGAACACAAAAGACAACTAGATACCTGTCTCCTGATATCCCTCCCCTGCATCTGGCATTTTTAGGTACCTTCCTTTGAAGGTAATCTCCAGGCTTAAATTGAATTTGCTGCAAGTCACACAAATATCTTGATTGTTTACCATCTAGTCAAAATTGGACTGCAAAGCTAAACTTTGGTCAAGGCTCAGAACTTCCCAATCAGAGTGCTGAGGAAGACAAATATTAACAGAGCGAAAAAGGCTGAAGGCTCACTCATTTCTTACATTTCATATGCTGTGTACCATGAGATTTTTAAAGGGATTCATCATTGGAATTAAGGTCCGTGCAACCGGCAAGGAGATTTTTACGGGTCAAGGCATATTTCACCTACCTGCATGGCTTCTACTTATTTTCTCTCTCTGGACCCCTTCTGATGGGGGGAAAGTATTGGTAATACCCATGGATGGCAGCCACTGGCTCAGCATTCATCCAGTTCTGGAACACCTTCAGCAGAGAGGACACCAAATAGTTGTTATTGCTCCTGATGCAAACTTGTGGATGAAACCATCTGATCACTACACAATGAAGACATTTGCTGTACCCTACACAATGGAATATTTGAAAGCAGAATTCCAGAAGCTTGGCCACAAGATTTTTGCACAGCAGTCTTTCCTATCCAAAATGACCGAGACATTTGCAAGAATAAGAAATATCACAACACTTTTCTTCAGTAACTGCAAGCAACTTTTGAATAACCAGGAGATGATTACTTACATCAAAGAAAACAGATTTGATGTTATATTTATGGACCCAGTCTCTCCCTGTGGACAGATCTTGGCTGAGTATTTATCCCTTCCTTCTATTTACTACTTACGTGGAATACCATGTGGTTTAGATTCTGTGGCAACTCAGTGTCCAAACCCACATTCTTATGTCCCAAAGTTCTTCACAGCCCATACGGATCACATGACATTTAATCAGAGAGTCAAGAATTTTTTGGTTGGCTCATTTGAATTCATAATATGCTATCTTCTTTATTCACCATATGAACTCCTAAGCAAGGAATTCCTGCACCGAGACATGACTGTTCCAGAGCTTTATAGTCAAGCATCTGTTTGGCTTCTGCGCTATGACTTTGTATTTGAATATCCAAGGCCTGTCATGCCCAATATGGTCTTCATAGGTGGAATAAACTGTGGAAAAAAGAGTCCGCTTGCACAGGTTGGATCTTTTGCCAGTCATGCATATTGTTAAAGCTTTTGTATTTAAAAAAAACCCTGAAGAATGGTAAGAGGAAGGTGGTTTGAAATGTTTGAACAGATTATATAGCATTAGAACTAAGAGATGTTGGCTGAAATCAAGTACTGTAGTAAGTTGCAGCTAGAGTAGACTCACTAAATATGTGGGGATTTGGTGAATTCCTCTGTACGTTTCATTGCTTCAAAGCATCTAGTCAATGTAATACTAGATTTTGGCCATTATGTGATGACTGGAAAACAAATTTAAAATAAATGGTGTTTTTTTAAGCCCAAGGACAGATTTAGGCAACTCTGTGTCACTTCTAGATTGTAGATTCATGTAGCCAGAATCAAAGATAATTGGGGAAATGGAAAAATAATCTGCTATTTTCGTATAGTTTTCCAAAAGCTGGACATGTTAGTCTGTTTTAGCACAAGCAACAAAAATTTTAAAATGCCAGTCAAAGTAAGTGGAGATACCAAGGAAATAGTGTCTGATGGTTATAATCCAGAAAAGCTCACAATGAAGTAAATTTGTTAATCTTTGAAGTGCCACTGGTTGTTTGTTTTTGTTACACTTACCTTCATTCAGCAGACTGAGAGTACCTACTAGGTTGGGGAGATACATCATTTTTGGAGAGGATCAGACATATTGCTGGCCTTTTACAAACAAACCCATATTATAAACTAGATAGAAGCTTCCATAACTAATTCTAATACCCGGATCCCTAATAATCTGTCAAGCAGTGGTAAATCTCCCTTTAGGAATCTTACCAATGTCCAAGGCAGTCTGTGAGATTCAATGGCTCCTTTATGTGATCTAAGTGCTTGTTCCTTTTTTTATTATTATTTCCTTTGCAAATGGGTTGGGTTTCTAGGTCCTATGGCCACTTCATGGGCATTGTACTTGTGTCCCTTTTAAAAAAATCTTTTAAGGTATATCTACACATCAGCAGTAACAGCTGCTGCTGCTAGCAAAAACAACATAAATACATTGCTCAGAAGGAGACAACTCAAAGGCTACAGTCTTCCACGCCTCCTTTGCAGATGAAAGAGGGCTTGAATAGGCACATTTCCTGCTTTTAACTGTAAAGAAAGGAGTGTTGTGTGTCTTCTCTCTATTTTTTTAACCCTGCTCTTCACAATACCTTGCAAGTCTTTCAAAGCTGTTTCCTCCTCCCAACGCTGTACAAAAGTCTCATAAATATTGTATTGTCAATTTATTTCTTTTGCAAAGGGGTCTGGTAAAGGAGGGAAGGGAAAAGGGGAAGAGGAGAGAAGGCTTGGATCTCTCTACTGTATTGTCAAATGTATCTCTTTTGTTATTTTTCAAAAAAAGGATAAGGGGGTGTTGATTGCCCCAAGAAACAGTCGAAAAAATGAATCAATACAGATTGAGAGCAGTGTAATCTGTTATAATGGTTCAAATAGAAATAAATGAATCAATACAGTTAAATATTTTTTGAACACTCCATGACCATGAAAATAAATGTATCAGTACAATAGACATATGGAATGATTCAGTATAACAGGGGTTCTTTTGGCAGGTATGATGAAGCCCTTCCTTTGAAAGCCCTGTTAGGGTTGCTATAAGTTGGTTCCCATTCAATGGCACATAACAAAGCATTGTTATGCACAATGAGTCATCAAAATGTCACAAATACAAGTGTTGGTAGTAGGGTGTTTTTTTAAAAGGTTCCCAATGTCTTTCAATGCTGAATTGGTATATTTCTTCCATAATACCTTTCTCGGTGTCACAACAGTTCTTCACACTGAAATAAAGCATAATTTAGTTCCTTAAAACAGAATAATACTGGAATTACCGGGTTCCTATTCATGTTCCAAATCAGTTGTCAAGTTGTATAAAAGTATGTACAATTTTACCAGACAGTACAGTGGGGTCTCGACTTACGAACGACCCGACTTGCGAACAATTCGAGTTACTAACCTGCCCTATAGGGACAGTAAGGACTCGACATGCGAACTTCCCTCGAGTTACGAACAGGGAAAAAAGTCCCCCCTCCCTCCCCTTAGAGGCTTCTGGAGGGGGGAAAAGGGTCAGAAACTTAAAAATAAATACTGTACTGTTAAATAAAGTCACTTACCAGGCCTTGGTAGCCCCCAAACCACAGGAAAAAGAGCAGGAAAGAGCTAAAAGCCGACACCCAGAAAGAGCCTGGCAGCCATTTTGTGGTTTTCCCCGCTCCTCTCCCCGCCTAACAGCTGATCGGCTGGCTCTGAGCAGGCTTCCGGAGGCTTGCTCAGCACCTAAAAAGCCTGCCTGAGTGCCTTTGTGCTGAAAAAATCAGCACAACATGCTTTAAAACATTATTTAAAATTGGCTTCGTTTTTTTTTAAAAAAAAGAGTTCTAAAGTGCTGCCTTTAGTGTTCCCTGCCTTCCCTGAACCTAAGGGGAAAAAAGAAAGAAAATATCCCCCTCTAGTGGCAGAAGGCAGAATAGCAGCTTCCCATTAGTTTCTATGGACAGAAAAGAGCAGATACGGATCAAATGGTTTTCAATGCATTCCTATGGGAAATGCAGATTCGACTTAAGAACTTTTCGACTTGAGAACCACCTTCCAATACGGATTAAGTTCTTAAGTCGAGACCCCACTGTATTAGGAGAAATCACAGTGAATGTTATTTTTTTTCTAGCTACTTGTTAAGATGAGAGATGCTCTACCCAAATGATACGCTATCCCAGATACCAACTTTTGATTAGAAATTTGTTCCTTTGTAGGAATTTGAAGCTATAGTGAACAACTCTGGTGAACATGGCATTGTAGTGTTTTCCTTGGGTTCAATGGTCTCTGAAATTCCAATGAAAAAGGCCATGGAGATTGCTGAAGGACTGGGAACAATACCTCAGACGGTAAGAAAGAAAAACAAGTACATCTCTTGTTTATTTGTTGAGAACACATTCACTACACACACAGTATGTTTCACTCTGTTTTAAAATAACTCAGAAGTTCCTGTTACCATAAGCCCTATCTTACTACAAGATAGTATTGGATTGGCTTCTAGAGCCCTCTTCCTGATTCAGGTAACCACAGCTTTTTCATTTGAAACTGTAGCAGAGCCAGAAGGTTGCAATTATTGGCTGGAATCTTTTTTCATACATAAGGCTGATAGCTGCAGCAATATTTTGAGAAATAAAACATTCCCGATTTCTCCCTTGAAGGTTCCATGGAATTACTTCTGTTGTCAGGAAGTTGTTGGGGGCCACTGGAGAGGGTGCCTGGAAACTGATTCCCAAAAATTGCTGCCACAGGGATGACTTTACATGACCCATGTGCAGATTCTGCACCTTAGGGTCTAAAATAGTTATAATGATATATTTCTATTATTTCTATTTATTATATTCTCTTTTATGAACAATCAGTACAGGCAGTTTCCCTTCTAGTTTCACTTGTACAAATTTATCAGAATTAGTTGTAGTCTGTGTTTTTTGAGCAGAGAATCTAGTGCTAGAGGTTGGAATAAGAATAATTTTCAGCAAGCATAGTATTGCAAAGATTTGGCAATAGAGAAGCTACTAGTTTTCATACCAAGAATTTGGTGAAAGGTAATAATGTATGATGTACATCATAGTGTTTATTGCAAGGTAAATAACAATATCTTTATTTCCTATTAATACCTGACATGTTTTTTGCTGAGTTCTGACCAAATATTTATAATAATTTATCTATAATATTCACTGATTATAATTCCAGTATTGTCTTATTCATAGATTTATTGGGCTAGTAGTTTGTTCAGATTTGAATAAACTGATATATAAATGCTTATGCACACAACACCTTTATGTTTCCTTTAGTGGCATGGATAATCAAAAAGTATCTGATTAAACACCATTTTCTATTCCATCTAAACCAGGAAATGAGATATTTCAGTTTAAGAATGAGCTAGGTTTTAAAGTACCATTTGAAGTTGGTTAAATATTCTGGCTTGTTTAAAGCCAATATACATAGTTACTAATGTCTGCATGAAATGGGAAACAATGGCTGAAATCCTACTTCTTAGTGCAATAAGTTGCACTACGCTAGGCCCATTGAATTAGTTGGGATTTGGTTGGTTAACTCCTCTGTAAATTCCATTGATTCAAATAATCAACTCCTCTGTGACTTGCTTTAGCATAGTAAGTCATAGAGGAGGCCCATGTGAATCAGTATCAGTGGCCTTATTCTGTTGTGACCTACTATATTAATCAACAGAATTTCAGCAAGTGATTTAATTGCAGATTTTCTCGTTTGCTTGTTCACAATTCAAAGAGAGGAGCAAAAGGGTTCTATAGATAAACAGAAGACTTGCTCTGATTGTCTGAAGATGGATACTGAGTTACCTTTGAATAAGTTCCTGAACCTAAGTTTTCCACCAGTAAATTGACAATTGTACTTTTCTAAGGATATATTTTTAAAAAGAACAAAATGTTCTCCATTTCAGGGCTAGGATTGCAACTATGTAAAAAACCTCTTAGTTAAATGCATGTCATGAAGACTCTTAATTCAAATTAAATTTGCATAATAGTAAAATACTGTTGTGTCACAATAATCATACTTGGTTTTAGACAATTTAGGCAGCTTTGTTCTTTGTTTATTTCTTAGAGTGGTATCTTGTCTTTTTACCAAATTTTACTATGGAAGAGGCAATTCCCTCCTAGGAAAGAAAGAAGGAACTGTGCTTCTTTTATATGTGTGTGCTTATCATTTGAAGGTTTTATAAATGCTTTAATCTATGCAGGTGCTGTGGAGATATACAGGAGAAGTCCCGCCGAATCTTGCCAAAAACACAAAGCTTGTTAAGTGGCTTCCACAGAATGACCTGCTTGGTATGTCTTGGTCGGAAATTAAAGTGTTGATTCCTTCCTAAGGAACAAGGATACACTGTGTTGAAAAAATTCAGGTGAAAATAAATCTGTGCTGTCAGGTCGATTCTGACTTATGGCTACCTTTGCCAGGTTCCCCAGGTACTCAGAACAAGTTTCCCTGCTTCTGAGCTTGCCTGTGGCTACACAGGCTTGTCTCTTCTCCCAAGAGGCACAGTGGGGGGGTAGAACTACCAATAATTTCCTACCTCACTGAGATATCCAGCCAGTCTATACTATATAAAAAGTTAGCATAAAGTTGAAAGGACGTGTTCTCAGATGAATCTATGTATGAACATCACAAGGAGATTAGTTTACAAGAGAAGATTAGAGAAGGAAAATTACATATCAAGCATTACTAAGAAGGGAAATTGTTGAAAGGAGGTTGGACAGAAGTAAAAAAATGCTGCTTCCAGATGGTGGATTCTTAGACCTTCAACTCAGAAGGTATTGTGTAGCTGTTCTATCCTCCTTAATGGGCTTTGTTCTGATAAGAAAAAAGATAGAAGAAGTAGTGGTAACCCCCCCCACACACACACACAAATATGAAACAGAGACAATATGATGAATTCACCCTCCTCCCACAGAATTCTGTGTTTGATGTGGAAGAGTTGTATGATCAAAATCTCACTTAGAAGCACCTTCTAAATGAGGCTGCAATCCCAGTCCTACATAACAGGGAGCCCTGCGTATCTTGCTTTGTTATTAGAAGGAAAACTGGGTGCATATCTCTGATTAATTCATAAAGAATAGGCCTAATGAGATGCTACTAGCAGAAAGAAGGCAGAGAAAGGTTCTATCAGACACTACTAGTGGTGAGAAGAAAGACAATTAAAGCTGTTCTCTATCTTTAATCCTCTCCTATTTTTCCAGTTAGGGGGCCAACTAGAATAGTAGGAGGAACTGAGCAGACATCAATAGACAAATCCGCCATTGTTATTTCTAATCTGGCAATAAGGAGAACAGAGCTGTGTGGGCACCTTGATGCCCACAAGCAACAAACTGGGTACTCTGAATCTGTATCTACTTAGTTGTTTCAAATAAAGCAATAAGGAAGAAATCAGTTATGATTGACTGAAATCACATTGGGTTCAGTAGAATTTAGCAGCAAATGAAATATGGCATCAGAGACACTTGTGGTTGATTTCAATGGTTTTACTGAAATGCCAACTACATGGGGCTGCACATCTGATCAAAGCAGTAACAAAAGAAACTGGCCATTTGTCCTGTCAATATTTCCATTTCGAAGCTGTTTTGTTTGCTGTCACTGTTCCATGATCACTGGCCCATTTCCCCCATAGCTGCATTTTGGAGCAAAAGTGTGGTTAGGAAACATCTTGTGCACATAGCCTCATTTTTGCATTTTCTCATGATGTTAATTTCACTTGATTGCATTCAGTGGAATTTTAAAAATTCAGATTCAAAACATAGATTTGGTCTGAGGCATTGAACCTATCCATGAAAGCTAACATTAGAATATAGCAATTAGTCCTTAAGGTGACACAAAGTTTTTGTCTTCTTTATTTTTCATTTTACTTTTGTTTTTGTCTGAGATTTGGATTGGAAACCTACATTTAAACATTGTTTTAAAATAGTCCATACTTGATTGACTTGAATTTCTTCTGTCAGTTTATATCCATTACCTGATTACCAGACTATTATTATTATTTTGCCTAATTACGGGCAAGAGAGCTACCTTTCTGCCAGTTTCTTCCATCTGATCATCACAGTCTAACATGCACAGGAAATAGAGGAAGCCATAGCTCAAGTACTGCATTTTGTGATGGCTTCCAGGGTTGATGGTAAACTAAGAAAGGAAACAGAAAACATCAGAGGAATGGTGCTGTTGTGCAGAGCTTATTGCCATACCTTGCCTGACAGGTAGCCCTCCGAGCTACAGTGGACCCTTGACTTACAGACGGCTTGACTTACAGACTTTTTGAGTTACAGACTTCTCTGGCCTCAAATTTTAGGTTTGACTTGCAGACTGAGATTTGACTTACAGACCAGAAAAAAACCAAAATAGAACAAAAACGGCCTGTTACGGGATTAATCAGTTTTCAATGCACTGTAGGTCAATGGAGACTTGATTTACAGACTTTTTGACTTGAGAACCGCCTTCCAATACGGATTAAGTTCTCAAGTCAAGACCCCACTGTACTACAACAGGCAAGCTAGGCAAATGTATGAAGTAAGCAATCCAAACCAGCTTTTACTATTTGGGCTATTTTTATTTCTCCATTTAGGGAATTCTGAGACTTTATAGACTTTTAAATATGTCACAACTGGGAAAAGGGTCTAAACCAGGAGGCCTAGCTCTGCCTAGCTTCCTGCTTAGAAATAAATCTCCCATCTAGCATTAGGGCAGGAACAAGAAACTGAGCTGAGCTAAAAGCTTTCCAGTTCAGGACATTTTCCTAAACTACATTTAGGTATCTGCCTGTCAAGTAGAATGGAGAATTATGAGATTTGTAGTCCAAAAATTGCATCCCTATCTGTAACAATGCAATTTTTTTCATATAGGCTATTCTAGTTGCATAGTAAGTAGCAAATAAAATAGACCTCTTTGTGTTTTTTTCATTGTCATCTCTTTCTCATTCCACAGCTCATCCAAAAACCAGAGCTTTTATAACCCATGCCGGCTCTCATGGGATATATGAGGGGATCTGCAATGCAGTACCAATGGTGTTGATGCCACTGTTTGGCGATCAAATGGATAATGCAAAGCGGGTGGAATCTCGAGGTGCTGGAGTGATCCTGAATATAATTGAAATGACTGCGAAGGACATATCCAATGCCCTCCAGGCTGTCATTTATGATAAAAAGTGAGTAATGAAAGGTATGCCAGTAGCAAACTGGGTTTCTGGTTGTACCTAAGTAAGTTCCATATTTAAAACTAAATACCTCTCGTGTGCAAATTGGTTAAAGACCAATGGAACTTTTTCTTCTTGCCTACTTTCCTCCTTTTTTGTAGTTCATTTTTACCATTTTTGCTGGCATGTATTGGTCGGGACGTGGTGGCGCTGCGGGTTAAACCGCAGAAGCCTCTGTGCTGCAAGGTCAGAAGACCAGCAGTCGTAAGATCGAATCCACGCATTGGAGTGAACTCCCGTTGCTTGTCCCAGCTCCTGCCAACCCAGCAGTTCGAAAGCATGTAAATGCGAGTAGATAAATAGGTACCACCTCTGTGAGAAGGTAACAGCGTTCCGTGTCTAGTCGCGCTGGCCACGTGACCACAGAAACTGTCTTTGGACAAACGCTGGCTCTACGGCTTGGAGACGGGGGTGAGCACCGCCCCCTAGAGTCGGACACGACTGGACTAAATGTCAAGGGGAACCTTTTCCTTTACCTTTATTGGTCATTCAGACTGAAACAATGTAAGATGATAGGCAAAACAGAGAGTCTCCACTGAGCACCTCCTTGGGTTCTGCCTTCCACTCACAGAGTCTGGGGTTTCTAGGGTGTGTTTTATTTCTCAGCATATATAAAGTTTCTAAGTAACACTATTTCTTAAAATGCTTTCAGATATAAAGAGAACATCCAGCGTCTCTCGGAACTTCACCTGGACAGGCCCATCCATCCTCTTGATCTTGCGGTGCATTGGGTCGAGTTCGTTATGAAGCACAAGGGAGCGGCCCATTTGCGGCCAGCAGCCCATGACCTGAACTGGGTCCAGTACCACTCTATTGATGTCATTGCCTTCCTCCTAGCTGTAGTGCTTCTTGCTCTCATCATCTCACTAAAGTGTTGTCTGTTCTGCTGCAGGAAATGTTGTGGCAAAGGTGGAAGAGTGAGCAAAAAAAGCAAATCAAAGTCTCAGTAGAAGAAGGGATAGTGTACAGAAGGAAGAGGAGTGTGAGCAAAAGGGCCTTGGTTTTGTAGATCATGAGGCATCCTGCAACTGTCTTTGGATATCTGGGAGCAGTTTGTGGGTGTACTTTACTAAAACAAACAAACAGAAAATAAAGACTTGCACAAGTCACTTCCATACCTACATACCCGTGTAACCAATTTGGTCAATAGAAAGCAAAGGATGTGTGAACTTCCAGGCAGAATTCCTAGCTCAACCGTTTCTCTCTTTACGATTGAAGGGAGGGCGTCTAGACAGGCTCTGCTTTCGTCTGCAAACAACTGTGACTGTGCAGATTCCTGAACCTCTTAGAGCCCTCTTCACCTTTTCGTCTAGGGATTTTGGCAAAGGAAGGACAAGGCTATACAGGATTAAAAGTGGTTTAAGGCACCCGAGCCTTCATGGTTTACTGTCATGGGTTTTGTAACATATTTGCACAGTTCAGTTGAGTGTGTCTGTAGGAATGTGAGTTTCTGATGCCAGCAATGTGCAACTTGCCTCCAAGGTCAAGTGTTTTTTGTTTTTTTAAAAAAGAATTTTATTCAGAGATGGCTCTCCTCTTTTCCATTGCAGTGATACGTTTCTTTAATGATTTCCATTTAATAATTGCCTACCAGGAAAATGTGAAAAGTTCGTTAAGAAAAATTCTTGCACAAGATGTTGGTGTATTGTCAGTTACAAACATTAACGGGAGAAGAATTGCCATCTATTTTTTTTTTCTTTGTCTTTTGGGAAGGGTCATTCTTGTTGTAGCCCCTTTGGGTTTTTTTTTCTCTTGCCATGTGGGGAGTACTGTGACCAATACCAGTGCTGGGAATTGGTCATAGTATGGGCGCCTGTAAAGAACACTTTCCCAAAGCCCTCTATGGTGGTTAGCTGAATATTGATGTAATAATAACATACTATAAAGCAATCCTAAGTAGGGGATATTATATCATCTGGCAGACAATTCACCAAACAATTCATCTTAGCTTGCTAAGCATAGGTTAAAAGATGAAAGGGTAGCTCTGTCCCATCATCCACCCCCTGGGTTTTTTCTTTCTCAAAACCAATGCAGGAAGGGGGGGGGGAAGGTAGGCCAGCCTTGGGGTCCACTTTCACTTTATGCTGTGGACATGAAAGGATTTCTGAGCTGGCAGACCCAATGTTATCTTGCTTTCCCCCCCCCCATGTCCTCTTTTGACCCCTTTCCACTAGTGGAGACCCAAGAACTTTTTGCAAATATGTTGGGTGTATGGGATGAATACATTGACCTGCTGACAGAACTCCTTTCCTGTGGACAGAGGGGCACTTCTGTCCCATCCTAATTCTCTCTCCCCCCCAGTTGGTCTCTGGCAATACCAAATCTGTGTTGTTAAATTCCTTACTGCAGTCCTAAGCAAATTACTGTGCCAACTTTCAGGATGGTTGTCTCAGCCCTCAAAATGAGACTTCCCTTCTTCAAATTAAAGGATCATGTAGCTGATCCTGTTCCATTAGTGTGTAACTGCAGGCAAAACAATTAAATGTTGTAGCTGATCATTGTAACTCTTCTATAAATAAATAAATCTCAAACAACATATTTAACGGTTCTTATTTCTTCAGATTGAGAGGTAGGGGATAGTTTGTTCATATCTGCTACCTAGAATTTTTTTTTTGGGGGGGTGAGTCTGGAAACATGTATTTTTTAATCACATTGAAAGGAGTGTAATCATTCAGTTATCACTGTGTGATTATCCCTCACCCCCGGTCCTTTGTCCATCTAAGGAGCCTATTCTGACCAAAGGAAAGTGAAACCAATACATGGAGGATATATCAGGGATCTCCCACCAACTGTCCTCAGACTGAAGAAGCTACTTGGATGAGTAGCAAACCGTTTCAACCCGACAAGACAGAAGTCCATTTGCCATGACTCAACTTCCACATAACCTCACCTGGATAACTGAGAAGCTTTCCAGATATACTGTATTGCCCTATTTAGTGTGTGAAAATACAAAGCATGGAAAAAAGGTGCGGGTGGATGCTCTTGTCCTGCCTCTCCATCCCTTGACCTCCTCATGTTGATAAGCAAGATAGAAAGTTGGTAACTGTGTTTGTCTGAATATGATTACAGTGCAGGAGCTCAGGAATTAAAAGTTAAATTTACTTGTGGGGGTAGAATGTGAACGTGATTAAATTACATTCCAGAAGAAATAAAGAGAATAGTTGCTTTTTTGATGAGATGAACAATGTTTTCTAGTTACTCTCAAAAGGTACATTTAAAAGAATCTGCTGAGTTTTGTGCTATTCTTTTAACATGGTTTTGTCAAGCCTTTTGCATGTTTATATTGTCATCATGCAGCATCATGACTGGCCGTCCAGAGGGAACTAGAGAATATTTCCCTGTTGTGCATTTACCAACAACACAGGGAGAGGCCAGGGAATTATTTGCCTCTCTGTTTGTGCCATACTCCCCACTGTTCCTTTTGATATTTATTCCATCAACTACAGTATGCAATGTTAACGCTAATCACAAGTGAGGAGTATGGTATAGTACCACTCTTTTGAGATAAGTATGCAGGATATTTTGTTCTCCTGGCAGGACCTATGGGGTTATGTAGTGTTTTCAGTTGCATCACATTGTCTTGCTTTTAGCTTGCATGATCATATACTCTTGGAGTAGTTTCTGGGCACATCCAGATGACATAAGTGACAGTGTCCAGAGTGGAACATAGTATGGGAGTGTACCCTACTGCTTCAGTCAGAATTCAAATACTTTCAGTGTCAGTTCAGTGATACTTAACTTCTTAACCATTTAAAAAAAGAAGGGATTTGAAACCAGTGTAAGGAGTTGGTAAGAAGGTGGTGATTGGCAGTGAAGGGGGAGGATGGGGAGGAAGGGGGCTGTGTGAGATGTGGACTGTTGAAACGCATCTTCCTTGTGTGAATGGCAATTTAAATGCCAATATGTGGTACATAGAATTTTGTATTAACCCACACTGCATGAATTTACTTTCATAAATTTGCTTCATGAACACTATACCAATAGCAATAATGTGGCTGTCTGTCTTCTTTAAGGCTTCCTTTAAAAAAAAATGTTCCATGCGGTGCTCTGTGCAATTGGAAGGCCTGTCCAATCAGGATTCCTAATCCTGCAGAGTGCTGTAACCATGCTCAGCAAAAGGCAGTAGTAACTTTTCTTCAAACCTTCCTCATCAGCCTGGGGAGCCGGCAGAGAAAAGAGAAGGACCAAAACACCAAGCCTCATATCTTCTCCACTTTCTAAAAAATATACAGTCAGTGATATCCCATCAAACTTGTTCACGTTCTTTTTTTGCAAAAAGTATGGAAGCAGGGAATGAATATTTAATACACTCTCTAATTACATTTAATTACCTTTACCTTTATCTAATGATATCACCATTGGATTGCTTCTGACATGAATGAAAAAGAAGTCTGTTGACTCCGTATGTCTCTCCTATTTTTTACTGGCCAGAATCTTATTGGTTAGTTATGCTGGTGCACATGCAATCATCATCACCACTATCATCATCATCTTAGAACTGTGGGGCTGGAAGGGACCCTATGGATAATTGATTCCGGCCTCTTTCAAGGAAACACAGTAGGAAATTGACCACTTAACCTTTGGCTCAGCAGCCAGATACCTAAACCACCGAGCTATCCAGCAGCTCGTGCCTTAAACAACAGCAGCAAATTCCTTGAGTGAGGAACCTAGAGGAGTGGAGAGGAGCTTAAAATATAACTTTATACTGAAAAGATTCAAGGCCCCCTTGTACTAATTGTCAGCTACCCATTTTTTTTTTAAAGACGCTCCTGAACTTATTAATATCTGAGTATCAATTAAGCTATTGATAGGCAAAATATGTCCTGTAACGGAGGATTTCACACTTCAGGTAATGTGTGGTCCTCGGTGTTTGAGATCTGTGTCTTTGCTTTTCTACTGGAAGCAGGCTTTCGGGTCACGCTAAAGGTTCTTTTGGGTATTGTTACGAAGGCTGGTTGTGGAGCAAGAGGTTGGGAGATTTTCCATTGTGCCTTCATGGAGGAAGATCTGGCCTGTGTCGCCTTGGGCAAGCTCATGACATACCAAGCAGAGCTTGATAAAGTTGCTTTCTTCAACTGAAGCTCCCATCATTCTCCCAACCTGCCTAGCCATTGGTCAGATTCCTACAATGTCAGAATGAGGTCACAATCTGGTCTGTATCTCTGCACACTGAGAGTCAGTTAACAGTCAGGCTGAGCCTTCAACTGGTCAGGATGGATCTTCCTGCTAGGTCAAGATGAGTGTTGAAGGTGGGCTTCATGACCTGTGAACAGCTATGGTGTCATAGTAGATAATGTGTTAGGGAGGAGTTCAAGAGTCCTTGAGTGAGGAACCTAGAGGAGTGGAGAGGAGCTTAAAATATAACTTTATCCTGCAAAGATTCAAGTCTCCCTTGTACTAATTGTCAGCTACCCATTTTCTTTAAAGATGCTCCTGAAATTATTAATACCTGAGTGTCAATTAAGCTATTGATAGGCAAAATATGTCCTGTGATGGAGGATTTCACACTTCCGGTAACGTGTAGTCCTCAGGGTTTGGGATCTGTGTCTTTGCTTTTCTGCTGGAAGCAGGCTTTCGGGTCACGCTAAAGGTTTCTTTGGGTATTGTTACAAAGGCTGGTTGTGGAGCAAGAGGTTGGGAGATTTCCCACTGTGTCTTCAGGTAGGAAGAGCTGGCCTGTGTCGCCTTGGGCAAGCTCATGACAAGCCAAGCAGTACTTGATAAAGTTGCTTTCTTCACCTGAAGCTCCCATCATTCTCCCAACCTGCCTAGCCATTGGTAGGAATCCTACAATGTCAGAATGAGGTCACAATCTGGTCTGTATCTCTGCACACTGAGAGTCAGTTAACAGTCAGGCTGAGCCTTCAACTGGTCAGGATGGATCTCCCTGCTAGGTCAAGATGAGGGTTGAAGGTGGGCTTCATGACCTGTTAACAGCTATGGTGTAATAGTGGACAATGTGTCAGGCAGGAATTCAGGAGTTCTTGAGTGAGGAACCTAGAGGAGGGGATAGGAGCTTAAAATACGTATATTTTTTTTACTGAAAAGATGCAAGGCCCCCTTGTACTAATTGTCAGCTACCCATTTTCTTTAAAGATGCTCCTGAAATTATTAATACCTGATTGTCAATTAAGCTATTGATAGGCAAAATATGTTCTGTAACTGAGGATTTCACACTTCAAGTAAAGAGTCATCCTCAGAGTTTGGGATCTGTGTCTTTGCTTTTCTAGTGGAAGCAGGCTTTCAGGTCACACCAGAGGTTATTGTTGGTATTGTTACGAAGGATGCTTGTGGAGCAATAGGTAGGGAGATTTCCCACCGTGCCTTTAGGGAGGAAGAACTGGGCTGTGTCACCTTGGGCAAGCTCATGACATGCCAAGCAGAGCTTGATAAAGTTGCTTTCTTTAACTGCAGCTCCCACCATTCTCCCAACCTGCCTAGCCATTGGTCAGAATCCTACAATGTCAGAATGAGGTCACAATCTGGCCTGTATCTCTGCAAACTGAGAGGCAGTTAACAGAAAGGCTGAGCCTTCATCTGGTCAAGATGGATCTTCCTGCTAGGTCAAGATGGTGGTTGAAGGTATGCTTCATGACCTGTGAAAAGCTATGGTGTCATAGTGGACAAAGTGTCAGGCAGGAATTCAGGAGGCCTTGAGTGAGGAACCTAGAGGAGTAGATAGGAGCTTAAAATATAACTTTATACTGAAAAGATTCAAGGTCCCATTGTACTAATGGTCAGTGTAACGTTCAGCCCTGCCCTCACCTGTCCGTCACAGCTGGGCAGTGGAACAGCAGCCAATGAGGGGACGGAAGGTGGTGCTAAAGGGGGAGGAGCTGGGATATAAAGGGGTGTGTATGGTGTTTGAGAAATGAGTTTTGAGAGATAGAGATAGAGATTAGAGATTGGAGATTGAGATGAGAGTAAAAAGTGATTGTTAAGAAGAGTGAGAGAGAAAGCCTGTCAGTGAGGGAAAGTCTGTGAGAGCTAGTGTCTGAGAAACAGTGATTGATTAATTGATTTTACACCTGTGATTTACTGCTTTTATTTTTTTTTGTGAATCAATAAACCTGTTTTGTTTGAGAGAAACCCTAGTCCTTTTTGATTTAAAGGATAGGTTGGTGGCAGCAGAGATTAAAGTGAAGTAGCAACCACTCTCTGAGGTTTGAGGGTGGCTGTTACACTAAATTGGTGGCAGCGGTGGGATCCATGTGATCCAGTGAAGCCTTGACTGGAAAGGTGCCCAGAGCAGGGGTCTTTAGTTAGGGACGTCTGAGTAAACACGTGGGTAACCTTCTAGGACTTGTCTCACGGGGAGCAAGTCTAGTAGAAGGGTACGGGACCTCAGATTGGGGCAAAGACAGGGAGGCTCTGTGGTGACCATTTCTGTGAAGAGTTGCCCAAAGCAAAAGCTGTGGCAGATTGGCTGGCTTGTCCTGAGTTTGGGGAAAACTCTGAGAGGACAAAGCGGAGCCAAGGGCAGTTAGGCTGAGGGAACTCAAAGGCAGCTGAACCTGGGACAAGGGGAAGCTGTGTGTGTGTGTAAGATTTGTTGCCTAAGGCAGTGGTTCTTAACCTTTGTTAATCGGATGTTTTTGAACTGCAACTCCCAGAAACCCTAGCCAGCACAGTTGGTGGTGAAGGCTTCTGGGAGTTGCAGTCCAAAACTCCTGAGTAACCCAAGGTTAAGAACCAGTAGCCTAAGGCAGAAGAATTCTGTTTTGGCGGGAGGCCTAGCTGGAGGCTGAAGCCTGGTAACAGTAGCTAGCTTGCCAGTGCTGGTGGAGCAGCAACTTTATAGCAGACTCACTGACCGGGGAAAAATGTACGTTTTAAAATCAAGGCGTGTAAGTGGGAACAGAAGCCTGTGGGAAGGAAAATGCCTTTGACTAGAGGCAAGAAAACTGAACAGATGCCTGGTGTAATGGCAACTGGGTCAGATGAGGAAAATGGGGATGCTGAGGGAGAATTTACTTCAGGAAATTAAATGGAGACCTCAAAGGGAGAAGACTCAATTGAATTCAGAAAATGGGATCAAGAAGCAGATCCAACGTTGCAACCATGCTTTAAGATGGTGAGCAAATATCCAGTAAGCCCTGAGAACCATGAGAGATACTTTGAAGAAGAAGGTCTTTTATATAGGAAGATCTTAATAAACTCCAAGAGAGAAAAACTGCTAGTAGTTCCTTCTAAATATAGACTGAAAATAATGGAAAAATGTCACACAGACACCTTATCTGGACATTTAGGTATTGCAGGGACTAAGCAGAAAATATCCCAGAAGTACTACTGGCCAAAAATGGGAAAAGAAATAAAAGAATTTTGTCAGAGCTGCATCACTTGTCAAATGAAAAGAAATAGTGAGGAAAAATCCAATGGGGATGACTGGGATAGTTATATGGAAGATATTAAAAATATTAATAATATTTTTAAGCAAATGGAAAATGAATACATTGAACAACTGAAAGAGAAACAGAGAGCTGGGTTTGGACTATTGAAGCAAGTTTTTAAGGAGGCATACGGCATAAAGGAAGAAGCTGAGGGAAAAGCTTTGCAGTCCAAAGCGGAAGTGGATAAGGGTGATGATTTTGAAAAAAAAGATAAAGCCTCAAACTGTTCAGAAACCAGGAGTAGGCACACATGTTAATTCTCAACTTCAAAATCTGAATTTTTCTGAGGGAAAAGGCATGAGGAAAATGTGGGAAGACACTAATAAATATCCCAGAGGACAATTTAAATACCAGCAGAGGGTTGGCGGCCATTTTGTGGGAAAAGCCTCAGAACAGAGCCAAGCCAGAGGGCAAAATTTGGAAGGAAAAGTAGTAAAAGGGACTGGAAATGAACAATGGAGTGCTCGGACCTGCTTCAAATGTAATGAGAAAGGTCACATTGCGTCCCAGTGTGGTAAAGGCAGAGAAAATAAAGAATTTTTACCACAGAAAGTAAATTTAAGCAAACCTAAAGGTGTTTACTGTGTCCAGCAGGGACAAGGTAATACACAAGGGGAGGAGTCAGTACCCATGGCAACACAAGCAGAGGCAGCTGAAGAAAAGAGTGACTGTCAGGGGAAGGGAGATAAGACCCTTAGCCCAGAACAGAGAAACTTCAGATCTTGTTTGGGATGTGGGGAGAAAGACCATTTCATTTCACAAAGTGCTAAGGCCAGAGAAGGGGGTCAAAAGGTTGATTTACCCAAGCCTAAGTCAGTGTATTATGTGCAGCCTAACAAAGTTACCTCAGAAAATGGCGAAACAATAACTCATAGTACAAATACAGCTAGGGAAGAGAGTCATGAACAGCGAACAGAACAGCTGCCTGTAGCTGAGATTGGCCATTGCTCTTTAATAGAGGCCAACCAGAAAATTTTTAAAAGTTCTGTGAACAGTATTTTCGTAAATGAGACCAAATGTAGGGCTCTGAAAGACTCTTGCTCTCAAGTCACTTTGAGCCATCCAG